>NW_020799095.1:111755629-111838596 GCF_003259725.1 Athene cunicularia
GCCCGAGGGCGCGGGGCCCGTCTCCTCGGCCGTGTCGGACGCCAGCAGCGCCGTCTACTACTGCGGCTACCCCGGCGTGTGAGGGACTCGCCGCGGACTGGACTGGCACGGCGGCCCGCGGCCCCGCTCCTATTTATGTAATTTATTTGAATCTTCTGGCGAGAGTTTCGCAAACCCCATCCGGGCGGAAAGATGCTACTGTCGTGCATAGTAAAAGCACGGTTCAAACTGTTTTTCGACTGGTGTGCCAGCACGTTTACATCTTTTTTACGTCTAGGTCCAAAATTACCGTTATTCTTGCAACATCAGCACTGTTACTTGTTTGCCCAGAACATGTTTTCATTAGCTGTTTTAACTATATTTATCCCGCCCCTTCTTTTTTTTTTTTTTTTGTACTTCAGGAAAATAAATTCATATACAGCCGTTTCTGTCATTCTTCTTGGCCATGTGGCCCTTAAGGGACACTAATCTACGGTTAAATCAGCCATGTCCTAAGGTGGAGTAAAGGGAATGGAGATACTGTCGGGCGCTTTCTTTCACCAAGGCAATGGCTCTAAAATGGTCTCCAGGACCGAAGAGTTTTGTTCCCAGGTGTGGCTATATTCCTGTTACATAGCTGAATGGTTAGACCTGTGCTGTGCTCTGTCTCTTGGAGTACAGAACATGTGACTAACTGCGTTTTTTGTAGGGTTTTTCAGCATGTTCAGCTGTACTGCTCCGGGACATTTCTGCCATTGCAAGAGTGCAACTAAATACATCTCATTCTCATCGTAATGCTGTCAGGTAAGCACAAAGCTAACAGTACTTCTGATGTTTCTTCTGAAGACACTGGCAGGGGTAAACCTACAAGAGTTGTAGAAAATTTAAAATGTTTTAATTTGCAAATGATAGTTCAAATGTGATATCAATGGCATTAGTAATAAATATTTTTAGGTACATTTTTATCTTGCACTAGGTTCTCTGACCCGAGTCCTGGATGAATAAGTCCTGCAAAAATTCCATTTGTACAATTCATAATTGGTTTTATAAAAATTAAATGATAATGAACATTTTCTGAACACCTGTTATGTACATAGAGCCAGCTGTGCAAGGTAGGAAATAAGACTGCATATGTGTGAGTGTCTTAGGAACAACATAGACATTTTATTTTGATGTATTTGTCTGGAAAGAAACATTGAACGTGTTACAATTATAGGTCAGTATAACAGTGATAACTTTGTAGTTGAACAGGTTGGATTAGTCCAGTTGTGGCTCCTAGATGACCAGCACTAGTGATGCCCATCGTTCTACTTGTATTCCTTCAGTTACAGACTGCTAAAACCTTTGATTTTTAGCTCTTGCTCATGCCATTGCACAAATGTCATTCTGAAAAACCCAAAAGAACAGCAAAGACAAACATTAGGTACACTCTGAATAGATGTTTAGGTATATTGAAATAATATGAATTTTTCTTTTTTTTCTTACATTGTTACAGATGTCCTAACACTCATTTGTTCTGTAATACGGTTGTATTATATAGCCACAGTACCTAGCTGAATTACATTATAAAATTTGAAAAAAAAAAAATCCTCCAGTTTAAGTAAGGAAAGTAAGCTTGATTTAGGAGATCCTGAAGATTAGGAAATCAAAGAACTTCTAGAATTAAGTTTACTAGAGCAGGTCTAATTAACCTTTAGCAAGTAATATTGTGATATAGGCATTAATTGTAAATGATGCACACGTTTTCTGTGGAACTCCCAACACAATCCATAGTTTACACAGAAATGATACATGAGGATTGAAACCAAACCGCTCTATAATTATAGCACTTAGAGCACTTTTTCCTTCCCAAGTCGAGTTTGCCTTCAGTTGCAGTTATGAGAGCTCAGTGCTTCTGCACATCATCCCAAACTGCTTCCTTGGTGAAATGAGACTGGTGCAGTGCAATCAGTCTCAAAGGAAATATGTTATTACATAGAACTTTATGACTGTAGTATTTACAGGATGCAATTCTCCAAAGTATTGTTAAATTGCCTTTAACCTTGAGGTGACCATTTTCCCACCTCATTTGATCTCTTCTTGTTGGTCTTTTCATTTGCTGCCTGCTTTCTAATATTGATTTCGTCCTAGAACTTTGTCTGTCATCTGCATGAAATGAAGCAGCCACTGAGGAATGCCTCATCAAATAACAGCTTTTATCGTCTCCTGCTGTGTGAGCCTGTATTTTGACCAGCCACAAAGTGAAGACTGAGGAACAAACATTGTCAGTGGATTTTGAGATAATAGTGCAGGACAACAAAACAGTGCTGGGGCTGTGGAATAATTGGTTCAATTCCCATTTCTGGAATGACAACTCTTGCTTTGCCTCCATCTTTTCTGTACCTTTCCTTTTGTTATAGTCTCCTTTTACTGTATTCTTTGCCTAGTTTATGTTCTTTGTGTTGCTCATATTAGCAGTTTTACATAACAGCCTAAACACTCCTATCTGATTTGTATAGCATCTTTGCATGATCAAAATAACATGCTTTTTCCATTTGTCTGAAATCTACCCATATTCTGTCATTTGGCTTAATTGCTTGGCTTTAACCCCTTTTTCTTTCCTGTTCATAGTTCCTCACTCTCTTTATCTTCATCCCTGCTCCTTGCTATCTCCTGATTCTGTTCCTGTCCCAACTGTGCCCTCTTTCCTACCTCATTGCAACTCCTTATGTCTATTCCTTTCTCTCTCCTCCCACTGTTGGTGCCTGCTGTTAGCCCATGAGGTAGCTCCATCTTTGAGCTGTTTCACCTGCCTTCCTGCTTCACACTTAATGTCTAGTAGTCCTCGTGCTTTTTAGAGTTAATAGTTTCTGGTTTAGAGTTTCAGTTGTAGAACTTGGGCAGCTTTTCACAGAGGACAACGGTAGTCACACCTCTGACACTGAGGCAATGCCTATCCCAGGCTAAGTATTAAAATCTGCAAAAGGGTCCTAAGACTTATTTAATATGGTTGAAAGAACGTAATTCCTCAAGCCTTATTTTCAGAGATATCTGATCATGTTTAGCTGAAACTCCTGTACTCTGCTAGAGCCAGCTGCCTGGGATGAGAAAATTGTGATCCAAAGGTGTTTCTAAAGCTGTAGAAAACTGACTTGAAATAGAAGGTCTGAGAACTTTATTTGCAGGCATCTGTACCATGTTCAGTATCATCTGAGGATAATACTCAGGTGTTTGGGCTGTTTACCAGAGGCAGGCAGTGCTTTAGAAACAGGAACATAATTTAACTGCTCGATTGGTTCAAGCATAAGACAAATACTTTTCAGAAAATCCTGCATACGGAATAGTCTAATTTGTCCTGTATTCACAGGCTACACTGAGGACTTTCTCAGTTCTGTGTAGTGTGGTTAACAGCCTCCTGTGTGTGCTCTGGCTACCAGTATGGTTTGTGTGGCTGTCTGGCTCCTTGCTGGGTGGCTGGGGCTTGCCTGTGCAGCGCCTACTTTGACACTGATGTCAAAGTTTGGGCGGTGCTGACTGAAGGAGGATCCCTCACCCTGATTCACTGTTGGTTTCCTGGAGATGCTGTATGAGGAGTTTATGGGCTGGTAAGTGTTGTGCATGTCAATCTCTGGTGGTTCTGGTTGTCACAGTCAACTCAGGTTATCAGAGCACATCTCTGGAACTCTTAAAGGGACTGTTTTCTTCTGTCATGATAAATTAAGGGTCATCATACATTCAAGGTCACCAGTATGGTAAACTGGAAATAAGGGTGTGGATGCTCTTAAATATTTTAATCATATATGCCAAATGATTTTATTTTAATTTTGTTCCTTAGAACTCTTTTACAGAGCCTATACTGCTTTTATTAGTTTCCATACTAATGTAGTAACAGTGATATTGTTCCCTTTGCAGGTATTCTTAAAACTGTTGATTTACTTATGGAAAATCTTAGCCTTTCTAAAATGAATATGTATTTTCAGACAAGGGGAATATTTTAAGTGTTATAGCAACCAATATGTTAATGGCTGTATGGGGAAGGATTGCTACATTAATGTAAATTGATATGTAGATTTTAAATTCTGGGTTATGGATTGCAGTATAGTGGAAAAGCCAAGGATAGTTAGTGGGGAAGAACCAATTAAACTATGGCAGCATAGTCCTAAATAATGGCTAACTTGTACTCCTTGTCAGGTAAATTATGAATAAGCACCTTGGCTTACCCCAATGATTTAAAAATGTACTTAATTAAATGGGCACATGATTGTGTAGACACAGCGGATTTCCCACTGTGTGTCTCACTCTCCATGGAATACCTTGCAACAGAAAAGCAGGTAGTCCATTGTTGCATACTCTCATTGTATTTTCTGAGATTAAATGCAGTTCTAAGGTATCTGTCTTCGATTTAATTGAAACATGAATATCACTTATATGTATCTCTACAATGGGAAAGTGCCACAGCTCTTAGAATATTAATTATTAATTAATGTTTTTAAATTTTGAGAAAAAACCTGAAACACCCGAAGGTTATGGTATATATCATCTGACAGATAAAACTGAAACACTAATCATGATCTCACAAGTCCTTTAATAAAAAGAATCTCAAGATGAAGAGCACTAGGAAAAATACAGAACACTTTTAATGCATATGTAGAAATGCCATTTGATATATTAATTTAAAACCAATTGTCCTGGAGCTTGGTACAGTCTACAAGAATTTCACAAGGAAATAAATTTTAAGTTTGTTTCCAGCTGTTTTCTAACTATTTTGGAACACTTGTTACAGGAATGTGTTTCACTTTTAGTGAAATAGAAATGAGCAAAGTGAAAATGTTTGAGCTGCTGAGGCTCTTCTATTGTGGCTATCTCCTCTCATTAAATAATTTATTTATGTACCATAGCTGTTGTGTGATACAGAATAATTCCATGTACCTGACACTGAAAAATGCTGAAGTAAGGTTTTAGAAACAAAGTTCTTAATTAAAATAACATTTTACCATATAAAGTAGGATTCTAGCATCTTCTACATTTTTTAATAAGCAGCTGTTCAGAGAAAATATATTTCCATCCTTTTTCTTATCAGAGAGAAAACTCGTTTCATGGAGTATTCCGTGGAGTTGTCAGGGGAATATAGTTATTGTTCACATAGAGGGTGGCCACTTACCCATAGAGAATATATTTAGGTACCAGCAAGTCTTGGGTTCTTTCCAAGGCATTGTGGAATTACTTTATGGTGTCTGATTTACTTTAAAGCTTCTTGTTATTGCTGTTCAGAAACAAAATTTATCCTGCACACATCCTGTTTTAAACAAAAAATTTGTCCCCTGTTGAACAAAGATAAAGAATATTAGAATATGTTTTTGTGGCCAAAGGTTGTGTTCAAATTATCTAGAAATGTAAACCAATATTTGTGAATTCATGGACTTGGATGGATTGATACAATAGAAATTCTGGTTTCAAACGCACAGATTAATATTACTTGCTGGAGAAGAGTTAAGATTAGTCTTGATTTTTGTTTTATGCTTTGATTATTTTAATGAAAAGTATCGCTTCTGTAAATTTGCTGTGAGCTAGACTACATACATTTCCTTGGTTACATGCATATTCTTTCAAGATGTCATGTCTGGTTATCTTGCTCATGTAAATTCAACAGTGAAAACAGGGAGTGGTTTACATGAGCAAGATGAGGCAGATTTGGCATAGAATGAATGCAACATGTATCAATTTTTCATGCTTTTAAACTTGGTATGATGTCTGAAAGTGTAAAATTACAGAAATACTCACTAGTGTTGATGCAAAAACCTTGATTCACAGTATCCTTGCTTTATAAAGACTGGACTTAATTCACCACTGGTTTTGCATTACAGGTTAAATCTGTAGGGAGCTATATAATGAATGGAAAACTTGCTAGAATTTGTCAAGATACAAGTGAAATCACCTATTATCATCCAGAATTTACTGTTTTATTTCACTATAAATATTCTTGCAATGAGAAACCCATGTGCAAAGTTGAGGCAAAATGAGATCTATTCTGCTATTCCTGAATAGGTCAGGGCAGTGTCTCAGGAAATAACCCACTGTTTTATACCTCCTCATATATATGTAGTCTGGAAATCTCCACAGGAGATGTGAAAAATAACAAGGCTGTTATTTCTGTTGCCATAAACTGAAGTGCCTGACAAAGATCTCCTGCTCCTTCAACCTTTTCTTAGTGCCCAGCTAGGAGTTTCAGAGGCAGGTGTGTTTCGTCTACATGAGGTGTCTGATTTCCCATTCCAGCACCTAAAGCATTCCTTACTAACTTGCCAGCAAGCGTAGCATCACCTATACTCTGACACTAGCATGAGGGATAGTTACCTCAATCCAGATGGCTTCATTGTGCTGAGTGGGTTGGCATATCTATGTAAGTAGGTTTATGTAGTCACTTACAGTCTGTTCAGTATAGTCTGCTCTGTAGTCATTTAGAGTCTGTTCTGGTTGGAAGATGTAGAGCAATAGGCTTTGTCTTTCAGAAGTCACAAAAATAGGATCCAGATTAAGTTAATCTTGGGACAGTTTTCCAAACAGCCTGTCACTCAGTGAAACACTTTCCATCTTGTCAAGGATCTCAAATTTCTAAAGAAAGTAAAAGATCTAAACAAAAATTTTTGTCGAGGAGATCAAGCTCAGAGCACCACTGCTAAAAGAGGAGAACACTTAGTTTGAAAACCCTGTGTCAGAGCTTTAACTTGACTGATAAATCTGAGGTTGTAGTACCACAAACACTTTTCATGGTGGCAAGGCCAGTAACACTAATCCAAGTTAAATTATTAGGTTTTGGGTTTAGTCCAGTTTTGCTCTGAGTGTGGTGTTCATGGAACCACAGCTGGAGCAGCTTGTCTGCTCTGAGTGCATATCAACACTTTGATCTTTGGTTTGCAGTAGACATGCAGGTCTTCAGGTGGGATCTGAGGAGTAGCTTTCAACATGTCAGTGTTGACTAAATAGTCAAAGAAACAGCTAAATGCTGTTGAGGGTTTGGGTCTATGCAGCATCTCCCACTGCAGTGAAACTGCAGCACTTTAACTCTTTATGGAGTGACAACTACTGTTAGTAATTTGGCTTCAAAGTTTATTCCTCTTAAAAATGTAAAGCAGAGTTCACAACTCATTATTGTATCTTTTATCATAACAAGAAGAAAATCAAGTATGTACAAGAGTCTGGATAACCGTTTTTTCTTCATGTGCTTCACTCTGAAAATGTAGTTAGGTTGATTGGAACAGCCGTGCTGCCCACCTTCAGGGGAAGTCTCGCCAGGGAATGTGACCACTAGATGGCTGAGAAATGATACACTTGATAACAATTTGTAGTAGCATAATCTTAATTTCTATACTTTATGAAAAAAAAATTGCTGTGTGCTGTATGTAATCTATGTTTACAAGCAGAGTGCAAATCGCTTGCTTGTATTTATAGATAATTCTCTAGTTTTAGCAGAATTTGAAAAATCAAGTGTGACAGCTGAAACTCTTTAAGGGGTGAATTGGACATGAATATTTTCCTATTCCTAACAAGCTTAATGCTTCTGCCAGTCAGGATGAGCTATTTGGATTTACTTGGTATACGTAAAGTAATTCAGAAAGATTACTTATTGCTCTCAAAATATATGTCCTGCCAATAGTTCAGTCAATATGGGCTCACTGCTGTAGAGAAGCCACCTAGTGCAGTAATGCAAGATAGCATGTTCAGGCTTGTTCTGTTGCCTGACAACCTTGACACAATTGTTCTATTTCCTCTGTTTGTGTAACAGTCTCTGGCTACAACACACATCCTTGGGCAAGAATTTTCATCTTACTGTTCCCAAATGGCCTTCATATAACTTGCTGTGCACACATGACCTGAGCATTGCAGAAATAACACAAATCCTAAACCTTAGCAGGGCAGCTATCTGTCCTTTGTAACGCAGCATCAATTATTGTACTTTAGTTTGGATTGAGGTAATACCATAGCTTTTCACTTTACACAACACTGTAGTACTACTGCTAAGAATTTATTTTATTTAGGAGAAGTACGGGCTTTTAGTCTCCTTTGGTTGTGATCTGCTGGTGGCAAGTGTATCTGGTACTGCATCTAAGGTTAGATTTTCCCTTAAGTGAAATATTAGAAATTCCTGGTATTCCTTCTGCAGTGTAACCTACATTGTTCCCCACCTCTGCAGTGTGGAAACTAAGCAGTCTCCTCTTCCTCAGGGAAAGATTTGATTTCTCACTGTTGACTTTCCTACATTGTTTCCTACATTTCCTCCCCTGTTCCCACTATTCCATTCAAATTCTCATTGTGAAAATTTTTCACAATAACACTCAGCCACTGGAATAATCTCCCCAGGGAAGCGGTTGATTCCCCAACATTGGACACCTTTAAGATTCAGCTGGACAGGGTGCTGGGCCACCTTGTCTAGACCATGCTTTTGCCAGAAAGGTTGGACCAGGTGGTCCTTGAGATTCCTCCCAACCTGGTATCCTGTGATTCTAGAATACCTTCAGAACATTTTGCCAGTTAATGACAAGCAACCTGCCTTTCATTTTGGTTTTCAACTATCATGACAAGATTATTGCTCATCTCTAACAGTGGTGCTGCCATTAATGATCCTCCTTTTTGGGTTAGTCTGAAGCGTATGTTGAAGATCAGTAACCACTATAGATATATTTTTATGATGTTATTGGAGAATGTTTTTAATTTACCAGATCTTTTTTGGTCAGTGTGAACATTTTTGTATTTTGCTGAAAGAGAAACAAACAGACTTTCATTACTGTCTCCTATCACATGTAAAATTGTATTTCTGTTTCACAGAGTGAAGGTTAACAAACTGCCTCTATAGGGAAATACGTATCGTGGTATGTACTAATCTTATCAGATGCTTTTTCAGACCTGAAGGAACAGAATTTTGAAACATTTTGTAGCTAGGTGACAGTAAGATTGCCTTTAACTTTGTCTTTGAATTTACATCAGCAATGAGGCCGTAGCACATCCCTAATTTCTGGAGAAGTTTGTAATCATTCTTGAGTGCTATGTTCCCATCTGTAGCCTGAGAAATATTCTCTCAGGGTTTTCAATGTGTCCTCAATCAGTGGATTCTGTGACCTACATACATTCCGAATAATGCTATACTTGCCTAAACTTAAAGGTCTGACACCATTTGAGGTGTTCTAGGGGTATTCAAGACAATAACACAAGACTGGCAGATATGACATAAGACCTGTAGATGATCTGCATCCTTGTGGAGCAGGGTCTTGGCTGGTGTATGCGGTTACTCATGCAGCATAAGTAGTTCCTTTTGCAGCTGAATTTATCATAGACGTGAAGTGTTCTTAAGTTGACGTCTGGGAGTGAATCTCAGTGTCTGAGCTAGATAAAACCCCATTTCTGATACTACCTCTTCAGCTGTCTCAAGTGTTTTGTGAAATTGCTCCAGTTTGTAGATTGTCTGGAAATACTGCAAGCTTCCTTTTGTGCCAAATGATGAATAACTGTAACAGTGTTGTGATGTCTCATATAAACAAACCACATTAACTTGACTCTTCATACTTCCTAAATTAGAACTACAGTAATATCCAGGAATTACAGATATTTTCCCATATCTGTAACCTTTATAAGTTCTCATGATTTACTTTAAAGCAAGAGAAACTAGCTGATTTCCAAAGTTTACCTCCGTTATCCTTGATAACAGGAAAGCAAACAGTGTCATTTTTAACTATGACTGTCACAGCTTGGAAAGATCATTTGTCAAACAAGTTTTCCCTCCTCTTACAGCAATAGCAAGGAGACCATCCTCTGAAGCATTGCTCTATATTTATAGCATCTTAAATACAAGCCACTGAGGAGGGACAACTAATGGAAAAAATAACAGTTAAGAACTGAGGGGGAAAAATGATTCAAGTGGGAAGCTAATTAGCTTTTGTTTGTATTAGGCCTTTATAGTTTTATACTGCTAGGTGTAGTAAAATTCTCAAAAGTGATAGTTATGCAATCTCCAGTTTTCTAAAAATAATGATGTTGGAACTGGTGCAAACTGATGGTGGAAAATCTAAAAACTGGAGGTAATGAGAATAATCATGACATTCTTTTCACAATCCTGAAGAAGATTCCCTGGAATTAGAAAGGACGAACATAGGAAAGTGTGATCTGGAGGGTTGCAAATCATTTGGCCTAACTTTGATAACCAGAAAGATATAAACAGTTAATGTTACCTTACAAGTGGTGAGATGATAAAGAAGCTAAAAGAAAACAAACAGATTTTTCAAGAACATATTTTGTCAATTCAGCATGATTTCCTACATTAGCAGAGTAAGTGGTTGAGTGTTTTAGGGAGAAGCAGTAGATACATCTTGATGATAGTAGAACTTTTGATATTATGTTACTTTCTCTTAAATTGAGGGGATGTGGTCCAGATTAAATCACAGTTAAGAATAGTTAGCAGTGCCTTCAGTTATAAATTGAAAAGTTACTTTAGATGAAAACCTTATACAGGCCCATTTCTTTATTTTGTACTTTTAATAATAAGTCAGATGAATATAGACTATACTTAACAAAAATTCTGTGTTTTATCAACCTGGGAAGGGCTGCAAGCATAATTAATGTAAAACTAGAAGTTAACATTATCCTGGTACTTTGGAGAAATAGCCTGAGATCAACAAGAATAAATTCAGTTAAGAAAACCACAAGTAATAAATACACAAATATAAGAAAAGAATAACTGACCTTATGAATGCCGTTAAAGAGAAGGGCGAGAATCTTAAGGCAACAGTGGAATGTGAATCATTACCTAACCAAATGCTGTGGAGTATGAATGATTCAGTCAGTTTGAGAAGTTGCTGTTCCTTAGTGGGGAGTTACTGCACCTCAGCTGAGACATAATAACTGACTGCAGTTACATTCATAGTCCCCTGCAGTGTACAATAAAATACATTACCTTAATCTCTTTCTTTTCTCACCACATTCCTAATGATCTGGGACAACAAAGCTACTGTGGAAAAAAAGTAGAGGTCATCTTGGTAAGCATGAAGATGAACGTGTGTGACACCTGAGTTAATCATTTCACTGTACAAAGTAGCTATGAGACCTCAGGTGAGTGCCGCATCTATGTTTGCACACCACACTTGAAGAAAGATAAGAGATAAGTTAGGGGTGGGGACAGAGATTTGAAAACATGGTTTGTGAGTAGAGTTTGAACCTTCAATCTCTAATCACAAATGAAAGGATGGGATCAGCTGTTCTCCTTGGCCACCAGGCAAAATGATTTATCTCAACTTATTTCCCCCCTAACATTTAAAAATACCATTTAAAAAAATACAATAAAAGTACCATTAAAAAGCACTTTAGTAGTGTTTTCAATGCAAGAGGAATTGTACTACATGTAAGCAATTTCTTTCACAATATAAAATATGGTGTGAACAAACAGTATTTCAGAGATTGTCATAACACGCATTTTGATATTTTCCTTTATTGACAAAACAGCATGAAGTTCTCAAATGTGTTAACAGGTATGACAGTAGAGCTGCTCTTTTGTTTCTTGAGTTGGATCCCAGCAGTGAGGGAATGGTTAGCAACAGACGGTGCAGGAAAAGAACAGAACTAGGTGCAGACCTGAATGCCACAGGGAGTTCTTCTCCATTGGCATTCCCCTCACCCAGCTGTACGGCAAACATCTCCACCACCTCCTCTTTCACTTCCTCCTCTAAATTAATCTGAGGTACTCAGCCCCCTCAGACATCTTCCACGTTTCATCCATCAGTAACCTTCACACACTTCCCCATCCCCAGAACATCTGTATAGGAGCAGGCACCTACCCTTGGTGGTGGTAGAGATTGTACTGCGTTGTTCATTAGGTGATGTGTAATTTTATGGAAATTAATTTATTAAATGGTTCACACAGTATTTCACAGGGAATGCCACATGCTGCTGAATCATCATCGTCTGTTCCTGTAACGTATGCTCTATATGACTCCATTTTATAATAGTTTTTATTTATATATTATTTAGAATAGTATTTTAATATTTATAAATATTTTTATATTAATATTAATGTGAAGACTTATACATTCAGGGTTACACCTTGCCCTTAGAACTCCCCAATCTCTGTAATGTGTGGTCAGAAAGCTATGGTCATCTGTGTGGTTGTTTCTGCAGATTTAGAGTGAAGATCTTTCTAAAGCAAAAATCAAACTCTAAATTTACATTTGATCTTGTACAGAAAGTGGGAAGTTGTCCAAAAGACACTGGCTTGGATTTTATATTTTACTTGTATAACATGACTAATTGTTTTAAGACTATCCTCTGCGTTGTTGTAGAGGACAACCAGATGACAGCCTCATGCTAGATACTATATAATCAAACGCAATGTAAAGGTCCCTCCACTTCAGAAAGATTGTAATTAAGAGATACCAGCCATAACAGGTAACTGATATAAGCCTGTAGATGAAAGTCAGGGGTTAGTAAAGGCAGAATAATACTCAATTCATACCAAGTTAAGAGGAGCTATGATATTTGGAAACATTTAGGGACCAAAACTAAGTATCGCAAGAGGGCAGTTTTCTGCACGCATTACAGTAGAAAGGAGTGTGTGTGTGTGTATAAAAATATAAATAAATCACTTTTTTTTTTTTTTCTTTCCCACTGCAACCTACCTGGAAAATTTATCGGATAATTATTTTCCATGATTTAGTGCCTATTAAATTAAGTATTTGGTACCTCTCTTAGCTGTCAGTGTCTTGTAGAGAGTTCCTTAATAGCAAAGTGCTAGGTGTTGAACAGAGAAGGGCATGTCCTTAGAATTATAGAATAATTTAGGTTGGAAAAGACCTTTAAGATCATCAAGTCCAACCATAAACCTAACACTGCCAAGTCCACCACTAAACCGTGTCCCTAAGTGCCACAGCTACATGTCCTCTCAAGGAATAGTGACTCAACTGCTTCCCTGGGCAGACTGTTCCAATGCTTAATGATGCTTTCAGTGAAGAAATTTTCCTAATATCTAATCTAAACTTCCCCTGGCACAACTTGAAGCCATTTTCTCTTGTCCTATTGCTTGTTACTTGGAAGAAGAGACTGACACCCACCTTGCTACAACCTCCTTTCAGGCAGTTGTAGAGAGCAATATGGTCACTCCTGAGCCTCCTTTTCTCCAGGCTGAACAACCCCAGTTTCCTCAGCTGTTCCTCATAGGTTTTGTGCTCTAGACCCTTCACCAGTTTCGTTGCCCTTCTTTGGACACACTCCAGCACCGCAATGTCCTTGTAGTGAGGAGCCCAAAACTGAACACAGCATTCAAGGTGTGGCCTCACCAGGGCTGAGCACAGGGGGACAATCACTTCCCTAGTCCTGCTGGCCACACTATTTCTTGTGGTTATAGGACCACTACAGCAACAGTTCTTTATAAAGAAAAAATAGTGAATTGCAGGGAAAAATATGATGGTTCTAGAACAGTTTTCCACTGCTGATAAAGCCTGCCCATTGTGGATGTTCTTCTTGAGCCTACCCGCATGTGTCTGTGATTTTTTTCCATAGTCCTGCCTAGTCAATAGGTTGAGAAATGGAGATGACTTACTGTAAGTAATTTAATTTAGTATTTATTAGAGCCACAGACACTGACCTTGTCTGATATACTCTAGCTGTGAATCATAATTATTGCTGTAGGTGAATGTTCAGGCAGCTGTCAGTAGAAATCAATTGGCTGTGTAGTATTTTGTGACATGGGAAAGGGAACATGGAAAAGCTGGATTTAGACTCTGCAAACTCTTCCCAGTTCCTCAAGGTAATTGTATTGCTATGAACACAGCTAATCCTAAAAGCACACAAACACCTGATAACCTACGTGCACCTCAGACTAGGAAAGAGGATCTCACTTAATTGGTGAGAAAATAGAAGAAAACATTTCTGGCTTGCCTCAAGATTTACTGGTTGTTTTCACAACTAAATGCTTTGTAATTGTTGATTTTAACCTTTCACATGGCCACGTTATCATGTTATGTTCCTAGCTGCCAACTTTACTTAAATACATTTCAGTAGGGAGCAAATCTCTAAATCAAACATGGTAGTTGATTCGTATTAGGGAAACCAACAATATAATCAAGTATCTGATTTAGCCAGTCGCAATGGAATGTCTGTAGGCAATGTAAGTCAGGAGTACATTTTCTTAAGAGTAATCCAAACATTTTAAATTGGATTAATTTAGTAGTTTTCATCATAAATGCATTTGCAGAAAAGGTGATGATATTATGTAAAGTTTTACTTAATGCAGATTTCTTTAGTTGGAAACCTGACTTTATAATACTTGACTCCTTCTTTCATTTAAAAACCAATGCTATTTTAAGATTTTATTTTTTCATTGATTGTTTTATTTTTTAAAAAACATCATTAAGGTATTTTCTGGATCTTTTTTCCCATAATTCATGAATAACAGACTTCTTGATTCTTCCTACTAGAAAGATTCACTGAAAACTAACCTTCACGCTAAAGCTTATTAATAAGAAACCTGAAAATAAAGTTCCTATTATTAAAAAAATTATTTTAGATGCGTTTATGCCATATATACATGGAAATAATTTTGTCTGATTTGTTTTTCTCAAAAGCAAAAACTTTATCTCTTGAAAGTAAGGCATTAAATTGATACAAATAGGCTAACAACTGCTAGTCAGTTTTGAAAGCTTTGGTCTGTATAACTGTTCTCACATAGGCAAACATCATTACAATACCTTATCTTTAAAGAACTTTACAATGCTTATGGGAGGTCAGTGCTGAATTTAACAAAATTAGTTTTGTATTGTTCAAAATATAGTAAATGCAAATGCTTGTCTTGTAGTATACCTTCATTTATTTTGTTTTATCTGTCCAACCTACTTTCTGTAATGTTTTTTCATTGGGAGAGTGGCCACCTATGGTGGCTGTTTATCCCGATGTGTATATCCCTGGGTAGGCAGCTTCAGTCTGTAATCCAAACAGAAATTTTCACTTAAACAAACCCAAGTCTGCTGATCCTATCTCAACAGGTGTAAATTAAGAAAGTAGTGGAGCTGATGATAGCTTACAAGCTCACAAGCTCCAGAGCTAAAATACTTTGCAAGATTATATATATAGTAGGGAACTACTCTAATTAACAAAGGACATGGTAATCCAAAATAAGGGTATAATTGCTGACAAATTTTATTTAATTGGTTTAAAAGCATGATTCAAGATAACATATAAAATAGGATGCCCCAAGTACAGCACATAGATATTCTGGAATCATTGCAGAACCTTTTAATTAGTAGAATGTTACTTTTACCTTAAAAAACAGATGAGGAAGTTGGTGCAGAAAATGAGTATAGGGTCACTGGGAGGAGGGACAGTCAAAAAGCCTATTAGTTCAGCATTTATGGATCAAGTGTCATGGTTCCCAAGCTCATAAAGTTTGTCTTCCGTCTGTGCCATCCTGTTCTTGTATTCAGAAACCTCCCAAGTTAAAAGCAGAAGTTAACTTAGTGTTGAAAAACTACTGACTAAGAAGCTACCTTTTCAGAATGCTGCAGCATTTAGATAGATAGACACAGTACTTCATTTGGTGGTGTTAGCAGAAGTCCAAAATGAAAAGTTAAATAATGTAATCCTCCTACAAATAAAAGATGCTCCCGTGAGAAGCTGCTAACAGGTGGGATAGTGTAGAAAAATGCAGTGGGAAATTTTTTTTTTTTTGTTTGCTTCATTCTTGATATCTTTGTACACACAGATTTTGGCAGAATTTGGGACTGTGGGCTGTAAACCATAAAACGCTGAAGTCAGTTTAGCTATGTTTAGCTTATATGTCTGGGAAGACAGAGAAATTGCCAGGAACAGAAAGCCAGGAATTTTTTCAAAGTGTATATACTATCTCATTTTTCTGTGCTTTCTCTGCTGTGTGTATCCTTTTTAGTAAAATAGTTTATATACTGTAGATAATAAATGGAAACACTGTAATGCAGATGAACAGTTATTTTGTGCGGTGGCAATTATTTCTACTGACACTGATACTTCCATCCCATTTGCAGACATACACATAAACACAGACATTTGTACTGTCTTTCTATGCTTTGCAAGGCCCTTCCCCAAATACCAGATTGGTGTCTGCCTTTAATATGATAACAGTAGAAAACAGTATTACTGTGTTCATAATGGGAAACTTTCCAGTAAGTTAACTACTCTGGGTTGTACCATTAGCAGTATTTCTTCCTTTAGGTTTGAATTCAGCACGTTGTTAATGCCTGATTCTAGTCTCTAAAGCACTGCCTTCAGGAGAAATTTTTCTGTGAAAATGTGCTAACTGATGCCTTCAATGTCAAATCTGGCTCTCAGATAAAGACCTTCGATATAACGTAAGGCTGAAGTGAAAGAGAAGGAGCAAATATGCTGTTGGAGCATCTTTGGGTGTTCCACACTATTCGAATGGGTTGTGGGAAAATGCCAGGCTCCTCATTAAACTAGTGTTGGGAACTGTGGATGCAGTAGATTTGCAGGTGTTGACCTGAGTAGCTCGTGTGTTATTTTAAGTCCAAACTAGGACTTGAGGCTGCTCCACATCTTTTTGTTAAAGTTGGGAGGAAGAGGAGGTTTCCACTGCATAATCTGGGTGATGCCTGCATTGCACACTGTGGGGCTCAGTAGAAATCTCATTGCTGCTTACTGTCTAAATGGACTAGCTCAGGGAGCGTAGTGCAATCTTGGCACAGTAGGTCCATGTGGACTAACGTAAACCCATTTCTCTCTGCTGCTACTCTCAACCCAAGACCCCTCCTGCAGATTTAGGTCCCATATCTCCAAGCTATCTTGTCTGCACAAGGGAAAACTGCTTTGTTTTCAGAATCACTCTGTCTTATCAGGACATGAGTGTGGTACTACATACTGTGTGTCTCCTGGAGACAACTGATGTGCTATGGAAAGGGAGGAGTCAAAGACCCTCTGTTTATGGCTGCTTTGGTGACAGTGCTGCCATGCGCTGCATTTACATTGAGTCAGATGGCACTGTACAAAAGTAATAGTTCACAAGTTCTTAGTGATTAAAAAGTGATGCTTAATAGCATGATAATGTCTTTCAATTAATTTATTATTGATAATAGAATGAGGGAGGATTGGCATCACTTGCTGACTTTATGCAAATACGTTTTTTAAAAGCATGTGGAAAACAGAAGCACAAGTGGGTGTTTGCAGGGCTGGGTGGGGGGAGCCTGAACAAACCAGGATTCTTCGTTTCCTGGCATAACTTCTTGTGAAAAGATCTGTGGGAAACTGGGATTTTGTGGCCCATCTTTATCTGGGGGGAAGTACTGTTCTGCAAGAAAGTTTTTCTGATTGATGTTTGCCTATTCTGTTACAGGGCTGCATTTTTTTAGCGTTAATAGGACAAGGTACAGTGAGAAAATACTCAGATTCCGTGCAATTTAATTTAGCACAAAATGCCAAAAAAGTTTAGGTTTCAGGCTTCTGCTAGGCCACCTGTCTTGGTTTCCTAGCCTTCTGGCCTCTGTCTGCCCTGTAGATGACAGATTAGCTGTGAACATCCTCTATAAAAGGAAATAGTGTTCTATAAAATTCACACCAGGGCTTCCAATTTAGTATCAGAGTCAGGACATCCTAAAATAAAATTTGTTTCAAAAATAGGTCGGGGGGGTGTCAGGGTTAAAAGCAAACAATCTACTGATGTCAGTTTATTCTGTGAGAAAACATGCATGGAAAAGGGGTTTAGTGTCTTGTTCAGGTGCAGTAGTTTTTTGCTGATGGGGAGTAAAGAAAAGCAAAACAATAATAGCATGTTCCGTGAATCGAGTGTGATAAAGAAGAGTTCCTATATAGCAAAACAGGAAGTTTAAAAAAGGCCAAACAATTGATCTTTGAGGACAGGAACGATATTTTAATTTTAACCTTTTTGTTTTGGTTTTAATTTAGAATTTACAAAGCGATGCAAATCATTGCCAGTAAATAGCATTTTAGTGCATGCAGGGCACACATGTTGATACATTAAGAGATATGAAAATATTTTAGATATTTAATTTTCTTTCTGTAAATGAAATACTGTTTTAGCTACCTGAGGTGTGTAAATCAGAATATTTATCAGTTTACACTACTAATTATCTTCCCAATATGTTTTTTCTATGAGTTGTACAGCAAAACCTTTATGTAAGCTTTCCCAAGAATTTTATTCTAAGGACTTTTTTCCCTTCCTTTGATAAAATGTGTCTTTTGGAAGTATTATTTTCCATATCTCATCTGAGGCTGAGGATGATTTGTTTTGGAAGTCTCAGCAAAAACAATCAACTGTCTGACATTATTAGTAGTCTTTAGTAAAAAATTGAACTGTACCTTGACAGACACCTTATCCTAGGCATTTGCATCTTGAATCCATTTATTTTTACAAATATCATCACCATTTTTATACTTTAATAAAATAGGCCATCTATATGCAATTGATAATTAGATAATACAATCTGATACTGTTAATCTAATCGTAATTTTAAAACTGTGTCCTGTGGTGAAAATTATACATAATTGAATAATACATGAATCAATGTATTACTGCTTTATATAAGAGCAGCATTTTTTTTTTTTTTTAAATATTACTTCAATATTCAGAATAAGTTTACAGTCTTAGATATTTACTCTTCGATATTGGAAAAAAAAGTTTTTGACTGTCAGGTAAGTACTGTCATTATTAACATTTATGTTCTATCTCTTCTGAATATTTGACTTCAACATCCAGCCACTGAGTCTTGCTGTATCTTTGCTGGTAGCCTGGAAAATGCTATAGTGCCAGTGTTCTCCATCTGGGTACTTAAAGAAATCGCTTCAGCTTTTCTCTGTGAAGCTGAAAAGATTGAGTTTCTGGAGTCCTGCACCATCAAACCTCCAAATCATTCCTGTACTTGTCTTTGATGTCACTGTAGTTGATCAATGCTCTTTTTAATATGTTAGGTTGAAAACTGGTTATGCACTGCCAGAAACAGACATAATGGAACTTCTATGCTCCTGTTTTCTGCTTCTGCTTCATATCCTTTTTAAACATCTCCGAATCACAGTAGCCCCTCTGGGCACAGAATTGCCTAAAAAAATCCATGTTCATTTGATGATCCTTTTCAGTGTTACTGATTACCAGAGCAGAAGTCATTGTCTTTGTTCCTATGCATGACTTTACATTTTCTTATCTAAAATGCATTGGGATTGCTTGTGTCCACGTTACCATGTGATCTTGATTGCTCTGTATCAGTGAACTCTACCCTTACTGTTATTTGCCTTCTCCTTAGCCTTCACATCTTCTGTAATTTGTTTTCTTCCAGAAGTGTTAAGTTGGAGGAGATAAGAACTGATCCTATGGAATTCCATTAAAAACACAGCTTATGTCCAGATACTATGTGGCTATGTTAGTCCAGTGATGAGCAGTATTGTGCTTATAAGCACGTGCCACTGCTTTCAGATGGGAATTACACAGGCAGTCTGGCCTTTGGCTGGCCAGTACAGCATAGAGGTGGAGCAGGTATGAAAGTGCCTTCATTTGATGATCTGAACATGTTGCACTGACACTATTTGCTATTATCAACCGGACTTTTAATGTTATCAGAAAAATCTATCAAACCGACTAGCATGAAAATTGTGAAACATTCTTCAGAGTTCTTCTGCCAGATATTTTTCTAACTCATGGTCCCGACCTGTTGATCAAGAAATATCCAACTTTAGTAAACTTTTTACAGAAGACTTCTTCATTACCATTGAAATAAAATAGAATTTCATCAACCTTATGGTATGACTGCACCTGATTATCCATGCATAAAACAGGTTAGTGAACCATTGTACATTTCTGCTGTGTCCACATGATCACTGAGGATTTATAGTAATGCCATTACATTGCCTTTATTCTTAGTTAACTTAGAAATCATTCTCAATCTTTTCTCATCACAGTTCTTTTATTGCTGGTTTTTATGATTGTCATTAATTTTCTTCTATGTAATGTTATTTACTTGTAAAATTGTCTCTGAGATTGTGGCTTCTTGAACAGCTGGCTCATTTCCAAATTATTTGGCTGTAAGAAAACAACTTGTTTCACTAAACCATGTTAACCTTTGTGAAACTGACCCTCTAAATGATGCATGCATGCATCTCTATATGCATGTGCATGTACGTGTAGAAGCATATATGCAGATGACTGTTTTGGGGTACCTTTTGCAGCATGAAATATGAGGCCTCCAACCAGCTTCATTTGCACCTTTTGTTTGGTCTTTAACTTCGAAGCATAAATTTCATAACACTGAGCCCTATTTATATTTGTTATCATTAAGGGCAGCGTAACGAGTGTAATTTTTCTATGCCAAAAATTCTCAGACTTTTGTTTTCAAGATCTAGAAACTATAAAGCCCATATAAAGCTCGGGTCTCATTATTGGTAGTGACTCCTAATCCCATTTAAGATTTCTGAACACTCCTACAAGATTTGGTAACCCATCTTTTTCTAACTGTAGTTGCAATTTCACAACCTTCCCCCATCTTGGTAAGTGTGGGTTTTAGAAGAGAGTGGATAACACTAAATTAAACCTGCTACTCTCCATTTGCATCCTTGATTTGCTCAAGGCTTAGGCAATACCTCCGGGAAGAATGCTGCTGGGAAGCTCAAGGGAGCTACATAATCAAAATGAGTTGATCTTTGACAGAATGAATTGAACTTTAGTGATGATCGTGTTCCTGTTTCTTTGAATCAGTAGATAACACCCTGTAGTTTGGTGCAGAGCTGTACAGTGTTGAAAGGCTTTTTCATGTCTTCTTGAGATGCAAGTTCAGCAACACACAGTATCACTCCTTAGTCGATCCCAGCAGTGTCCCCATCTCCTCAGGAGCACAGCGGAACAGTCTCCCTCTGGGCAGATCTGGGATTGAAAAACCTTCAGTGTTTAGCCTGGCATCCAGTCTGAGTCTGCTTGAGGACACGGGGGTCTGGCAGTTGCTCAGCTGGTTTAGGATCACAGAACACATGATATTCTGATTTAGCCAACCACCTAAGCTAGTCAAAGAAGACAAAGAGGGAAATTGCTCTACTTGCTTTGTTAGGGCAGTTATCAATCCAGAATAGCCCAAAAGGCAGAAGGCTTGTAGTGTTTCTGTTTCAAGTAATGCAGGTCCTTTTTAAGAGCACAAATAAAGAGACCTTGTAGGAACAGTTTATTGAAAGAGGAATACTGGGAAAGTAGAACAGGCCCTCCTCATCCACAAATGCTTGACCTCTTTGTATCCTTTTAATCAGATGGCTGCATTTTCACCTTTATTTATTTACTTAATGCACTTAGACAAGAACAAGGGAACCTTGATGTTGCTTTTTTTTTTTTTTTTTTTTTTTTTGCTCACAGATATTTGTTGCATCTGTTTCCTGTTAAGGAAGCTTAGTGCTGCCTTTTGTCCAGCAGGTGGAAGACTTGCTGCAGTATGTATAGCTCAGCAACTAGTCTATATATAAACATTTTTTAAAGAATCCAGGGTTTTTAAGCCATCGTGGCAAGCAGATGTTATTAAATAGGCAGTTTTTAATTAATATGTTGTTTGGAATGACTTTGTTAGTCAAGGAAATATAATGGTAGAATAAAAAGACAATCTGCACTAAAAAATTTACAATCTCAATTCAGTAACTGAACTTGGGAGATGCCACTGGGGTAAATCCCATCACTATAAATAGCTGTGTGAGTCCTACTGGGTTTTGATCTATATTTGTAATATCATCACAGCTGTAGAAAGTATCTCCCCTTGAGTTCAATGAACACACTTCCCTAAAGCACTGCATTTGGGAGATTTACAAAGGCTTTCTTAAAGTTCAGTAGGACAGTAGTATTGGTATTAAGACTTATCTTTTTTGATTGGGGAAGATATTTGAAAATATTAGAGATATTACTGTTCAGGGCAAGTAGAGAAGGCTGTAGGACTTACTGTGACTTACATGCAACTGAGAGACAAGATAACTGCCTCTGAGCCTGTGACTATTATCCAACCTGTTGTGACATGTTGCCCATCTTAGACATGCTCTAGAATGTTTTTAAAGATGTCTGATAGAGTTAGAAAGAGATGTTAGTAGTTGCTTTTAATAAGAAGTCATTGATCTGTGTGAAGAAATTTATTTACATGAAGTTACTAAGAGATACTTAAAATATTTTTTACTATACTGTGCATATTAAAGTGAAGGAGTGTATGAAGAGGTGAAATAAGATCTGAGGTGATTTTTTTATCTATGCACCTGTTAAACATCTGTATGTGATTAGTATGAACTAAAGGAAAAGGTTGTAAAGGGATATAGTAATGTTTGAACTCTGTTTTAGGTATACAACTATTTTGACAGATTAAGCCTTAGCAGTTACACAGAGAGGTTAGTCTTCACCATATGTAACCAAAGAAAAAATGAAATTTACTACATTTCTGTACTGAAGGAAAGAAACATTTTTCAGTATTATTGTCCTGTGTCTTTGAAGAGCATGAACAGCTTGATGAATGTAATCCTGGAACAGCCACACAGTCTTCTTTTCAACATTCACCCTGCCGCTGTAGGACTTCAGAGTTCTTTGTCCTTCTGCCTACATCAGTCTGCTATTTCTAAACACAATGATTTTATTTTTTTTTTAATCCCCCAACCCTAAATACCTGCTCACTTCACACCTCTGCCTGCTGAAAAGCAGATCTTTCTTGCATCAGGCTTTGTCACCTCAGGGAAGCCCTTGGTGGCATGCAGAGTACTGGAATGAGAACCAAGAAATAATGAAGTTAATGGATTTAATAATGTTTGTATACTTTGAAATACCAGGAATATGCTAAAAGTTGTGATCATTGGTTTCAGAATTCAATGCCTTTCAGTATTCCAATGACTCAGTGCATTAGAACTAATAATGAGAGACAGCAACAAGTTTTTCATATAATAATTAGGGTACAGTTATTTGGGAGATGAGGATCATTAGGCTGATTTCATGTGGACTAAAAAATACTACAGAAGAACGGGATTTGGGGTATCAACACATGGTGAGTATTTTGAAAGGCCCTTTTTGAGAAGGGGGCAGACAAAGATGATGTATTTCCGTTAGCCTGACGAGCTTGCCTGAAATTGTAGGATTAAGTCTGGCAAAGGGTAGGGTGTGAAATTCTGTCAGGACTCAAGCAAATATAGTTGTTTGCCAGGCCTGACTGCTTTTATCAAAGGTCTGCAGACATTACTCCTGAGGAAATTCAGAAGTAAGATTAATGAGTTTCTCTATTGAATGTCATGGCTGCAAGCTAGATGGGTTTTCGACTTACTCTAGTTGTACAGAAGTCTGATTTAAATTTTCAGTGGCTGTGTGCCTAAAATTATTGTCACTGTTAAGCTGCTGTTGGCTCACCAAAAAATTCAGATTTTGACTGGTTAGATTTTGCTGTCCTGGGAGAGCAACAATGGTGAAACTGTACGTCTAATAGGAAAAGAACCATGTTAAGAGCAGACTACCGAAGAGATGCTTCTAGCACTCAATAAATTAATGGTGTAAATGTTGGGGGTGTGGTAAATGCATAATGTTCTTCATTCAGGTGATAACATGTTTTTATACAGACAGAAGTGTGTAAGCATTGCAGATAACTGAAGTGATATGTGTGCTTTCCTTTTTTTTAATAACAAAATAATGGGAAACTCTTAGCTTTTTCAGCTGAACTGTTCTGTGAGGTGGAAAACACTGTATAGGCAAAACCCAAAGCCTTTGTGGTACTTGCTTATGGAAGTTTTCTGGACTAATCTACAGCTATGGAAGATGATCTTTGTCTCAGAGAAAAGGTCTCTCATCAGTGGCAGTGAGCTGGGATCCCATCTCAGCCCTTTCTTAGGTGAATAAGCCTAGTCTTGTGCCAGACTCATGAGAATCGCTTAGTAGGATTTTAGAGTGGGGTCGTATTATTTTCTTTGCTTGCCTTGGCATAAAGCTCTAAGGATGTGTGATTGATATCTGTGGTACAAATTTCAGCTGCAGAGGAAGAAGAAAGCATTCAGATAGGCATTTTTGTCCAACTACATATTTTCTCTGAAGTGATTTACGACAGGCACTTATTCTGACAACAGGGACGTCCCCCTTTAAAACAGTGGTAATACAGTAGTGTCGTGTTCCTCTGACAATTAAATCAGATGTTTTCTCTGTGCTTGATCTATGCTCTGTCCATTAGTTGGATTGAAGGGTGTCATCAACAGAGCCATAAGGAATTCTGTGTTTTTTTAAGCACTGGGTTCCACTGTGGTGCCAAGTCAACTATCTTGACGGAGCTTAGTGTCTTCTGGACTATTTGACCAGTCTTAAAGATTGAGGTGCAAGGGTAAAAAAGCCCTAATGTAAGGAGCAGCAGAGTGTGTGGAAGCAGATTTGACTGAATGCTGTGTCCTGCCTTCTCTCTTAGCTGTTCTTCAACAACTCCAGTATACTCTGCTGCTTATCTCATCAATGAAAAGAGGGAAAAGGGACATTTTGGATTCGTTGTTTCAGTATGTGTTGCTTATGCTAGTTTTGCCACTAGACATGTACTGCAATTGCAGGTTTCATATGGCATCTTACTGATCCCACTATGAAACAGCATATTAGAGGGGTGATGCTAATGTTAATTTTAAAGTCTTTATAAATCTGCACATAACTTTTTAGTGACAAAGGCAAGGCATTCTAAAGCCATCATGTCTGGTTTTATGCAGCTTGAAATCATGAATCTAAATATTTTTGGTTTGGGTGTAATCCTCTTTTAGAAGCAGAAATCTCTCACACTTCTAGAAGTCTGTGCCGTATGGACCTGTCTTAATTTTTCTCTTCTTTATACTTTCATTGTGGTGTAGCAGAACCTTCAGAGCATAATTAACACATTTATTTTTGGCAGTGTACTTTTACAGGATTGTAGAAACAGTCTGTCTTGTACAGCTGACTACACTGCAGAGTGAGCCAGAAAACTTTTTAAATAAACAAAAAACAACTGTACAGTTTAATGGAATATATGTAAAGATTAACTATCATTGTAATCAAATAGAATTCCTTCTCATGTTACTCTGCCTTTCTCAGGTCTGAAATACTCGCAGTGACAGAGATTTGAGATACAGCATCTGAGAGGAGATAATGTTGCTGTGGAGTGTACTTCAGTGTTGGCTTTTACGGGAATTGCACAACTGGGACTGTTATGCCATTCATTGATTTTAAGTCGATAAATAGTGCTGTAGCTATCTCAGTAGATTGAAGAGGTCATCTTTTTAATTGCTTATGAATGTCAGGGTGTGGCATGTGCTGGTGGCTTTCTGGGGCCAGGGTGTCTGGAGCCACAAGGTGTCCCCAGGCTGTCCCTGTCCCACCCCCCTGGCCAGGAGCCGGGCAGTCAGAGGTACTGGGGCAGCCTCAGCCCCAGGCATTGGGCACCTCCCTGGGGAGGGGATGGAGACAGGCCCTGATGCAGCATCACTGGGGCAGGGCTGATGACCCCAGGGGGCTGAGATGGGGTCCTGAGACAGGGGTCCTGGGTGAAGCTGGTGCTTTAAGAATACCTTTTGAAAGGCCTAACTAAAAGTTCACAGTAAAATATCTGAAGGAATATTTTTGTTAAAGAATTTAGATTAATTGAAATAGAAATATTCTCTGAAATAATGGAATTTCAGTGGAAGTCTGGCAAAAAGTGTTTATGTCAAGTGCTTGTCCATCTATACATTCACACTGGACATAATCTTTTTACAGATTTTGAGCCCAGTTCCTCATGTCACCACAGTACTCAGGGTTTGCACACACTCATTAAAGGGAAATGTGCACGGTACCGTTCATCTTGATTCTTATTTGGATAAATAGGAGTTGTCTCTTGGCAGAGTAAATTGACTTGATGCATTAGTAGACTTAGCCAGATAACTCCTCTTTTAACTTAACACCACATTTAACTTATTTCATTCTATCATTATTTTACTTTCATTCCTGTTTTATCATGACATTGTGTTGACATTTACCTGATTGCATCAACAGTGAAGATAATGAGGAGTCACTTGTTTTCTGGCAACATTAAATGTTTTCTTCTTTTTTTCCCTTTCAATTATTTATGTTTTATTTCTATTTTGTTTTATTATTACTTTTTCTAGAGATTACTTTAAGATGTATTTGTTATGTGATAAGCTTATATAGGGAGGCCACAAGAGTTATTTGTAGAAAAAAATCATGCCACCACACTGTGCTATATGACACAGGTTGCATTGCAAAGATTGCTGCTGCTTTCAGTTTTTATTGAAAAAGGCTTTGATGGGGTGATCAGTCGCTGTACCTTGTTACGGGTGTTGGACATAGACTTTTCTTTGGGAATGGAGTCCTGCATAGGGGTAAGCTTCTCCAAAATTCACTTTTGTTGGAGCATGTGTGTTACACTGCACATCAGTCAGTGTCAACAGATGGGGGAAAATCTCCAGGGGATCTGCAGCTTCCTCACACCAATACAGGGTCATTCCTGACAGAATTTGACTTGCAGCTAGAATACTCTGTCCATTTTTGGTACCCCAGTATAAGAAAGACAATAAACTGGTGTGTGTTCAGTGGAGGGCCACTGAGGTGGCCAGGAAACCAGTTTCATGTGACTTCACTGGGGCAGTGTGTATAAAGAGGAAAGGTCTGAATGCTGCATTTTCTACAGTACAGAACAAATCCTCCAACAGAGAAAAGAGACTTATTTCGTGTGCCAACTATGTGAACCGTGAGATTCTGCCCTTACTGTAATTCTGGGACTCGCTCAGGTATATGAAACTGCACTTTACATTTAGGACAGGACTTGGCTCAGTGAAGATGACCCACTGGTGAGTGCTCTGAAGGACCATTTCCATTACAGGACTCTAAGACCATTAAAGGATTTTTGCATTTACGGTATCGTTATAGCTGGTGTAAAAGGAAGAAGTTAGATAGATGTGCCTTGATGCCACGGGAGATGAAACGCTCTCTTTCACCTCCGGGTGGCACTGCTTAAAAACGCTTCTGTTTGCTTTAAGGCTCATTGTAGAAACTGTCCGTCACACATTTCAAAGCTGCACTAGTTTGCATCATCATGCACAACAAATAAGTAAGTAAGGAAATCAGAGCCTTCTTGTGTAAACTTCTGATCACAAACCACAGATACAGAACTCCAGGATTTTAACACTTTGCTCTCATTTTCCATATCCTCCAATGTCAGCTTGCTTTTTTTTTCTGAACACATATTATTAGTTTTCTGATTGTTTTTCTGTATGCTACTTAAAGATTTCCCTACAGTTTTTACATGAACTATTTATATGAAGTTATGCTTACCTGGTGATAAATGGTAGAGAGGGAATCAGAATAGGAAATACCTCTTGGGCCACTTACCTATCCCAGAGAGATACTGCGATACATGTTCTTACATGAATCAAACATTATTTCCTTCTCCTAGAAGAAGTCCAGAGTTGCCATCTCCAAGCTTCTTTAAAGTCACAATTCTGCATCTGAAAATCTTGATATTAAAAAGAAAGATTTCTGGTTTTAAATTTGTTTGCAACTGTGTTGGGAGTTGTCAGAGCACTTCTAGGTTAGTCTCTTCAGAACTGTCTTCATTACTAAAATGAGTGGAGATGTAGTTATTCTTAATGAAGCTGAGACTCTCACTTATTGTCAGATTTTATGGAAGACACCACAGGCTGTGAAAGTCACAAGAAGACTGAGACAACTGGTGGTGTTGCCTAGACACAGGAGATACACACACTGTCTCCTATTACACCTTGCTTTCCATAATCCCGTCTCAACAGCAGGTTCTCTCTTTAAACAGAAGAAAACTTTGGGGCAGATGCAGAGTTATGGTATTACGTAGACTCTTCAGTCATTTATTTAGGTTGAGTAGAGGCTACTTTTTATTCCTGCATTTGAAATAGTCTGTTACTGATCCATTGATGGAGTTCAGAAGGTAGGATGTGGGAGGAGATCTGAATAAAATCAGATATACAGTGGGGAAAAGGAGTCCTTACTCTATTTAAAAATAAAATTTATCATCAGAGCCTGATAGCTATCATCCTACGTATTTATTTTAATGGTAGATTACTGTTAATTTTGGAACTCTTTTAAATTTTTTTCCTATAGTTTTAATTTACTTTCTCCTCCTCTGAATTTTTCCTTGTCTTTTGGTTCTGGGAAGAACACCTGCAAAGGATATTGAAAAGAAAAAGCACCTCAGAATTTGGCCAGGATATGTGCTTTGATATTTTGCTCTTCAAAACCAGTTTCTATTTCACACGAGAAGTTGTTCATCTACACACTGAAATGTGAATATTTTATGTGGTGTGTTTTAGGCATTATATTATGCCCTGATTCATCAGAATGTTCCTCCATTTTCATGTAACTGCAGCAATTTAAATGGAACAATATTCTAAACTACAGTGCTTCTCAAGTAAGATTCTCAGTAATACCTTATCGCATCTGTCCTGTAATTCAAAATGAGTAATATAACATCGCTTTTTATTACATAATTTGATAATTTGCATAGACTGCCCTGGGTGTGGGATTTGGAACTGTTCTTAAACTTTCCTACATCTGGTCTTGGATTTCCATGGTTCTTGAACGTTCAGCGAGTCATATATTCTTCAAACAGCAAAGCCTTTTATCTAGCCCTGATATCTAACTTAAGCAAATAGTTTCGTACCACTATGGTTAGGGGAATAGAACATTTCTCTCAGTACCTGTATCCTCAGACACTTTGCCTCTCTGGTGCATTAATCTCCTGCCTTTTTCACATTTAATACATCTAATACAATTTCTCATGAAAATGCTATAAAGGTTCATTAGCTAATGTTTGTGCAATGTTTTGCATGCTGTTTTTGCTAGTGTAATTGACCTATCTTATTAATAAGTAATGTCAGATTGTAAGAGGTTCCAAACTCTTTGTGATACTCACAAGCTGCTAAATGAGTATTGGAGGTGTAGAATAAGATCTTAAATAAACTATGTTTTTAAAATCTTAAATCAAAAATTTCTCTACAGTGTTGAATTGTATTGCAAAGGATAATGTTTGTACAAGGGAAAGTTTACATTACAGAAGACACATTTTATAGAATATTAGTCATTGACACACCACTCAAAGATTCACAACTGAAACTGTGATAAGGGAGCAATCACTCTGTTGCTTAAGCATTCAATAATGTGTTTGCTGTTGCTATAGGTACTATAGAAAATGATACTAAACTAACATCAACGTTTGCTTTCAGCTAGGGCAATAGCGTCTGGAACACACTGTAGCTGTAATATATGTGAGTGGAAAGAAGCAGTATCCATCACTTAAATATCATTTATGTGACTTTGATTTTTCTCTCACATGTTATAGCACTTCAAAGACCTTGGTGGCTATCAAGTTGCTTTCCAGAGCATCAGGTAAAACCTCCATCACTTTTTCCCTGATGATTCTTTCTATAGAGTAATAGTGTATCAGGATGAATTTATATTCTGATTACATTGCAGCATATTATATTTGTGGGGTTTTTTTTTATGAAGAGTTTGGGCTGAAATATTTGTTTGTAGCATTCTGACAAATGTTAAATTTGTTAATGTATTCATTGTTCTACCTCACATTTTCTCTGTCAGCCTTGGGAAAGTTAATCACATTACCTCATAATTGTTTTTATTACTGGTTGATTCCATCTCCACAGGATCAGAGGCCTTGCAACTTTCTTTGACTTCACCGACAGCCTCTTTTTTAAAAAGAGACTATTCTTTTTAGATGCTTAACCTCAGGTGCCTATATTTGAAAAAAAGTGTGTTAGTGATTATGAATAGACCTTCAAAATAGATTAGGTTAAGAAATGACACTTAAAAGATTACATGACTTGCTTTGGAGTAACACATTCTGTTAGAGCATAGAAATGAGAATATATATAAATGAGAACAGTTTCATATTTTCCTTTGTAACTGTCAACTGCAGTCCTTTTACTCTTCCTTTGCATTTTTAATCAAGATAAAATTCTTTGCCCCCGTGAAAAGAGTTTTTTCAGAGTTGTTACCAATTTCACACTTAAACAGCTCAAGTGAAATTAAAAGCCTTTAATTTGCAGAAAATTTGATTTAAAATTTTTGAAAATTCCCAAAACCCACATTGGGATATACACAAACCAAAACCACTGACTGTCTTGTGTGGCCTATCTTGTAAATTTTCTCCCATGTTTAACTGAGCTAATGAAAAGGATAGTTTCTTATACTTGTGGTGACAGCAGGGAGCCTGAGCACAGCAATTGTCTATTTTGTTCTTTTTTTTTCCTGCCACATAATGCTATTGCCTCTTGGCTGAATGTGGGGTGTACAGTACCAAGCAGTGGTAGTTATCTGACAGTGCTGTTATATATTTATAGGATTATAAATTCAAGTTTATGGATTTTTCCAGCCTGGCAAAATATATTAAGAATATTCTGTCCAAACTCCATGAGAAAGACACTAGCGTATTGTTGAGCGGCCAGATACATTTTCAAAATACTGCTTGCAGCATTAAAGAAAAAGAGACACCAAAGCCTTTTCTTTCTTTATAGAAAAAAACCCTGGCTGGAAGATTTGCAGCAAAATGCTCCATCTCTTTGTGTTCTAAGCTCTAATTCTGGGACACTGCACCTGTGGCTATGCACCTCCTCTAGGAATAGGAGTGACAAAATACCACCAAGCTGTGGCTCTGTGTGATTAGTGGAGAAAAAACCTTGAAGCTCCTGAGATGCCGGATATTTGCTTTAGAAAGTTATTAATTTAGGCATTATGATTAGCATGCTGTATTGGCTGACCTTTACTACTGATTTCCAGTGGTCTGCTTGAGGTGTTCTGTACTAGGCAGCAACAATTATATTCTTTCCATTGAAATTTATTCATATTGTGTTTTAAATTGCACAGTTCTTGCTTTACCAACTGTTCACAGCTTTCACACAGCACACGCTGATACACCACCCTTGTCCACACAGGAAAACTCTAACATTATAAACCATATAAAAAGTAACGTACAATTGCAGTTGTATGTATTTACGTACCGGAAAGCCTACATACTGCAAATGAAATCAGGGCCTTACTGTGCTAGGCATTGTATGAACAACTTGTTCAACACAGTTTCTGTCGCAGTGCCCACAGTCTAAATATGGAGAGGCAAAGTGTGATGAATCTGCCATACCCTCTAGATCCTATTTTTCAGTCTAAGTGACATGGTTTAGAAACATTAAAACCTACAGAAACATAAGGATTAAGGTTGCAAAGGAGACTAGATGATCATCTAATTGGGTAGGTGGAAACTCTTCAGGCAGCTTCTTTATTTTTATTTTACAGTGCATGAAGTCAGTTTACCTTAAATCAATAAGGTATCAACTTATGGTTAATAAATACAGTGGTTTTATAAGATGAAAGACATGTTTGTTGAAGGAGTTGCTCTTGTGTAAAGAAATCAATTTTGTTGATTTTAATGTGGCTCTATTTTTGCAGTTAGTTCTTGTATACAAGCCTACAGAGTGCTGGACTGAGAAAACTGTGCCCTACCTTACATTTGGACTTGTGTTCTGATCATTCTTATGTAGAGATACTTGTGTTTTGTTATCCCCACTGCCAGAGAACGAAGATGTAAGAGCATGTTTGGAATACATGATCACTGAACTCTCTTTTGGAACCAGTAAATTAAAATGGAAACCAATCTTAACTTTTATATCTTAACATTTTATATTGCTTTTGAGTGACAGAGACCTGACCTGAGGTTTGTTTGGGAGTCAAACTCCAATTTATTTTTTTAGAAAATATGAAGTTGCTTGTGCCAAGTAGGACAAAATCCAAGAAGAAAAGCCATGATTCGCTCCAGAATAACAATACTGAATGTGGGATGGTATGGACCTGCCTTATCACAGAAGTGCCCTCAGCAGTACATTCTTTTTAATTTTGCTCCAGCTATGCTATGCAGACATAGACTTGGAGCTGACATACGTCTCGGAGCCGAATGTGGAAACAGTAGGCTGGTGTTTGCCTTTAAAGACAAACCTAACAAACCTGGAGATGTTGAATTTTCCCATGAGGTTCCTAGTTTCCTAACGTGGCACTTCAGACACAGTGGCTAGGTGGATTTGAATCTTACTGATACAGGGAAGAGGAAAAGGTGTTCTTCTTCTGTTGATTGTGCTTAGGGGTGGTTGCTAGTTCTAGGGGGAATGACAAAGCTATATCCATGTTTATAGTGCTGAAGTTATCTTAACTAACCTAATGGTAGCAAAACACACACTCTCCACTTTTGTTATTTCCTATTATGTAAACAATTTTATTTGCACATCAAAAAGCAAGTAGCTTATTTGTAGAGTTACAGTCCTTTTAAAAATGTCTTTATGAGCCCCTCCTTGTAAAAGCGAATGTTCAATGCATTTACCGTTTGTACCACAGCAATACATACTTTCTGTTTCTTTGTATGTATTCTACTGCCTTGGTATCACGTGTGTCAGCAGAGCATGCAAAATAAATAGTATCCTTAGAAACTGTAAACTAAACATGGTAACACAATTGGTGCATCTTGTGTTCTGATATGTGATAAAGATCACTTGGGAATGACTTCTCAAGTCATAGTTATACAATATTCAGTGACATAAATTGCCATCCATGAGATTTTACCTGAATGATAGCACAGAAAATGTATTTGTTGTTGTGTAAGGAACCAGTTATATTGTAACAATAGAAATATGACTAAAAATAGTTCCTATAAGAACTGTAAGATTGGGCTCTGTTATCTTGTTTTCATTATAAAATACTTCAAATTAGTAAATAGTTGTAGAATTTAATTCTCTTTCTTGTGTGGACAATTCAAACAGATAACTCAAGCCAAACTAGGCAGAACTTAAAAACACATGGGAGGAGTACCTCCTGATGATTTAAAAGTAGTTGGTAAAATAGGATGTATTTCTCAAGAAACTGAAGGTGTGCACTGCAGCTTTATTGTAGACATTTAATTCTCATAATTCCCTTCTCTATGTCTGTCTTGCTCTGCTGTATTGTGCTGGTCATTATCCTCCAAATTTCATGGAAGTCATTAAATTTAGTGGTGTATTTCAGGAATTCTTTTCTGATCCATTTAATATGTACATAATTCACTGTACTGGAGAGTAATAGGTGGTCTGTGTAACACTTCAATCTAACTACAGCTGCGTTGTGCTGGTTTAACAGCGAAGGATGACCAAAAGGAATGAGAGAGAAAAGTAAAATCAAATAAAATTAAGTCAGTCAAGAATGATGTTGAGGATTTAATAGCTGTTTCTCATAACTAGGTCTGTGTAGTTTTCAGGCAATGAATTTGAAAGGAGAAGGTTGTTTTTTCCTACGGAACTTGAAATTGTGAAAATCTTTGCCATAAGCTCTCATGGATGCTGAAAAGTATATAAAGACAAAGGAAGAAATATGGAAAAGCTAATGGAGAATATATTCATCAGCAGCTGTTAAACTTTATGGTCTGTAAGCAATCTCAGACTCAGGATGCCGTTCAGTCAAGGAATTTGGCAAGTTTGATGGACCAGAGAAAGTATCTGTAGGTGCTATGTTTATGGCCTTCCTCCTTAAGACTGTGTTGCTGGCCATGATCAGAGATTCTGGCTAAGCTGGTGTTTGGTCTGGCTTAGCCCCAGAGTTCTTGAGGTCAAAGATCTTTTCTTCACAAAGACAAAACCCTTGCTTTTGCCATGCTGGTGTAGGAGGATAGTAGCACATAAACCCAGTGTCGTGGCTGTGAAGATCCAATTCAGTCATGGTATTTTATCACTCTGATTTAAAGCAACCTCTCTTTTCTCCACCCCTCAGTTTTGTTGCTGACAGATGACCCAACAGGACTGGTTTATTCTGTCCACATTCCCAGTGTCTCTGCTGCTGAAGGATTTCTGAAGACTATAAATTAAAGTAGAGCCGTCCAAGAGATACCTTCAGCCACAAACTGTTAGGGTGAGCTCTTTGAAACATAACAAATTAGCAGCAGCCTTTCAGAGTAACGCTACATTAAAGTAGCACTTTCCACCTAATTTCTGTTGTGTACATGCCTTCTCTGCCCTTTCCCTAAAGCACACCCTGCTGTGCTTCATGTTACCATTGCTCATTGTAATATTAGATTGCAGGTACTTCATTGTTGGGCCTTATCTTTTTAAATGCCACAAAGATGCCATGAATATCTTCTGTGCTTCAATATCAACATAGTTATCAGGAGTATAAAAATTAATAGGAAACAATCTAACTGAAAAGACCAAAGACAATGCAACAACGTAAGAAAATATTTTCCTCCCACAACTTCTTTACTTACCACCTGCAGCTGAAAACAGCAAGTCTGTGATACAGATATTTTTTTCCCAGTGATTTACATTTGCCAAGCAGTAAAAATGTTGTACTTTTCCTAAATGTTTGAATATGCAGGCCCACTCATCTTAAAAATAGTTCAGCTTTGAGACTGTCTTTTTGTTCCTTTGACAGCTCTCTCTTATAAAGCAGTATTCTCAATGCGAGGATGCTTTGGTCCCATTCTAAATGCGTATCTATTGTGTGTCTTTTGTCACAGTCTCTTCAGTCAGCAAATGTCCTATTGTTACCTAGTGATCTAGGTCCCCAAATTCATAGAATACATTTTGACAAATTCAGAACAAAACTTGTGTTTTGTTCTAGTAGAAGAGCCAGAGTAATATGTTCAACATTATATTTGCACTTTATTCTAAAATATGTTTTGACCTCAGGTCTCTGCAGGAAGGTGCTGAGAGCTTTATTCAAACAATGTATTTCACTGTTCAAATCAGGTACCTACATTTATTTTAAATCTCAAAATTCAGAGGAAGAAAAGGTTGAAGCAAGAACTAAGAACTAAAAAAAGATGATCTTACAAAGCTTTAGAAATTCAATGTATTTTCTCATTCTGATCAGCTTAAGTTGTAATAATTTTTTAAGGAGTAGTTTTATTAGCTTCTCAGAATCCCCTGAACAGGGGGTTCTCTAGTGCGTTGTAAACTTTTAGATAAAAGCATTTTATAATTTTTGCATTGTTTAAGATATTGCACTTTTAGAGCACTATATGTACCTACTATAGCAAACAGAAAACACTGTTTACTAACTGTTATTTCCTCCCCACTTAGCAACTTCATTGTCTGGTTTTTAAACTTGCTTAATCACTTTATTATATATAGTTAATCAGATCAGAAATCTAGATATTTCTCCTTGGTTTTGTATTTTTTAATGATATTTGATCTGGTTGTTTTCCATTGGTGTAATTCTGATTTTGAATTTTGAAAATGTTTATGAATATTCATTTTGACATTTTAATGAAAATATTTGAGAAAGAACTGGTGTAGAACTTCATTTATTTCTTAAAACTGTTAAAATTTTAAAAAATTTTTACTTTTGAAATTTTTATGCAATTAGAAATCATACAAATACTGCTACGGATAAATAAATTGAAGCATGTTTAAGAGGAAGCCTGAAGAGAGTATCAGCTAGAAAAGTTTGGGCAGGGGGGAAGGAATGTTGTAAGGCCACAGCTGAGAGCTGCTACATTAGACAGCTCATGCTAAATTTGATAGTTTAACACTGCATGTGATCTGCCTGTGTAAACTTTAGGCTTTGATCTTGTTAATCACTTAAATGTTTGCCTCCCTTTAATTTTGATGTCAGGTGGGCCAGGCTACAAACATAAAGCTGCCAGATATTTAAGTGCTTTATTCCACTGGGTCTTTCTGTTGGATAATTTTAGAGTGTATTATAATACAAGTTGAACTGTTCAGATGGTAGGAGCTTTTATATCAACACTGGGTGTAGTTCTACCTGTTTTGGTCATTTGCAGCTCTACGTTTGTTACCATGTTAGCCCACAAGATTGAATAGGATTAGTTTGTGGATAAAACCCCAGGTAACTGAAGCTGAAGCAGAGCAAGATGGAGGTGATACTGGTGAACAGGAGATACAGAGAAGCTCTTGCTCGTGATGCAGTCTTCTTTGGGTGAAAGATAGATATTAATAACCTACCCTTTAACTCTGCAGTTGAAGACATATACTCCTTGCTGATTCTAGATTTCTTCTGTCTTTGTACATGTGGCCTGAATGTTGTCCTGTCTGTAGGCATGTGATAAACCTAGACATCACTGCTTAGGAAGGTGGCATGGAGTCCCTTGGAGACGTCCTCAGCAGCACCATGTATTGTGAACATGCCATCTTGCCTTCTGCTGGCTTCCCATGGAATTTTGAATTGGGTTATCTAAAAACCACTTGATGGCCTGGACTTAGACCATCTTAAATATAGATTAAAGCAGTCACATCCTTCATCTGGAAAAAGGAACTCTCTAAAAGAAGACTGGAACTGTGCTGGAAAGAACATTTTTTTTAAAGCTAGTTCAAGTATGTGTATGGTACAGCTTCCATCTTTCTCACTTTCCCTTTTTTCTGGGGACAAGGTATCAGTCGAAAAGGAACAGTTTTTCACAAGAAGGAAGCTTGGTTTTCCAATCCAGAATTTACTAACAATTTGTAGTGTATATAAAACAAAAGGCTGTTTTAAAATTTCTGCCTTGAGAAGAGGAAAACAGCATGTGACACAGGAAAATCAAAGCATTCGTTGCAATGCTGGGGAATGTACGTACACTGTCATGACAAGTACAGTTTCATGCCTTTGATATAATGGACAAATATTCACATAACAATTACATTTTGGACTGAAGGATATTTAAGGGATTTTGATCGATATTGATTACCTTACTCAGACACCGCAAATTCCGATTTTTTTAATAACTGGGATAAAACTTAATGGGAACGTTTTGTCTGTCATTTTTTTGTACCTAAAATGACTGTTAGTGTTGCACTTCTGAAGAAATCCCAGAACATTAGATTTACTTTACTACATCCTTCTCTTGATGAATGAGAAATGCAAAGTGTATTTCCAGCTTCTCTTTTAGGTAGACATAAGGTTTTGTTTGAAGTAAGTCTTATCTACTAATAGGTGAACTTTAGACAAACCAAAATGTATTTTGTGGTTTAGGTTGTGACATTAAACTGTTGGCCTCCCTAGCATGGTAAAACTTAAAGAAATAAGACTGTGACCATTTCATAACAAGGGAGGGTGCCCACTAAGCCAGATGGCTTACCTATATTCAGATAAATCAGTCATCAGTTTTTTTCGAAGCAGCATGACACATAGCAGCTTAGATGATGCATACTCTGCTTTCCAATTAGTCTTTCCAAAACTAACAGAACCAGGATTTGAATGTTCGTTAGCCCTGTGTGAGCTGCTCAGGCATTGAGTTGTAAAGGCTGGGATTTCAGTTATTTCAGTGAGAAATGAGAATCAAATTGTTGTGAGAGTTGCCTGCACACTGTTTAATAATGGCATCAAAATAACAAGAAGGGTAGGGGGAAAATAATGAACTAATTTATTCAGATTCAGACACAGCTTTTGTGGTCATTGGTTTCCTGCTGTTCTCAAACTGAGCTCTGTGGTCCTTTAATTTCCAACAGCTGTTATACAAACTCGTATCTCATGAGAAGGCCTATCCTTGTCTTTCTTTTGCAGAGTTAAAGATTGTGAGGGAATATCTGTTAGATATCTAATGCTCTTGATAATTTTGTGTGCTAAAACCCCCAGGCCATAAAACTCAAAACAAATGCTTATACCGTTTATACCTTAGTTTACTTGCTGTGTGATTATGAATTACAAAGACTTTTAGAAAAGCTTATTTGGACTTCTGGGAAAGAACTAGTTGTTAAACAAGTTTGTTTCTCTTATATGCCAATGTCCGTGTTCAGTCTCAGTCTGTGGAAAGATGTTGTCAATAGGTAACTCCAGCAGTGATGGAGAGGAAGAATCTCTTCTCCTCTGATTCCTAAAGCAACCCTCACTCTTTGGCTGTTTCTGTGGTCCTGAAACCTTAACCCTCACCTGATATATTTGCACCAGAAAAGGACATGTGAAAATGTGATTCCACTTCTAGACTGTTACCTGGATGCGGATGAACAAGTGAATGCCTTAAAGCAGAGCTCTCTGCTGTGCTGTTGTGATTACTTCATTTTATTTTTTTTCCCTCCCAAATATTTTTTGCAACAAGATTTACCAGTTGGCTTGCTAAGAACTTTTCTGTAGCCTAAGGGAATAAAAACCCTGGCCACAAAGTTTACTGTGCTTTAGTAGATATTTTGTATGTGATATATATTTCCAAATCTAAAGGTAGAAGGAAAAAAGTGAAAGAAAAACCAATTCTCAGTACAAGAAAGACTTGGATGTCCTGGTATGAGTCCAACAAAGTCTCACTAAGATGATTAAGGGATTGGAGCATCTGACATTCAAAGGGCTGAGAGAGCTGGGGTTGTTTAGCCTTGAGAAAAGTCAGGGGGATGTTGTCAGTGCATATAAATAGCTGATGGGAGGGGGGTGAAGAAGACAGAGCCAGACTTTTCTCAGTGGTATCTGCTGGAACAAGAGGCAATGATCATAAGCTGAAATACAGGAAATTCCACTGGAACATAAGAAAAAAAACCTTATTGCTGTGAGGGTGGTGAAACACTGGGACAGGTTGCTCAGAGACTGTGATGTTCCATCCCCGGAAGTAATCAAAATCTGTCTGGACATGGTTCCAGGCAACCTGCTGTGGCTGACCCTCCTCTGAGGGGTGGGTTGGACTAGGCGATCTCCAGAGGCACTTTCCACCATCAGCTGCTCTGTGATTCCAAGCCAAACTCCTTACAAACTATGTCTTGACAGTCTGTTTATAATGGTTAAAATGCAAGAATTTACGCAGCATTCCTTGTAGTTGTGAAAGGGGTCTGCACTGGGACCTTGGCTGCTAGAGAACTGGAATATTTCTAGAAGCTTGTAGGATCTGTGTTTATGCTATAATGTTCACATGTAGAAACATAAATGTATTTGCAGCTTTACAATATGAGTTTCTAAAGTTGTTATCTAAAATTTAACTATCAACTTCATCTGAACACATGCAAAAAGTGTATTATTCTTCCTTTTATGCCTGGCTCAAAACCCACTATGCTCGTTCATGTGAAATAAGTAAATAGTTGCTCGCATTTATATGTAGCTAAAGAATAATGCTACCAACCATTTCTGAAAATTGACATGCAGTCATAGGTTTGTATCACACAAGTACTAATTTCTGAAGCTAACATTCCTTTACAGATAGACTCAGAGTGAAAACCATATGAAAAATGTTGAAGTCTGCAAGTGAATACACTGGGAAGTGATTTATCTCAGCAGGGAGGGAGCTAATCTTTTTCCAGTTTTTGTCCGGAAATTGATGGGTTTGTTTCATAGATAAGGCTCTGGCACCAAAGGCAATCTGAAATGAGGCACTGCAAAAGGTTTATGGGTGGGGACAGTATTAGTCAGTATTAGCTCAGGAGCAAATTTTGTCATCAGTTATAAATATCTTACTTGATGGAGTTAAGTGATATGAATAATTTTATATGACATTTCAAAAGTACCCCTTTACAGCTGTTCTGTCAGTCTGATATTTAAAATATAAGCAAATACAAAATTGTAAATGACTCTGAAATTAGACATCAGATTTATGCGTTTTGAAGTGTACCTTTGCCAGAAGTGGGAGCTGAGGTAGAGAATATGGCTGAGCATCACACAATCTAGAACATTCTGAAGTAGAATGTATCCCAGAAATATTACAAACTTTATGCTTTAACAAGTCAGTCTCATTCTTAGATGTTAATATAGAGCTCTTGGAAGCACTAAGCCAAATTCACCATTGGTATAATTTAGTTTACTCAAATCTCTCCTTTTTATAAAGAAATGGCCTAAGATTGGCGGAGAAACCAAATGAGCTTCTTTTCCTTATAAAGATTTTGCATCAGCATTTCTTTTTGCTGAAATTAATTCACTTTAGTTTTGCCTTCCTAGAATGAACAGGGTTGCTTCCTCATGTCACACATCTCTTAGGTGTCTTTTCTGTCCCTATGAGGCAGCTTGTTTTGATGTAACACTTTCTTTTGTGAATAATAAATTATGCTATAAGAATTCTTACTTTAGGATAATAATAATGAGACAAAAGCCCATGAAATACAATGCTACTACTTCATCGTAAACTTTGGTGCAAAGATTTTTTTCTCTGTATTTGTCCATTGACCTCAAGCTAGGGTTCTGATCTGAGTAGAATTTATTGTTCTTATTGCACAAGTTCTCAAAGCAAATGTAGTGGCTAAATTTGATTCTTAGATGGATACGTACTTGTTATGTATGGCTTCATGCGAACTTAAAATCAATTTTCTTTAAATAAAAAAGTTGCCTTTTTTAATTGAAATATATTGGCTAATTACTGACATTGTTGTGAAAAGGAAAAGATTGAAGCAGTGATTTGACATGTAGTTTGTCTGCATAAAACAGACGTTACTCTTTGCCAGCATAAAAATATTAATCTTTTTCAGTAGTGTGCAGTAAGCATTTTGTAAAAGTATTTTTAATGCTGAGTAATGTTTGTTGGCTTTTTTTGAGCATCTCTGTTATTATAAGTATGCACTTTTAAAATCATGTTTTAGTTTTTCATGCATTAGTAATATTGAATTGCTTGTAGACATTAATTGAGTGTCATGGTTACAATATAAATCCACTTGATCTTCTGCTGCCACAATTTGCTACAAGTCCCTGAGCATTAGGATAGTAACGTCAGCCTATGTTGGCTGACATGTGGCAGTCTCCCAGTTACTCAGCTTTTATATTCTAGCTTTAGATGTTATGAAAACCAGCATTTAAGATGTGATCATAATGCTGATTGTCCTGTTAAATTCTAAACATGATCTTTGAGATTTCAGGGTTTTTTTTCTTATTATCAGTGAAGCTAGAGTTAAAATCTCAAGAAAGGGAAAAAAATAAATTGGGAACCAACCAAGAAGAAAAAGACCGATCTGTTTGAAATATTTCATTTAAATGATTTGATATGTTATTTTGATTGTGATCTTTTCTTATTTTATAATTTTAAACATATGGTAAATTTCGAAAAGTGTCTTCAAACCAAAGAGCTGAAATTTCATTTAGAAAATAGCAGAATATTTAACAACTTTTTTTTTTTTTTTTTTTTTTTTTTTTTTTTTTTTTTTAATGCACTGAACAGTGTAGTTCCTCTGAATGGTTTCACTTTAGACAATTTTGAGCTCCAATTATATGGCCTGTGGTTATAAACCCTCAGTCACACTATTAGCTTCATTTACTTCAATGGGATTACTTGGCCAAAGGACACAGTTTGTGTCAGTCTGTGGAACAGTTGTCTGAAACCCACCAGTATCAAGGTAAATATCAGTATGACTAAGGACTTACTGTTATAAGAGTGAGGATTTTAGTTCTGAATCTTTTGAAGAGAGCTAAGGCAAAAAGTATTTTCAGCCTCATTTTTCTCTTATCTACATCTACTGCTACAAGGCATTGTGTTTAAAAAAGGAATATTTATGAGGCAATAATTCTCATGAAACACCTTGATTTTCAGCTAGGTGGATTGCACAAGCGAGGAGCAGCAGTTTCTAAATTCAGAGATCTGTGTTTCTCCTGGGGAGCTGCAGTGAGTTAGTCTCAGCTAAGGGCCAAATGCCCATCCGGCTGTTCACGCACTCCCCTCCTTAGGGGAGTCAGAGAAATTGCATACCTGTTACTGTTGTGGGTAAAACAGTCTTGGCTTGGGAAAAATTTAGTTTATTACCAGTGAACATAGATTCAGGTAGTGAGAAACAAAGACAAACAGTAAACCAACATCTTTCCCTCTTCCAGGCTCAGCTTCACTCCTTCGCTCTGGAGTCCTTCACCCACACCTGGAGCAGTGCAGTGAGGGACGGGGAGGGAACAGTTACTCCGTAACAGATCCTCTCAGCCTCTCCTTCCATCTGATACTTTTCCTCTGCTCCAGTGTGGGTCTTTCCATGAGCTGCCGTCCTACGGGTAAAAAACCTGCTCTGGTGTAAGGTCTCCCCAGGCCACAGTTCAGATCTTTGCTCCAGTTGGGCTCTTCTAGGGGCTGCAGGGGAGTCTCTGCTCCAGCACCTGGAGTGCCTCCTGCCCTCCTTCTCCTCTCGCCTTGATGCTCACTGCTGTTCCTCTCTTCTTTTTTTTCTTCCTCCCTTGCTTGTCCAGCATCTTCACTCTTTCTTAAATATGTTGTCACAGATGTGCCACGTGTGGCTGATGGTCTCAGCTATGTCCTGTGGTGAGTCTGCTGGAGCCAGCTGGAATCGGCTGTGTCCTGCACAGGGCAGCCTCAGCCTCCTCCCACTCTTTCCTGTATGACCCCTGCTACCAAAACCTGACACCAACACCCAATGCATGAGCTTGTCTGTCTGCAACCCTGACAATAGGGCTTTTAAAAATAAACCAGGGGATATACCTTTGATAGATGCCATAAAAGATAGCATAGTCTCATCCTGTTGTGGAATTAACAAATCTTTGAACTTGATGGCATATAAAAGCCCTTCCATTACCTAGTAACATTTATGTATGTATGTATATATTTATTTATTTATTCTGAGAGTGTAAATATATAAACAACTTGGTCCTTATAAAAGAATAGCTTTTATTATTAACTATTAAACATGCTTTTTGAGAGCAGAAGATCAATTATGAATAGTCATTATCCCTTCCATGATCCCATTCTCCAACTTTGAGATTTACACTTCTGTTCTCACTTAAAGTGATCACTAAAACATTTATACCATGATATGTCTTACATATTTGCCTAGTCTATGTAATGTGATTTGGAGCACATGCAGTACAGAATGAAGCTGAATTATTGAAGATAGATAAAAGATTAATCAAGATGAATCAGTTCAACAAAGCTCTTATGTATTTAAAATTAAGGAAAAACACAACTGCACTGGGAAAGGGTAAACAGTAGGGCTAAAACTTCAAGCAGAATGATAGGAATTAAGGGCCAGAGAGCACTGATAAAAGAGAAGACTAGGAAGTTTTAAAATTAAACTGTGACTGTATTTCAAAAATGCAGGAGGAAAACAAAAATCCCTTTTTTTTCTTCCAAAGGTATATCCAAAATTTCTCACTTGATCTTTGAAGTTAATAAATATTGATCTAAAAATAGGCTGACCTTGCAAACCCTCAATTTTGAGAAAGCATACATTAAGTGAGAGGAATAAACCCTGGGATCTGTCTAGCATACAAATATACCATTGCTACAGGTGTTTCTGACTACTGCATGTAGCATGCAGATCTATATTGGTGCAGACATTTCTGCTATGTGCAATTGTTCTTCTGAATAAGGAAGGACTTATGCATGCATTTAATGAATTTGATAAATTGATAGTATACTTAATGGCATCTTCCTTTCCTTAATGTAAGTTTTGTGGTGTTGCAATATAATCTAAATTTAGTCATTGCCAGATATTCAGCACAAACATACATCTGTCAGTGAATATACTTCCCTCTTTCAATGGACATACTGCTTCGTTCTCTCTCTCCCAATACATATATATATATTTATTTAAAAAAAATTCAAATATATAAAGTAAAATAAACTTAAATGGTTTTCAGATTGTAAGAATGCAAGAGAATGACTGTGAGTTATTTTAAAACCTGTATACAGGTAGTGTTTGGAAGGGCAACAAAGAGAAACTGCAGATGATTATGAGAAGGACTTTGTAGCTGAGCTGTGTTCACATCAGCTTGGTTTCCCAGAGAGTGAGGAATCCATCATGAGGTTCACTTGAAAACAGTCTAAAGAAAATTACCTTGATTCTGCTGTAAGAAATAATCGTGATGTGACTAAAAGGTGCATCAGTCTCAGGAATAACGCTTTTCACTTCTAACTTGCAGGAATATTCTCCACGTTGTACTTTTTTATGCCAGGATGTTTGTGTGTGCATGTGTGTGCGTATGCATGGAGGGGGCTTGGGTACAGTTCTTGTTTAACACATTAGTTTGCCAAGGTGGTAGAAATGGTTCTCACAAATAAAAGCCATTCTATTTTGAATCAGCTCTTTTTATAGAACAAACATGTTGCTATTAATTAGTACTCCCTCGTCTTATCTTCTTGCCTCTGCAGCTATTTTAAGTTACATCTTGATAGGGAGGGTTTTATTTTTTTCAGTTGCAAACAAATCTGTTGTTATTTATTGAAGTGTAAACAATTCCAGATATGTTAGAAATTATCTCCCAATTTAATTTTTTACTTTGAGTAAAGTCTATGAAAACTTGTAATTTAAGAAATATCAATGGTAATAAAAAGAAATATCTAAATGAAAATTTGCTTTTTAGCCCTGAAATGGGGCCACACAAAAATTACTTTGCAACCCCATTTCCTACAGTGTTTCTGAAGGGAGATAAAAGTTAAGGATTAGTATCCAGAAAACGTTCTGAACAAAGGCTATTACATTTTCTTTTTCTCTGTAGTTCAAAAAGGCAAAAGAGTAACTCAGTTCAGTTTGAGGTTATATATCTTACAAAAATGATGCCATGACTACAATATCCTCTGATATCATCATAAGTGGATGTACAACGTGACATAGCACATACTGTGTTTTTCAAGGAACAAGTCTAGTTCTCAAAAGCAAAAAGAAACCTAAAATAGCATTAAAACAATAAGACAGTCTAATTGCTCAGAGACAGTTTGCGTGACCAGATTATAGTATGTCACTTCTTTTTAGATCAGTCTCTTCTAAGTAAACAGACATCCTTCAGCATCTGAGTATTTCCCTGTGGCAGTCTGCTAAGAAAAACATGAGAGGAGATCTATCCGACATCACTCTTTCCGCTAGCTGTTCCTCGTGATTTATTTGAAGTCCCAAGGATTGCTTATCTGATGAGATAGAGCAGCAGAGCCTGCGTGCCTGCCCGCTTACTCCATGTGGTGGGTCTATTGTTCTGTCACAGATCCTGAGAGATTGCCATGGATTCACCTTGGTTGGTGACCTTGTTGGAGGTGATTTTGCAAATACGAGTTTATTTCAGTAGTGATCAAATAACTTTTTGCAAGTTGACTTTTTTCTTAACACATTCGAAGTGAAAGCCAGAGGAGTTTGACTCCAAGTAGAGATTGCTCCAGAGGGGGTTTTGTGTTTCTGCATTATTTTTTCATTCTCTAAGGCCTTGTGCTGTCTTCTACAGACAGCTTGCTCTACCTGCAAAAAGAGGGAGTCAATGGCTGCTCTTCAGAAGAAATGCATAAATACATAAATGTGCCTTTACAGTCTATGGAAGCATGGCCAAGATTGATTATAAAGAATATTTTCTTTGGCAGTATAATACAAACCTGTATGTCATCATTGTCACAAGGTTTCAAGGTGTTCATCTGAATATATGTCTTCCTTTAGACAGGGTTAGCTCTATATCAGAATACTACTTTCCTTCATTATGTTCTGAAAATCCAAGCATTTTTTTTTTTAATTAGTGTTTGAAATTGTCAAGAAGTAGCTAAGGGACAATAACATTAAAAAAAACCCTCATTAAAAATTGTAATTTTTTCAATTTGAAAATGAGTTGAAAACAGATATTGTACAATATTCAGTATAGGGAAGATAAGAGCATGAATGAATTTCACAGAATAGCTCAATATAATGCAGCTGTATCCTGAAGGGGAGTGGAGCATCTGGGCACATTCCCCAGGCACTTTACAGCAAGTTTGAGCTAGATGCTTGGCACAGGCATTGCTGATGCAGTGTGGCAGTCCTCCTCATCTGGGAGGTAAAGCTGAAAGAGTAGAAATACATTTGGGTAAATTTCCTGGGTCTGCTCATGCTGTATTAGGCAAGAGGAAAGATGAACATGGGTGGTTGGCTACAGAGCTGAAGTGAGTTGAATAGAATGTGCAAAAGCAGAAAGAGTATATATTTTCAAAATAGAAAATAAATAAAAGTAAAAATTTAAACACTTTGATATTGTGGAAAACTGTAACTTTTAATCTAGTTCAAAATTAATTGTGGATTTTTTTATTTTCAGTTTTTGAACTTTCTGAGATTTTGACTCCCTGACAAAATTTATAAAGGGAAAATGTCAAAAACTAACAGTTGATGGGATAGAAAAGGAGTTTTTTGTTTGTCTCAAGTGAAAGGTAAGAGTAGTAAGAGGGAGGAAGCTTGAAAATGCATCAACTTTCTGCTGTAATGGAACAGCAGAAGCAGAAACTGTAAAACTGTATTGACAGCCAGGCCTCTCCATTACTGACCTCTCCTTAGTTTTTAATGGTTGTTGATATGTTGTCTTCTAGGTTAACTCATCTGCTCTTTCTTGGCTTTGTGATGGTAATTCACCAGAGAATGACCACAAGGATCACTCTGATCCCCACCAATGAAGGGGGGAAATGAACAGATCTTTTCCATTACAAATTATATGTTCCGGATTGTGTCTGTGTCAAGCACAAAGTGAAAGATTTGACTAAAGGAACTTAAAAGAGATAGAAAAAAATATTAGCGCATCACTTATTCTATAGCTTTGCCAATGTATGTTTTCCTTTTTAAAATATTAAAATTTTAATAGTTTATCCAGTCTAATTTCAGTGCCTCACATAATGAAACTTTAAAGTACTCTTATTTTTTTACTGATAGAACTGATAGAACTTAGAGCAGCAATAATTTTACCATTCTGTCTGTGATCATGCATTTAACTCATGGACTTCCTACTTACAAATATTTTTACTGCTTTTGGTAATTTAATTATAGCTTGATTAAAAATGGATAACATCAATACCAAAATATTTTATTTTAAAAAAACAATCTATTAAAATTTTAATTAAAATGAAGTAGTACCTTTTTGTTGATGCATAATTTTTAATCAACATTACTGTGTGTAGAAAAAATTATGTTGAGAACATCTGAGGCTTCATTTAGATAGAGGAAAAGATTGATAGATGGAAATTTGGTAGTAATAACACTTAATATGGTTTGATTATTTTTGAAGGAGGTGGACATCACCTTTCTATTTTTAATTGAGCATATGTCCAAAAGTCTTTATCTATCTAATCTCACTTTCTAGTACTATTTGAGATTAGAAACTGGCACTATGCCAAAAATACAATGCAGAAATACAGGCTGGATGTCTTCATAGGAAAAAAAAAAAATAAAAAAAAAATCATGTATCTAATTGGCTAAAAATTTAATATATGTATAAAGTCAGTCCTTTGTTAAACGACCAGCCCTGCATGTGGGGGAATTTAGATGAATGTACTTCCAAATCATAATAAAATGAAAGGGAAACAACAGGTCTGTGAATATACAATCAAGACAGTGGAAAATGTTAATTTAATCGAAAGGATATAAAAGTAACTGAGTAGAAAATATCTGAGTAGAATTTGTGTGTGCGTGCAGAGCGGGTGGGTGTGTGTATGTGTATCTTGATTTACTGAGATACAAACATATATATGCAGAAATAGCTAATTATACCATTTGTATATAAGGGAAAATAAATCCAGAAGGGGGCAAACAAAATAAACTGGATGGCTACAGTAATAGAAGTGGCAACCGTCTTCAGGTTTAAAACAGTGTGGGAAACATGGGTTGATTTTAGGAACAGGCATTCAGCTCCATTTTTTACATCTAGTACTGCAAGTGTCACAGTCAAATATAGTAGTACCTGTATTTTCTCAGATCTTTTGTTTGCACCTACAGTTAACACAACTTGAGTATACTAGACTCATTCTGGGGATTCAGGCACAGTGATACAACAATAGGGGTGGTTGGCTTGTTTCCTCCAGGCATCATCAGGTTTGAGTTAGATATCTCAGCTCTTGAATCCTGAGCAGATGCAGGATCTTTAGATCAGGGTCCATTTTTTATACTATTTCCATGTCTGTCAAAGAAATAGGTATCTAAAGCCAGGCTTAAAGTTAGGTGTGTCTCGTCACTGGGCATTTGTAGCTATGAAGTCTGTTGTGGAATTAGATACACACATCTCAGCCTTTTCTTACACAAAACTTAGATAGGAGGAGGAGCATTGATCTAGTTCACTGTCTTGAAAGTTGAGATATACGGATTTAAATCCTTGCTCCAAAACAGGCAGTGAACTGGACCACTGGAGTGGTGAGAGAGCTCTTTGCCTACTACCCAGAGGAATGGAGGACAGCAACAGCTTGCTGCCGGGGCTGTAAGAGGCGACAGTCAGGTTTCCTCAGGCAAGATGGAGAGAATGAGCTGTGCATTGCCCTAAAAGCTAAGACATTAAGCAGCTTAGTGTTGTCAGAGATGGAATGGTTGTACACGTGCCTGGCAGCAAAGCTGTACTGATAGCGATTTAGGAGGCTCAGGCGCCTGGACACCTACAGAAGCAGGCAGCAGATCAGAGTAAGTGTTTGAAGATGTAAATTTTGATCAAAGAGTTTAAAGTGTTCATAGGAGGCAAAGCTGTATAATATGTCTAAGTCTTGTCTTTTTCCTTTGTCCTCAATTTATGAACTCACGCTCTCTAAAACCATTCTTTGAACTCCAAGGAAATAACACCAGACCCCAGCAAAGGTTTTTATGGTGTCCTCCAGGAGGAACCAAAAGGTCTGTCCCTCAGTCATTTATGCTGCTGGAGCTTCATGAAGTTTCTTTAGCTCATGCTTCACAATGTCTCTATGATATAGGAAAGTTGGCAAGGTCATTGCACAGAATTTCAGATAGACAAACTGAGGCACATGGGGTTAAATTTCAAGGTAAACTGATAATGGCTTGGCCAGAGAACTCATGTGCTGCCTGCTTAATTCTTTTCTTTGACCATGCTCTTTGGGAGATGAAAAGAATTATAGTTATCGATTAACAGATTGGTAAAAAGTACAAGGAAGTTAAAAGAGTATAAAAAAAGAACATGTGATAACTTTACTGTCTTAATGAGTGAAATTTTCAGTAAAGCATTAAGGTCCACATAGGAGTTTTTTAACCAACACAGAAGAATTTAATGAACTGGCAGCACCAATTAGATCTGCAACTAGTTGTAACATAACTGTTTTTTACAAATCATTGTGTGTTAAGGTCAGTACAGGTGACTGCATTATTAAACTGGCAAAAGGGATGGGAGGATCATGAAGACAAATATTCAAGGAAAAAAAAATTTGAAATGTTGTAGGAGAAGAAAACTAAGGGATAGGAAAAAAATTCTAGTCAGTCTTTTTCCAGTTTAAAGAATTCAAGATGCTCTGTAAGCATTCACATATCACTGTACAGAATTATGTAGATGTAATACAAACAAACTGAAATGTAGTCTAGGGTGTCTCTTTTTTCAGATACCCATACTCAGAAAAAATGAAAATATGGCTGACCCTTCCCTTCAGCTAGTCTATCTTACGGAACAGAGAGCAAGTGTAGATGGTAAAATACACCTGAGGCAAGAAAATAAGGAAAACTAAGCTGAAAATGATTATGCATTTAACTCTGAGACAAGCTGTATACTCCGGAATAAAATTCTAACCCATTTAAAGATGATAGGTCAATTTGTACTTCTGCCAGGCCAGAAATTTCCCATAGGAAGCTATTTTCTGAACACAAACAGGCATTCAGATTTTATTTCAATTTAGTGGTGGTCAGAACCCAGAACTGCTCAAACAGGAGTTTTTGCAGTCCATCTAACCATCCAGGCAGAGCTCTCTTAAAAGCAGGGCTCTGGTTTTGTTTTGCTTTCCTCCCCAGAGGCATACCACTTCATTTTTTTCTCATTCCGCATCCCCAGCTGTTGGATATCAAATCTATGTTGGAGAATTTAAAATAAAAGTCTGTGGGGATTAACTTGATAAGAAGTTCATGTATATCGAACACTAAAATGCTGTTGTAATGCAATGGCCCAAAATCTTATCAGTAGTAACATATTACTAGTGGCACATTTTTTGGAAGGCTTTACTGGAAAGGATGTAAACAGGCTGGGCACACTGAAGGGAACTTGACCCCGGCCCCTGCTTCTAATGTGATAATTTCCTTTTTAGCTTGACAGCAGTTTTCTAGTTCCATACCTTACCGAGCAGTTCAATTAAAAAAATAAAAGCAGCAGTTTAAGAGGTTGAAGGGACTTGGAAATATAAGGCACATTATCAGCATTTTCTTGAGGCATGAGGTCAACAGTAATAGTTTAACTGGTGTAGCAACTGCCCGTTTTAAAGAAGTGACTCACGCTTGAATGATAAAAATACTCAAGTGTTAACTGCTGTTCCATGTGGCTCTGATTTAAACAAAGGGTGTCATTCAAGGGCCATAGGATTGCCGGGCAGGGAAGGCCACATCCCACACAGTTCTGACCCTGCTCTGATTCAGGCTAATGCTGCAGAAAAGTCTGCTTATGTTTCTCAACCTGGGATGCTGGTTATCTGCTAAGGAAAAAGGAATATATCAGCAAACATGATAATGTAATTGCTAGCATATTTTTTCTTTTTCAGGCATCAGTTTCCTGGATATGATGCTGATCTTGAGAAACACAGGAGACTTGTAGAATGAGGTGGAAAGTGTTAGGTTATATTTAGTTACTTGTCATCAGTTCAGTTACTAAAGCAAAGTTCATTGAAAGGGAGGAATAATTAATCAAAATCAGAAAGAATTATGATAAAAATATTTTTTTTACGATTATTTTGGTGCTGTACTTTTTGGGCCGGTGCAAAGAATTTTGGAGTCAGAAACTTTCTCTTGACTTTGAAAACTTTCACGTGAGCTTTGGGTTCAGACCAGGGACTGCAGGGTGCTTGACCTGGGCCTTCTGCCGTATGGAATGGTGTTGCTGGTTAACTACAGGTACTGGACCTTCAACTGGCTGTCTCTATGCCACTGTCTTCCTAGGGGACACACTCCTAGGGGAATCGGAAGGAAAACTCCCACTGATGCCTGTGGGCATTGGAGTAGAACCTTTGTCCTTGTCTGTCACTGCATTCACAAGGAGCCAAACCTGAGCTTTTCTCTGAAAAGTGAAAGGCAAGAACTGGGGTTAGTGACTGCCTCACAGACATATGGTCATTATTTCAGCTATTGACCAGTCAATAACCTTTACAAAAAAAATAGGACTAAGAGGGATATCAAGTTTAGAATAAAGGTAATGTTTAGTATCAGAGCTGAGAACTGAAGATATCTGGAGATAAACAGGCATGCAATTTAAGAGTGAGAATGACAGCAACCCAGAAAATTGTAATCCTATTTGCAATTACAATTTTAATCACTGGTACGTTTTCTCATGTGGCTTGATTTTGCCTTCTTACATTTTCTGGACCAACTTTATACTCTTATTTTTTTTTTTTCCCATTGGTTTATGTAAAAAGAACAACTGTTCCCCAAATATGAAGGTTAAATTATTATCACATCATTTTAGCAGTTCCATGTATGTCAATCAAGCTGCTCACTTGAATGGATGAAAAGTGGTTTTGTGTTGATATTGATTGCTGTAGGACTGTGATAATTTTCTGTGGCTTGTTGTCTTTAAGTCTAAATTAAACATAAAGTTTATTGTTTCTATTTTTACTATAAAATTGTCAATTTCCTCCATATTTTCGGAATATATGGAGTGTTTGCGGTACAAGAAGGAACACAGTGGAGCTTTTAATTTACATATGTCAGGACAGAAGCTTTGTAAGCCTTTTGAAGTCTTAGAGAATTAACGGGCATTCACACCATCAAGTGGTGACACTTGTTTATCATCACCAGGTCCCGGAAGTATTATCTCTTGGGTCTCAAATTCTAGTGGCATGCAGAAGCTACTGATGGATTAACTGGTTATCGAAAGTGGCTTTGCATGCTCTGGAAAGCTAATGGAGGTAGCAGTGATATTTTAAATCCTGATTTTTTTTTTTTTTTAAAGAAAAAAAAGAAAACCAGCTCTATAAAAATTCCTTTGTAAGTGGTTAAGTTATAAGACGTCAGAATAACACATAGAATTTGCACTTGTCCATCTTCTGAACAAGTGTAAACAACAGAATACTGACTGGAATATAAGCAGTATATTAGCTAAAATAGGTTAAGGACCTAAATAATTAAATTAATATTTAAGGCAATGTTTATAGCAAAATATTTATGCAAGATTGTCATTTAATGTTTATGCCTATGCATCTTTTCAACGTGGAACTGAAGTTGTATTTTAATAGTTCTATAAACATTGAATTCTCTACTAAGGAAAATAGTTGAAACTCATTATGGCATGCAGTGGTATTGTCTACTGAGTGGTGTTCTTGTTACTGTTCTATACAGCCAGTTTTGAGAGCTTGCTGTAATCCTGATTAAGCAAAGAAGCTCTAAATCAGATTATACATCTGGTAGCGATTAGATGGAACAGTTACTATCTGGGGACATAGTATTTCCAATGGAAAAAGAAAAAACCCCCACATTCTGTGGTATAATTAAGCTACAGTTAGATGTAATCCTGTTTCTTCATGAACTGTAATCACACATATTGATAATCATTGCATTGCCCCTTTTCCAGCATGTTGAAATGAAGAATACCTCATGGATGAAGAAACTCCTTCAGACTGTGATGTTTTATTGAGTGTCCTGAAAGAAACTGTGGAACAGTTTACATTGTGATCTCTGAATAGAGAAAATATGGGAGAGTCTTTAACACAGAGGGCTATCTTGATCAAACAATTGAGCAAAAGCAAGAATTAATGCCAGGAGATGTTTAATAAATAGTCTCAGAATGTGAGTGGTATAAGCTCCATTTTAACATGTTTAAAATTTACATCACTAAAAAATTTAGTTTGGAGGACAACCCTACACCGATAAGAAGATAGATTGGATGGCCTATGTTCCCCACCCACATTTTTATTTTGTGTGGTTCTATGAGTCTCTTGAGCAATCTAAGTAAACAGATAATTATATGAATTAAATATTTAAAAGGTAAGTAGAGTTAAAAAAATAATATAAGAGGACTTGCTGAATGAGATGTTAGTCACTGCTCTGAACAATGGCTACTTGAGGTGAACCTGGTTTTGTGATTAACATTAGCTGAGATTAAGCAAATGGATTATGCCTTTTTTTTTTTTTTTTTTTTTTTTTTCTAGCTGATCACACTTGTAATAAGACTAAGGATGTTCATTTCATATGGCATAGACAATCACATGTACAATTTATAAATCTTTGAGAACAAGCTAACTACTCTTTTATTTACATAGGACGTGACTGTGGGTGAGTATGATGAAATTATATGCAATACTTACCAGCTGTATGGCATTAGACATATTCTTATATGTTTAGAACAAAGTGTTCCACTTAGAATCTTTATAAATTCCAGCAGCTTTGTGCATAAACTTTGAATGAGTGGTTTTGTTTATGAGAATGCAGGCAAAGGGATTCAATCCTGGATTCCATTTGTTTATCTTGCAGAATAAAATTTTTAATGTTGTAATTGCCAGAATATCTTAATAGACAGTCTGTATCATGCAGTATGAGCTATTTCTTAATTTTAGAATAAAATAATTTAAGTATGAAAATCGATACTATGTTTAACGTAAAATGAAGACATTACAGTGTGATTACCTGAAATATGCAACAGTAGTTTCTACAATATGTTGATTATTCATTTGTTGAAATGTTTGCTGTTTGTAAGGTGCAATTATAAGGTAACTGAAAGATGCATAAGTGATTTCCACGATTAAAATTAATACTAGAAAGCATTCAGACATGGCATGCTATGCAACCATCGGTTCTTTCATACGTGGTGTGCTATACAACTATCGGTTCTGTTTTGTCATTAATGTTTTGCTAAGGAAAACTTTTTCTCAATTACTTTTGTGGGTTCAAGTTATTTCATGTTTACAATGAAAACTGTCTTTTTTCTTTATATGTGTATTCTCTCTTCGGTTTGGGTTTTGTTACTTCCACAGTATCGAGACTCAGTCTAGTGTTTATCTTTATGTAAAATGTATTGTATTTCTCTTCCAAATGTTGATGCTTACACAACTGAATGTTTTACACAAGTACAAATATTCAGAGCAGCTTCTTAGAGGCTAATTCAATCTGTAGTCTCCTGAGAAAATCCATGTATTTTATCTCTTGTAAGAGTGAATAATCATACAGTTAGATGAAATTCCACTCCATTTTCATAAAGGGTGACACGGTGTAGTACAGAGTAGCTGAGGTTCTATATCTGTTCATTTCTGTCTGTGGCTATTAAAGATGATGACGTAGGAGTTTTCTCACCTTCCCTAGAGATCCTGAACTGGACTCAGCGAGCTCAAGTCTTCTTGACCAGTTAAATGGGGTAACATGATATTCAGTTCACTCAAGAACTTTACTACTGTCATTGCTGCTTTTATTGGAGTAGAATATTTGCTCTGCAAAGAGAGTAGGAAAGTCTGTATTGCACCTAGCAATAAAAATGTCCTTATGGATTTCCCCTAGGAATATGGGTATAAACAGAATGGCACATGAAGCATAAAATGGCTGGTTCAAATTGTATCCCTAGTTTTAACTCACCTGTCAACCTCTCAGTTTAGAAGTGTAATGAAAATTTAGGCAGCTAATGAATAGATGTGTCAAAAAAAGATGGACTGGTCATGGACTGGTTTGTATAAATTGCTGCAGCCAGGCTTGACAATTTCTTCCTGCATATCCGTTAATGAAATAGCTACAGATTGGAGGGTTTTTACATTTTAATTTTTTTTTTTTTTTTTTTTAAATGGAATTGTGATTACTTAAATTGATCTTTGTGTACATAATTCTGGTACAGAATGTACCTTACAGACCTGTTTGGTTATTTTTCAGTTTTAGCATTTCAAATGAGTACAATTTACAGCATATATAATGTATTAAAAGGAGACATTTCTTCCTGTTCTCTGATCATTGTTTAAAATAATGAACATTTAAAAAATTATTAATTCTTAGTGAAGGCAAAACACCCAAGCTGAAAAAAGTGCATTACTGGAAAAGCTGTAGGAATACAGCAAGATAAAACCTTGTCAAATATGACTTTGTTTGAACCTTGACTGTCTTGAAAAATAACATTTTCTTATCAGTTTCAGAGCTGATGTATGTAGTACTAAAATAGTCAAAATATCATTTTCCATAGATTCATTAAAAATATATGCAGTAGCCAGAAGAGATTGTTCCATTAGTCAATATGTCAGCTACATCAAGGTGACATTGTCAAAGAATTTAATTTATATTATTTTGATTCCCTGAGACTGCTATACAGATTTTCAGTAAAACTCTACTAAAACTGCTTCCTTGAGGCTGATTAGTTGACTAGCCATTTCTACTCCATGTTCCAGTCAAAGCAATCATTAAGATAAAGTGATTTTATTCATTTAAAGGGTTGTCATTACTGTATCTGTATATAGATTAGATTGAAATGGAAAGATTGTAATGAGAGTGCACTGGTTTCAAGCATGAAGATTCATAGAATCATTCAGGTTGGAAAAGACCCTTGGGATCATTGAGTCCAACCATCAGCCTCACTCTACAAAGTTCTCCCCTACACCATATCCCCCAACATCTCATCCAAACGACCCTTAAACACATCCAGGGATGGTGACTGCACCACCTCCCTGGGCAGCCTATTCCACTGTCTGACCACTCTTTCTGTTAAAAATTTTTTTCTAATGTCCAGTCTAAACCTCCCCTGTTAGAGTTTAAAGCCATTCCCTCTTGTTCTGTCACTAATCACCTGTGAGAAGGCACCAGCACCAACCTCTCTACAATGTCCTTTCAGGTAGCTGTAGAGAGTGATGAGGTCTCCCCTCAGCCTTCTCTTCCTCAAACTGAACAGTCCCAGCTCCTTCAATTGCTCCTCATAAGATCTGTTCTCCAGGCCCTTCACCAGCTGTGTTACCCTCCTCTGCCCTCACTCCAGCACCTCGATATCTCTCTCGTATTGAGGTGCCCAAAACTGGACACAACACTCCAGGTGTGGCCTCACCAGTGCAGAGTACAGGGGGACTATCACCTCCCTACTTCTGCTGGTCACACTATTTCTAATATTAGGCTGTTCGGAAATTAATTTCTGTTTTGTAATGTGATTTTCATTGTATATGTTTCAGGAATAGTACCTTCTCAACTGGTGTACTGTTATATATTTTTGAAAAGCTCATGTTATGAACTTTCACGCTGTATAATTAAATTATAATATAAACTGCGTTTTTGACAAATTTTTGAGGTTTGAAGTTCAGATGTCAAAACAGCAATTTCGACAGATCTGCTTTTATAAGTTCAAACTTGGACGTAATGCAGCGCAAGCTGCTCGAAACGTCAATGAGGTATATGGCCAGGGAAGTGTTAACGAATGGACAGTGCAACTTTGGTTCCAAAAATTTCGACGTGGCAATTTTGACCTTGAAGATTAAGAAGGTCGCGGACGTCCTTCTGCTATTGACGACGATGAATTGAAGGCTCTGGTGGAAGCAGATACACGCACAACTGTTCGAGAACTTACAAAAGAACTCAAGGTAAGCATATCAACTGTTTCTGAGCATCTGAAGAAGACTGTAAAGTCAAAGAAGCTCGACAAATGGGTGCTGCACGAATTGAATGAGAATCACAGAAATCACCATTTTGAAGTGTCATCGTCTCTTAGTTTTTGCAACCAGAACAACCCGTTTCTCGACCGTATTGTGACATGCGATGAGAAATGGATGCTCTACTATAACCGGTGACGATTGGCTCAATGGTTGGACCACGATGAAGCTCCGCAGCACTTCTCAAAGCCAAATCTGCACCAAAAGAAGGTCATGCTGACTGTCTGGTGGTCTGCTGCTGGTTTAATCCACCACAGCTTCCTGAATCCAGGTGAAACAATCACGGCGAAGAAGTACATCCAGCAAATCAATGAAATGCACCAGAAACTTCAACGGCTGCACCCAGCACTGGTCAACAGAAAGGGTCCAATCCTCCTCCACGATAACGTGCAGCCACACGTTGCACTTTCGACGCTGCAACGGTTGAATGAGCTGGGCTATGAAACTCTAATTCATCCACCGTACTCACCAGACCTCTTGCCCACTGACTATCACTTCTTCAAGCATCTCAACAGCTTCCTGTGCGGGAGACACTTCAGGAACCAAGGGGAGGCTGAAACTGCCTTCGATAACTTCATTGCCTCCAGAAGTCCAGAATTTTATGCAACCGGGATAAATAAGCTTGTTTCTCATTGGCAAAAATGTGTTGATTCTAATGGTTTTTATTTCATTTAATAAATTTTAGTCTGAGCTGAGATATGCCACTTCAAACATACAGGTTGAAATCGACAATTACTTTCTGAGCCGTTGGCTTTCTTGGCCACCTGGGCACACTTCTGGCTCATGTTCAGCTGCTGTCAGTTAGAACCCCCAGATCCTTCTCTTCCAGACAGCTCTCCAGCCACACCTCCCCACGCCTGTAGCGATGCATGGAGTTGTTGTGGCCCAAGTGCAGGACCTGGCACTTGGCCTTGTTGAAGCTCATCTCGTTGACATTGGCCCAACAATCCAATCTATCCAAGTGTCTCTGTAGTGCCTCCCTACCTTCATGCGGATCGACATACCTGATTAACTTGGTGTCATCTGTGAGTTTACTATCAATATAATTGTCAGAAATAATCTGTTGATTAAAAGACTCATATTTAAATGTTCCAATTTAAAGGCTACTTCTACTGAGGAATACCTGAAATTTTTGTGTCATTATAAAGGATTTAAAGGCTTTTCACTAAAAAAAAGTCTTATCTGATCAGTAGATTTTTTTCCTCAGTATAAATGCAAATATTGTAATGGTTTCTTATCATGAGACATAAAACATAATAGAAAAGTAAATGATCTGTTAACTTATGATACAACTTAACTCGAAAACATGTTTTGGGCCTTATTCTGGTATAGTTTACTGTGTAGTAAATCAGGAGCCTTTTCTCTGACTCCAGTGGATTTGCCCTGTTATAAAACTAGTATATGAGATCGGAATGAATTGTACTGTCTTTCAGTTTTGTTATTTTGGGCTGAATATAGCTCATGCCTAGGCACAAATTTCTCCCTCCTTATAAGGATTTTGCTAATATTTTAAATATGAAATGTTGTCATTAGCTTCATCCTCAAGAAAGAAAACATCTAATTATCATTCTGACTGACAAAGTATCCTCTTCAAAGGAAAGGTCTCTTTTACCAAAATTATAAGAGATTTGAAATTACGTTGGAGAGTGTTGGGAATATTTGCAAGTAGAGCTATGTTAACGTAATCCAACAGTACTGGAGTCTTTGTGGAATTTAGAGATAACAGCTTGGATCCATTTAAATCCAATGATTTTTGGCACAACTCACTGCTGTTGGTTTGTTATAAATTCTCTTTCTGTACCTTTCAAAATGAAGACTGTATTATTACTAGTCATAAGAAAAGTTTTATATCCATCTCCTCTTTCTTCCAGATTGCTGTCAAAATGAGTGAAACACCTTCAACTAGTTACTCGGTGAATCAGCCAAACTCCTCCGAGAGTGAACAGAGTTTATCCACACACCATTTCAATGTTACTGAACCTGTTGTGGCAAAACGGATCTGTTTCTATAAAAGTGGAGATCCTCAGTTTAATGGGATCAAAATGGTCATTAATAATCGCTCTTACAAAACATTTGATGCCTTGCTGGATAGTTTATCCAAACGGGTCCCATTGCCTTTTGGAGTAAGGAATATTAGTACACCGAAAGGGAGACACAGCATCACCAATCTGGAGGATCTTGAAGATGGAAAATCTTATATTTGCTCCCATCAAAGGAAAATGAAGCCCATCAACCTGGAACAGGCTAGCAAAAAGCCGCTGCCCTGGCAGATGAGTAGGCCTGTCAGCACTCGTCGTCAAGCTGTGAAATTAGCAAGGGAGAATGAAGATCGATTTGGCATTCAAGAGATCAAAATAACAACTCCCAAAAAGATGTTTTTTTTCAAAAATGGGGATGTAAGACTCAGGCGTACCATAGTTCTGGGAAAGAAAAATACACAAACCTTTGAGACCTTTCTGGATTATGTGAGTGAGGTAATGCAATATCCAGTTGTGAATCTATATACAACTGATGGCAGAAAGGTGAGAAAAAAGATAAATACTGACAGTTTTGATTTTATCAATTATAAGTTTGAGATACTGGCCTGATGTAAGAACTCATGCGCTGAATTTCAGCTGTTTCTTTTCTATGGCTTTTTCCCTTCAGAAAGGCTGCTAGCTTGGAGAAAATATTCTTTAATCTTATATTTTAAGGCATCATGAAAAAAAGTATTTGTTTTTCTTACTCAGGCCCGTTTTGGACATGCTCTTAATTCTATGTTTTTTCCCATTTATACAGAAACTTCCTTTAGTCTTAATGCTGTTTATCTGTGATTTTTAATGTTTTAAAAATATGATAAGGAGCATCTAATAGCCACATGTTCATTTCACAAATTCAGAGTGGTTTGACATTAATGACTTGGAATTATGACACTGATTGTCTTATAGTTTTCAAACTGTGGACCAGGTTCTGTACCTCTAAACCCAGATGGTGCAGCACTAATAATCCTGATTTTCATCTCACATGCTCTTTTATATAATATTATCTCACTTCGAATTTTATCTGTGTGTTTAACCACAGAAAAGCACTTGTAATTATGCCTAACAGGTATCTAGAAAGAGAATTCTATGCAAAGCTCCGAGAGTTCAAGGAAAAGCCATTTGGTGAAATTCTGTATTAGGCTGGGAAACTGTCCATATCACCTATAAATCAGTGAAGTGCAGTTTGTGAGCCTTATCTTGCAATATATTTTGGAACATAAATTCAAACCTGTTAGTCAAGGTTCTAAGTACCTTGTTCTGGTCAGACCTGCTTTAAGCAGAGGGTTAGACTACGTGACCTCCAGAGGTCTTTTCCAACATATATTGTTCTGTGATTCTGTCCTATTCCTCTGTGGCAGTACAGGTCAAGTACTTATAGTGTATTCTGAATTTCCCCTTTCTTCCTCCAAATATGTGTTCACATGTATACCTACCTCCAAATGCATATTCTTATTTCATGACTATGAACAGTCACTGGGCAATGATGAAACAAATTTACATATGCAAACACTTAAATTATAAGAAAATTTTGATCTGGATCCAAGTTGCTTCTTGATGTCTTTTTCGAATATATTTATATAACAAGACATACCCTCACAGAGATAGGAATTGCCTTATAGGAATTGAAAAATTAATTCTGTGCTGTGATACATATTTAATAGACTGCTGCAAACTAATGTAGAGACTAAGAAGTGAAGTTATTAAAGTATGAAAAGGATAAATCTCTTACATTATTTTTTGTGGTTACTAAGGCAGAGAATTTAATATTGCTTTTTTTTTTTTTTTTTTTTTTTTTCCCAGGTTCCTAATCTTCAGGCCTTGATATTGTGTTCTGGAGCTGTAGTCGCAGCAGGGAGAGAGCCTTTTAAACCAAGCAATTATGATTCTCTTGGGTATTCACGGCCTGCTAAATTGCTTGGAATTGCAAATCGTGTGTACCCAAAAGCGAATGCCAAGTCAGAGAGTGAAAATAGTAAGTTCTTTGAATTAATTTGTATTTTATTGATTGGTTTACTTCTCTCAGCATAAGACATAAACCATGACAGTCTTACTAGGGTCAAGCTTATTCAAAAAGGCCAGTTGAAACTGTTTATATCTGCTTTTACTCCTCTATAAGCATGAGAAAGATCAAAGTGTTAATGTTCTTTTTAAAACGTAAGTTTCTACTAAGTACTCAGCTAGTACACATATTTTCTTTCAAACAGACTTATTTGGAACATGGATGCAAATATATATATTTTATTTTAATGCACTTGACTGCCATTGTTATCAGTTTTCTGGTGTCACAGTTAATAATGGTAGTGGTAAAAAAGAAACCACAGGCTGGCTACTTCAGGCTCTTAACTGACTGAAATTCTTGAGCAAAACTTCTGTGCAGTTTTCAGAACTTACCTTAGCAGGTGGAGGTTTGACTTATGCCATTCAGTTTTTCCCATGTCCCATGTTCCACATGAGCAGGAAAAACATTATAGCACCCATCCACTCACAAATTCATCATGTTTTTGAAGCTGCTTTTATCTAAACAGTGTCATTCTTTCTTATATCCTCATGGCTGTGATATATGTTTCTTTTGGATAAGTTTGGGAAAGGATACGCAAATATGTACTTTGATTACTCATGGAGTTGTACCACTGTCAAGGTCAGTAAAGAGTGTGAAGTGGCCAGTGGATGATCAAGAACATGAGGAGCTGTTGGAGAGAAGCCAGGCTAGCTCAATAGCCTGCAGTTGAGGGGAACTAAATGCCGCAGTACCAGAGCTTTAGGTTGTGTGGGAATCCTTGGCATTAGAGCATCCTGTAGGGCAGACATACGTCTAGGGGGAAACATGCGTAATCCAGAGATACCTTGTACTCTTAATACAGCTGCGTGGTATACTGAGAGCCCAGGGAACACTGTAATTGTTTCTGTCTGTGAGTTCCCAGAGTAATCTTGACTGTGTTATCGAGTGCATTGATATATAAGTCTTCCATTTATTTGACGGAGTTTCTTCCACATCCCTCACAGTTTACTATGTCCCCACCAAACTATTCATTTTAGTTTTTCTCAACCTTCATGTTCTTTTGACTTGTACAACTTGAACAGAGCAAAACTAATGAGTCAAGAGAGAATGAGTAGGAACATTTTGAGCATGAAAGTTCTGCAGAAACAAAAAATCTTACCCAAATTTGCTTTGAGTCAGAGACTGAGCCTTGTGGTCATAGAAAATGTGAGTAGGTGAGAATCCGATAAGCTCCCTCTTCTGATCCTTAGTTAATAGCAATTACAGAAAGAGAGAGGAAAAACAAATCTTCTTTTTGTCTTTAACCTGAGAAATTCAAAGTAGTCTGTGTAGGAGACATCACTGATGATGTGAGAGCCTGAAAAATCAAATTTTAGGGACTTTGTTCCAATTCCATTTCCTGAGACAGAGAAGGTGAGATTTTTACTTTGGGAAGCATAAGGTCTGGTCTGTCTTAGAGGAGTTAGCACAAACTTTTATTCCTGATTCAATTCATGTTAAAGCATATGCTTGGGAAACTTGCAAGGCACTCTGCCTGAAATTATAGACACGTATCTATAAAAATAATGTTAACTGTGAAAGTCTCGATATGAGACCATTTGTGACTCACTTGAGAAAAAAAAAAAACCTGCTTAAATTCAAGCAATGTAGAGAAGTTAATATTACATGTGTTAAAATACCTTTCTGCAAGTGAAACCTTTCTATTAAATGGTGGCTCCTATATATTTAGGTATCGGTAGCAGTTGTGGATGTCTTTGTGTGGGTGTACATGCACTGTTTCCCTTGCACAAGCAGAACTGCTTGGAAGACAGCAAAACTTTATTTTTATCTCATGTTCTTTTATGTCTCACCTCTTCAGTGACAACTGCTAGAGAGAGATGAGGTATAATTTTTTTAAAAGCTAAGTTATTACAGAGTAATCAAAACATATTTTGGGAATATTTAGTGTGTATGCAAACACATATTGGGCCATACTCAAAATTCATTGAAGTCTGGAAGTATTCTCACTGGCTTTAGTGAGTTTTGTGCCATCGTCTACAGTACTGTAGTATAAAATATATCTCAGAATGTCATGATTTAAATTCAGATTTTATAAGAAGTTCAAGTGCTTCAGTGTTTACTTCTCTACAGAAGGTCAGTCCAGGGGCTTGGATCTGAACCCTTTATTCCCATGTGTGTCAGTGACACTACTCACAGTAATTACTCATATGCCGAAAATTGTTGGATTAAGCACAGGGAGATATATGTTCACCTTGACTGACACATTTTAGCACTAACTGTAAGAACTAATAGGAAATTATATATTAATAATCGCAAAGGCATGAAGAAGAAGAAGAAGAAGTAAAGTTGGTAACTTTCAGCCCAAAGAAGCAAGGGCCTGTGGATCATTTGAAAGGTTCAAGGCAACCCCAGCTTCCAACTAAGTAAAATGAGAGTATTTAGTACTTTTTTAGTCTTTGGAGCTTCAAATAAAACTATGGCTCTGGCATTAGAAAGAACCATTGCAAAATAAAATTGTGGAAAAGTAGTTAAACGCTTGATTCTTTATTAAAAATTGGTTATGTTTCTCTAACAACTTCTTAAAAAGAACGGCAAGATTAGTGATGTTTTTTTCTTTACATTCTAATAGTCTGGTAAAACAAACACACTTCATTAGCTTCTTTTGTACTAATATTTCTCCTTTTTTCTTTTCTCTTCCTTTGCTGCCTGTCTGGTGTCTTACCGTCTGGATTCTTATGCATGATATTTGCCTGCTCTACTTGCCCTCTACTGAATGAATTTGGGTTCTTTCAATGTAATTATTAGTAGTGAGAGCTGAAATGGTCTCTAGCTCAAGATCTCGGATATTCTCAGTTTCATCTGATAAAGGGTCCAGCAATGATAACAACTCAAATTATAACAACTCAGATTCTTCCTATGTTCCTGGCAGTCATAATGGTATAGGAGGAAATCAGTCAATCACTGGTGAAAATTTATCTGTGGCACAGTATGAAGATGACATTAAAAAATCTGTTCATCTTAATCAAGATGGCAGTATCACAGTGGAAATGAAAGTTCGATTCAAAATTAAAGAGGAAGAAACCATTAAATGGACAACCACTGTAAGTCGTGCTGGCCTTTCTGATGACAAAAATACCACCATTTGCAATTCTGCAATGCATGCGGAAGACTGCTCATCTAATGTAAATGTATCAGAACATGTCAAACGAAAAGATGCTCCATTTTTGAAGAGCTATGATAAAGAAGAGGGAGACTCATTACAGCAACTCAGTGCAGAAGTGTCAGACAAGGAATCGGAGTCTGATTTAAAAACTGCCAGTTGTAATATCTATAAGAACAATTCTGCAGATCTAGATGTAAGCAATGTCCCTGAGGATAATATCAAACCTCGCTTCTATAGGCCTCCCACCCCTGGGCCCAGGCGTGTTAGACAAAAGAAAGCAGTAGTTGAAAGTGTCACCTTGGTATCTGAGAAAGAGATTCAGGAGAAGACAATACGACAGTTTTCCTTCAGTGAGGAAATACAGAATGGAGAAAATAAATCTGAGTATTGCATGGTAGCTCATTCAAGCAGAAAAAAATCAAGTGTCAGTAATCCAAAGTTTAGTGAGATGAGTGACAATGATTTATTAAAGCTTTCTTCAGGTAATGTAAAAGAAGAAATGCTTTTTAAAGTAAGCTGCAAAAGTAATGATTTAATAGAAACCACAAATAGAAAGACATTAGAAGTGCCTGACGAGGATGAATTGGTACAGAATATATTAGAGAAATCAGTTGTGGAGCAAGATACATATAATAGTTTAGTGTCAACCTGCAAAGCTAACATCAGCAGTTTCATGCCATCATCAAAAATTCACCAGCCAGCTAGGCCAGGGTCAGCAGACCAGATCTATGAGTCATGTGATATTAAACAAATAAAAAGATCACTGAGTTCTTTCATTAGATATTCAGAGTTATGTCAGTCAAAAGAAGAAACAAGGTGCAAAGCTTCTGATTTATTACTTATTTCTCAAGATTCAGTGCATTCAGCCTGTTCTGGACATAGCCAGATGAAGATGACGGTACCTCCATCTAGTAAATCTCCTACTGAGAAAATAAATGCGACAACTGGATTCTTTCCTACTGTAACTGAAAGTGAGAATCAAATCAGTGTCAGAACTGAATCTGTTGCAACAACACATCTCAATGATAACAGCCAATCTGCACCTTCTTCTACCAAAAAGAAGAAGAAGAAGAGAAAAGTGACTAACTTCCTAGAACAAGGTACATATGAAAATCAAGAACATAAAGAGATTTCAGGGATAATTAAAAATGAGGGAATGCCTATCACAAGCAAAACCACACAAGATTCCACAACAGAGCCTATGGATAATTATTCTGAAATGCCCCAGAAAAAGGGAACAGAATTTTTTGTAAAAAGCAATGATGGGTCTGTCAATTCAGACAAAAGCATATGTCCTGAAGATGAGTTCTGTCACCAGGATTCAGTGGAAAAAAATGAATTATCATCTAATAAAAAACAAAGAAGTAGTAACAACAAGGTGGCCAAGGTAAAATTAAAGTCAGTCAAAAAGAATAGTGTTTCATCTGCAAAGAGTGAAGATGGTCTAATGACAGTTGATTCAAACAATGAGTCTGAACACAGTCAGGATACACTAAGTACTGAGAAAGAGGACACACATCTCACAACCAGTTCTTTTGAACAGACCCCTGAGTCACCATTGATTTCAAATCCATTGTCAGAAGTGCCAAAGAACCTTAACTTTGAAAAAGAAAAGAATATTTTGGAAAATTTGTCATCAAAGAAAGAGAAAAAGCAAAAGGGGATGAAAAATAATCTAAGTAAAGGTGCAAGTAAGTTAAATACGTCAGAGAGCGCCATTACACCAGAGGCTCTAAAACATGAGGATTTTCAAGAGGAGGTCGTTGAACATTCACCAGAAAACTATGTCCAAACTTGGCTGAAAAACTTGTTACCAAATTCTGTCTTACCCCCTATAAATAAAAAAGAATGTAATGTAGAGAATAGCAATGTCTGTCATTTTTCTAAAGAAAATACTGATACTTCTGTAGATAAAGAAACAAGATTTATCACAAATAAAGTGCATGTGACTGGAGAAGACTATCTGGTTGAACATAATCTAACCAAAAAATCATTAAAGCCTATTTGTGAACTGGGGTCTTTAGAAGAATCAGCCAAGGATTCGGGTGAAAAAAACCCTGACTCTTTGATTCATGCTAATACAACTATTGTAAAAGAATCCAAGTATTCACTAAAGTCAGAACTTCATCATGATGATAAACTACACTTGTTTCATGAAACACATGACAATGATAAAAAGATGTCAGACGTTGATATTCAAGATACCATCCTATGTCAAAGAAAAAAATCTGAGGTTGCTGTTCAAGTTGATTGTGCAGTTGTCAATGAGAAAATGGGAACTGATGTTCAGAATAATTGCATGTCTACCATGTTGCTGCATGAACTACAATCCACTTTGCTTGATCTCCAGAAAGAACATGGTGAATGTATAGGGAAAGCTTGTAGCCTTTCAGATCTTTCTCCTTCAGCTTTTGCTTCTTCCTCCAATGTCCTCCTAGCTTGGCTACTTATACTCAATGTAAGAGAGAATTTTATTGAGACAAGCAAAGATGATATGCAGAAAACTCCCTGTAGTTGTTCTGAAATATTTACACAGTTGCAATTTCTGAAACAAACTACAGTCATAGAAAAAGTTGATGAACTGAAGGCTGCGTTCTTACATTTTCAACAATCAAGAGAAAATAACTTGTTACACTTTGGTAGGGAACTCAAAAAGCAGGACTCCACACATGAGAATATGCCCATATCTGAAATTCATAATGGTATAAATTTGCATGAAAAATCAATTGAGCCTGGAATTCCAAAGGATAGTGTAAATTCTGAAGAAGCTCTAAACCGGTCTGAATTAGAAAGCTGTTTTGATATACAGAGAGACCTTTGTAGAGAAACAGAGACTTTAGTCTTGAGCGCTCCCAAAACACAGCTAGATGGTCAATATGCCAATACTAATTCAAATACCTGTAGTCTTGCATCAGTTATAGAGCTACCAGAGCAAAATGAAGAAAAGCCTGATAGCCTGTATGAAAAAACTCAAGATAAAACTGTGGATACATCATTCACTAATGAGGAGTCAGAAACCTCAGTAGAACCTAACTCAACGGTTTATAGTGTAAATTCTAATCAGGATACTCCTGAGTTAGAAGGTGAAAAAGATATTATGCATGTTACTACTGATAAAAGTGAAGATGAGAAAGCTGATCCAAAGTCAGCAGATAATGACCAAACCCCAAATAATCAACTTAAGCTAGCTGCTGAAACCTCTGTGGAATATAATAATGAGGATGATTCTGTAGAGGAGGACAAGGAAGATGCAGAAACTTGTGAGGAAACCTCTGAGAGATTATCCACAGCCTCTCCATTATCATTTTGTTATGAATCGAAACAAATTACAGAATGTGATATAAGTGAAGGAGAACAGAAACTGCAAGAAGAACTGGAGAATGAAATGTGTTCAGACTCTTCTCAGATAAAAAAATGCTTACGAAGTCCTGCTACTTCAGACTGGTCAGATTACAGACCAGATACTGAAGAAAGTGATTATAACTTTAGAGCATCCAGTGATTTGACCAATGAAAGTGGAGAAGAAGCAGTACTTGAAAAACATTATAATACTGGCTATGTAAAAAGAACTATTGAACGACTTTATGGAAAGACAGAAGCTTCATTTAAGCCTGACTTTCGCAAAGGATTTCCTTATATGTCAAAAGTATTTAAAACTGATACTGAAGAATCCCACTTTGCAGTGGTGGAAAAAAATGTTTGTTTTTCTCAAAAACCTATGTCTTGTTCTGCAGAGAAATTATCACATTCTTCACTACCACCACAAGAATTCCCAGCAAACATAAACAAAGATGACACTATATCAAAACCAGAAAATACATCTTTACCAACACTACAACCTACTCTTAACAGAGAAGAAACAAGTTATACTAATGACTGTTCAGTGGAATCTCCAAAGCAACATTGTCAACCTAGCATACGAGCTAATGAAGATGAAGGAGTATTGATAGATAAAGGCAAATGGCTTCTCAAAGAGAATCATTTGATAAGAATATCTTCACCTGAACGAATTGGAATGTATGGTAATTTGGATACATCAACAGACACAGTCCTTGATACTAACAGTGATGATGTTCCTTACTCGCACTTTGGCAATCTGAATCAGTACCCAGATCTCAAGGAAATCTCTTCTTCGGAACTTGAAGAAATGGCTAAACCCTCTGAAAATTTTTGCAACTACTTCAATATACCTCATAATAGTGATTCAGACCCTTTTCAGGATGACTTTACAAAAAGCAAACCTGGCCACAATGGTAAGATCACTTCCCTTCCTGCAGCAAACAAAGAAAAGGTCAAGCCATCAGTCATGGTAGGTTCTGCTTCCACACATCTTTCCACACAGGCTGATACCAATTTTCCAGCCTTTACATCTGTAGAGTTTAGATTGCCTGATAACAAGGTGCATCCATTGGAACAGCCTTCAAATGAGGAACCCATACAGTCTCAGCCAACTGGTGTTAGCAATCCTAACAGAAGTGCTCTTCAGGATGAAGATTCTCTGGATAAACTCCATGCTATGTGTGGTCAACATTGTCCAATACTGATGGTGACAGTAACACCAATTAATGAGGAACAGAGAGGATATGCCTACCAAAAGGCATCTGATATTGAGAACCAGCTGGGTCCATGTTTGTTGGCCAAAAAGAATGAACATTTACAGTGGTCAGGAGAAGATTTAATATCAGACAAAAATAATCATATGACTCTGAAGAACAACTGTATCAATAAGATTGTCAATAATATTTTAAATAGATTTTATGCTAGTAACACCTTAGATTTTATTAGTAACTTTGGAATACTTGCATCTTCAACTCTGAAAGACACAAGCAATTTAGGGAAGTTACATGTTAGAGAGGATACGAATGTAAAACTTATGGAAGTCAACAATTGTCAGAATAAGGTATCCAAACACATAATCAGTGATCTTGTGATAGTCACAAATAGTGAGCTACCTAGTAGAAAGCCAAAAATATGCCAAACTCTAAGAATAAGCCTAATTCATATTGTTGGAGAAAAATTTTCTCCCATGTTGGCAGATCCAGCAGAAGCCTGTCATTCTGAAACACTTCTGAAGTGTGACACTTCTTTAAATAACATTGAACATAATGACTCTGAAAATCTGAAAAATGAAAATGCCTTTCCTACAGAAGAAGAAGAAGAAGAAGAGAAGAAGAAGAAGAAGAAGTAGAAGTAGTCTCCTTTTGTACAATGGACAATGGAAACAGTAAAGATGAGAAAGACTCGTAATAGAGATCTTGGAATTTCTATAACATTAGTGAAAATATCTTCAGAAAAAAAAATCTCAAAATAAACTGCTGAATGCCACACCCAATAAAACTACTAATGTGAATACAGCCCAGACTTAGATAATTATAAATCACAATTGTTTGTTATTGCTGAAATACAGATAATTACTTAGATTTTTATGGGAACAAACATAGGGAGAAAAGTTGCTCTTCTAAGACAGTGATTTCTTGGTTAAAAACAAGGTTTTCCCTGAAATGTTATCTTTTCAGAGATATTCAGTTAAATACTAACCGTCTCATCTGTAGAGAAACAACTACTGCTTCTTAGAACAGAGAACTGAAATTTGAAATACCCGCCAGAGTTCGAAGATAAGATTCCTATATTTTATGACATTTGAGAAAGGGTTTGAGAGTTGTCTTTCAGTAGAAATGCTTTTTCCAGAAAAAAATCAACTTGATGTGTTTGATTTGAAATGAAATGTAGGAAATATTATTCAAATGCTGTAATACAATGAAAAGTAGGAAGCAGAAGTCAATGTTAACTTTATTTAGTTTAACGTTATCAAATTGCTATTTCAATTTTTAAAGGCCAACTTCAGAATATTTATGTGAGTAAAGCAATCTTTTGTTCTGTGTATAGGATCATCCAGACCCAAATAGAGTTTGCCTCTTTTATGCAGAGGATACTAGAAAAAGAGCACATTTATTGCTGCTGGGATTCCACAGGAATTAAGAAGGGAGACTGTATGTCAATGGCCTTCCTGACTGCCCTTGCCATATTCCCTTCTGAGGCAGCACCGCTTACTTTTAAAATTGTTCTACATACAAGTTTTAGTTGTGTGTTCTTTAACCTCTATATTTTAAAGGTTGTCCATGTCTTTTCTGTTTGTTTTGTTTTTTTTGTTTTTTTTTTTTTTTTGTAAATGTGTTGTATTATGAGAATCCAAGGCATATGTAATATGTTTCAGAATATTTCAATCTGTTATTAGAATTATTTTGGATACCTGTTTACAGCATTTTTTAATATTATGTGTGTGTAGTAAGTACTTACATGGTTTAAAATTTTCAGTAAATGATTTTAAACATAAAATTGGAAAATATTTGATGTATATTGTGATTAGGCAGAGCATTTCAGGTTTTTGGTTAGATTTTAATCCCTAACACTGCATAGTACCTTGCTTCAATGTCAATGAAGTCAGAGATATACCTGAAGAAGGAGGGTGCTGTTTTTCAGTTAGAGAATGAGAATTTGTCCATTCTGTACTCTCAGAGGCTGTGTCTAGACTAACTGGTATGTACATGCTGTGATAAATCCTGGATCATGACCCTTTGGTCATTCAGACTGGGGACATAATTAAAGGCTGACACAAATCCCTTTTGGCCCAGAGGCTTTGATTGTCTCACTGTGGGACAGAAGGCACATAAAAAGGAAGTAGAAGTTGGATCTGGAGCAAAGAGGTTTGAAGTACAGGTAGGAAACCTAGAAATACTCTTTAGTTCCTTTAGGAGCCAAGTGGCAGATATATTTCCCCATAAATAACTGATAAATTTCTGTCATTTGAAGCAGCATATTCTATGTAATAAACTAACATTACCACCTTAAAGAAACATATATTGTCTAATATATTTCACACCAAATATCTGTGTCTTATTTCCTATGCTGGAATTGTTTTCTGATGTTCTTCCCTTCATCTCCACACTTTTTGGCATCCTCCTTCACATGTTTTAGAACTGCTCCAAGTGAAGACTCTCAATGGTATTTTTTCATCCTTTAGCCTGTCAATACAGAAATAAAACCTATGGATAATGAAGCTTGAGATTACCAGAATCCAACTAAATGCTATATAGAATTCTGAGTACCTGGCTTCTATGGTGTAAATAATGTCAAAATGTTAGACAGGCATATTAACAGCTATATGTATGTTTCCATCACTCACAGTCCCGCTGGATTCTCAGCATCTTGACTTTTTCAGATCAAGGTCCAAGAACTTTAATCAGATTCTTATTATAGGCTTACTGAGCAAACTAAGCACTCAGAAGGTTATATGTGAGGTACTGCCTGAGGTTACAATTAGCAAGTGGTGAAATGATTGTTAAATTAGATGAAAGACTAGGTTCTGATTTCGGTATGTTAACTGAAATAGAAGGAATAAAATGGTCACTTCAGAACAGGATAAAAGGTTGACAGTGAGATGTACCATACTGTCACAGGGTTTATATATTCATTAATGGCTCAGGGAAGATATAGAATATTAAGTGGCTGAGATATGCAGATAAAATAAAATTGCTTTCATTAGATAAGATTGGAGATGGCGAAAAGAGAACCTCACAGTGCTGGTGACTAGAGCAACGTACTGACTGAAAAGGAAAAAACACCATGAGGAATATGAGCTACTTTAATAGGTAGCCTAATTCTGCAAATTAACTGCAAGAGGCATAAAGTCTTTGTGAATAAGTCAGGAGAAAATATACTTGGAAGGGACAAGCATATTAAATAATGTGTAAAAAACAGGACAGAAAACAATTCAGCAGGCATTTGAGGGCTTTTTATCAATAATGCCATTCTTCTAGAAGGAATTCAGTTTTTGCATTACCATGATTAAAATGAAATAGCCAACATATGATATAGATTACAGTCCCAGGATGTTTCAGTTTATCTAGTTTAGCCCCCTGCTAGTAAGGAACCACACAATTATGTAAGTAATTCCATTTAATTACTAAATCTAATTTTAAAACTTGTTATCTGTGGTCATTACAGCTTCCACTGGAGGGATATTCTAGAGTTTAAGTCTTCTGTCTGTATTAATGTCTTCTGTCTTAACTGTTTTCTAATTTGTATACTAAGCCTAGTCATGGTTAGTTTATATACATGTGTCTTAAAGACATCATTGTCATTTACTTAGATATGGCTTTTCCCTCCTTGGTATCTATCAACAAAATCAGGTATTCACTCAACTTTTTCTCCTACATAAACATTTTCTCCATTTCTTCTAATTGTCATGGTTGTCTTTCTCAGGACCTTTTCTAGTTTCAATAAATCTTTTTTTTTTTTTTTTTTTTTTTTTTTTATGTGGTACTTAAAAGATTGTTTCTCTGAACTCTGGGACACTGACAGGAAAATTTTTCTACTTAGAAATCTCTCTCCTGGTGCATCTTATAGCCACATCGATGACTTACTCCTTCTCTATTTTTTTAAAGTGATGAATTCCCTGTTCATGGCATTAAGTTCTGCTAGTATTTAAAAAGTGCATTTCCTTGCACTTTATGCTGTTATATATTATCCCTTTTCTACTATGGATTTTCTGATCCTCTTATACTTTGAAAATTCTTAGCAGCTGTGTTACAGAAATTACCTACTTCATGCAATATATTGATGAAAATATGGAATCCAGAGAAATTCCAGCACTGATTTCTGAGAAACTTACTAGTATACCTCTAAGTTAATAATTCTCATTTCTGCACAAACTTCGTGGTTTAGTCTCTCAGTGCACTTTGCATCCCATTCTGATTTTCCATTTTAAATATCCCATTCCATAATCCATTCTTGTCAAGAGTGATGTAATTTCTTAATCACTGCATGTCACCATTCTTCTTATTAAAAAAAAAAAAAAAGAAAAAGAATAAGAGGCAGTTTTCCCTTTATTATAAAGGCATACTTAGTTTGTGTTCTCAAATTCAGCACATGGTGTACATAAACATTCCTTGCTTATTCTCTTTTAATGTGTATGGTTAAATAACCTTTTTACTAGTTTGTTTTATTTTTCTTTGCTATACCTCTCTTTTCACTTCAGTTGAATTTGTTAACCACTTCCCTTAGTTTTGAAAACTTGCTATTTTAAAATCAACAGCATTCAGGACTAATTTTACTGTGAACCTATATAAATATTGAGGGATTAAAAAAAATAATCATACAAAAATCTTATTAATAGCATTCAAGACTAGCATTTCCTCTAAATACAGTATTTTCTGTGGTTTTTTATTTTTATTTCAGCAATATCTCACAATTAAATTTTCAAACAGATGTCATTGTCAGCACATGACAAGCTTACATACAAAACAGTTACATAGTAGAGAATTTATTTGGTATGTTTACTGCCCTTGACCTGAAAAAAATGGTTAAATAGATCTTCCACTGACTTTGCAGTGAATATTCATATAAGGGTAAATGTGCAGACTGGAAACTATTAGCTGGAAAGGCTCCAAGAGACTGAAAACAGTGTATTGAAGAAGAAGCATTTGCACACAGTGATCTATAGTAATCACTACTCTTTCTAGTGTGATATATAGAAAGCTGAATTATGTGGTTTTGCATATCTAAAAGTGTATATAACATAAAAACTAATGAGAAATGACTGATTCCTCAGAAGTTTTAGGCTCCTAAATTTCGACGTATAGAAGCAATACTTTGGTATCATTTATTGGTTTTCATTTCTGAAATGCATAAGGCATATTTCTCTTTACTTTGAAGCATGTCATAAGAAAGCAAGATGATTTGTTTAATTTATTACTATTAAACAAGTTTCTTGACTTTTATAGCACTGACGTTATCAAATATCATTAGTCTAATTACCATGTTAATCCACTGTTAGAATTAGGGGGACTATTTAATCCAATTTTTTGACCTCAGTAAACTAAATTAAGACAAGAGATTAGGTACACCTAAATAGAGTGACTTAGGCGTTGTACACATATGCTAGTTTCTCGGTTATAAATGAGATTAACATGGAGGATCATATGGTCACCTGTCATCAGTCATGGCTCACAGAAAGTTGGAGCAGACACTGCTTTGGATAGTGTAAAGAACCCCGTTTCTAACAGAAACAGCAAGCTAACTTCAGCTGTGCAAAAAAGCAGATTACAGTAAATTTTGCAAAGGGTCACACTCCTCTGTTGGAAAATGTGATCCTGCCAGTTACTTCTCCTCCTCAGGTCTCACAGTTATTATTTTTCCCCTCTTCTTTCAGTTTAATGTGTTCAGGCTATGACAATTCCTGTAATGATGAAGTTTAACTTGTTGGTAAGAGTAGCTGTTTGGCTATTTATTATTTAATAGTGACAGTATAATTACTTAAAAAGCATTAGTACTATAGCTGCACATTCACAGTAGTTTCAGAAAAGTGCTGCTTTAAGACTGTTTAAAGTTGAGGAGTGGTGTATATTAGAAATTTCTCATGATAATATAGTTTAGATGTCCTCCCTTAAACAATATAAGTCTTTCAAATTTTGTCTCTGTCTTTTAAAATTTTCACACTTTCTACTCAGGTCATGGACCTACAGGCATTTTTCAAACAAGTAAGTAAATCTCAGAACACTACTGTGGAATTTCAAGGTCTTGAGGTTTGTCCTCAAAGGTGAACCAAGCATTACATTAACGTCTCCCATTCTATCCCCTCAAAGTATGGGAGAGAATATCTATTTTAATAGTTACTGATTCTACAATACTGCATTTCCAAGGAATGTGTGTTTTAGACACAAAGCACAATGGCGACATAGAAGTAAAAATTGCCTCAATAGGTATAGCCTGATGGTTATAGCAAGACACAAACAAGACAGTTTCTACCACCAGGTCTCATTATTATGTTACATTTCATAATGTGCCTTTACTGTCTCTTGTTTTCTGCCTTTTATTAAAAGTGGTATTAATTATTAAAACATAACTGTTAAGTGTTACGGAGGACATAAATTCTCAACTAATTTATTTCCTAGATACAAAGTTGCTGACATATACCATGCCTAGGTCAGCCTAATTATCAATTTCTTAAATATATTTTCTTTTGGGACATGGCTAAACATAAGCAAGTAAAATTACTAATCCTACCTTATGTTTGCAGAATGCCATAGAAAACTAAATGCAAATTCCTCAGATGGTTTCACTAGCCATCAAATAATACTCTGCTGCAGCATAACTCTTTGTATGTATCATGACCAATATCCACTGACTCCTTTAATAAAATGCTCATGGCTAGCACTGAAAATAGAGTGACACTCAAAAGAATGATCTTGCTGAACCTCACAACAGAACTGCAGGATAACTTATTGCCTGGGGTTTAAGACACACAGATCTATTCTAAGTATCTCAAACAGTCAATAAACACAAAAATCATCATGATTAGCTCACTCATATCATCACTGTATTGTTTCTTTCTGGTTTAGCCAGAGCAGACAGAATCAAAAATACTGTGATGGAAGGAAGAGTCAGTCATACAAGTAAAATGTGTAGCATAGATGAGTCATTAGATGATAGGGGGCTTCTGCAGTCACTAAGGCCCTTTATTACTGCTGCTGTACTTTAAAGGAAATTATCTTTTATGAAGTAATGATATTAATCTGTGATGCAAAATGATCTTGGCAAACTTGGGAGGTGCTTATATCTATGTATACTATTTAAAATGGGTATCAGCTAATTATAAATATCAGGAGTGAGAATGTTTTCTTAATATTCCTTCCTGTTATCAGAGACCCCTAAGTGATGCTATTTCCCTTAATTCCATGCCATTGATACTCAGCTTCCACTAAACCAAAGCCTAGATCCATATACTTGGTCTTGATGATTTTGAACTCTAACCATGGAAAGAGTATAGGGATCTCAGGATATAATGCCAACACTGTAATGCAAGAGTATGTTTATAATCATTCAGTGGATTCCAAACAAGCTTTGTTACATCTGTGTAGCCCATCACACCTTTGCAGAAATACAGATCCTTTCTTAAAAAGATCTCTTTCAGCGAGCTTTGAGAGATCATAATGCCAGAAGCGATGAGTGTGTAATTCCAGAGCTGGCATGCTGAGAGCCTACGTGGCTGTCATTATGCAGACTGCATCGGGCAGAGCTGATATATACTAAGCAAACAGAAAGCCATATTTAATACAATTTAATACAATATTTCAAAACTGTGTTTGAAAAGTGATCTATGCTTTGTCATATGGCATATGCAGAGTAAAAGATGCAAATGCAACCTGACATTTCTTGATTTTTGTGTGCCTAACGTAGCAAACTCAATATTTGCCTGCTGTAATTTTGGGAAATATGTGTTTCTGTATTTGTTGATATGATTTAGAATTTTGATTACTGAAATGCATTTTACTTAAGAATCTTGAGTTTAAGTAATGCAGTGAGTCTTTTTATATTTTGATAGCTAGGAAATGGAAGGTGTCAATCCTCACCAGTGACATGCCATCTGCAGGAACAAGCTCAAAAGTTTATATTACATTGTATGGGGATCACAGCAGTTCAGGGCCTATTTTTCTTGATGGAGAGGAGGGAAAATTATTTCAGAGAGGAAATGAAGACATCTTCACAGTAAGTAATACATATTCATTTTGTTGTCCTCTTGTATCCTGCCAGATTGCATGACATTTCAAAATCTATGTGATGAAAATACAGTCAGGTTTTTTTACGGTACACATATCTGGAAAGAAGAAACAGGACTTAAATGTAGAACTAAATTTAGTATCCTTTCCCACTCACCTATCCAGAGCTGATTTGATCCAACATATTTCTTGTCTGTTTAAGAGGAACTTCTGGTTAATTTACATAGTGCCCAAGAAAATACCAAGAAATATAGGACAACACATAACGGTTTAGCTTTTGAATTTAAAATGGGGCTATGATATTAAAAATGAAATGGGAACTGAAGACTTAGGGTATGGAGTGAATTTTTAACTTTGTTAAATACCTGCTGCTTTATTTAAGTAATGGCCATATTTATGTCTGTAATGAAGTCCATCTATCTGAAGCTGTTTCTGCTCCCAGTTACACAAGGAAATTTCTCCATCAGTCTTGTAGCATAGTGACTTAAGTGAGCCAGGATAGGTGTCTTATCAAAAGCTGCATAGCTAGAGTGTGTATATGGGATTGTCAGTGTCTCTAGCAGGTGCCAGCTATAAGGCCATATAACAAACAGGTGCTTCCATTGTTAGTATCCAGCATAACAAGTCCCCTTCTGAGAAAAGGTATTTAATTGGCAGCATTGATAAAGAGCTGCTTGGGATGTAGAAGAAGCAATTCTTAGCTCTCTTCAACCTGAATGGAGTTCTGCAGAAGAATCCAGCACCTCTGGTAGTATGCTATTCTTCATCTGTGATACAAAAAAACCCCGGATGTAAGGTTGTAAGGAGTAGATAAAATAAGTAATCAGGTGCCTAACAGATAAAAATACCCTCTTCAGAACAGATGTTTTTGTCTCTGTTTCCTGCTCTCATTATTACAGTTAATTTAATCTCCAATGATTTTTAAATGCAAATTATGAACACAGTCCTTGGTTTGGGACCTAGGATTCCCCTCTTAAGTGAGTATCTATAGCACTGAATACAATCAAGGAGTGCCTACTCTGAGATGTATATAAAGTGAAAAGGAACTTTGTTTGTACTGTATGCTGTATGACCAGTTCACTCTGGTCTGTCCTCGCTGCTTTGTCTCTTTATTGTTTATAATGCTGAGTTCAGGGAGCTTTGTGATAAAGGAGACTCGGTTCATACCCATCTCTACACTGTAAATGAAAACATGGAAATGAATTCTACAGAAAACAACAGGACAGCAAATCCAGCCTACACAATTAAAAAAAAAATGATACAGCAAGAAGGAAGAGGCTCATGGTGTGTTTCCACTTCCCTGAAGTTAAGCCTTCTATTTCTACACTTAAGTTCATAACTAGTTGTTTGAATAACCTTCACACAAAGTTATTCCCTCAGCACCCTGTTATCTGTACTGGACACGCTCATCTAGCCTGCCCAAGAGCTAATCTTTCAAACACAGCTTTTAAAGTTGATTTAATTGAAATGATTTGTAGAAAGAAACATCAAAGTTAAACACAATTGTTTCCAAAATTGTGAGGCATACCCTCCTGGAGTGTTAGAGAGAAACTCAGAGGTACGTGGAAGGTGTTGGGAGACAGAAATAATTTTGTAGCAGGTCAGTGGTATAGATGCTAAACTGAGCAAGGTTTTAGGGTAAATACACTTTTGCTTTTTAGTCATACATGCAGTCTGTATTCATCTCCCACTGAGACCAGTGTTCAGTGGGGAACAAAATACCTACAGCGTCATCCTGAAGCCATTTAAATGTGGTTGGTGGGCCAACATGCTTTTTGAGGGTTGTTTTTAAAAGAGTCAAGCTTCTAGTGATTATCTGGAGCAAAATTATTCTGTTATTTTTTAAAGTTTTTCCAAGTTACTAAATGAATTTCTGTTGCATGTCTTCTTATGTTAATAAATGTTATGTCTTTCATCAGTTGTGCTTCTTTTACAGGTTAATACTGGAAACATAGGACATCTCTACAAAATACGCGTAGGACATACAAATGCAGGAAACTCCCCTGCCTGGCACTGTGAAGAGGTAAAAGTAGTGAGAAAGAATTTTATCTTTCCAAAAGCAATCACTATGACAGTGGAGTCAAAATGCAAGTAAAAAAAAAATCCCTGGCGTAGGTATATTAGCCTCACCAAATGCTTGAAGCTTCATTTAAGAGATTATTTATGAAGGAGAGTTTTTGTGTGGAATTAAAGGCAGTTTAGGATGGTATGTCTTGGGTGTTTGTTTGCAATTTAGTGAGAGCTGTAAAGTGTGTTTCTTCAAAAATATGTGGCTGTGCAGCAAAAAAGACTGCTTAAATTGGCTGCTGTAGTCTGAGTCTTCTACAGTCTTTGTGTGCTACAGTTTCTAGAGTGTGCTGAAACCCAGAAACTCATTGAACGCAATCTAGCCAAGTCCTCCTCAAATCTGTGGCTCACACTGGGTCCTTATGCTCAGCACCAGAGCTACATTGAGAATGTTTCTAATTCTGTGTCTCTGAGGAGAAAAAGAAAATAACAGGTTCTTTTCCCTCCTTATTTTTTAAATAAGATCTTGATGCAGGTAAAGCAAAGATAATAAAGCAAAGAGAATCAGCTAGTTCTGTTTTAAGCTTCTGTCATAAAGCATAATATATAGGCTTTTGGACTGGGAATGAAAGGACCTGGCTTTTATCCTTAACATCAGTGACATACTATGTGTGCTAATGATATGCAGTGCATGCCTGAAACACTTCTGTCTTTGTGCCGTAGTTTCTTATCCTTCAGGTAAGAGACAGCAGTTTATGAAGGACTTTAGAAGCTGCTGGTAAACTCACTGTTATAATCACACTTAAGGGTAAATCTAGATCTGTCTAATGCAAAGTGTCCACTGAAGTTAAATATTCACTGATCAATGTTCAAATTCTGTGCTATTTGATGCTTTAACTAGTTGTTTTCATCTGGGACTGAGACTCAGAAAGAAGACTAAGTAAGGCCTGTGCAGTACTAACTGAAGTTCAGGCAACATCATGTGAGTTCGTATGTCACAGAATCACAGAATTGTCTGTGTTGGAAAAGACCTTGAAGATCATCCAGTCCAACCATCAACCCAACATTAGCAGTTCCTAACTACACCATATCCCTCAGCACTAAGTCAACCCTATTCTTACCTCCAGGGATGGGGACTCCACCACCTCTAGCCAATGAATATCTACATTGGAATATTGTGTTACAGGTAGTAGCACTCTGGCTATGAGGTTTCATACTAGAATTATAGGCGTCATATCTCATTCAGTTCAGCTGAGGATTGCCTGCTTATAAAGGCTAGGTGTTTGTTTTCCAGCCGTGCTGTGTTTTGGGAAATGCTGGAGTCAGATTGGTATCCAAGATACTTTTTTCTTCTGCTCCTTGCTGTTTTTCTTTTCATAAATGTGTGTGTGAGCAGTGAAAAGGTAGAAAATACCTCATAGCTTTTTTCCTATGATACAAAGAGACAGGTTACCAGCAATTTCTAAAGCATGTCTGAGTTGAGAAGCTGGAAGAGAACAGTGAGTTTTGTCTTAGAAAAGGTTTATTTGCAGTCTTAATCTTGGCATCAAAGTTTTAGTTTTCATAAAATCTGACTCACAGACGGACCTCTGTGGGTCTGTTGTACATCATCCTCTGTGAATAGAGGCTGCACTGCCAGAATTAAGACACACTCATTTAAATTCAGAGATTAAAGAAGTTTGACCAAAAAGTGAAAGAAAAAATGAGAAGTTTTTATTCCCTCTTTCACTTCCCAGGTAGGATATATTTAATGAAATCAACAGTAAAATTTTAGAAGAAGGATTCAACACTTACATTCTTCGCTTACAAATTTTGTTTTTTCTCTTTACCAAATCTCTGTCGATCAGGCACAGTTTTCAGGCAGTGATTCATCAGCCAGGGTTAGGTCATTCCCTCTTTGCAACTTTGGGCACAAAGTCAAAGTAAAGAAATACATTCAGTCAGATGCACTCTATAAATAACTTAGTGTTTTGTGTTGTAGAGAGCCAAAGGAGTATAGCTGCTGATTTCTAGACTTCATAGAGGAGAAACAGCCTAAAGAGAGCTGGTCAGACACTTAACATCATTGTTTCTTGGGAAACCTACATTTTTCTGGAAGATCTGAAATTAAGAGAGAGTGGTCTACAACTGCAGAGCTTCTCTGGAAGTTAGGTGTGCTAGTATTCCATCAACATCCCATGGTTTCTGTGCCTGTCTTTGTACTGGGATGGTATCAGGCCTGCAGAGTACCACAAGGTGCTGCTTCGCTCACTCCAAGTTCCCTTTTCATGATCTCTCAGTAGATGTTGACAGGTCAAGATGTGCCAGGTTTTTCAGACAAGATAAATCTCTTCCTTTAAAGTTTAGTATTCAAGCAGTAAAAGTGATAAGTGTTTCCAGTATTTCTGGATTTGTTCAATATTCTAATTAAGGAGATTAGGTTCTGCAAAGCACAAAGCAAGAGTGAATGACACAGGTAGAAGTGTCTTTGCTTCTCTCTGTTGGTCCAAAGAGAGTGTAGCTACTAGTATAAATTAACATAATTAAGGACTATTCTAATATACAGCAGCCTCTGAGGTGCTTATTAAGGATTACTTTGAAGTAGAAAATAAGTAGAGCTCTTTCCCTTCTTCAGCTGGTGTGCATATGGTCTTTTTTCTGCTATTGGTAGAAGTTGGGCATGGAAGAAAATTGTGCAGGGCAGACTGGTGTTGGGAATAGCGCTTTTATGGTTTATTTGTATCACAAGCAGTGCTGAAGAATCAAAACCATGTTCCTTTAATTCCTGTTCTAATAAGAAAAATAAGTTAAAGAAATAGAATTACAAGCATTGCCAAGTTTCCCCGGGAGAACTTCCCCGTTTGGTAAGCCATGCCACCTAGTGCCAACCCATGTGGATACACCAGCTGGAACAACATGGCTATATTTTGTGGGAGTGTGCCTGAGCTGATAAACCCTTTCTTGGCTACACTTGAGTTACTCTGCCCTGCACTTTAAAATATGACTGACTGAAAAGTCAGACTGGGGGCAGTTGTATCTGGGGAGCAGACTTGCCCCAACCCCATGGTTTTGTGATTGTGCCACAGAGCTCTATCTACACAAATTTCAACAGCATCCCACGTTTCATGTTCTGTTCTATCTGGGCTGACATCAGCAACTTAAATTGCAATTATTGGTGCTGTTTAGGTGCAGTTGCTCAACCTTTTCTCAGGGGAGCAGTTTTCTTTCCCTGCACATCGATGGCTGGCCTGGGACCAGGCTGATGGGGAGTTATCGATGGAGCTTCCTGTTTTACGGCAGGGTCAGCCTATTCTTCCAGGTAAGCACACTGCCACATTAGCTAAAACAGGCCACAGACTGATGTGGTAGAGGTGAGTTCATTGTTTATCATCAGGCTCTATACTACTTTTTGACTGCAACGATACTTTTTATGTGTTGTTTTCCTGTGGTTACTGGGCATACTGAGGTAAAAGGTTAAGAATCACTGGAAATGAGATGGGACAGCCTTTAATGCTTTGACTTTCACAGGTCCTTCAAAAAAGATTCCTTCTTTGGTAAGATTTTCAGCATCTGTGTTTGCTTAAAAATAGAAGCAATAGTAGAGACACCTCACATATGCGTATCTACCATGAAGCCATCATACATGAGTAAGATCACAAACTTTATTTTCAATAACTGAGGTTTATAGCTCCAGTATGGTTATTGTAGCTGCTGCTTTAGTTTCTTTTTTTGTAAGTAGCTGAGACAGGATTCCAGAATACTTATAATTTCTGGGATTGGAACAAAACTTTAACAATATTTCAGAAGATTGTAAGTGTTAAAAGATCCATTACTCACATAAAGATTGGATTGTAATTCTATAGGTGAATGATGCCAAACAATTCAAAAATCATCTGGTGTTTCTGCTTTTATACTGTTTTAATGTCCTGCTCTACCACAACAATCCCTGTCACCCTCTCTGAATGTTGTTGCTATATGGTCTCTCTGCTTCAGCAATGAGTACGGTGCGGAAAGTCTATGCTTGCTCTTCCCTTCTCTCCAAATGGCATTGTGCTTTTCTGGCCTAAGGAAAGTACAAGGGCATAGCCAGATCAGTGTATCCTAGGAGAGATGTGGGTGAGGGAGCAAAGTGCTGGGACAGATTCCCATCCTGTAGGGTGTGATGGTAGAGGGTAAAATGTCATAACACCACTGGTATTACTTGTGCTGGAGCTTTCATTAGAGTAAGATCTACCTGGGACAGATTCTACACTGTCCTCTTTTCCCTCCCCCAGGAAATCTCATCAACTGCAGAGGCCAAGATTAATGGGATGAGAGAAACTTCCATTTAAAGTTCTCTAAAAACTATGGAATCCCTTTTTTCAGAATGTTTAATGATATAGCAATGCTTGGTGCTATGCTTTTAGTACTTTGTGTTGACCTTGCAAAATTGAAATAGTAGCAAGCATTTCAATGGTAACAGCTGTTGTGCGTGCAGGCTGGAGGATATAATTGAAATTAAGGGTCAGCAGTCCAGAAAATGGCCCATGAATGTGGGGAAACAACATGGGACAGTCACTCGTAATAAGGAGCTGGATGGTCTGGAGCTGTGTTTATGCCTGTCTATGGTGACTGAGCACTGAGATTAAGAACCTGAATAGAAGAGCAGAAAAACAGGTTTGTGCCTCATTAATATGTCTTGAAGCGAAAAGGAATAGCAGGAGAAGTTTCCTCCAGTGATGTGGTTAGCAGCTGTAAATGGCTCATAAAATGCTGTAGAGAGAGGCTGGCCAGCCCTAACCACAATGATTTTTGATCTTGAGTGCTTATGATCTTCATACCCTTGAGGTCATGAAAAGCCTCAGAGGCAGTCAGCCTGCTCCCTCATAGGTTTGGTCTCTTTGTTCAGAAGACTTTAGTATTATTAGTGTAGGGGGACATACAAGCACACTGATATGAAAACCAAACAGTCTTCCCCCCCCCCCCCCTAAA
>NW_020799095.1:111838646-111947959 GCF_003259725.1 Athene cunicularia
CCCCCCCCCCCTTTAAATAAACCTTAGTTAATGGTGATTAACATGTTATATAGAATATGCTCGATTCTCCTTGCAGTATCTATTCTTACCCAAATGTTCTCTTGCTTAATATTCTGGGACACTGACCTTACCAACCTTCTAATTTTTGGGCAATTCTTTCTCAGTAGGTTGTTTTCTTGTTTCTGAGATAAAGATATAATAAAAGATTTTTATTATCAGGTAACCTTGGTTTGTTGTAAAGCACAACAGCACACATAAACCGTCCTCTTAATCTGCATTTTATAGTTAAAAATTTCTCCCTCCCACAGGAGAGGAAGAAAAGAGTCTCTGTGCATTTCTACTGGCCTCAGTGTAAGAGGGGTCATGCTGAAAGCTTTGGAGAAGGCAGTTTCATCTCTAACTTAGTAATTGAAAGACTGTCTCTGTGTCTTTTTGCCAATATTATATTTCTGCATGAGACAGTGAAAAGAGAACATAGCTTTTAACTTCAGAGAAGATAGTTTGATAACAGAACAGTGAAGAGGTCTGGATTCAGTCTGAAAGAGAGATGATGAGAGGCACTTTAAAACCAATTTCTGAATAAAAAGAGGCTGCAACACTTTCTGATTTAACAGCCTTTTTTTATTCAAAGCAAAAACGTCTGAATTAAAGTGTTAAGAAGTATTACATAGAGACTTTGTGGCTCTAATGCTGGGGGACTGAGTACCATTTGTTTGACTTTTTATCCTCAACCATCCTACTTTTGTCCCCTTCTGCTCATGTTTTATGATGTAATCTTTAATTATGCGACGATGGACTATTTGCTGTGGATAAATCAGAGTTACGCAGTGTTTGGTGCCTGGTGGACCTTTGCTTTTCTTCTTGCAGAAACTGGAAAGTAGATAGTTAACAAAGGAGGGAACTGTAGAAATAGGATTGTTGTTGTCTTAGACATAGGATGGTTGGTCTGGAGAAATGTTTTCTCTGCCTCTACCATGGTCTGTTCGTGTGGGTGATGTAAAGAAAAATTTGGGGAAGTAAATAGATCAGGTGATGACATGGTAAATGATGTGGGTAAAGTAAGTATTAATTAAGAGTTCCTAAATGTAAACTATTTTCAATATTGAGACAGGTGTGCTCTGGAAAAAAAAACAAACAAAAGATGACTGCTGCTAACTAAAGACTGTTGAAAGCTTCTGTACTTTAAATGTGGCTGGCTTTTGTTCAAATAAAAATACCTAATCTGAAAAAAAAGTTATGTGCTTTACCTCCTTGTTCTATCTCTCATAATCCATAGGCTTTGGGAAAAGAATTAAAATATATAAATAAACTTAACTTTCTAATTTCAGAATGATGTGTTTACAAATGTAATGTTCTACACTTATAGACAAAAATGGATGTAAAGAATGCATTTCCTTCTCTTAATCTCCATTCTGCATGCTTTTCCATGGAAAGGAAAGTATCACAGAACATCTCAAGTTGGAAGGGACTTGTAAAGATCAAGTCCAACTCCCTGCTGCTCACATAACTGCCTAAACCTAAACCATATAACTAAAGGCATTGTCCAGATGGTCCTTGAACTCTTGACAAGCTTGGTGCTATGACCATTTCCTTTGGGATCCTCTTCCAGTGACAAATCACACTCTCAGTGCAGAATCTTGTCCTAATGTCCAGTGGGAACTTCCCCTGACCCAGCTTCGTTTCATTAAGAGGGTCAGTGTTTCCTAGGATAAAAGCTGTAAGCATTATAAATACTCATAAATAATTGCAAAGCTGGGATGATCCCTAGGCTTATGAGAGGTAAAGAGAAGTATAAAAAAAATGTGACAATTGCTTAAGTTAGCTATTTTAAGGCTCTATGTTGGATTTATTAATAGCATATGTCTATGGTACAGTACTTCAGTGGAATTTAGAGGTACCCAGTCATCATGTCAAATTGCGTTAGCTCTGATGTTAGAAGAGAACTAGCACTAGTGTTCTGTGTGGGCACATTAAAATAACCTGTGCAGAGTGCTACTGTTTTAGCTAGATTTTACCATTATCCAAAATTAATTCTTTAAAGACAGCTTGTTTATAACCTCCACACAAATGCCATGTAAATTAATGTGTGATAATCATAAAAAAAATACCCATCAAGGGAGAAGTTGTAAACACTGAATGGCCACTTAGCACAATTGCAGATACAGACTGATCATGAATAAATTTTCACTGGTTATTAAGAGAAGGTGCTTGTCCATCAGAAGAGTGAGATATGGGAGCAACCTCCTTCAGAGGATTACAGTCAAGCTTCATAGCATATTTCAAATGGAAACTGATAATTGAATGATGATAATGTTGATCTTCTGGACCCAACAGTCCAGAAACTCTTTTCTACTTGCAAGACAGAGAAGCACAAGAACACCTATATCTGGAAGAAGAGTTTGTGTGCCGGAAAATGAGGGCTTCTCTCACCGTTTTGTTCTCTCTATATCTCAATTGGTCTAACAAAATATTGTTACTGCATGTTGGCATAGGCTTTCCCCATGTTTCTACTGAAGATTATAGTTACATAGTTTTTATGTTAATACTGAATTTTATCGGGTTCCCACATCTGCATTTTAATGAGCACAGTTTTCTACTGATACATATTTTTATGTATCACAGTCTTTATTCTAGTTTTTTTGGACTTTGACTCAAATTTAATTTTATTTGCACTATCCATTTCCATTCAATAACCAATTTATTGAATTTAAGTCCTTATTTTTTCCTCCCAAATTTACAGCCTTCAAAGAATTTTCATATGGAATGTAACAGAGGAAAGCTACACTATCCTATTGCATGAATCAGTAAAACAATAAACCAATGCAGCTTTCTGAGGTCCTAGAAAACAAAAACTTTGGTGCTAGGTTTTTGCTTGTTTGGTTAACCCGTGCATTCAAAATGTTAATGGCTCCTGTTGTTTTTCACAGTTTTGATCTTACCACTTACGGGGAGGCTAATCTTGGATTTATGTTATTTACTTTTCAGCTTTATGATGGCTTCAAATAATGCTGCAGGACAAAGACATACTATTGTGCATTTAAAGTTCAGTTCTGGTTGCATTCCTCATAGTGACAGTCTGGGATAAAAAGCATAAATATAACACCAAAGCAAGTCTGTACATTATTTTACTGAATACTGAATAGGGTTTTTAAGGTTTTATACCCTAACTGTCCTTGACACAGATGTATTTGGACTCTACAGGCACTTTCACAGCTAGATGTTATTGTAACTATAATAGTGTTTGTGATACGAAAGGTTGTCATCTCTTATTGTCAGTGACTGGCTATGAAGTGCATGTGACAACAGGAGAATTGTGGAATGCTGGAACTGAGGCTGATGTCTATATTTCTGTCTATGGAGAAAGAGGTGATACAGGATCAAGACAGCTGCTCAGGTCACAGAAGCCCAAGAAATTTTTAAAAGGACAAGTAAGTGAAAGACAGGGCATTTTCTGGTATGTTTGACTGGCTTTTCTCTCTCAGGTGGATGGTTATTCCAGACAAGGTGCAATTAGAAAAGAGATAATGACTACATTCCAATGTTTCCCCAAAATTCCACAATTAAGCCAAAAATACTTTCTAAAGATATACCAGTGCATTTGGAAGATGGAAATTTAATTTATAAAATAGGTAAACTGTGTAATTTTGTTTTTAATTCTTCTAAAAGTTTGATTTATAACTGAAGAGAAAATGAAACTTTACATTTTATATCTGCATTTCTAACGTTGATATCTGCTGTAATTTGTAATTGTTTAGCTAATTAAGCGTTCAGTTAGTTTCTCTTTTCTGACTCTGATCCCATTCATTTTAATGGAACTGCTTCCATTAGCAAAACAATCAGGCTTGCTTACTTTTATTTCAGAAAACGTGTCCTTGGTTTGTTCTCACCTTATCATTAGCTGATATTTCAAAGGATGATCTTGGCGAAAGAGTTCTATGGGTTTATAGGTCTTTGGGATTCCACAGCTGAAGAATGTTCTGCTTTTCAGATTTTACTGAACTTTTGTTGATTGATTACAGACTGACATTTTTGCTGTTGAAGCTGTGCACCTTGGACATTTGTACAAGATTGTTATAGGACACAATGGTCTTGGATCAGGTCAGTAATTTCTCTCTCTAATCACTGAAAACTGCCTGCAAAGTTATTGACCTTTTCTTTGAAATACAATATGTATTTCTTAAACTGAATATATGAAAACTTATTGGAAGTGAAAGACAAAGGCTTCTAAGAAAACTGTTCAAGTGACACAGTTATCTTCTTGTATCATCACAAATTTCAAATTTTGTTTGCTTTCAGTATACTCTCAACCATTATATTAAGGATGTCACCTGCTACTATTCCATCATTTTTGACTAATTCATATGGAAAAACTCTGAAGAGGGGGAATGTCTGCATGATAAGACACTGAATATGTCTTGTGCAGTCTGTGTTATAGATAAAATTGGCTATTATAATTTTAGGTTGATTAGCGTTTATGAGTTATATTATAAAGATGCGTTTGGAGATTTTGGTTATACTATCTTGTCATTAGACACCCAATTAATGGTGGAACTCAAATTGCTTGCAATCACAAGACCTGTTTTTCAAACTCTTAAGCCTAAATATTGAAAAACATAGCAACGTATGTTGAGCCGTGATAAGCTGCTATCTAGTCTTTTTGATATTTTGATTGGCAAAGAAAATAAGTCTCATACAATGTCTGTGTTAAATGATGGGGGAGAAGTGCAGCACTCGAGCCATGACAGCCAGGGAGGCCCTAGGAGCTTGCAGGCCCATAAACAAGCTCTACAGTAGCTAGAGCAGGTACTGTCTTCTCTCCAGGCAGTGGAGCTGCAGATTTTGCAGTTCCAGTAGAAGAGAGAAAGCCATGGGAAGTCAGAAGCCATTAAATCTTCCTCTCATGAACTAACTTTTTTTTTTTTTTTTAATTTAAAAAATGTATTCTCAGGAAACGGCTGGTTTCTGGACAAAGTTGTAATCAAGGATCCTATAACAGATTTGGATTATACTTTTCTTTGTCACAGGTTGGTGGTGTTTCATTTGGGTTAGATTTTTAATGAGTTTGTAATTAATCATAGTTTTTCTTCTGAAATGTCATGTCAAGGGAAATCTATGTTTCCTAAAAAGTGAGCTGAAATGGTCTGATTATTTTTACAGGTCTCTGAGTAGTATCTGCCCCAAATCTCTGGTGCATTTGACCTAATGAAAAAGAAATAAAAAATTCTGCCTGGGAACCTTCCATTCTTGCACCTGGTGAACTAAAGGACATACTTTTTTGACACATTGCCCATATCCAACACCTTGGATCTGACACCAGCAGGTCCATTCATTCTTCCATGTCATGTGGTGTAAGGCTTTTCAGAAGAGTGGGTTTCTGTCTCTCTAGCAGACTGGTCCTACTTTACTGAAGTTAGTGTGGAGATTAACTTGGGGTTCAATGAGCTCAGTATCAGACTTTAAGCTCTTGTGAAATGGCTATCACAAACACAGCTAGCTGGCCACATCTCTTTCTCATTTGCCTTGCAGCCTGTCACTGAGCTCTATTGTAATTTTAAGCAACCCTAGCTTCCCCTGCATTTCCTCTGAAGATGGTGCTGCTCTGAATCTTCTCTTCTATAGCTCATTTCTAATTTTATCTATGCCTGATTAATTCTCAACACCTTACGAAAAAATTATAATTGATAAAGATCAGTGCAAATATTAGGAATAGTAAAGTCCAGTCACGTATGAATCTAGCTGCAGCTTGCCAGTGGCACCTCAATTCTATTTCCTCCTCTCACTTTTCTGAGTGAATAAATAACTGCCCGAGACAGCTTGGAGTGAGCGATGTGCACACTGAGACTGATTTATGTGTGAGTAAGGACTTTCTGCCTATCAGATACGGCACCTCATCTTTGCTTGACCTAATTTTGATTCTGTATTCTAGATGAGATGAACTGCTATGAAGAGATCTATAATGCTAGCTTCATACATAATTTAGGGAGAGTTCAAATCCATTTTAGGCAGAAAAATACAGGGTATGTGCTACTTATTGTTAGAGCCCAATGCCATGCTTGCTGATCTTGCTCCCACAGTGTGTGAATCCTTTTGATTCAGATGAACTTAACTTATGTAAGTAGACGTGAGGCAGGTACAATGGCACTGTAAAAGTATAGTTCAGACATGATAAAATTGTTGCCTGTGTTGGATTTGTATAGGGATTTTCAGGGCATGGAACTATTTTATCCTGCTGTAGCCTTCTTGAAGACAGGAAGAGCAAACAACATGACCACTGCACCTTTTGTTATTGATCTAGGACCAGTATGAGTTCTCTGATTTGTAATAATTGGCTTAGGCCCTTGTACCTCAGTTCAGCAAAGCATTTATTTATGTTTCATTAAGAGCAAACAATTAAAACCATTTTTGCCAAAGTCAATCTCTTTTCACTAAAGCTGGATTTTTTGATTGTTGTTTGTCAGCCTTGAGACTTTATTAAATAGAACAGGAAGTATCAGTATGCAAGCGCCATTGTGGAAGTTGCCAGTCAAGGTTATATTAATGAAATGGGTTCTGGTTTTCAGGTGGCTAGACCAGGGGCAGGATGATGGCAATATTGCTAGAGAACTGACTGTGGCAGGTGCCAGCACTTTTCCAGGAAGTAAGTGAAAATTGGTGAGGAGGAGAACCCAACCTCACTGCAGCTGAATGAGGATGTTCTGTAAATTAATTACACCGTTTTTATCTGTACAGGGCAAGAACTGGAACTCAAGAGAGAGGAAACTGTAAGAACGTACTTTTTTATTTGTATTTAAACTATTCAAATTATGCTTTGAGTGAAATCAACTTAGTTTTTCTCATGTATGTCAAATTCCTGTGTATCATCTTCTCATAAGTCTTTCCTGCTTGTTGTTTACAAAACTAGTGGGCTGCCGAAAAGTGGAAATTTCAGGAAGGCAATACGCTTCAGTTTTACAGCAGGCTCACCCATGGCTTCATTTGCCTTCATCCAGATAGCCATGTTGATGCTCTTGGTGACAAGAAAAACAAATATGGTAAAGTTTTTTTCATGTGCGTGTGTACATAAAAGATACAAGCAAGGTGAACATTATAGCTGACTGTGATCTCATATAGTGATTCCTGTAATGAATAGGAGTAGATAACGGTAAATGTTTTAACTACAGAAAATGTTTATTATAATATTAAAATGTATTTTAATTATTTAAATTAATAAATTAATAGATGTAATTTATTAAAATGTATTAATAAGAACTCAGAAGTTATATGCTTGTTTTGCATATAAAGCACAAAAAAAATCTCATATGGTATCTTGTCACTGGCTTTCACTTACCAAATAGAAACTTCTTGTTATCTGAAGTTTAATCTTCCCATGGGACTGCTATGGCAAGGACAGTTACAGTCTTTTCTAACTAGATCTATCTAAGCTAACAAGTTCAAATTTCCAGGCATAGTTCATTAATAGGGAGCATTTATATGTGTATGTATACATACATACATATATATATATATATATAAAATAAAAATTTAATTTTGTTCCATCCTTTTCATTGATTTTAGTGGCACTCTTCAAGTTCCACCTCTTTATCAGCTTCCATCCTACTATAATATGTATCATATTAGACACACATATTTTTTGTTATCTTTGTAGTGATGGAGCTCTGCAGACTTTCTAACATCTTCCCAGGGACCTTATACACATCTTTTTCAAAGTGATAGAACAGAATCTTTCACGACACACAAAAATTACATGGAGAGCACTGCAATCAATGCTCTTTAGCATAGTTTATAAAGGCATCTTAGAAAAGCTGCACCAGCAAACTCCAGCCTATAGCATGGGAAATGAGAAATATTACAGACATTGAAAGGGGGTGTTAATCTGTTTTACTAAAGCTCTTCTTATTTAGCAGTTTTGGTCCCTGAGTTCAAAGTATTTGGTGACTCAAGCGCTGTTTAACTCAAAACTCCTATATACAGCTTTAGGATTTGCAAGTGTTTTAAATGCCTGAAAGCAGTTGCACAACACGGTAGTATCCTTCCTCCAAGGAGATGCATTTAGGATTCCAAACTGATGTAAGCACATCTTTGTTCCTCTTTAATGCTGTGTCTTTGATTGATGGCTTGTATCTGATTTGATTTAGACAAATCAGATCATTTAGACAATGCAGAGTTCATAATCTAATGTGCAGAATTCAAGTTCACACTGCTGTCTGTTTCCTGATTTTTATCTAGATGCACTTTCCTTTCTATAAATTAGTGCATTTCTAATGGTATTTTTCCAGCATAAAAATGCAACATTTTTATTACATTCTGGGGGGGGGGTTGGTATATTTTTGCATGCTAGTGTAAAATTCATATGAGTGTTATCTCCACAGTTTTAAATGGGCAACATGTATAATTGTGCAAGTACCAAATCTGATGCACAACTACTAAATATCAGTAGTTAAAGATCATAAATACAATTAAATATATTAGAAAGATAGATCAAAACAAAATTATTATAAACTGGCTCTCAAATAATTTAGATTGTAAATCAGAAAAATTAGTAGTGTGATCTGTAATCTCCCAAAGGAATTAAACTGGTAAACAAAAAGAGCTTGATTTTTTTGAACAATATGACAAAGTTGTCTTGATATCAGAGGAACAGTTAGTGACACAGGAATAACCATTTTTTTTTTTTATATACTTCAGAGTACAAAACAAACACGAGTACAAAATGAATGCAGACACCTATCATGCACCTCTTCTGCCTTCAGAACAAAATCTTTCACCCTTAACTTCTTTCAGATATGTTTGGTTTATTTATATGTGCGGTATTTACAAAGCATCTAGAATAGTCATGTGCAACAGAATTCCACAAATGCTGCCCTGGGAGCTGTTGTTTAAATTCTCATTTAGGGGCCCTGCTTCCTTACGTGTGCTTTGAAATAAAACCCTCTGACATACATTATCTACCTATCTTTCCTGATAGAAAACTCTGCATTTCAGATACTAGTAGAACTGTTTGTCTTCAGCAGATCTAAAGCAATAGAATTCAAAGTCCTCCAAAGTTGTGATGGCAAATTATATCAGAAGATGATTTGGTCTAGCCTTTTGTAATTTCTTGGGAAGCTTTGTCTCTATCTGTACACAGAGACCCACTGTGACAGTTATGTGTCCTCCCTATCTCGCCTCAAGGACTAGAAGCCCCGTCTGTATTTTATGATTTGTGGTATCATCTTGATGGGCACAATGGGCACAGTTATTTATAAAAATCAGGTGTTGCTGTTGGAAACAATAAAAATGGCACTACTTTAGCTTTCATCAGTATTTATAACTAGAAGAGGTAATTTTTTGGAAATTGGCCAGATTTAAAATATTAGAAGCTGTGAGCTATGCTGAGAGATTTGAATGTCAAATTCTAATATGGATACAGAGAAAATGAATTATCTTTTCCTACCTAAGAGCTTTATGTTCCCTACCTGATCTGTTATTTATCATATAAATTCATTACTGTACCCCAGTTCATTACGCTGGAGTCCTCATATCCTTGTTATGGATTTTTTTTTTTTAAAAAAAAAAACCATATAAGCTGATTAAAAGAAATTTGTTCCTTATCATTAGCTCTCAGGGTTTTTCTTCTCAAGGCAATGAAGTAGCCAGTAGTCTCTAGATGCCCATTCCTGAAGGAATGAGGGGATTCATTGATCAGAGAGGTCAAACTGTTAAGTTAAACACTTGATTAATTCTTTTCCCTTGAAAATGATAAATCATCGATTGTAATTAAATACAAATATGAATTAACATACTCTCATACTTCTAACATTTTTTTTGATTTAACTCTTAGGTCTTTTTGATGTAGACGTCAAAGGGCGAAATATATGTATATTCAGCAGTCATCAGATGCCACGTCTTGCTCTTGCTGTTGTCAATGGCCATGTAATTGGAAAGGTAGGAAAAGCTGTTACTGATTTCTACTTCATAATTACATTTCATTGTCTGATTAAAAATAATGCTGTTTTAATCTGTCGAATAACTATGCTTCCAGTCAGATTAACAGCTAAGAATTGCGGAACTGAACCCAGGAAATTGCCAATGAATAGACAAATTAAAACATAGGGCTTTGTCTGTTTTCTCAGTTTACTTTTTACTCTTTGATAGGATTTTTTAATAGTCTAAATGATTTGATGCAGGAATACCTGGCCATTCCAAGCTGTAATTTATATTGGCTTGCCACGTGTTACCAAGGTGCCTAGAATGCCCTCATATTGTGTTGACATGACTGAGGGATGCCATTCAGAGGAACCTGGACAAGCTTGAGAAGTGGGTCCATGTGAATGTCATGAAGTTCAACAAAGCCAAGTACAAGGCCCTGCACCTTGGTTGGGGCAACCCCTAGTATCAGTACAGGCTGGGGGATGAAGGGATTGAGAGCAGCCCTGCCAAGAAGGACTTGGGGGTACTGGTGGATGAAAAATTGGACATGAGCTGACAGTGTGCACTCGCAGCTCAGAAAGTCAACTGTATCCTGGGCTGCATCAAAAGAAGCTTGACAAACCTGACCTCCTTCTACGACAGGTCGACCTGCTTATTGGATGAGGGAAAGGCTGTGGATGTTGTCTACCTTGGCATTAGTAAGGCCTTTGACACCATTTCCCACAGCATTCTCCTGGCAAAACTGGTTCCTCACGGCTTGGATGGGAACACGCTTCGCTGGGTAAAAAAACTGTCTGGATGGCCGGGCCCAAAGAGTTGTGGTGAACGGAGTTAAATCCAGTTGCCAGCCAGTCACAAGTGGTGTCTCCCAGGGCTCAGTTTCAGGGCCATTCCTGTTTAACATCTTTATTGATGATCTAGATGAGAGGATCAAGTGCACTCTCAGTGAGTTTACAGATGACACCAGGTTGGGTGGGAGAGTTGATCTGCTCGAGGGTAGGGAGGCTCTGCAGAGAGACCTGGACAGGCTGGAGCCATGGGCTGAGGCCAACTGGAGGAGTTTCCATAAGGCCAAATGCCGGGGGCTGCCATTGGGCCACAACAACCCCCAGCAGCACTACAGGCTTGGGGAGGAGTGGCTGGAGAGCTGCCAGTCGAGAGGAACCTGGGGGTGTGATTGACAGCCGGCTGAACAGGAGCCAGCAGTGTGCCCAGGTGGCCAAGAAGGCCAATGGCATCCTGGCTTGTGTCAGCAATAGCGTGGCCAGCAGGGACAGGGAAGGGATCTGACCCCTGTACTCGGCACTGTTGAGGCCGCCCCTCGATTCCTGTGTTCAGTTTTGGGCCCCTCACTACAAAAAGGACATTGAATGACTCGAGCATGTCCAGAGAAGGGCAACGGAGCTGGTGCAGGGTCTGGAGCACAGGTCGTACGGGGAGCGGCTGAGGGAACTGAGGGTGTTTAGTCTGGAGAAGAGGAGGCTGAGGGGAGACCTCATCGCCCTCTACAGCTACCTGAAAGGAGGTTGCAGAGAGCTGGGGATGAGTCTATTTAACCAAGTAGTAAGGGATAGGAGAAGAGGGAATGGCCTCAAGTTGTACCGGGAAGGTTTAGACTGGATATTAGGAAGCATTTCTTTCCAGAACGGGTTGTTAGGTGTTGAAATAGGCTGCCCAGGGAGGTGGTGGAGTCCCCATCCCTGGAGGTGTTTAATAGTTGGTTTGACATAGTGCTTAGGGATATGGTGTAGTTGGAAGCTGTCAATGTGAGGTTAATGGTTGAACTGGATGATCTTCAAGGTCTTTTACAATCTTGATGATCCTGTGATTCTGTGAAGTGAGGCCAGCAGGTCTGCTCTCTTGAGACCACACCTGAAGTACTGCATCCAGCTCTGGGAATCCCAACATAGGAAGTACATGAACCTGCTCAAGTGCACCCAGAGGAAGCCATGAAGATAATCAGGGGGCAGGAGCACCTCCCCTGTGAGGCCAGGCTGAGAGAGTTGGGGCTGTTCAGCCCAGAGAAGAGATGTCTCCAGGGAGACCTTATAGTGGCCTTTCAGTACTTAAACGGGGCCTACAGGAAAGATGGGGAAGGACTTTTCACAAGGGAATGAAATGATAGGACATGGGGGTACCATTTTTGAATTGAAAGAAAGTATATTTAGATTGGCTATAAGGAAGAAATTCTTTACTGTGAGGGTGGTGAGGCACTGGAACAGGTTGCCCAGAGAGGCTGTGGATGCCCCCTCCCTGGAACTGTTTAAGGCCAGGTTGGACAGGGCTTTGAGCGATCTGATCAAGTGGAAAGGGAGGGTTGAAACTAGATGATCTTTAGGGTTCCTTCCAAGCCAAACCATTCAATGATTCTATGACTTTACATTTATTAAAGTCCTAGTTTTATTTAAATACGAGAATAATGATGGAGTTGATAAAATATATAAATATGTATTTTGTATATTGTCTCTTTTATACAGTGGGATTGCACAGTCTGCAAGCCTGAACAGATAAGCACTAATAGTGTGTTGCTATACTCTTTCATGTAAAACTTCTGACTCCTTAAGTGTTTTCTGTGAGAACAGTGTAAATAAATGAGGACAAACACTGAGACAAATGAAGAGGAGCTAATGGTAGAAAGCTGCTGTAGTTCATTTGCTGTCTATGTCAATTTTACTTTCCAAACTTCTTTGCCATGTTTTAGGCTAAGACTCTAACACTCCTCCTGATTGAGGCACCCAGCTATCCTTCATGTTATCCTCAGATCTGTGTCATCATAAGATGAACTGTTTCTGTGCTTTGAAATTCTGAAGTCCACATTTTAGGACTCTGGTACCAGGACTGCAAATCTTAAAAATATAAAGACATATTCATACTAGATTGGTAATATTGTGGAAACTTGAACAATACAGAAACTGTTTTGTGATAGTCTCTGTTCTGGATTTTGCCATGTCTAGTAGTTCATATAATTTATTATTCCTACTTTGACTTTGTTAGAGCAAAGACAGGACTTGCTGTGAGCTCTGTGTTCACCTTCAACCAAATGGTTGTGCCATTCTTGAGTCGGCCAGAAGCCCGGGTGACACTGTTACGTTTGATCTTCAAGGCAAAGTAGCTGATGAAACAACTGGATATGCTGGACTTTCCAAAGAATTTGTTGTGCATGTCAAGGTAAGGTGGGCAGAGGGAAATTAAGAAGACTCTTCTAAAATTTACTGTTATCAAGCAGATTGCATCTACTCAAATGTCAGAGGATTGCAAGCTAAAGGAGTGATCCTCTCCCACCAGGTGGAGCTAAACCACAGCTTAACAGGTAGGCATCACTTGAGAAGTTTTCATTTAACTGCTCTCACGGTGTGAGCGATGCCGATACTGCAGCTGTTATATGCCTAAGGGTGGGCTGTTATAAAGAAAAGATGCATCTGTAAACTTCTTAGTAAACCTTTGAAAAGTAGGAAGGTAGATACATACAGGAGAGCTGCGTGGCAAATTAATTTGAAAAGAGAACAAATTCTTTAACTTGCCATGCTCCTTGTCTTCTGAATGTTGCACTGGGCTGCTGAACAATAAAAAACAAGAAAGCTGCGGAGTAGGGAAATATTTCCGCTATCCAGCTTAGTGTCTGCACAGAACGCAGCAAATGGTCAAAGTCTGGAGGTATAGTTGAATTACTTAGGACTTAGTTTCCATTTATACATGGAAATGCATTAAGAAGTGCTTAAAATAAATCAGTATGAACAATATAAATGTCAAAGTTTAATATGGAGAAAAGCTGTGCTATTCACAGAGGACTTCTTGTCTGTGGTTTGAAGGGTGTATTTCACCATGGTGCCATCATTTTGCTCAACACGAGTGTCTGCCAGGCTCTGTCCCTCAGACCTGATGGGAGCTGCAGTGGAGCAGGTCAGCAGCAGCAAGAATCCTGCTGGAAGGTGCACAAAATTGGCTCTGGAGTCTGCATGTTTGAAAGTGTGAGAAACCCAGGAATGTATCTGAAGATCGAAGATGACCAGTGCAATGGAACAGTAAGCAGATCTTTTTTGTATTTCCCTCTGCAGATAAAGATACTTGAGTAAATTGTTAGTGATAACAGAGAGATTTTACTTTACTTGTTTGGATAAAAATGGGATAAAAAATTGTTGATATTTAAAATGTCTCAGATCTCTTCCTTCATTTGCCTAAGGAAAGATAGAAAAATATAGCAAGAGATGCTGTCATGTCTCTTTGGCATTTGATTGTAAAGACGTGATTATATTTTTAAACTATTGAGAATGTGAATGTAGTTAAAATTTACTTGTTGCTAGATAGATGATGAGTCTGTCAAGATTCTGGGTGTGCTAATTTGATTTTTATTAAACAACCACACACTGGTGTGACTTTGGAAGATGTTAACTTCCTAGCTTTTACAAATGATTCTGTTTTGTCTGAAATGAAGAACCTGATTTTTTTTCCTCATCAGGCAACCACATAGAGTTTATTCTTGAAATACCTCACCAGTAACCTGTATATTTAGTAATAAAACTGGGCTTGGAGGATGGTTGATCTTTGGACCTATAATATTCTCCACCCACTAGGAGTTTAACTGTTGCAGATTTACATCTGAGAGCAAAAAAGAGAATGAGACATTTAGAATTTGCTCATTAGACTCAATGTTTACTAATCCTATGTCTGTTTGCTGATATGAACTGATATAATTGTTTTGAATGTGTCAGAGCACAAACATGTTCAGGGTTTTAAAGTGGTATTGAGTCTAAATAAATTGACGATAAAGCCCACTAATGAATAATTAAGATGTCAGTTAAGTGGGAAACTCCTTTGAATGTATCTTAGACTTTGCTAAAATCCTAACAGAAATCAGAACACCTTCATATGTGATCTTTCACTTGAATTATGTGATCAATCTTTCTGTTCACAAAGGAATAAACAAGACCAAGATGTGTGTGTGTGTGTGTGTGTGTGTGTATATATATATATATGTATAATAATATAGAACATTGTGAAGAACCTAAAGTTAATCTGAAATGTTATTAGAAGGTGCTAATATTTAAGCCTTAAGAAATATTCAACTTGACTAGCTACATCAAGTCACTTGCTGAATTCATGTTTTTGTCTTCAATTTCCTAGGGCACAGGTGATGAATATTGTCACTTTAAAATTGAGAAGAATTTGGAAACTGGATCTGTAAGTCTAGAATCAGTGCGAAATAAAGGGATATATGTTGGTCTCCTGCCAGATGGCCAGACAAAGCCAGTCATTAACACTGGAGAGAGAAATATTTTGTTCTACCCACAGGTCATCAAATGTATGTAATTTCTTAATATTCTACAGTCAAGGTTAGTGATTAGTGTTTCTAAATGACAAATTCAAAGCAAAAGTGTAAAATGTAGATTAACACAGTTTCCTTTATTGCGTTTCAGTAATTTTAAAGGTGAAATGTTCATTGTACTCACATTTATTTTGTCCTATGTAGCTAGTTAATTTTTCTTAATTTCTTTCTTTTTACAACAATAAATGATGCAGAAGAAATCTATTTTTTCATTGAACATACAAACTTTTGAACATAAGAATCAAAGCAGATGACAAGTTAGAGATGGAATTGACTTCCTGAGTCTGTTCCCCATTCTGACCACAGATTATGGAAGCATAAGAGATGTTGTCTTGCTGTCAACTATTCCACAGACTTTCCTGATTTTGCAGGGAAAGTAGCAGACTTTAGAGAGGACATGTTTGACAGTGTTCAGTTTCTTATTTTAATGGTGCAAAATACATTGTGCTTCCCCCATTAGTATATTGATTATGTGATTCTTCTTTTCCATAGTCAGGTTTGAGAGCTACTGCAGACAGAAAGCTCCCTTTCTAGGGAGTTGGCCTGTTCTAGTCAACTAGCCAGGACTCAGGAATTAGCTCTCAGCACGCTCTGGATCACTGTCATTGGACTGTCTGCTTGTCTCTTCTCCTTCAGGAGAATGAAGTTTTTATTTGGTGAACAATTGGTTACCACACATAGCCAGCTGACTTGGATTACAGCTGTAGAAAACAGTGGAATTACAGTACTTGTATATTCTTATCTGGTGGACATAGTCATAGAGAACAAGAAATTAAACACGTCATGAAAATGATAAACTGGCCATCAGTTTGAAATTGAGAATTCCGTCAGATTTTTGCCAGAGACAAGCAAAAGAGGGTCATCTTGAATGCTTTGACCAGCAAAGGGAAAGCATCAAAACATACAACCAGTCTTATTATTAATTATTTTATATATATATATATATATATATATATATATATATATAGTGACTGAGACATACAGAAGCATTAGGAAAGTCACTGTAATGTCATCTCTACCATTCAGTCCCTACTTGTTACAAGGTGACAAGAATATTTCTGTCACTATGTCCTTGTAGAAATGAGAAAAGTATTTTCCTTTGTTACTTTTTGGAAGAGCAGGACTTTCACTGGAAATTCTCAACAAAGCAGGGCTTACTGATGCCATTAAAATACAGCTAAATGTTATTTTGTTACAGGCTTGAGTTGCCCTGAATCCTTTTTACTCAGTAAAAGGAACATAAAAGGAGCTAATATTTTCTATGAGAGCAACCAGGATTGTCTGTTTACCACTTCATATCATGAGAAACGGCCTCTAGCAGTTTTCATTTCAGCATTCTCACCCTTAAGAAAGGAAACATCATGGGGGTGGAGAAGCTTATCTTGGGGAAAACATTTTAACCGGTCATTTTATTCATACAACAATGCTAAACTGTTACTTAGATTTTCAAAATAGTAAATGGAGTGTTCTTGGTATGCCAATTTTTTTTCCACGTTTTGTGGCATGCTGCTAACAATAAAAGCTAATGATAGCTAGTGACTGTGCAATACATAGAGAAAAGATTTTGGTGTCCACTGTGTTGAATGGTTGTGAGATCTGTTATCAGTGTTTGTCACTTAACATATGGGAAGCTTCTGAGCAAGAAAAAGCAAATGGTTTGTAGCTAGTGACAGAATTTATATTTCATTGGTTTAGCTGGCTGGGAAGAGCTTATGGGAGCATCTGCAGCACTCAATCAAGAGAAGAAAGACTTCAGAGAATCTCAGCTCCAACGAGCAAAAGCCCAGAAGCCAGTATCACAAAGCCATTCAACTCTTCCACCCTCAAGTAAGCAACACTTCACAAACTAGTTGTGATATAACGTTATGTCTGCCTGCCCTCCATGCATGTTTGCAGTGACCTACCTCAGGAAGGACATTAAATAGCTTTTCTGGACTATTGACTTATGCATGCATACATGCACCATAAAACACATTACTGGTTATTGTTTTTTAAAAGAGCATTAGAATGTCATTTATTGATAAGGCAACAATCAGCATGTAACCGTTGAATAATTTCACTAACTTTTTTTAAAAAAAGTAACTAGGCACCTATCTTAAGGACTATTTCTGTGGAAATTAAGAGACTGATATAATACAGTCCAAAGCTCACTGAAAGTAATGGAATATTTCTCATTTATGGTCTCTCACATCTGTGTTTTCTGCCTTATGATTCACTGGGGGAAAGAGTAAGGTTTTGGTGCACTGCATGCTAGCTTTATACCTATGTTTAGGCAGGTAGGAACAGATAAACAATGTTCTGGTCATGCTCCTGAAGTGATAGTCTACCAGACATGTTTTACTAGAATAAACAACCACGTCCTTGTTTAGCTACAGAAGTTGCATAAGTGGTGTAAGACAATGATTTTCCCAGCTCAAAAAGTTTACAGGAATGAATGTTCAGCATCCTAGTAACCAAAGAAGGCATGGCTGAGGGAATGATACATCCCTCAAGGAGTCAGAATGATCATGTTTGCTTCCTGACTCTCTTTTATTTCAATGCATCCAAGGACCCTGTCTGCACAGACTGAATTGTGTCATATCACCATGAAAAGCAGATGGGATAAACGGAAACTACTGAGCTCCACACAGTAAATTGAGGCATATTCACATGGTGGAAAAATATCTGTTATCTTGAGTGAGCTTTAGAAACAAGATTATATTCAAGCTTCCACTATGGGAGACTTGTTTAGTCAGCTAGAGGTGGTTCCAAAGGCATTAATGTAGGAAATAATTCAAGTGGGTTGCTGATTTGGTTTTGAGCTCTGTCCTCGGACTGCTATTTCAAAGTGTACCTGAAAAGTCTGGCAAATGTGAACAAGACATCAAACATAACATACTTGTTCATAGAGTCTAATATGAAGAATCAAGAAGGATTTTAAATAAATACAGTTGAACCAAAGTATCCTGGTTAAATTCAAGGCATAGGTGTGGATTATTATTATTATTATTAATTGCTGTTAATTGTTTCTGGCAATGTTGTTTATATTCTTAGCTTAAAACACTCACTTTCCTTTCCTAATCTATCAGACTTCATGTTGTATCATTGTGTCATAAAGCCTTCCCAAAGTGTTGTGAGTTGTCAGCAACTGGTGAGATATGTTGTATTTGAAACCTTTGGCAACAATACATGAGCCATCAAACCTGTTTTCAAAGAAGCTGGATGTTTTAGGGTTGGATACAAAGGATCCTTTTATAGAAGCAATATCTGCCATGAAATTGGTTACACAGAGTCTATAACGCTTTGTAAGAAGTACTTCTGACATTCATAAATGTGGACTCTGCTTATGCAAAATGAATAGAAATATCAAAGTTACTCTATCCTTCAAAGAAAATGCTAATTTTTAGTAGATATTTTCACTTAGAATACTTTAAAGGTAACTGACTTGTGACATGTAGAGCTGAGACTTAAATTTTAAACTGGTATTCATTAAATACTCATTTGCCTTTTTTCACTTCCAGTTAACATTCAAAAAAGGGTGATGTTTGTGTTGAGTGTACAATCCAGCAATATGCTTAGCATCTAAACTCAGAGCAGATTAACCCTTAGACTGACCAGGCAGTCATCTTTTTATGTCTGTGTCTGCTAATCAGTAGCTGTGTTTTGGTGGTGGTTTTCATAAATAATTGATTTAGGATTAATTAAAATTAAAACTGTGCTAAAGTAATTGAGGCTTCTCATTTTGCAATGTGAGTTCTCTGTTCCTCAAGAAACTTCTTTCACTGCACAAGGATGATGCTATGTCCCATCTTCTATGTAATATTTCACAGGATGGAGATTTTAGAGTGAGTGTCAGAGACAAGTCAGCTAAAATGCATGCAAGACAACATGTTACAGACTCAAGACTGATCAAATGTGCTGCCCAAAACAGAGGGAAATATATATATATATGGTTAGAGGACCACAGAGTCTAGGGATAAAGGAGATGAAGCAGAAGACACTAAGAACTCAAACTAAAAATTGTGGGCATTTTTAAACTCCTTTTTACTCTTCTGTTACCAGTTGGAAAAGCAAGCCAAAATCAACAGCCTTGCTGAAAATATAGACTTGTGTCCTATTATGTATCAGCTATCAAGCATGCAAGAATCTTATGACATTTCCCAAATGACTTGGTACTGGAGATTTCCTCTTTGCTTGTTCCTTATGTTTCCCAAATCATGTTTAAATTTCAGTAGTGAAAATATGCCTGTGTGTGCCAGTGAAAGGAAGGGAGAGACTTTATTAGCTTCCATGACACAGACACAGTCTGTGATATTGGGAACATATTTGTGGTTTGGTATTAAAAAAATGTGTCTCTGAGAAATGACTTCTATACCCCCCACGTTCCTTTCCTGTATGCCTGGAATACTGTTAGTTACTATTAATTTTTAATATATTTTACTTAAAAGAGAAAAGAAGATGTAAATAAAATCTGATCTCATTTCCAGTTGGTTTACACTGGAAATGGTGATATAAAAAGGTGTAATAATAATGCATCAACTTTAATTTGAAGTTTGTGCTCTCGAGATTAATGTTTCTGACGGTTCATTTCAAAAGACACAATCATATGATCTTCTGGGACAAGATAATTTTGGTTTTGCTTTAGATTTAGGATAAGTAAATAAAAATTAAAGCTATTTTTATACAACAGTGTGAAGGATTGTGACATCATCGTTCTCATGCAGACCTATCAGAATGAATTTTTGTCTCAATAGATTTACAGCACGGTGTCATGAAGTATGTAAAGTCCCATGACTAATGTGCGGTAACCATTAAATCCTCTTTTCAGCCTGGAATATTTTTAGCCTGTAGCAAATCAATGCCACTGATTTCTATTTGTAAGAAGGACCAGTAAATTATGAAGCAAAAAGCATTCCAAGCCTGTGAATTGTTTGTGCATTGTAATAATTTTCAAGAGGTGGTAGTTTGAGGTTGCAGCAGCTGCTTTGGGCAGCAACAGCCCAAACTTGGAATTCTGCTAAGCATATGGAGTGGCCTGGGCTTCCTTATGCTTCTTGAATACCTGTGTACTTTGTGAAAATTTTCATCTTTTTTCATCTCTTTGCTGTAAGAAAAATGTGGTTTTAGACAGCTGGAAGCAACTCTAGCATTCAAAGTTACAGGTGAGGAGCTGGGTAACTACAGTTACAGAAAGTTCTATAGTCAAGTTCTCAAAAATATTTATTATACCAAAGCAAGTACTTTTCTATAGTTCTGTTAATTTAGTCATTGAAAGACAAGTGTAATTAAGTTTTTATTCAGGTAAATGTAAGATGTTTGCCTTTTGCTTTATTTCTTATGTGTGTATTTTCTTTTTTCTTTCAGAATAACTTGCTCTCAGTCATGTTGAAGAATACAATAACAGTGATTATTATGACACTATTGACTATTTCTAAATGACCATAACCATTCCAAAGTCATACTACTACTGTTAGAAGCACTGCTCTAACAGTCATACTACTACAGTTCTGAACTTCTTAAAAATAGATTAACCAAATTTTAGTCTTTACCAGGGCTGAAATTTCCACTGATTCCAGAAGTTAGTCCTTATTTATTATAGAACTTTGTACTGGATCCTAATTTCTTTGCAATTCCTTGTGCAATTATTTCGCATCTGTTAAGAGCTCAATGCTAGTAGATCATAATTCAGGTTCGGTGCTTTAGTAACCATGTTGATTTAACCTATAGGACAACCTGATGATTCAAGCAACTATATAATTCCTTTTTGAGTACAACTTTTAGGAAAAAAAGTGTTTATTTAGTATCCTAAAACTGACATTTGAGGGAATTTAAAGGGAAGATCAGGACCATGTCCCAGTATTGAACTGATCCTTCTTCCCATACCCAATTTGCTCCAGTGATGTTTCAGCAGGATGTGGAATTTGTTCCTCATGGGAGTTTATTAAGAAGCAAGTCTCAAGGATTCAAAACTGGTTTTCACTTTGCCTTCAAACTTATAGTTCAATGACAACAACAAAGCACAGTGAGATAAATTTTGCAAATTTCTGTCATAGGTATTGCTTTATTTTTTTTAGTATTTGTACTGGCCTTGGCTGGGACGGACTTAATTTTCTTCATAGCAGTCTGTCTGGTGCTGTGTTTCAGCCTGGTGAGCAATGCAGTGTTGATAACATACCAATGTTCTAGCTGTTGCTGAGCAGCACTTGCACAGCACTGAGTCCGTCTCTGTTTCTCACTGCACTCTGCGTGTGTGTGTGTGGGGGGGGGACGGGACGGGACGGGACACGACACATCCAGGACAGCTGGCCCTGACTGACCAAGGAGATACTCCATACCATATATTGTCATGCTCAGCAATAAAACTGAAGGGGAGTTTTTCCAAAGTAGTTGTTCCTCGGGGACTAGCTGGGCATCAATCTGATGGTGGTGAGTGATTGCTTTTGCATCGCGCTTTTTTTTTTTTTTTTTTTTTTTTTTTTTTTTTTTTTCCTGTTTTTTCCCTTTGAGGTAAAGTCAGTTTAATAAGTGAGGGGAAAAAACTCCATCCCAGAGAAACACAGTACAGTATTTTAATCAAACCAATACAAAAGCAAAGGGCACTGATAGCAAGGTATGTAGTGCAATAGGAACATATATAGTGATGCATTGGGAATACTTCAGCAAATCCATATCAGTGGCTGTTTATGAATTCTGCAAAATTGTAAGTGAATTCCATTACATGTTTGGAACCTCTGGCTTCCAAAACTTTGGCTCATAGAAAGCTATTTAATAGATGAAAACTGAGCTGGGGGATACAAAAAGAAAATTAATGTGCAGCACTGATTATAATTATGGTTAGCATATTAAAAAGTCTCTTTGCAGTCGCATGAAAAGGCCTCATGAAGAGCAGTTTGGGAAGCCCTGCAGGACATGGTGTATATATAGATAATGTGTTGGTTCATCTTTTCAAATTTAGGGTTTATAGCTGCCTCTTATGTCAGAACAGGTTATAGATTCTTGGGGCAAGGACTCCCTCTTTTCAAGAGGACTTCATGGTCCCATTACTGAGAAGTATTGTTCCAGATATCTGATGTTTTTTAAATCTACTTTGATTAGCATACTCAAAACTAAATTCCTTTATCCCCAGTGAGTCTATTTTTTAATAACTCATGTGCAGAGGTGTCATTTGACATCTCCAGATATATTTTTTTGTATCTATTTATTTTCTCTCAAGGGTCGATGAAAGATCACTAGGTGCTATTCTAAAGTGAAATATGTTTTCCAAAATTATATTTGCTCAGTCATTAAAGCTGTGAAATTTATTCATAAAGTGGTGTTGTGCTGCTATTTTCTCATTCATGCAGAACCTCCCTTAGCCCAAATGCTGGCACTGTATGCATAAGAATGGTTGGGCGTGGATATATTGTGCTCTTTTTTGAGTATTTTACAGTACTTAATTAATATTCAACTTGAAGAAAGTTGATTTCCTGAATAATTTTTTTCATTTGAAGTGAAAATTGTCTTTATTCCTAGGCATGTGATTCTGCTAATTATGTCCCAACACAAGGCATTAGAGGAGTTTTTACAAGTAATTCTACTCATTTCTAAATGTCAGGTTAAGGAACTAGAAATGTCAATTTAATGGCCATAGGTCTGTATCATAGCATCCTTATCCTACACCAGAATGTTTAAAAAGAATAAGATGATGGTAGTGCATGTGAGAAATACTTGCTCTTTTCCAGTTGATTCTTGTAGTTCAACTAATCTGTACATTTTTGGTCTAGACAAGAAACATAAATCAATCTTTTCAGACTATCTCCCTTGCCATGAAAAAATACAGTCCCTTCTCCGTTATGGTCTCCTTATGTGCTGAAGTTACAACAGCGACTGGCAGTTTCATGTCGATTTTCATCTCCCACTAATGTTCTGTATTTCACAGAGGAAATGAGAAATTCCCAAGGTGGTGAGTGTCCCCTTCCTTCAGATGATGAATGGAAAGTGTCAATGCTGGCAGGAACTGAAGCAAATGTCGTTCTCTGGATATATGGAGACAGAGGAGTAGCTGGACCAATAACTCTTGGCAAGGACAACAGAAAGCAACTGTTTCTTCCCTGGCAGGAGGATGAATTTCAGGTAGCTAATGAAGGCTAAGAACATTACTTTAATGTGTATCTTTCCAAAGATTATTCTGTCATGTGAAAAGAAAAAATGTTTTTCTCCTGTGTTTACTGCATACAATAAATCTCTATCTAATCTCTATGAATTCTGAATGAAATCAGCTTGGTGCATATAGTTAGCAACAGAGGAAATGCTCTTTCTTTTAACCCCCTCTCCCTCATAATAGTAGCTCAAATGGGGCAACTGCAGGAGTGAATTGATTTCTTTAAGGTAATTGATTTGAAAGTAGCCTTAGAAACTATCCACTCCTAAACAAACTATGTCTGATGTAAGACTTGTATAGCATGTAGCGATCTTTAATAATGAAATCTTCATGCATACAGTTTTCCAGGCATACTATAAAATGTATGCTGTGGAACTGTTTCAGTTAAGGAAGAAACCCGTTTTTTAAGCTGCCATATGATAAATAGCTGAAATGTCAGAAGCTTTACCTATGGAATTACTAAGAGCCCAATAAAACCTACATGTTATCATGTCATGAAAACACAACGAGTTCAGCTATTATTCAAGAATAACCCCATCTGTATTGTAATAAGGAAATTATATCTTTTTAGGCTGAAACTACCAAAGTGGCTAAAATGTCTTTTTTTCTTAAATGTCTCAGGTGCATGGAATGTATTGCCTTCTTCAACTAATTGAAGGAGTAGTTATATTTTTCACATTTTGTACAAATTGTTTTCTGCACTAACCAACTCTTCTAATACAAACTTGGCACAAATCAAGATCTTTATTGTCAATACTATTAATAATACTGTCTATGAATATGGCATAGGCAGGAAGATAACCAACTGTAATGTACATTTTCTAAGCATGTAGGCTATATATTTTGATCCACGGGGAATCCTGTTCTCCTAATTAATGAATAATTTATAAGCAATGTTGGGTAATGGCATGTTTGCAATGGTAATCCATACATTCTTAAGAGATGGACCAATTTTTCTTCTCTAATATAGATATTGCCCATTATGGCTGTGCGCTGTGGATATTGATCTTGTGAGAGAGCAGAATCTTTCTCTCAGCACCTGGGGCTGTTAGTATGATTCTTTACATCATGCTGACACTATTACTTTCAGGCATGAAACAGCAAATGTCACCAAAGTGCTTTTCACTCTTTAGTCTGCAGTAGATAAATCCACAAAGAAAAAGCCTATGAGTAAGAGCTCTTTTTTTTTTTTTTTTTTCCCCCCTTTAAACTTTATCCTGTACATATTTAGCAGGATAAGTCTTGAAATGAGGATAGGAATGCAAGGCTTAAAAATAATTAAATCTTCTTTTATATCATTTATATCTTTGAGCTTGATATGATTTCACTGATATTTTTTAGAGCAGAAGAGAACAAATTTTGTTTTGTAAAATAATCAACTTAATCATAGCTCTAGCCAGGAGTTCTAGGAAAAAAAAAACAAACAAACAACAACCCAGCTTCAGAAAGCCTGTAATAATCAGGCAATTTAAAGTCAGTGTTCTTTAACCTTTATCAGTAGTATGCACAACTATGAAGAACTCATGCAGAACTATCTTGAGAAATAAAAAACATTCATATGTGGGCTTTCGTCTCTTAACTTACCCATATGAGTATTCACTGTCTGTTTAATCCTAAAACTGTGCCTGAGAAAAATCAAAGAGGATACCAGGGGGTTCCTTCTAGGAGACTTCTGCTTGTTTTAGACTGAAGTCACTCTTTGGATTCTGCAAAGTTCACTACATTTATGTTTTATATTGATACATGAAATGATGATGTAATTTTTTTAAAAACCAAAGTCCTGAAAAGGGATTAATTATTATAAACAGACAACATGACAACACTGTGAACACCAGCTCTGTGAATGAGAAGAGAGTATCTCACATTACTTGATAAGTAGGGTGATTGGTTTGTGAAATGTGGGAAATGACAACAGTTATTTTTTTCAGTCAAGCTGTGTACATGACCTTACTTTACTGCTGCTTTAATCCCAGAGACTCCAAGTTACCTCTAAGATGACTACTTATAGAGGGAAATATTATGCAGCGTAAGCAAGAATGTCAGAATCTGACTCCACAGAACAAAGCTGTTTTCTTAAACTGATGAAAAAGACAGGAACCGTATTGCCACATCAATGTTGCAAGCCTGGAGCTAGCATTTATTTTGAAAATTATGTGCAGGTTCATGTAGCAAATATACCAGTGTAAGTACAGGTGTGAATTCCTCAGATTCTTTCTCAAGCAACCATTATGATTTGCTGAGTGCATTTCAATGTTAGGGAAAACAAGGGTAAAAGTTGTCTGATTCTAGAAATCTTTGACTCAAGCATGGTAACACTGTGACTATAATGTAAAAGTTTTGTATACAAAAGCACAAAGAGACATCTAAAAGGTGATACAGAAACTGAGGTAATTCTGACCTCTGAAAAGAGGACTTTTTATTAAGGAAGTTAGAGGAGGAGTGGATAACACACTAGTAGGTGTTTCTAATAGAATGAAAATTTTTGTACAGTGTAAGTAGCTTTTTTTTGGATGTAAATGATGGATTGGAATAGGCTTTTTCTAACCTTTAATGAATAGAATTATTATTTGAGGAATAATATGATAATGTACTTACTAATGATCTAAAATGATTTATGTTCACTTTAAATAACGGTTAAACTTTAAATAAACCCCAGATATGTGGGATAGTATAGGGTTGCATAGAGTAGATTTCATAAGAGCATGTATAATGCTTGAAAGTGCATATGAATGAAAATCATAGAAAGCAAAGGTAGTATCACAGTTTTGCAGATGTTCTGCTGGCTTTTGCAAACTTAAAGAAGGTCTCCAAAATTTTTATATCCTTCTCTTTGACATGCTAGAGTTTATAGTCATGTTGCTGTGCTGCATTATGAAAGATTTGAGACCTGTGGTTTAGTGTATTTAATTTTTTATTCCACATTTCTCTCATGAATGGCCCCCATCAACTTTTTTTTACTTTTCAAACTTTGAAGAGTTCAATTATCTGCCATATCATTTCTCTGGCAAGCACTGTGATTTCACTAGACTATAATCTTGTCAAACCAGGGCTCAGACAGAAATCTGCTTAGACAAAACAGAAACAGTCTCTTTTCTGGATCCCATAATCCAAAATCTGCCAGTCAAATGCTGAGTGCTGTTCCGGTATACTCAGAAACTACAGTGGTTCAGAGAAATCTGGAACGAGTTGTAAAGATAAAAATGAAGATTTATGTATAATTGTTTTTTTCCCACTTGTGATGTAGCTATATTTTTTCCAGAAATATAGCTCAAATTGAACCAATGGCAAAATATGCAGAAATGATAACTATATTTTTTGAGTTATTTCACATGTGATGATTGAAAATACGGGAAGGGAAATGTTTAAAGTTTATGGGGTTCTTTGCAAGATGTCCTGAAGGCTGTCACAGTTTTAAGCATAGAATTCATAGGCCTGTGCTTGCCGTTAGGATACTGCTTCTTCTATATGTGTGGGAGATAGACCAAAATGTCTTTTAATCACAAATTGGATACAGTGTTAGTTTGAAAGGCATGGCCTAATTTAGTCAGCATGCAGCCTCTACCACGCAAGTTTAAAGTGTATGTTATACATATTTTTATCTGAATGTGTATGTTATATTGTTCTGGCTTTATTCAGGTTAAACTAAAAAGCATTGGGAATATCTACAAAATAAGAATTGAACTTGATGAATTACTGACTGAACAATCAGAGTGGCACTTACAAAGGGTGAGATTTTTTTATGGTGATTTTCTTGTGCTTTAATTTTTATATGAACTAAAAGCCCATCTTCTCATGAAGCCACAGCTTCATAAATCAAAAAATGCTGCTTGTGATACGTTCTTATTGCTTTGTCTTCTTAGGTTGCTTTAGGAATGACAAAAGCACTGGTACAGTCCATCTCCTGAGAGCTGGAAATAAGTAGCATTATCCTTCAATTATTCCTAATTCATGTAGTGCATGGATACCAATTTTAGTGTACTGATGGATTCTACCAAGTTTTGCTTTCTGAAAACTTCTGTACTCTTCAGTGTCTGTTAGGGAGACTCTAGATATAAATTCCAGATTTGAAAAATTGAAAATAATGGAGCAACAGTTATCCCATGATGAGTACATGTGAAGAATAAACAAAGTTTGGTTAAGAGTAAGCTAGTCCTAATTGGCCCAAACAGAGCTCACAATTACAACTGTTTTCAGGGAAAAAGAAACTGCTGTATTTTTCAATTTGGTGAATGAATTCTTGTTTTCTGCTTCTGTTTTAACTCTGTTTTTCTCATGATATTTAAGGATGTTCACCAGACTAAATTCATACTAAATTCTTGCTAACACTGACCCTCATGTAAGGCTTATTTCAGAATTGCACATAAGTATTTGTCTTCCCTTTCTTATTTTGAATCTGCAAAAGACAGAAGCTTATCCTTCAGCCTTTAATTAATCTTAAAAAGTCTGATTTAGACAACCAGAATTACACAGTAATAAGAGATTTTGACATTAACCCAAAGGCCTTAACCGTAACTGTACAGCTAAATATTTCAGTTACTTGTTTACAGGAATCTTGCTTTCCATCTTTGTGGTTAAAAAGTATTTCATTAATATTTTGGTCCAAATTTCATAGGGTAACCCTGGATTTCAAATATTTCTTTTCACAGAAATAAAAAAAACCCCAACAGTTTGAAAGCTGTGTTTTTCTGACAAAGTAGTTAATATTTGCGATTGTTATGAATCAGCAGGGGGAGCTCTGCCAATAAACATTAAAGATTAAGAACTGCTGCTATGGAATTATTTAATGTTAGAATAAATACATGCTTTGGTGTTAAAAGAGGTGTTTATTTTACTTAAAATAGTAATTTATTGGAAAAGTGAGATAAATATTGTCCTGATTTCCTAAGTGTTAGAATCTGAGTGTGAATATTGTTTTCATAATTATGTTTGCAAGGCTTATGCATACTATATGCGCATTCAAAACACAACTGCAGAAATATTTTTTTTTGGCACTACGAATGTGTATGGAAAAAACATGAGTAAGCATTGTTATAATTCAAGACCAAGAAAAACTGCTTGCATAAAAGGATAGACTGCTTGAGTTACAGGAAAGTTACAAGTAAAACAGCAATCATAAGGTACAGTGGCAAAAAACTTAAGAATTTGAATTCTAACTCTCTTCAGAGGAATAAATAGAGGGTACTGTTACCCAAGTTATCTTTTGTTCTGCTGTAGAAAAGCCAAATATAATCACAGAAACATAGAATGGTTTAGGTTGGTAGGGACCTTAATGATCATTTAGTTCCAGCCCCACTGCCATGGGCAGGGACACCTTCCACTAGACCAGGTTGCTCACAGCCCCATCCAGCCTGGCCTTGAACACTGCCAGGGAGGGGGCAGCCACAACCTCTCTGGGCAACCTGTGCCAGTGCCTCAGCACCCTCACAGTAAAGAATTTCTTCCTTATATCTAATCTAAATCTTCCTTCGTTCCATTTAAAGCCATTACCCCTTGTCCTATCACTACACTCCCTGATCAAGAGTCCCTCCCCATCTTTCCTGTAGCCCCCTTTAGGTACTGGAAGGTGTCTCCAGAGCCTTCTCTTCTCCAGGCTGAACAACCCCAACTCTCAGCCTGTCTATAGGAGAGGTGCTCCAGCCCCCTGATCAGCTCCGTGGCCCACCTCTGGACTCACTCCAGCAGGTCCATACAAATTGTTTTAGTATTTCAAGATATCCTCTCCTTGCCAAAGGATATAGATGATAAGTTTCATTCTGTTTTCGTTTTAATGACAATCTTGCCACATTTTCCAAAAGCTCAGTCTAACCTAACCTCACTTATCAGAAAGTTTTCAGTCTTCAGTACTCCAAACAGTGTTACATAGAGGTGGTTCACTGACAGAAATCAGAATTAATGACATTTCTTATGGCAAAAAAGGAAATTTCAATTATGGTTTTGTTTTAAAGTCCAAGGCATATTCAAGGAATAGAGCCTGGCAGTTTCATCTGCAATACTATGAGTGTGAATAAAGATCCTCTCTAGTGAAGAGTCAAGTTGCTAAGTAGCGGCCAAAATAAAAATGTTTTCATACTGAAATTTTGTATGTCATATTTACTGATCGTACTATTGTTCTCTGAGATAGAAGAAAAGATGTAGAAAAATATGTTTTGTTCTTGAGAAGCAAAGCACTGGAAAGAGTGAATTGAGTCATAGTTGGAATTGCTTCTTCTCTAGGTGACACTGCAACATCTAAAGAGCAAGAAAACACAGAATTTTCCAGCAAACACATGGTTGTCAAAGAATCGGGATGACAGAGATTTTCTCTGTGAACTTTCAGTAGTGGAAGCTGGAAAGCCTATCTACCCAAGTATGTGTGTACTTCAGTTGCACAGTCACATATATGTTGGTTGCCTGGTTTTCACTATGAATGTAATCTAAATTATAGTTCATTTGCTTTACATTCATAAATGTGGCTTTAGCAATCTTAAAAAAAAAAGATAGACTGATTTCTGGAGAATATATTCCAGAAAATTATTTGTAAATCAAAGTTGCTGGCATTGTTTCCACTAAGGTAGAATAGTGAGTAAAATTATTTATGATTACACATAACTTCTATTTTCTTCTTTTGGTTATTTTTGGAAGTTGTTTTATACCATGTTTATGTCTACACTGGTGACTTGGAGCAAGCTGATACAGACTCTGCAGTTTATCTGTGTATCTATGGAAAAAGAGGAGATTCTGGTCTAAGACTTCTGCATAAATCTGGAATACCAGTGACATTTCAGAAAGGAATGGTAAGTCTGAAAATCAGTTTGCTTAGCCATATAATATAACTAAGTAATTTTACAGGTCTTAACAAGATCCTAAAAAAAAGATCACAGAGGTTTAGAAAAATAATTTTTAAGAACTAAAGAAAATAATTTTTTACTGATTCAGGAATGACTGGAATGTGTGAAAACACAGGTGGGAAAAGGGGAAGAAAAATGATGTGATGAACCCCCCTAGGATGATGAGAAGAGCTGCCTATGAATTTAAAACATATTCTGTTAAGGTATAATGAGTTAGAGCTGGCTCCAAATAAGTACACAGAAATTTTTTGTGATTTCAGATCTTAGCAGGACTGTTTGTTATGTATTTTAATGTATAATTGCATATTATTATGGTTAATACAGGGCAGATTTAAATTCATATTTCTTTCAATTACCTCCTATCTTCTCCATAAGTAAAATATACATCATCCTAATTTTCTGCAGTAGCATATGGTTGAATTTCTGGAACTACTGAATTTAATCTTAGCTCTGCCACTAGCCTTCTTATGACCTTCTATTAAGCCTGTTTCTTCCTTTGTGCGCTATTGAGAATTAACGCTTGTATGTCTAACAAATGGTGTCAAGCTGTTAGAGAACACTTTATTACAAAATAAAAAGTGATATCTAAAATATTAAGCATGGCAATAACCCATTGGGAGACTTCAGAGGTATCTGTACTATTTTAAAATAGATATTTTACACCATTACTAATGTATGAGATATAAAGTTCTATTCAAATTGAAATTCAGAATTTAAGTGGAGTTTTCTGGGGGGATTATTCTAGCCAGACTGATAGTAAATTCAGCATATTATTTATACAGGGGCTAAAGGGGATGGTTCAAAGTGTGCTTTGTTATGGAAATAGTTGGACAAGACAGTGGATTGTACAGAGCAGCAGAGCAGGGCCTGGGATGTATAATTTAATGACAGAGGCAGTTGAATGCTGACTCAAACAACTTGATTTTATCCCTGGCATAGATATTCTACATGATATTGGGCAAATCACTTAAAGTTAAGCTTCCTTGAGTGAGCACTTTTTGTATGCTTCAGTTTTGCTGCATAACCATTTTAATTTTCGGAGCAACCGTAGGTGTAACTAAGGTTTATTCAAAGAGAATTCTGCTCTGCACCTAGTAAGCTCTTTGAAATGCTAAATATGCAGTAAATTAACCCCTCTGTTTCTCAGTTAAGCACCCAAACTATTTTGCATTTTTGTCGGCTTTGGCAATAATCTCTGTGCTTTAACTATATAGGTAAAATGGAAGATTATGCAGATGGCCTTTTGAAAAACAGATTTCAGTGTTTCAGTGGGGCACTGTGGAAAAAGTGCAAAAGTGAAGTCACTGGGGAAATTAGTTCTGCTTCACTGAACTGTTTGGGTGGTTGCAGTAAATAATGCATGGAGTCATCATGATAATAAAGATAAAAAGAAGTATTAAAAAGCTGCAGTCCTGCCTGTGCACAATTTGAGGCAGGGATCCTTCAGAGAGAATAGCTTGTGTTCATATATTACATATACACAAGGGAGAACTGAAGTCACACAGGCAGTCTCAATTCTGCCATTTGCTAAGGACTGAGAACTTTACGGATATGAATTTTCCCGTGTAGTTCTTTCCTTCATTTTCCTTTTACTGAGAAGTGTGACCTGGACCGTTACATTTAGAGAGAGAGCTATATGCTTTTTTACTGTGACGGAAAATTACCAACCTGAACCTTTAACCTGATCAGCTTCGTGCTCCTATGAAAACAAGCTTTGCCAACTGTAAGCTCAAGCCAAAATGAATAACAAGGGGAAAGTGGCATGTTAGGTTTCAGTCTCTTCCAGCAGAATAAAATGTAAATAGAGGAGGCGAGACCAAAAAGAAAAAAAGATGAGGAAGTCTGTATCTTCAATGAATAGCAACCAAGGAAATAATAGCTTTAACCCGTTCTTACCTAGAGGAGAGTAATTGTAAATGGCAAGGTACTGAAACAATAGTGAAGGGTTGTGTGCAGTGTTTTGAATGATGGCTGAAACCCCAATTTATTTGGGATTATTACTGCAGTCTGATTTTAGTTGTGTTTTCTCATTTACTCTGATACGTAATCAAATTTAACTTTTGAGATCCAAACACTCTGAATACAGTCCAGCTGTCACTAGAAACAATGGGAGTCTTTGTACATTGTGGGAGTTAATCAAGCTTTTAAAATACTTAAACTTTCAGACTGATTTTGGTGGCGGCAAATTGTGGAGTGCTGTCTCCTCTGTCTCTAGGTCAGTGCTTTTGAAGTGAAAGCTGTGTCTCTTGGAGAACTGCAGAAGGTGCTGTTGCGCTGTGAGGCTAATGCCAAGTCCCAGTATTGGTACTGCGATAAAGTCATTGTCAGAGAAGCTGAGAACAACTTGGAATATGTTTTCAATTGCAAAAGGTATTCTTAAATATGTATCACTAACAGTATTATGCCAATCAAACTAATGCACTAAATATCAGTTTTCCAGGGAAACAAATTTGGATTATTTTGAAGTTTCAGGAGATCCACAGTGTGTTGTTTCAGAACAGATTGCTTGAGTTAATATGCTGTATGGTCCATACCAAAGGTTAAATGCTTATATTATGACTGTTTTACTAGATTGTACAGTGCAGCCTTATCACGCAAGGATTAGTGCTAAAAGTGTGACTTACCTATTCAGGAAGGAAAGATAAAGCACCCAAAAAGGTTCTAAATTAAGTGTATTTCTAAATGGGAAAGAAAACAGATTTGCCATCCAGAAGTAGCATTCACTCTCTTTATGAACAGCATCACCGCTAGAGAGACAAATGTGATGCCCAAAAGTCATTCGAGTGAAATGAAGGAGGTGTAGATAAACACTGTGACTAGACACTAAACACTAGGTACTAGAATTAATAATATTTAATTAATAATATTTAATAAGTGCAGGATGCCTAGTTATTTTGTCTAGATTTTTATGAATTTTTTACCTAACTTTGAATAGCTTCTTTCAACTCTTAGTGTCACATCCTCAAAAACAATAATAAAGATGTTCTCTCACCTTGATAAATTGAGATCTTTCTTCAATCAGTAGCACGTTTTTAAAAAGTAGTACAAGACTGAGGATTCCTCTGGAGTAGATCTGGATGCAGACCAACTGTTTTTGCTAGCTGTGGTTGCTACCTTTCTAAAAAAATATAGGTAAAATTTCCTAATGGAAGTTCTACAGAGAAAACAGGCTAGCTTCCTACCTCAGTTGTGAAAAATCAACTCTGTGTGCTAGCTGTCCTCCCGTGGGCAACACAGCTCAGGGATGATGCACGTCAGGGCAACACAGCTTGGGAACAATGCATGTCAGGGACTTTGCAGCAAGAATTTTCAGTGAAAGACACTGTCAAGAAGAAAGAGAGACGTTTATTTTCATTCCTAACTTTTCTACAAGGAAACACTGTCACTAAAAAAAGGTTAAAATAGTTCAGTCGTGGGGATCAGGGGTAACTTCCACTTTGACCAAAATGTAAAGCTGAAACTGTGCTGTATTCAAGGACAGGGGGGGAAGTTTTTGCTCTTCATAAATCTCTTTATTAATCTTCAGCCTCACAGCTTTATTTTACATTGATATTTTATGATCTGGGGTATGAACAAAATGCTGTATTTTTTTCTCATTTAGGCAAGGAAACATAAGCATTTTATGTGACTCAAAAATCTGATGTTAGTTTCTGAACATCCAACAGCTCTCAAATTTCAGTTATGCAGTGTTAGTTACAAACTGATACTGTTTAGGGTTTAGGATTGCAGAAGATACCTGTTTGGTGAGATTTTAGCAGAAGCAGTATAAGTAACTAATTGTCTAGTAAAACAAAATTTGTATCTTAGGGACTAGTTCTTATATGAATTGGCCTGATAATGTTTTCAAGACAAAAAATCAGGAAACTTCAAAAGCTGCTCTGGACTCATCCTGCCCAGTTGATACTGGATTCCCAACAGGCTTTATGGGAGACTGAATGATTTAGGTCATTCCTGGAGAGTCCATGGAAGTGGATCAAGTAAATAAAAAACAGCACCCCAGAAACTTGCTGATTTTTTTTTTTTTTCCCCTGTAGAAAGCCAGCTGATTTTTTACCAAGCAGGAGGAAGCTAAAAGAGTTTGGAATCCATGTTCTGAATGAAAAGGTTTCAAAATTATCTATACCCTAGAGGAACTTGACTAAGAAACCTAACTAGTGTTTGCCTTAATTTGTACTTTTTCAGATTCATTTATCTGTCCTCAATTTGTAGGAGAATAAGGAAGAGCAGTATTTGGTTCCACCTTTGTTTTTAGCGCTGAATTTTGACTTCAAGAAATAATGCAATAGATATGTACAAATTATACATACCACTCAATCCATAGTACTGAAAAAAAAAAAGTTCTCTGCCATATTCTTCCGTTTATCTATACAAATAAGTGCAGACATGCTACATGAGTCAATCTGACAGGTATATTTTCTACTGGCACAGCTCTTACATTTGCACAAATTAAATTCTTCACTGGGTCAAATAATTTCTACTTTAACAAATCAAATACTAAAATTTTAGAGGTAGAGACCCTTTGCTGTAATATGTATTCAGTATGAAAATAAGATGTGGTTCATTCAGTTATGTGGTAATATGCTGGATTTAAAATTGATTCCTACCTGCTTTCTTATTTTCTTTCTTATTCTTAGGTGGCTTCCATTTATGTCACAAGATGTAATTCATTCAGAAATTGAGCTGCACCCTCAAGGTAAGGTTTATTGTAAGTTTATGGAATTAAGATCAGTAATTTGTAATTTTTTCATCTGTAGAAATCTGGGTTGAATTTAAATATGAAAGCTAACAATTTTGCGGCTTTCTTTATTATATTTCTGAGAGAATACACTTTGTGTTTGCACTGTATAATGGGCATAGGTGATAGTGAGAAAGTAATGAGAGAATGAATGAGAAGGAAAGTTTGCTTGTATGAGCTAGAATCACAGAATGCCTTTTTCATCTCTTCTTTCAAACCTTTTCTTTAATGTTAAAGGATAGATCATTTATTAACTGCTTTTTTCTTTTTTTTTTTCTTTTTTTTTTTTTTCCCCAGAATTTCAAATAAATCAACAGCTGAAAATGCAAGAGAAAGCAAATGGTAAATTCTGCTCTAGTCTTCTGTCTTTAATGAAGACTGTTTCTGTTTCAGAACTAATTGCTTTACACATTTGTTGCTGTTTGTATTTATTTTAAAACATTAATTACAACACACTATCTGAACATTTTAGTAAACTCTGAACTTCACATTTTAATTAAACAATAAATCACTTTGTTTATGCTTTCTTTTTATTCTGTCTTTTTTCTTTCCATAATGTTAATTTTGTCTCTGTTTGAAAATTCATAGTTTTCTATTGGTGATATATCTTAATTTTAATTTTTATAGTTAACATTTTAAACCATGATTCTTTCTTCTGAGCTATATATAGTTTTGTTCTCACCATTAGTTTTTAATTTTCTGTTTTACCTGTGATTTCATATTTGTTCAGCTTGACTTTTCTGTCCTTGCAACCAGTGCAGATTAAATTACATTTCTTAATAACACATAACATTTTCTCAGCTGTGAGAAGTACTTGATGCTGTAGATTGAACAATAATTTAGAAGCTGTTGGGAGAAATTTTGAAAATGTTTATTCATAATTTATTATATCAATCAAGATATCAATGAAGACTCAAATACTTGTCTTAAATAGTGTCCCTATGGCAAGTAATTGATAAAATTTGTATCCAGTTATTTTACAAGTTATTTTAAAGTCCCACTCTGTTATAAGCTTTATTTTGAATCACAAGTATCCTTGTTGTTCTCCCTTTCTACGCCTTTTTCAGAAGACATTAATTTTCTATCTGACCATCACTCTTTGTGCCTTAGCTGTTCTGCATGTCTTGCTTCCACAAGGCCTGCACCTAGAGATCTTTTACATAGTTCAAATTGGTCTGTTTAGTCCTTCCTACACCTACAGCTGGATCTTTATGCTGTGTCATTTAAGCTGTGGTTGACGCATACAGCAAAAGTTGCAGCAGATAAAAATTGCCCCATAAGCCTAACAAAAGCTTACGAAGAACAGGAGTAAAGTAAGTTATCTTACAGATTATCTTCAATGTGGGTGAGCTTGGTCTTGCAGTGAGTATTTTGTTCACAGCACTCTCGTCCTGACCCTGGGAGAGTCATGTCTTTGTGTTGTCCAGAAGAGGTGGTCAGCTTTGTCACTGACAAAACTTATCCTCTGTAAAACCAGACCTGTTTCATGAAAAAACAAGGTGGATTTGTTGCAGATGTCTCAATCAGAGCTAAGTAGCCAAAAGCATATGCACCAGATAGCCTCTTGTTTGGAACACTTGCTGAAATATGGAACAGTGGGAAAGAGACCTGAAGTTCTGTATCCCACACCTACAGGAACTGCTCCAATTCCTAGCTGAGTGGTTGATCAGTGAATTCGTTCACTTATTTTTTTTCTATGAACTTTTAATAATACATAATTTTCATTCTATAGAGCTGCTGCTTTTTTTTTTTTTTAAACCAGACTTGTTTTCTGGGAAGTAGAGCTTTCTCTGTATTGTATTGTTCCTAATATTCCAGTAAAGAAAAAAAAATCCTAGAAAGTCATCTGTGGTAAGGTACCACTTTCTGATGTCCCCAGGGATACTTAGTGTCAGGTTGCACCTTTCGTCCATGTATGCTAAATAAAAGTCACTTCATTACACATTTTTCAGTATACTTTTCTCCTCAATGTGTATTCCTCTTCAGTCATTAAGGAACTATTGCTATTCTACCTCATCAGAATAAATACCCATCTTTTTGTGCCAAAGACAGAGAGAATTCTGTGTTTGTAATATTTACGGTTTCCAATTTCTATTTAGAAGCATGCAGGAATGCAATGAGGACTTCTGGCATCAAAGAGATTAGAAATTTTAGGATTTTTCTCCTGTTCAAAAAAAAAAAAAAAAAAAAAAAAAAAAAAGCCTTAAAGTCAATATAGAGAAGTGCAAACCAAACCTCTTTTTTATTATTTTTTGGGGAACGGGGATTCCCTTTTTTGCCTTGAGAATTGTACTTGTGTGCAAAATAGCTTACTGATACTACACTTATCCTTTGGAGGATGGAGTTGAGCTAGCCAGAACATACAGTCTCAAGAGCACGAACTGCATTGTTTTGAAACTGCATAGCTTCACAAAAGAGAGACTTGGAGAATATAATAGAATAGAAAAGGCCATCAGAAACACTTCAGGTACACTAAATCAGACAATGAACAAGTCCATAAAAAATACCTTTTGCCTGCTTTAAAATGAATATTTGTTTTGAATTTTTAGGAGGACTAGTGGGTCATGTTTTACCCTTTGTCTGCAGCATTCTTCATAAACTCTTCTAACTTGAATTGTCATTATTTTCCAGCCAAATGGTCCAAAGGAACTTTGTCTTTAAGGGATTAATATTATATTGTTTAAAAACAGAAGATGCTGACTTTTTTGGTAAATGAGGTCTTCTGTGGGACAGGGAGCCCCTGCCTTATGCTTATTGTTCACCCTTCAGCATATAGAGGCTTTTCATCCTTCTAATTGATGCTGATTCTTTTGTAGCCTGGTGCTATGTTTCTTTTGTCAAGGAAGTGGGTCTATAGAGAAATCTGTGAGGATGCAAATTTTCAAAGGCACAAAAGAATTTGTTACAAGCTAGAGTCTGACAATTTTTAGTGGAAATTGCATGGTTTGCTTCCTTTATAGAATCATAGAATTGTCTGGGTTGGAAGAGATCTTAAAAGATCATCTAGTCCTTCCCCTCCCACCATGGGCAGGGACACCTTCCACTAGATCAGGTTACTCAAAGCGCCATCCAGGCCGACCTGGAACACTTCTGGAGATGGAGCATCCACATCTACTCTGGGCAACCTGTTCCGGTGTTTTACAACCCTTATTGTAAAACATTTCTTCCTTATGTCCTACCTAAATCTACCCTCTTTCAGTTTAAAACCATTCCCCATTGTGCTGTCACTGCAGGCCTTGATAAAAAGTCTTTGCCTTTCTTATAAGCCCCCTTTATATATTGAAAAGCTGCAATAAAGTCTCCCTGGAACATTCTCTTCTTCAGGCTGAACAACAACCTTCACAGGAGCGGTGCTCCAGCCCTCTAATCATTTTCATGGGCTTCTGGACCTGCTCGAGCAGGTCTGTGTCTTTCTTGTGCTGGGGACCCCCCAGAGCTGGACACAGTACTCCAGGTGGGGTCTTACAAGAGTGGAGCAGAGGGGACAGTCACCTCCCTCAACTTACTGGCCAGGTTTGACTGATCAGACCAAGTGCTGTTTTCTGAATTCCCAGCTGTGTCTTTATGTGTATTTAAAAATCTATCCCCTCCTAAAACCAGATCACAGCCAGACCTCAAAAATGTGGAAAACAGGAGATCAAAATTCCTGACACAGATAATGGGGCTGGCCCAACATAAGTACTTCTGTAAAACAACAGATTTAATTCAAACAGGCATTGCCAGACAGCTTTCTATTAACAAAAGTGCAGTGTACACTGTGGCATTTATTTATAAGATGACTGTGGGCGGGTATTTCATTCCTTGTTTGCCTTGAACAGAATGAATCTAAGTCACTAAGTGGAACTTACTTCATACAGGCAAAAGCTGCTGTCAAAAGAGGGGTGGAGAGCATGCAATCCCTGCTTTTCAGATGTAGAAATGCATTTTCCAATCATTAATTGTTCTTTTTTAAAATAAGGTTTATATTAAGCTGCATTCAGATATTCACATAACTTGTGTGCATTGTATGGGAGCAGAGATGACATTTTAGTATCAGGGAAGCTTTACATAAAATGATTTTCTAAAGAATCCTTGTCTAGTGTCAGAATTTTTTCCAAAACCTTTTTTTTTTTCATGCTAATCTCAATGTCATGCATCTATCCAGGAAAACAGAGCTCTTGTTGATGTGCCACATCAACATAAAATGAGAGGAGATTGTACTTAATTGGGATGCTTTGATACTTTTTCCTCTTGCATTTCTTGGTTATACATGTTGTCACAATACAAATTCTGGAAGTTGGGCTTTTTCTGTGATACCCACAGGGTTATTGCTAGAAATCTCATTAGGCTCTGTGTTCATATTTCCAGCTTTAGTACACTGCAAACCTTCTAAGTCTTTAAAGTTACACAAGTTGCCTAAGATGAGTTTGAATGATGTGGTATTTGGCCAATCTTCAACTGCCTCTCCTCATTCCCTTTTAGGTGCATAGTAGTTACAGTCCCTGGGCTAAACTTTGTTTTTATTTATATCTTTCAAGTAACTTGCGACATATCAGTAACAGTTATAAAAGCGTTTTGATTTTCTTCTTCACTTTACAGAAGGAGACTGGAAAATTGCTGTAGTCACTGGGGATTTTGAAACAGCTGGCACAACAGCAACAGTATCCCTTTATGCTTACGGAGAAAACAAAGCTTCTGGTCCTATTATTTTGGGATCTGGGAAACACCTGCTGTTTAATCCCAACAGTGAAGATACATTTAAGGTATAGTATGGCTGTTATGTAAACACTGGAGAATTCAAAACATATGCAAAATAGCTTTTCTCAAAACTGGATAATAGCGGTAATAAAAAGGACCCAAAGCAATATGTAAGGATCATTTAAGTATTTCTGAGGGAGTGGCTGGCTTTTATGATAGTGTTTTGAATTGGCAGATGTATTTAGAAATACATCAAACAGACGTGCCTCTCAGAATCTGCTTCATACCTGCACCTGCATGACGTGCTAGTTTTAACTAGATGTTGTTTGCAGAGGTAGAAAAAATTTTCTTTACCTGTTCTTTGTGTCACTGTAATAAGGAAGTCCTGGCTATGGCTTGTGTTGCATATCCGTCTTTGGAAGTGTCCACTGTAAATTCTTTCATGGGCTTCTTCAGGCTTCCACTGAAGCGCACTGTCATGTGAACCTTTTCTTGGAAAAAATAAGAAGGAAAGAGGAGATGGCTAGGGACTGGAGTCAAATCACACCAAGTAGGTTGACTCATGTGATTTAGACTAGTGACATCCTACTTCTCCAAGCAAATAGGGAGACCTCTCTTCAGAGAAATGTCTGAGAGGTGCTTCAGAAGCATGATATTTCCCAGGGCTTCTCCAAGTTCCTGTAATTCCTACCATTTCCTTCAGTTCTTATAGTTCCTCGGGACTGTACCTGTTGCAATTGTTAAATCTGTGATATGTCATTTAGGTTGAAATAATTTATGCATAATAAACAGATGAGGGGGAATCAGTGACAGATAGGGCAGGAAGTTTTTCTGATTTTTACAATTTATTTCCAGTTTGTAGTATTAATATATAAGTTCTTGCAGAGGCAAGTCAGTGGTGGTCTTTCCCCTACATTTATTTAGGTTGAAAGTAACTTGACTAAAGTTTGCAGATAATGCAAACAAACGGGAAGGTGAAATCAGTGTTTATGTGAGGACTAAATTTAACTGTTCCTTTTCAAATCATTCTGGCTAGATGACCATCTTGGATACTTATTCAGCTACTTAATGCTGTCTTCCTGGCTTGCATCAGCAATAGCGTGGCCAGCAGGGACAGGGAAAGGATCTTACCCCTGTACTCGGCACTGGTGAGGCCGCCCCTCAATTCCTGTGTTCGGTTTTGGGCCCCTCACTACAAAAAGGACATTGAATGACTCGAGCATGTCCAGAGGAGGGCAACGGAGCTGGTGCAGGGTCTGGAGCACAGGTCGTACGAGGAGCGGCTGAGGGAACTGGGGGTGTTTAGTCTGGAGAAGAGGAGGCTGAGGGGAGACCTCATCACCCTCTACAGCTACCTGAAAGGAGGGTGCAGAGAGCTGGGGATGAGTCTCTTTAACCAAGTAATAAGCAATAGGACAAGAGGGAATGGCCACGGAAGGTTTAGACTAGATATTAGGAATCATTTCTTTCCAGAACGGGTTGTTAGGCTCTGGAATGGGCTGCCCAGGGAGGTGGTGGAGTCCCCATCCCTGGAGGTGTTTAATAGTTGGTTTGACATAGCGCTTAGGGATATGGTGTAGTTGGGAACTGTCAGTGGTAGGTTAACAGTTGGACTGGATGACCTTAACCCAGTTGATTCTGTGATTCTGTGATAGCATGTTCTTACTCATTTATTTGGTTCACTGAGGGAAGTACCAAGAACATTTGTTTGTTTTCTTTCTCTTTGGAAGGTACAGCATGTTTTTCAAAGCATCTTTTTTATCCACATCAAAGCAAGACCTGATACCTGGTCCAGGAGCTCTGATGAACTGTTACTATCCACACTAGCACCCAGATTTAGGTCTTCTATACTTTGTGCGTTATGTTTTTCTTTGATGAGTCACCACTGAAAGCTTGGGAGAGGCTTGGAGACTAGGCACAGCTCTTCATTGCAGTTTAAGTGTGACGTACTGAGGAGTACAACTTAAACTTTTTACAAAATCTAATTGTGTAATCAAACTTTTAAATTAATTTGCAATAAGACCTTTAAACTTCAGAGATTCTTGAGGAGGCTGCTCCCTGAATTTTAACTTCACCATCAAAGCTTCAAGGTTGACCAGATTACTGTCTATCCATTATTTCCCAAATCACTTACTTAACTTTCAGTCAGTGCTGATCAATGCAGAGAGAAAGAAACGAACAGATAATTTTGCTTCCCCTCACCCACCATTTTTTCCCCTTAAATGTTTCAATTTAATAAGGTACCCGAGTTCTTTGTAAATGTAAAAGAAAGCTGTGTTCCAGGTTTGTAACTCTGCAGTTTTCCAACATTAAGAGCACTGTCTAATCACACCAATATTGCTAAAAAATGTGGAGTTGCAGAAAAATTGGATAGCCCATATTGCTTTCTATTACACTAGTTTCATCTCTTAAGTACATCGTTGAAAATCTTGACTGAATGGTCCTTTATTTGCAACCTTTGTGTAAAAACATGCTGCATATTTGAAGGCTATTTAAACTCCAGGTAACCTCCTTTTTTTGAGATTGTTAACTGATGCAGGGAGCTGCAAGAGTTCAGCATACTATGGTGGAAAAAATAAAGCACTATCATGTGCCACAAAACCAAACAAAATACCATCTCACTTTAAAATCCTTTTGGTCACAGATATAATCATAAGAAATAACTGGGAAATGGCCCACAAAAAGAGAATGAGACAAAATGACTGGATCATCTTAATAAAACCCAAGAATTGTGGTCTGATAGAAAGTACAGTTAACTGCAATGTAACTTGGATACATAAAAGTCAATAATGAATATACAGTAATGTTAAAAATAATGAATAAATTTATTAAAACTTGAGTGAATCAAAATGCTGCTCCATATAATCTTGAGATTTTCTTGCTCATCTAGAACTTGATTTTGATGTTGCCTGCATTGCTGTATACAGCTGGTGTAACTTCATTAACTTTAGCTATCTCTGATTAAGGTTTGTGTAAATTAGATTAAAAACTGGTCAACCTCCAGTGTAACACAGGTAGAATGTAATAAGGCTATTGTCCTTGGAGATTTCCATATAATGGCAGCTCATGAAATTCCCTGAAGGTAATTTATAGTTGTTGTGTAATGGGGAGAGTTCTCGTTTCTGACCAGAGTCTTGGGTTCTAGGTTTGCACAAGACAGTTGTATATAACCTGCACCATATTTCTATTCTGACTTAGAACTTTTTCCTACCAGATGGGAAAGTCAGGGATGAACAATATGGGAATGGGAAAGAAAAGGAATGTAAATTTGGTGGATTTCCCTCTGCTCTGTGTTCCTGCATGTTCAAAGAAACTAATCCTAGGCAATGGCTTTCTTCTTCTGTTAGTATTCAGGCATAGTTTTTAGGGCATAATTTTTCTGTTAAGAGTCATTCCTCCTCCAGTAGAGTAGGTATCAATCCTCCTGATAGAGAGATATCAATCTACCATTAGTTATAGCTTTCATCACAACTGTGATCTGTTTCCTGCATTTTCCTCTGGTGTCATCATGGTCCCTGAGTAGTTCTCAGTATTTCAAAAATACTGATTTTGGCAGTAGTTTGAGTTGCTCAAGACACTGAAGCTTTAATTATATTGTAAATTTATATTCTCCAGAGCCCTGTATTCTGCATCATTTTTTGACACATGGCGAATTATGTCTTATGAGTGTACACACGGTTTTATAAAGAAATTATTTGTATAGATAGTCTTGGTCATGCCAAGTATTCCCTTCTACGTCAAAGAAAACTAAGCAGAAGACTGTAAGCCTTTTATCTTCCGTAAAAGTCAGCTGCAATCTCTCAGTTTTTGTTACTTCAATACAGAATAATTCCATACCTTCAGATACAAGTTCTACTCTTCTAATAATAATGAAGTCAGTAAAATCACTGACTGGTTTGGTAGATCTGCTTTCAAAATATTGTATGCTAGCTTTAGTGAGAGGGGTGGGACCTAGAACCTCCTTAACAAGAATTCTGCTATGCTTTGCTTTGTGAGTTTGCTTCATTATCAACTCTGTATCTCTTTAGGACAGTGTTGGTCTGACTGATTTCAACACCTTGTCCAGTTTATCTTAAATAACACTATATTAAGCTATTGGGTGCTGGATTTTTTTTTAAGTAATCTAAGACCTTATGTTATATTTTGCAGTTTGTATCTGTCTTTGTAAAGAAGATAGTTCATGTTTGCAAGCATGGGACATGGAGTATGCATGATATTTTAGGAGAACTGGAAACTGGAATCCATCCCTGGTGCAAATTTTTCTGTATGAGCCTATTTCTCTAACTTGTAAAGCTAGAGCCATATCCAGTTACACTGTTTAAAGCTTCTTCATCTATATAACAGTTCTTTAAACACTGTCATATTCTATATCAGGGCAAACTGCCAGAAAGTAATATAGGTAAATGAAAAATAGGGCTCGTGCTAATACACACAGAGATACCTGGTAGTAAAAATAAAGTGTTCCTGTGATGAGATTGTTAGTGTTAAAAATAGCCTTTTTCCTTCCAGTTGCATGTACATTGGTTGTGAAGAATTGTGTTCATCAGGTTTACTCTGTATTGCATCACATGGAGGCTTAAGACTTAGAAGTTTATCTGTTGTTTTTAGGTTTGGTTTCCTCCAAATAAAAGTTTAAATAAAAGTATCAGCCATTTTAAATAATCTATGCATTAATAACGGGCACTCCTTCCTTTAGAATCAGCCCTATGGACTGTAAGAATCTGTTGTGTTTCACTGTGTGTCTTTCATTCCTGTAGCCTGGATCCATATTCATTCTTTCATCAGCCAAAACTGAGATCTCTAAAGTAAAATGAGAACCAGTGGGGAGAAAACTGATTGTTAAAAAATAGGTTGAAACAAATCCATTTTCATGCTTTTCCTCCCATTGTTAAAATAAAAGAGCCTGTAAGGAGCTCAGTGAGAATTCTTCCCAAGTAGGAAGATAGCAAAAGTGACCGCAAGCACTAATGTAGCTATCTACTCTCTTAACCATGGGCCTGCCAATGCCTAAAAGCTGAGCATAGCTTGTGTCCTGCTATTTTCCAGCTGTCCCTGTTTGCTATAATGGGCATTTAAGTCCAGAAACAGTTGAATAAAACTTAGAGAAACCCAGGCTTTAGTCAGATATGCTTAGATACGCTTAAAGCAGCATTAAATAGTCATACTGATGGCTTTAGTTTCACTTGAAACTGTCCATCTCTCCATGAAATGTATATGATAACAACATGAACCTCATTCCTGGCTGAGATAAAAGGGAGAAGTAGGTAAAACGGTCTCCATCAGCTACAGGCTGTGCGTGAAACAAAATTTAGTTTGTTCCAAGAAAATTACCTAGAAGGATCATAAAAAGCTCACAAAAAGTCTTGGAGAAAAACACAATTCATCTCATCTTCAAGAAATGAGTGGACATGGTGCTATTTGTTCAGTAATTCTGCATTATGGAGTACTGCAGTATGGAATATATATATGTATGTATAAATGATTTTCTCTTTTAAGGTAGTTTCTTAAGAGTTCTTTATGTACTCAATTTCAGGATCAATCTTCCAGCCATATATCTGCAGATCATCTTCTTTTTCTACCTGCTGGCAACACAAGTCCAAGATGAATACATACTGAAACTCCCTGCCTGTCTCTCTTAAGTCACTCCTCTCTCCCAGGTCTGTTTAGCCCCCCGATAGGCTTCAGGTGGTTGTTTCTGAGATTTTATGACAATAATTTCCTTTGTTAAAGGTCTCCCTGTTAAGCATTCCCTCACCTTCCCATGTCAAATGCCCAAATCCAATTTCTGTCTTTAGTAATCCATGCTCTTGCCTTGCCTTCCCCTCAGCCGTTTTCTAGTCCATTCACATTGTTATGCCTCTCATCATCTCAGCATCTGAGCGCTTTTCAGAAATGATTGTTATGACTAATGTGTAGCTTATTCTTTGAATCTTTTTCTTAAAAATATATTTTTTTTTGCTTGGACTTGGTAAAACTCCCTAAAGAGGATAGACACTTTATACAGTACAATGCTAAACAAGATGAGGTCAATGTCTTGCTTTGAAACAGAAGATGATAAAGTGATAAAATTTTTGATGGACCTTACTTTATGCAGCCAGCTCTCTGGCAGCTCTTTTACAGTTCTATCTCCTGCAAAAATTATTTTCACTGTGCATTATAGGGATTTCTTACTACTAGCGATGTTGAATCTGGTTCTCACCCTAAAGATAATTATGTCAATAAGGTGATGCCATTGCACTGCGTGCTACAGAATTACAGAGGTTAGAAGGGATCACTGAAGATTTCCTAGTCCAGCTCCTTGCTCAAAGCAGGACCAGCTAGAGTAGGTTACTTTAGGACATTATCCAGTAAGGTTTTGAATATCTCCCACTCTACAAACTCTCTGGGTAATCTGTTCCAACATTTGACCACTCTCATCCATTTTTTTCCTCATATATTTAAGTGGAATTTATGGTGTTTTAACTTGTGCCCATTGCCTCTTGACTGTTCACTGGAGAACACTGAGATGAGACTGGCTCTGTCTTTAGTCCCTCCCTTCAGGTATCTATACACATTGATAAGATTCTCCCCTGAGTCTTCTCCTCTCCAGGCCAAACAGTCCCAGCTCTCTCAGCCTTTTCTCATGTGAGAGATGCTTCAGTCCCTCCGTCATATTTGTGGCCTTTCACTGGATTTTATCCAGTATGCCCATGTCTCTTCTACTGGGGAGCCCAGAATTGGACACAGCACTTCTAGTGTGCCTCTTCAGGGCTGAGTAGAGTCAGAGTTCTAGTCCTACTCCTAGGCTGTGGACTGAGGTGACTACTCTGAATCTTTTCTTAAATGAATCTTCATGTGTCTTCAGACTGTTTGGACCCCTATTATGTGCCTACCAGCATAATGTTTCTTATCATGCATCACTTCTTCATGCATAAGGTGCACTTGTCCAACCACAGCACCATTCTGTTAGCATGATGTGCATGCCTGTGATGAAGGTTAAGTAAAGCTTATGTTTTCTTGCATGGCCTGACTTTTGTTGAGGTTTCTTACAGCTAATGCTAGGCTGTATTCCAGTTAACATCCTCTGGTAGATAGTGTTTTATATCTCCACCTAAGCACTGGAAAGTTTCAGATCCAGTAAAATACTTGTGGCCTGACTTGGAAAAGCACAGATCAGTGAGAAAAACCTCAGATACGTAAGTGGTTTATGTTCTCCTAACACAAGAGTTTTGTTCTTATTTTCAAGAACTGACTCCTTGATACCATAAATACTTGGTGTTGACATAATATAATTAACCACACAGTAAAAGAAAAGTTCTTCCAGAACTTTAATGTTATTCTTAAAACATTTTCACATTTGTTGTACTTGAGGGAGGAAAAAACAAGCTGTCTGTTGGTACAGTTAGTTTAGCAGATAAGAGCAGTTTGGCATTTCCTTTATCTAATTAACCAGGTAATGGATAATTGACATCCATTTTAGTGAAAAACAGTACATTGTTAGCCTGTATAGGAAAGTCATGTGAGTGAGTATTGAATATTGGGCTAGCTACAGGATGAAAAGAGCTTGGGCAGACTAGAAAAGAAAGTTTTTGTTACTGTACAGTGAGAAGTACTTGTTTACCCAATTTATTTTTGTGACCAAACTAAGTATGAAGTGGGAAAAAATAATGCAGATTTCTGTGTGGCCTTTAATCCTACTCCTTACATGTCTATATCCACCTCTTTCATGAGACACTCAAGTTTCTGTGTGAGCACCTGTGAAATATTCCTGTTCTTGAGTTAGTGTGTAACTGTGCCAAGTTTGTTGGTTGCAATTAACAAATTGGTTGAATTCAGACATCTGGCAAATGTAAGCACTATGGGTGGACCCTGGGTACTTTAACAGTACATTAGATATGATATTTTTGGCAACGTTTACCAGCTGCATGGTCACAATTTGAATTTATCTTCTGCTTCCAAAGATTTCTCTGTTATATGTAGATGTTGTAGAAGTTAAACTAATGCAGTCAATGATTTTTTTTTCTTTTGGGAATCCATCTGCTGCACATGCCTTCTCTGAAATTCTGTTAATGAGGTGACTTTACATGAAATTAGTAACTGTCTGTCACGCATAGCTTCTCGTGGTTGTGTTAGTGGAATTTTGGTGTAGCTTCTTCTGAAGTGTTGACTTATCCAAATGATTTTCATGCTAGCCTGAGTTTATTTCAGAGAAATTTCAGAATACTTTCTGTGCAACCAGAATACAATGACGTTATTTTGCTTATTCCAGTATATAAGAGAGAAATAGAGTTATTACATATATCCTTTCCATCCTTTTCACTGAGTATCTTTCCACTGAAGAGTCTTTTGTTAAGCCAAGGAACTCTTACTTCACTTTTCGCTTAGTTAAACATCTTAAGTACATGAAAATAGGTCATACTGACTTAACTCAAAATATCAGAGATATGCTAGGGACTGAAAAGAGTGTTTGCATACCTCATTTAGAAATTGAATTAAAATTTAGTCCTTGCATCCTCTTTAGGAAGAACTTCTGCTGATAAACCTGGATTTCAATTTATTCTTAGAGACAAATTGTAAAATACAAACTTTGTTAAGCTTTGATTTCAAAATTAAGGTGATGTTTTCTAATGCATGGTTTAATGAAAATGTTCCCATTACCTTTGGTAAGAAGATAATTTAGTCCTATGCTTGTATAAAATGTAAATAGTAGCAATGAGCAAAGCATATAGTTGTCCTGATTAGCAGGCTAATCTTGTTTAACTGCTTGCAAACATTTAGAATATGGGTGTGGCTGTTTTGAAAGTGGTGGATGTTTTTTTCAATATGTATTGGTACCGATACTATAAAATATGAGTGTTGATATTATTGCCTGTAACAGTTAAGAAAATCACCACAAAGAGAATAGAATTACTACTATCATTGTACTCAAAATGATAGTATTAAGGTTAATAAGTGCTGACAGTGTCTCAAATGAGCAGGGTCTGTATGAAGTCCATTCCCTTTAGAATTTATCACAGAATGTGGTGCAAATTGGTTAACACATGAGGAGTTTCACAGTCAACCAAGTGAACTGTAAATGATGTCAAGTGTTTTGTAAAACTTTTTGCTGGGAACAGTGTGAGGTTGGTATTTCTCAGAAGATCTCTTTAATAGACAGTCCCTAAGAAGATCAGTATATCTGATGTTTGTGGTATCTGGATTCCTTTACCTCAGTGAGATATCTGTGTTTTCATGCCCTTGTTTGTTACCTCTATAGGAATTTAGGTCTTATTTATGTTCTATACATGGTTGATGTAGGCCACATCAGATAAAAATTGATAATTTTTGATCTGTCAGTTGAGTTAGGGAAAAATAGCAACTAACCCAAAATGAACAGAAAATTTTAGAAAAAAAACCAGAATACTGGACTTGTGTCTTCTGAGGATCTCAGAATTTATGAAGAGAGCTTTGCAGTGTCCTTGTGAGAAACACGTGTAAGTGTTGTCCTTGTAGAGTTAAGAAAGTGAACCCAAGAGGACTTGTGAATGTTTCTCAAGAAGCCTAAAGCAGATCCAGGAATAAAATCACTTCACAGAATCGTCTAGGTTGGAAAAGATCTTGAAGTCTTTTCCAGTCATCCAGTCCAACCATTAACCTAACATTGACTGTTCCCAACTACATCATATTCCTAAGTGTTATGTTGACCCTACTCTTAAACACCTCCAGGGATGGGGACTCCACCACCTCCCTGGGCAGCTCATTCCAACACCTAACAACCCATTCTGGAAAGAAATGCTTCCTAATATCCAGTCTAAACCTTCCCTGGTGCAACTTGAGGCCATTCCCTCTTGTCCTATCACTTATTGCTTGGTTAGACTCATCCCCAGCTCTCTGCACCCTCCTTTCAGGTAGCTGTAGAGGGCGATGAGGTCTCCCCTCAGCCTCCTCTTCTCCAGACTAAACACCCCCAGTTCCCTCAGCCGCTCCCCGTACGACCTGTGCTCCAGACCCTGCACCAGCTCCGTTGCCCTTCTCTGGACACGCTCGAGTCATTCAATGTCCTTTTTGTAGTGAGGGGCCCAAAACCGAACACAGGAATCGAGGGGCGGCCTCACCAGTGCCGAGTACAGGGGTCAGATCCCTTCCCTGTCCCTGCTGGCCACGCTATTGCTGACACAAGCCAGGATATCAGTTTCCTGATTTTCAGAGTGATGCTTTAGTCCTGGAACTCATCCTTTGTTTTTTGCATGACCATTTATTGCAGTTCTATAAGAAAGGCTGTTTCCATATGAAACGGAATGTTATTTTTGCAGCCATGGTGCTGTGATGGAGAACTTACAGAAACAGTTAACCCTTACACCAGTGCACATAAGAATAGAAGACAAAGAGAAAAGTGGGCCATAAAAGACTGAGAAGGGTAGGAATTGTTAATGGGACTCGACTGATGGTAACTGTATGGACTGCAAAATATTTTATGCAGCAATGACTGAAGGTACTTCTGCTTGTTAAAGTATTTGTCTATAGAAATAGAGATTTACAATATAAAACTACAAACTGGATTCTGTCAAGAGATCTAAAATCAGACTAAATTGTTTGAACCCTTTAGTCACTTTAAATAATATGGTACTGAATTCAATAAAATTATGCTTGCAGACTATTCTATATGCCTTTACTTGATTGCTCTGGGATTTGTTGTATATTAAGGTTTCATTGTCTAAAAAACCCCATTATTCTAGTTATGTTATCTCTACATTTAGCTTGCAAGCCCAGTGTAAGAAGGATTGCTAAAAGACAACATTGTAACTTTTTAAAATCTGTGATTTTTTTTTTTGTTTTTTTGGTTTTTTTTTTTTTTTTTTTGGTCATTACAGATTAATCTCAGAGATCTTGGGCAGCTGTATAAAATCCGCATTGGTCATGACAACACCGGAAATGATCCCAGTTGGTACCTAGAGGAAGTTAGACTTCAAAGAGTAGTCCCTCTCTCTGATGAAGAGATTTGTCTCCCCATAAAGTGCTGGCTTGCAGAAGACAAGGGTGAAGGTGATACATGGAGAGAAGTGGCTATAAGAAACCCTGCAAAGGAACTTTTGCCATGTAAGTGCTCAGTATTTTAGATCATGTGTTCAGTAGCCGTATCCTGTGAATATATGACAGCTTTTCATGTTTCTTCCAGGGCAGACGGTCCAAAAGCCAGTATAGTAATGAAACAGATACATGCAGATAGTTTCTAGTTCCACAGAAGCAGGAAGCGATAATTTTGCCCCTTTCCTCCCCAAAATTAGAATAATAGATGTGACCAGGGCATCTTACCCCTATAAAATACCTGGTCTCTCAGAGTGCCCCTAAATCACTGGCAAATACTGCTCTTTAGAGCAAAACACCAGGCAGGAAATCAAGGCATTATCAAGGTATGTAATGTCATGTGACATCGAGTTCCTTTTACCAAGTTTGATACCATCCTTGTGCTGCATAAAATATTCTTTACCAGAAATCCACAATCTGAGTCATCACACACGTGTTTTCCAAATCAGACTCAAGTCACAGCTATTCATATAGAAATTGTTAGCTGCAGGGTGGCACTTTGGTACTTCAAAGTTTAGCACAGCTTTGACGCACTTTGTTCTCTTCAGGTGAAGCAGGAAATAGCCCATCATATAAAGTTGTTATTTAAAAAGTCTTGGGCCTCTACAAAGGAATAGGGAGCCAGCATAATCATTTAGCACAATGTTGGGGTTTTTTTTATAGAATTCTCTTTACAGAATGACAATGATGCAGCTGATAGACAATACTGTCTGTCAGTGGTTGGTTTTATATAGAGAGGTGCTATCATTCAGGCAAACTGTATTCAAAATGAAGCAGTGAATATTGCAGGGAAATCAGTGATTCAACATAAAATGCACTTAGTGACAATCAAATAATTTCAGAAGGAAATATCAAACAAGTGAAAGACTCAACTCAAAAGAATATAATTGTCTGAAAACCCATCAAGACTGGTGATGTATGAATGTTTTCCATGGACTTTAATGCCAAAGGGAACTACTGATCTCTATTACAGAGGCCAGAAAATACTGAGAAACACCTATGTTCCAGCTCACGTTTTCCGTCTCTCTCTTTTTTTTTTTTTTTCTTTTGTTGTTGTTGTGAATTATTTTGTGAAGTATTTAGTGACTTCACTGAGAGATTTTAAAACCTGGGACGGAGCATTATGAACTAGACCCTATGGTTATTAACATATACCGCAGTACCATATGGAACTTCTTTCAGTGACATAAGTATCATATACTGGTGCCATAGAAAAATAGTGCAGAAGCCAGTTAGTTGTATGAACAATCAATTCAACATCAGTAACTCAGATCTGCATTATGCAGTCTGAAATGCCCATTTATAGAAAAGCACTTATATTCTGGTAGGTGCAATCCATTTATGTACTTGTATATGAAAAATCAAGTCAGTTCTATCAAAGGCTAGGAATATGTTTAAAACAGCATATTTGTTTATTTTTTATTTATTATATTACTGCATCTTTCCTTGCTTTTGCAGGAACATTATCTTAATTAAAATATATATCTCAAGTTTGTAAGAAAAGACACATTAGAAAGGATTTGTAAATTTCCTGAAATGGTTTTACAAATTAATGATTGATTTTAGGCACATTTAAAAAGAATATCAATATAACTTGCAAGGCCTCCCAAGGATTTCCTATTTAGTTACACAAAAATGAGCAAATGAAATGCTATCCATTTGCATTTCCCATTTAAAAGCTAACTGCTTACAAGTACTTGACAAACTACATCGTCACTTTCTCCACCAGGACAAATGATGTACTACTTATTACTTAATCATAATCTGATATGATTTAGTAATATATATCCTATACTTTCAATTCAATCTGGTATCTTATAGTGGTATTAAATTTGCTTAACTATACAAGTGATGTGCTAGAAGGTTTAAACAAAATGAACAAATAGAAACTAAACTCAGAAGGCACTTTTAAAAATTGCTGTTCTTTAACACTTACTTTACTACTCCAGTTCTCTCTTAGAAGAAAGAATAATGTTTTCTTTATCTTTTTTTCTGTTTCTCCAGTGAAACTCTACTATGCACCCAATAGGGACCCAACACCTTGCAGCTGATTTTTGATTCCTTGTCTTTCTTTTTTTCTAGATTCTCTTCTTAAAGTCTTAAGTTATTTCCTGATTCTGTCAGCTTTTCTTTATCTTTCTCTCTGAAATCCCTTATTTTCCACACAAATTTCTCACTTTGGTAAATCCCCTTAGTTTTTCTGACTGTCTTTCAGCCACTTCAAAAAGCTGACACTAATCTGTTCTCCTACTCCAAGTGATTATTTCAGTTCTTTTTCAATCTCTCCAGCATACCAGTCTCAATTTTCACATGTAACTCAGGTTTCTTATGCCTCCAATGTGTGTCTGCCTTTGTCTTCCCTTCTTTTCTTATTTTTTCCCCATTGCCAAGACTTCCAGGTCTGTAGGTCCTTTTTCTCATTCTATTCCATCTTCTCTTTTGATTTCCCAGCCCTGAAGATTTTAAAAACTTCACCTAATCTGTCTTTGAATTTGTCCCTGAATTGACCATGCCATTGAACCGGGTTATCCCTGGAGGTCTGTTCCCACCTGTTTTTTAATGTGATTCTTCCACCCAATCTTGATTTTTTTTCTGACAGTTCTAGATGATTTTAGTTTACCAAACTTCACAAGTATTTGATTTATTGTTTATTTGTTGCTGTTGTTGATTTGATTTCATCCCCTAGTTACATTGTGATGCACAAAATCAAAGAAAAATTGTTCAACCATTTCCTAAGTTATAGGTATTGGAAATTAGTAATTGTGTCCTGAACTGGGTAAATCTGAAGTGTCACTCAATGAAAATAGTATAGAAGCTTTATTTTGAAGGCTTAGCTTTATAACATCATGGCAACACAAGAGTGTTAGCGGAATCAGATGAGATCTGGGAAGCCCGGTGGAGGTGAGGCTGCCATAGCTGCACAGCCCCAGGTCCAACCAGGGCCTGGCACCTGGGCATATGCGCCCCTGAGGCTCCAGCCCCACTCCAGATGCTGGTACAGACCATCTCACACACACACATGTACACACACACACAGAGCTGTCTCACCCTTAGAGGCAAACATACACCCCAGCAGGTCTCACCCCGAGAGACACCCTTACCCCGTGGTCTCTCTGGCAGCTGGCTGGGACTCCTGTAGTCCCTCCAACAGTCAGCTGCTCATATGGTCTCAGAGACACGGGCCTCTGACCCCTGGTCCCACTCCACTCGTTGACACTTAATTTCACTCCCTCCAGTTTCTCTAGTTGCTGTCACGCATCCATACACGCACACACATACACAGAGAACAGAGAGTCCTTCACCCAGAAAAAAGAGTTAGAATGCAAATTATCAAGAAGATGGGACAGACTGCACTGATCAGGTGCAGGACATGAGCTTATCATACTAACCAGCAAACTATTAAGTGTGTCCAGACCTTTTGATCCCCGATCCTTCTGTTTTCCCTCACTTGTTCTTCCCCAAATCACCTAGATCCATCTCTTTCCCTGCCTTTTGTTCCTCCTCTAAATGTCCCATAAGTTCTGTGCAATTGCAAAATGCTGTTCCCCTCTGTCTCCTATTGTGTTCCACACGACTAGGCAGCAAACTCCAGCAGTCCGATAGATACTGCAGAATTGACTCTCCTGATAGGTTTCATGCCTGGATACTGGGACTGACACTCTCCTGGGACAGCTCTGCATGGGCTGGGAAGAGGGTGTTTCTTCCTCTGAGTCCTTGATATGAGTTCCAACCTTCCCTTGTGCCCCGTGCTTGTGTAGAAGGGCTGATGGATCCTGCGATGGGTCTGGAAGAAGCCAGAGACGGGTGTTAGTAGGACTCCACCCTGCCAACATCTGTCTGTGCTTCTTTGTGAGTGTGCAGAAGACCTTCATCACACATCCTAACATGGATTGTCTTCAGATATAGCTGAAATTTTGATCTAAAGGGATGCATAATACAAGAAGTGTTGAATTTGCTTATTGTTCTGTTTATGTGAACAGAATGAGAATATAAATGCGGAATTCTACTCTGTTCTTGTTCACATAATTGAAGGAATAACTGTACTGATTTGAGATAAAAAATATTGAGGCTGAGGCAGGAACAAATCCAGCTCAAAAGATTTAGCTTTCTTTTACACTTAGATAAATATGCAGGCAAATGCAGAAAGGTTAGAATGTGACTGAAATAGTGCAAAAGATGACCAAAGCATAGTAATGACTCAAACATTATCTCTACAAAATTTGTATCCTCATTTAATCACTCGGAATGCACCAACTATGTAGATAAATAGTCAAGATTCTCTTTCCTATTGTAAAATTTATTAGTAACTGTGTTTCTTCAAAGGTGATGATTTTCTTACATGTTCTGAAGAATATTCATGTATATTTTTTTTTAGAATATTGCCCCAAATATCAATAGTGGAGATTAGAAAACTGAGAACTGTAATTGTAATTGAAATGTCTTCACTTGATAGAGTTTTCTATTTATCTCTTCTCAAATAATATATGCACCACTTCTGAGGAAGATAGTCCCTCTTAACCACTGTCAGCCATTAAGAAATGGTTCCCTTTTAGCCTTAATGCTGCACCAATCTGTATCTTTAGTCTCTGTCATGGCAAAATGCCAAACACTATTTTGTGCAACTGAAGGAGTAAATACCAAGTGATAAAACCACATGGCAGAGATTCAATCTTGCTGTTAAACAAATCAAACCAAAATGACCATTTCCTTCAAGCGGGCATGTTATATGGAAAAAAAGGCAGAACCTGGAGCAGTACTGTGTAATTCTGTTCTAATGTCTTGGATCGCCAGCATTAAGGGTGGACTGAATAGAAACAGTTTGACAGCTTTAATGTTGTATATCATTTACCATCTCTCTAGGTTTTGTGTCATTTGGCCAGTTTGTCTGTTTACACTAGCAGCCTGATGGGAGTGGATTTGTGCAGTGAAGTGGTTGATGTTAAAAATCCAGTGAGCTAAGGGTCCAATGTCCTTATTATGTATGTTTAGGGGGAAGTTACTCTGGGCTTGTTCTAGTCTGTTCTCATGGACTGACTGTCAATTTGTCAGTCATCGTCATTGTGTTCCTGGAACATATGCCCTGATTTAATTTCATCCAGAAAGAATCTACTTTTTTTCTCTGAAACCACTCCATGCTGCAAACCAAAAAGAAGTGAGGGGGGCAAACCAGGGGATTCAGCTTCTTGATTCAAACTAATGTGCTGTTATAAGCACACCAGTGTCATTAGGCTCAGACAGCTCTAATGCGGAGGAAGCTTATCTCATGTACTTCGAGTAATAAGTGATAAGTATATTTATCTTGACTTCTTCTGCTCTAAACTAGAATTCTAAAATAATGACTGTACTTTTCTCGTAGTAGAATCACTTTGAAAAGAACTAACAATGGTACAGTAGTTTATCTAAATCAGAAGAAAATGACCAATATTTCTTCAGTGAAAATTTTAATTTTCTTATTGCCACCAATAAATTCTTATTCAATTCTTTTAGGATTATATTTTTCTTCTTCCAAACCATAAAAATATTAATTTAGTCTTAATGAAAAGCAATCTGCAATGGTTTCTTACTGCTTGTATTTTCCAATGGAAGATGTCATAAGTCACTGAATTCAGTACATCTTCAGAAGGAAATAAGAATTATATATTGTGCTTGCAGACTGGGGCCAAACTAACTCTTGCCACTGAATGATCAGGAATATACCAACTTTCTATATTGGAAAACCTGATTCATGTGCCCAGAATAAGAAGTCTAGAAAAAAAGTGTTCTCTGACTTGCATTCTGTTGCCCTTAGTATGCTCTTAGGTTACCTTTTCTTCTTAACAGAGAAACAGAACTTCCTTTCTCTCTCCCCTTTATTGCAAGTAGTTCATGTTCTTATGTTATCAGTAGTTGACAGAAACTGGAGTTGGAACTTAAAAAAACCACCTGAAACCTCATGATACCTCAAGAGGTAGCAGTAGGAGCATTTTTATGGACTGCGCAAGTATAAATTTGGTACTTGTACACTTGACTGCTCAGTGACTCCTATAGTATTTTTGATATAATTTGATATGTCATTTTTCAAAATAGTTGTTATACTGCTTTAATGTTTGTCTTTCATGGAGCCTTTTAGAAGCTTCCCACCTCTGCCAGAAAACATTTTACCTCCCTTTTTTTCAACTGTTTCATCCATGCATCCATGTTGCAGAGTTTTTGGTTTGATTATGGAGCTTATCTAAAGTTACCCTGTTAGGAATTTGAAGATTTCAATCACTTATTTTCTGAAAAGTCATTTTCCTTTTTAGTGAGTACTAGCTGAGACTGTTTCCTGCTATTCTGTGTTAATTAATCCTCTTATATACTTTACCAAAGTTACTGTGTTTTTCAAGATGTTTCTTCTATTACTTTTATGTGCCCCACATTAGACAGATGCCTAGATGCTCACATCTCATGCTCACTTAACACGTCCCTCATAATCCCAAAACAGTATTTCCTGATTTCTGTTGAGTGGTTGGTTTTATGATATAATTTTCAACTTTTTTTTCCTTTTCGTTTTGCCTATAGGCCTACCTCTCTGTTTTGTTACCCAGTTTTTCAGGTGGTGTAGTTTCACTAAATCAGTGTATAGTGAAATGAAATTGCTACTACAGAATAGAGGATTGGACCATAGAATTCTAATTCTCAGAGTTCTGGGATGGCTTTTTCTTACTGCAGTGATGTAGGTCTCCATTTCAGATGCAGTAGCAGCTGGACCCTTAGAGTAGTTCAGTTTCTCAAAGGAAATTAAACAAGAGTCACAGAGGCTGAACGTATTTTCTTGGGGCTTTTCATTTTACTCTATACACAAAAAATTGTTTTGTGAGCAATATACAGAAAGCTATGAGCAGGCAAATTTCACATATAGTGAATCTTGCTGTCAGCAGTATGTTCAACTGGTAAGTTCGTTCTCCAGATTTGATTGTATCTGTCCCCTGTGCTTATCAAACTACTGGTGCACATTGTCTTATCTGTTACAGAGTGGCATCACCCTTCTTGTTCTTAAGCAATCTGTAGCTCAGGAGCCATTAACACTAGCACCTTTCACAGCTGTACTGCAATCCAGAGGAACTGTTTGACAAAGTTTGAAAAAATTGTATCCACTGAAGTGGGTCTGTGCCTTGTTTTCCATTTGTACAGAAAAGTCTTAACCTCCACAGTCTAGTCAGTGAATATTTATATGAATGTCCAGGTGTTTCCCCATAGTGGCATGTTCTAAGTAGGCATGTACATCATGGTTTGGAGAATATTTTTCTTGCTTAATTTTTTGTATGTTTCCTATAAAGTGCATTGTAACATATACTCAAGTTAAGGGAAATGAACATTCCATTTATTATCCTAATATAACAGTCTGTATTGTTAATCTGGATGAAAATTTAAAGCACAAACTAGTCTTTTTGTTAAGAAGGTTCCTTTATAAATAATGCAGAATGTGTAGCCTAAATAAATGCCAGACCTAACATTTTCCAGATGGTGAAAGATGTATAGACATGAGAAGCTATGGAAAATATTTTCCAGTTCTTAACATTTCAACATGTGCATGCTTTCTACTTCAGACTGATTTTTTTAAGGCTCATAGCAATCGAAATCTGTATTTGGTTAGATCTTAATCATCTCTCTGGTTACTGGAGAGATGCACGGTGCTACAAAAGGAACTGTAGTTTATTTATCTGTTAATATCTTTGTGTTGTGTTATAATTATCTCTTATTCTGTTCTGGTGTGTCCTGTACTTAATCCATTTGGATTGGTCTCCCTCCAGAAATGAAAGAACTTGTTGCTATTTTCTTCTTGTAATTATTTATTGTTAAAGGGCTTCTTAAAAAGTCTTGAATATGCTTTAAAATTGTGCTTGTAGTTAACTAAATTTTGCAGTTTTGATCATGGAAATTACTTGTAGATGTTAAGTAATAGATACCTGTCTTTGTATATAAACAGTCATAAATAGTCTGTACCCTTTCCTTAGCTCCCACAGACATTTTGCTTTTTCAAAACTGAGAATGTAAGTAAGAACGTAAAAACACGGAGCAGACTTCATGTAGATATGTCCCTGCTGTTACTAATCTGCAGCATCTTGCTCCATGGGTAGTCCAGCCCTATTATTCAAATGGATAGTCACAGAATAATATAATTGTTAGGTTTTCTTTTGGAAAGATTTTGCCCCTTCATGATCAGTGGCTCTTTGCTTTGTTGCATGTTTCCTTTCATATTTTGCTGTCACCCCTTATATGCTGTCCTTTGACCAGTTTTTTGTTTGTCTTATATTCTCCTGCTGCTGATGTGAATACAGTTATGATTATACTAAGAGTTACGATATGAAATGTCATTTGGATATATAACTCAACTATGCTAATTATCAAGACCATTTATCTTTGTTAATGGCCATTCAAATGTATCATTTGTTTTAACACGATGTTTTTACGCTAAAAGCCTTGAAACAAGTTTTTACAAGGCTCTGACTAATTTTGGATGTTCTGTGTGTATTATTGAGATCAATTATATGTCACAGGCTGTATTGGTACATTAATGCATAGATGTGAGAGCTGCAATGAATGCTTGGAGTTAAAGAAAATAATAAAACTGATCAAGGGACACCCCTCCTATTTTGAGTCATAGTCGTAATAATGATAAAGAGTTGAAGACACTGTCTTTGCTAGTTTAGGATAATTTCATACAGATGAAAAGAAATATCCTTATTTGGTTAAGCATACAGTCTATCCATCAACATTTCTTTCCTATCTTTTAATATGTGTGGCTATTTTTTTCCCATTAAGTATTTGCAGTATTATTTTTCTACTTGTTTAGATTCTCCATGGGAATCAGAAATAGCTGTTCTTTAATGATGGCAGATGACATGATATTTGAGTTTTATAAGGTGCCTTGAGGTCCAGTGAATTAAAAATTTATGGGAATGTCAGATTCTACTAGCTATGTTGTGGGTTAAGAGTAATAGTGTTTTAATTATTTTTTTGTAGAGTATCGTCTAGTTTCAAGCATTTTGTGACCATTTTCCGTTTTCATCTTAGTTTCTTCTTAAAAGTAGTGTTTAATTGTGTTTGTTAGGACTTCTTCTACCTTTCTTCACTCCCAAGAAGTATTAAAATTACCCGTTAATGAAACAATAATCTCCTCTGTGATCTACTACATAGCAGCAGAAATGGCCAGCTGTGACTAGAATAGAAACACTGCATGGAAAAATTGCCATGAATATGTAAACAGGATTTTTTTTTTAAAAGTCACAGTAAGAAAAACTGAAATGAAATATAATAGTATGTGATTACTATGAATAATTAAAAAAAAAAAAGTTTGCATATATGGATAAATAGATAGTAGTGTGGTGCAAAATATGTTAATACATGAACTTTGAATTATGTTACAGAATTCTTTGAAGATAAGTGTATATTTTTTGTGTGTAATGCTTCGGTCTATAATAGAAGGAAAGGCATTAAAAAGTTGTAGGTATATTTTAACTGAGAGCTGTTTTTAAAAGTGCTAGCATCCACTCGTGATAAATGTTGAAATCTTCAAAATCAAGTTGAATGTCTGCTTTTTCATAGATGACGGAGCCAATTCATCTGCTTGCCCACCTTTGTATGTGAGGTGAAGTAACAAATGCATGGATAGCTGTGGCTACTTCCAATCATGAAAGTCGGTAGAGTCTTCTGGCAAAACTTAGATAGAAAATCTTTTGAATCATGTGCAAACTACGAGAATAATATCAAGCTTTTTATTCTTCTAGTGTTGGTGTATGAGGTCCATGTATACACGGGTGCCAAACTTGGTGCTGAAACAAATTCTAATGTTTATATCAACCTCATTGGGACAAGAGGAGATTCTGGCAAAAGGAAGCTCCATAGATCTAAGAATAATAATGTAAAATTTCTACATGGACAGGTGAAGTAAAAACAATGCTTCTTCTGATTAATAAGAGTAAATTATGACTGGCAAACTGTTTCTTCAAGTGTAAATATATTTTTATTTACAAATTTTATTCACTTAGTTTACCGTTATCTCATGTATTTTATTAACTCAAAATTGCGGAATTACACAAATAACTTTTATCTGCTGGATCAATTATTTACTGAGAGCATTCGATAGTATAATTTGAATACTCTTGGTTAATTATATTGTACATATAGATAAAATGGTAACAATAACATTTCTGTTCTCCTGAAGAGATCACTGTGAATTTTAGAATTGGGTTCTAAATCCTTATTCCCAAGTATGCTTTCCAGTCTTGGTGAGGCAGATAGGGCTAGAAAATGTAATTTAGAGATGACCAAATAATTGTCTGAAATTGATCATTGTGTCATGCCACAGGAATCAAGTGCTGTCTCTGTGGAGTAATTCTAAGGTGTAATTCACCTTAGAGAGCTTTAAAAGATCCTCACTGACTGGCGAGGACCAATATAAGACACCTATATTCATTTTGAAAAAATAAGAAAAAAACCCCTATTCTATGCTATTATAGTCAAAGCAATAGCTGTCTTCAAGACTTTTATCATTTTCCTTGTATGGTTCCACAGATGGATATTTTCTGCATAAAGGCTGTCTCACTGGGAGACTTGGAGAAAGTTCTGATTAGCCATGATGGAGCTGGTCCAGGTAGGATTTAACTTCCTAGAGACCGATCTGTTTTCAAGTCCTTTTTAAACACAGTGTACTTCATTTATATTGCATCTTTCATACAAAATGTGACAGAAGGTCTCGCAGTGTCTTCCCGCACACTGTGATGGGATGGTGAAAACCAACAATAATGGACAGCAAAAAGGACATGAGTTTAATTTCAAATACTGTCATTACACTCTGGTTTTAAGTTTATTTATAAGAAAACACTATTTATTTGCATATAGAAAACTCATTAAAACATTGCTCAGGCCAGTAAAACATTCCTTTATTAGGAAAGAGTGAAGACTGACAAACAGAATGAAAGATATTCAGCACCTGCTTTACTACCAAACAAATTTTGAGTGGCTATATCACAATGTGCTTGCTGCTTTGGACAATGGTAGAATATCTGGTTATTTATTTGATTTGTGCAATTCAATGTGGAGCTGCTCTAGTGAGTGACATTGCATTCAGCTTGTGGATTTTTTCAGAAAAAAGGAGAATTTTGTGATGAGATGCATTTTTGGTACAGGCCCTTGTGGTGTACATCTCTGGAATGATGTCAGTGAAGAGAAATCTAGCATTTAAAAACACTGAAGATGTAAATACTACAAATATGTTTGCAATTAGTAGCTAGGAAGAAGCTAAGTGAAGAGAAGGGTTTTTAAAGCAGTTCAGGGCCACACTGATACCAGATTAGAAAAGCATTTTTACCCTACTCTGTTCTGAAATGGCCCCAGGCAACACCCATCTTGCTGTCTGCCTGTACTAAGGCTCTGAGCAGACTTGTGACTATTACAGAAGTAGTTTTTTAGTGCAGCTTTGGTATGGGGTGTCAGCTTGATTCTTGTAACTTTGTAGTTCTCTAGTTTGCCGCCTTCAGCAATATGAATGATTTGAGAGTTTCATGTCCTGGTAGGCCAGGACGTAACACAGAAGGCAGTGTGGTGAGCCTACCTTCACTCTTTCCCCCAAGACACAGTACCATGCTTTCTTCTCTCACCTCTCCTTTAATAGGCAGTCTAGCTGTATCACAGGACCAGCTTTACAAATCTGCAACTGGACTCAGCTATCTTAATCTGATGATGGAGTTCAAATTCTGTGTTTTTGGAGGATTATCTAAACAGGACAATGGATTGAATTCTACCTATAACAAAATGTATGCCTTGGTAATTAAGATGATTGTTCACTGTACTCAGAACAGGCAGGTCTCAACAGACCTCTTTTGAGCTGTACCCAAAACTAGCCCCAGAGGAGCCTGGTCTGAGGTGACCAGGGGGATTGAGAGCTGGAAAAGGATGGTGAGTCAGGAGAGAGGCCATTAAGAGACCCAATCTTTTGGGGGTTCAGAGGGAGGAAAGAGGATTCCTTTAGAGGTGGGACTGCACTTTTTTCTAATTATATCACTTGCCTGACTGATATGGCAGAAGGTCTTTAGTCTTGATTTGAAGACTGTCTTGAAAGGATCATGGAACATAGGCTTTCTTTGGGAGTCCTAGACTGTAGGGCATAATTTTCTCCCACAGCCACTGTGGATGGGGAAAGAAATGGAATTTTGTCCTAGATAGCAGGGTTTTGGCATTGGGCAGGTGTGAGTCACTAGATGGTGTGTCTTATCTGCTGAAAGAACCTTCTCCTTCATAGAAACCTTCCACACATACCTGTACATTTATATGAGCAGCACCTTTAATCTTTTTTGGCCTGTTTCAAAGTGACCTGTCTGATTGCAAATCTTGGCCAGGCTAGTAGATTCCTTCCAATGAAAGCACATCTGAAGTATAGGAGGGTGACAGAAGAAGCTTGCAGAGTGACCTAATGTGCCCTGGGCCTGAAGTCTTGAAGAGGAAATGACACCTTGCTCTATGCACTAGCTGGGCAAGCTCTCCCTATGGGACAGAGACTGCTGCATTCTAGGGACTTCCAGACTCAGATGCAGCCAGGGAAGGAGAGCATGAGAAGAAATAGAACAATTGTCTGCTTCTGACTAAAACATCCCTCATGATGTTTTGCTACAATGTGGTGATAAATAATCATATGAGTCAGGCAAAACCTCATAAGCAATATGACAAGTTGTGAGTGGCGTAGACATAGTGAGAATAGGGTATTTGAAAAGGACTTCGCAGAACTGTACTAGTCTCTAGGATGGCTACTGGAAGTGATCTAAGAGATCAGCACGTATGTGGCAGTGGTTACTGCTGTTAGGGAGAGGATGAGTTCAGTAGACCAACAGAAGTGAGGCTGCACACCTCCGTGCCTGCTGGTCCCACTAGTTAACAAGGCTGAGTATGTGTTCCCAGTAGGCAAACACACAAACACATTTATAAAACACATTTATAAAATACATATATGTGTGCACATGGCTGGCCATTCAAATCAACACTGGAACTCAGCACATGCACATACACAAACAGGAACAATGGCTTTATCCTGTAACACTCTCCAGCTGATCAGAATGACAGCCCATCAATTACAAATATATGCATATATATACAGTATGTGTGTATAAGGCCTCCAGTAGCTGGCTTTAGACAGTCAGTTGTTGGCCCTGGATCCTTTGGTCCACAGTTTTCCCAGTTACTGGCACCTAGACATACCAAGCCCCTCCAAGGCTGCAGCCCCACTCTGTTTGCAAATGCCAGCAGTAGTCTTAATGATTTGTTAATTTTTATTCTTGTATATATAACAACGACTTCATTCACCAAGGATCAAAATTCCCAGCTTTCACACAGATCTCCATTAACTGCATAAACTGATTTAACCCAACATCCTTATGCCTGATCGCAAGGAATCAAGAGATGTAGGCTGGGATATGAATGGTGTTGGCAGTTCACAGATGTATGCATATACTTGTCTCCAAGGAAAAAAACCCTACCCCTCTTAAAATTAAAACAGAGTAAGTCAGAGAAGAATTAACATTGAACCTCTTGCAAGAGACACAGAATAATAAAACTTTCATTCTGTTAATATATCTTATCTATTTAGCGGAACTGTGTTTTAATATGACCTGTGTTTCTGCTAGAAATAGATAATCTGAGCTTTTTTCTTTAAATTTATTAAAAAAAAAAAAAAGCAGCATTGTTTTTCATGATATGCTTTTGTCATTTCAACATAGGCAATGGATGGTTCCTGGATAAGATTGTCATCAAACATAAAGAAAGGGAAGATCAAGAGGTTGTATTTCCTTGTAATAGGTATGCCATTCATGGAGAAAAGTAATTCGTTACATTGCCAACAACCTGAGGAAAAAATTGCAGAACAAGCATGTGCACACAACCTAGATGTATGAGCAATGCTCCAGAGTTTTTCAATATACAAGGGATGCAAAATTTTGCCATTGAAGACAAAGAACAAAGTTGCTGTATTGTTGTAGGAGGGTGTCATAGCCAAATGCAAAGAGTCCCCAAACCAAATGTTGCATAGGATGAAAGGTGCAGTGATCTTTTTTTTTAATCTCAATTATTCAAAGATCACATGAAAATAAATAAGCTTTCAGTTCTCAGTCTTTTAAGAGGTATTATGTGTAAAGATGTGGTCAGTTTCTCTTTCTCTGTCACTGAAAACCTTATATACATACTGGAAATCTTTGGAAAGATCTTTAACTTTTCTCCTAAAGGAGAGCTACAATATTTCCTTTCATTTAGTAAATCTCATCTGTTTTACTAGGTCTAGAATTTTGCTATCATGGGTAAAATTCAAAAACTCTCTCAGTTACAGCAATTACTAAACAGCTTATTCTTCCAAATTCTCTTATTATCTGAGACACCTACAACCTGAAATTTTAGCAGTCATTGGATTGAATCATATAGCTATAATAAAAAATAAAATAAGCCAATAGATTAAAGATTTATGTTATTTATATATAAGTATATTTAACACAAGATAAATAATTTGAATAATTGTAATGTAGATCCATATAATTATATTCTGTTGTATGTGGTTTCTGGAATTTATGAATTTGGGTTACGTGGCTAAAATAGTTTTCATGCTATTTTGGGAACTGTGTCTTAAAGTCTTGAAAATCTTTAGGGGTTCAGTAAAGACAGCTCTCCCTCTCTATGAATCCTACCTGTTTACAAAAAAAAAAAAAAATAATTGAGATGTAAAATGAACATTTACACTTCTCAGAACTATTATTCCAATGATCAGGTTTCTGGTTTAGTTTTCCTTTTTGGCTATTAGGCTTTTTAATTAGTGTGGTGTGCATTAACTATGGTTATTGGAAGAGTAGATGAATGAGAGAATTATTTCCTTCATTTCAAGGAGATTTTATGATACTCCTCTAAAGGCTGGGATACTTAATAAAGACACTGGGCTCCCTAGAAAACTGCCTCATCAAAAGGAAATTGTTAAACTCTTAGAAAAAGATTAGAGACATTATATATAGAACTAGAGGAGTTCTGTCACTGTTTGCCTGCAGTGTAAGTGTGCTGCCTATGTCAAAGTTTGCTTTCTGTTATTAGAAATTGTTAGTGATCATTCATTTCTTAGGAGAGAATGAGGAGATAGGTCACAAAAGTTAATCAGGCTATTCATTGCAACAATAGTTGAAATATAGTGGAGTTCAGACATCATGCATAAGAGATTTATTCATGGAGCTTTGTTACATACAGGAAATGAAATATATTATGGAACCTTGGGTTTAAACAAATGCAACATTAACATGGAGTCAATAGAATAGATGCATGTATTTATTTTTAAAGAAGTGAGATTGTTAAAGGCTGTATAGTGTTGTATCAGCAAGGGAGATCAGCTGAAGGTGTATGGATGTATGTAGTGAAATTATATTGCAGGAAAGCTCCTTAAATTCATCAGTATAAATGAAAAGGAAAGGAAAAAGAGAAGTTCAGTTAAATGCTGCAGACCTACAGGAGCTTTAGAAACTTCCAGACCTGCAGGTGTTATATATCATTTCAAGTCAAATGAATATAACTAACCACTACAGGTTATATAACCTCCCCAAATGTACAGTTAAGGCTCTGATCTTGTAAATACTTAGTATTTAATATACTGTATTTCATATAGCACTATAGTACTTCATATAGCTACCATGAAAATTCCTATTTGCCTGGAGCAGAGTGACCCAAGTTCTCGTAATATAATATGAATAAGGCTGACTATGATGAATGTATAAAAGAAAATTTGATCTAGGGAGTAGTTTCAAGGCATAATTTGATAAAAAAGTATAAAATAATACTATTGATGTGAGAAGGTAATTGTCAGATTACTTGTAATTTACTGATAATTTTTATTATTATTTTTGTTTTTGCAATGAAAGATGGTTGGGTGAATATCAAGATGATGGGAAAACTGAGAGGGAGCTAATTGCTAATAGTAAGTATTTTTGTAAAGAAAATCTGTGTTATAATAATATAGTATATAATTAATGCCTAGTTATTATTGAAGAATCCTTCTGAATAAGATCTTAAGAAGAAAAGTGATAATAAAGTTGCTCATGTTTTTTTTTTTTGTTTTTTTCCTGTTCATATTTTAGAGGATGGCAATTCAATGAAGGCATTCCTTAAAGGTAGGAATTGTTTTCTACACCATTGTTTTTGCTGTTTGAATTTAACCTGCAAATCAGTATTAAATGACGAATATGTGAACAAGTGACCTCATTGTATATGTCTATCAACTGTGAGAGCTGCTGAAAACAATTTGGCTAGCAATAGTCTACAGAAAGGACTAGGCCTTTATAAACAATTGAGAAAAGCATGCTGCTCATAAACCATTTCTGGGTTTCTTCATATTTCTACTATTCTGTCTTGAAATCAGCCAGGAATTTCTCTGAGAAGAGATTCAAGTGTTGTTTTGTTTATCCCAATGTCACTGTCATTTAATACATGGGGACAGGTCCCCTAGCAAACATCAGCAAGTTGAAAAATGTGTTGTGAAGTGTCAGTAGAAGCATTTTCTGATCAAAATCCATCAGGGTATTCCCAAAGTAGCCAGAAATAATGCAGGCTTAAACTCCAAATCTGTTAGCGAAGCTAAATGTAGTATATACATTCAGTTGACTAAAATTGTTTGAATTAATAAAAATATTTTCACAAAAATCTACACACCCAGCTTTCTGGTTTTATACCTACAAAGGCAGCAACATCACTGTAATAACACTAGTACCTCCCAAGTGTTAAAGTTTGAGATGCCATCTTGGTGTTTCTCTCTAACCGGAAAAGAGAAACAGACTCTCACAAGTATCTTTATGAACATCCAACTGTAAATGTGAATTCTGTGCAACTGTGTCTGCAAACTATGTGGAAGAAACCAAATTTTAAAAAGTAAAATTTACATTTGTCTGAGAACAGTGACTTGCATTCTGTAGGATGAGTCCTGATCGCTCAATCTAATTCCAGTTTCAATGGAAATTAAATCCTTTGCATTCAATCAAACAGTTTAGCCAACAGCTTTATTGTTCCATGGCAACATAACTTTGACAAAAGGAGACTGATTAACTCAGGTAAGTAAAGTCTTTCCCACAGAGAAATTTGATTTTCACAAGAGTGACTTGGAATTGAATTCTGCATTCTGCTAAGCGCACAGTTCAGAGATGCAGCCATAACATCTATTTCACCTTATGTTCAGAAAATAGACTATATTTTACTACTAATCTAAGGTTTTTCCAGTGCAGCTTTATTCTTTATTATGCTATAACAAGCAGGCACAGATGCACAGACTGCTGGAACTTCTGCATGTCAAGAACAGTTAGAAATAATATATTGATTATGAGGGGAAAGGAGTGGCTTATTCTTAATCAGTTTGTAAGACGTCACACTGTTAAGGTGTCCAGGAAGACCCAAAGCGTGTCTATGATGATTTCTTAGGCTGAGATCGGAGGTTTTGAATAATGAAGGTATAAAGAAGAACATTTTTATGATGTATTCTGTCAATTAGCTACGCATCAGTTTAGCCTGAATTGCTCTGTAACCATCTTTTCTTTACCCAAGAGCTCATGGCAGTGAGGAACTGAGATAGGTGAGAGATTGTGCTTTTATGCCTTATGTAAAAAAGATGATGAGCAGAACTGATTTCAGGATTGTTAAGTTTAATTTGCGTTGTCGTACTGGTTATCTGATAGACCTTGCATGTGAAAAGACTGACTTTTATAGGAGGGTAACAATCACAAGAGGTTTGGAAAGGTGCCTTGTACTCAGTTCTATGTCAATCCATCATGACACAGTACCAGGGTTAGAGTGATAAGAGAAAATTCCAGAGATGCAGAGTCTTGGAAGAAAAAGTAATTGCCTTAAATTCTCCCAGCAGCTGTAGCAGTGAACATTTCACATGGTAAAGCAAACAGTAGCGATAAGCAGTCCCATTCACAGTGAAAGTGAAAACTTTCCATCTAACATACACTTACTGAATAAGAAGCAAGCAAGAATGTTGATGTTAGGGAGCGTGTGTTTTATGCGTTCGTGTGTCATATTCTATATGAGCTGCAGTCTTCAAGTGGGCTTCAAAGAAAGTCATAAAAAGTTGATTGGCATAAGTCAGTATTATTTTGGTGATTTTCAGGGTAAGATCAATGTGCTTAAGTCAGGTCTAAAGCAAAGGTTACAAAACATTTTATAAGTCACTCTGAAGGTCAGAAATCTTACTGTCTTTCACAGAATGACAGAATCAGCTGGGTTGGAAGGGATCTTGAAGATCATCTAGTCCAACCATTAACCTGGCACTGACAGTTCCCAAATACACCATGTCCTTAAGCACTTTGGATAAGGCTAGTTACTTGTTCAACCACCTAGCCAAACAAGAGAGTTTGAAATTCATCATTGCTAAGCAGTTTACTTGAGGGCTCCTGGTCCTTCTTCAGCCAGGATGGCATTATGCCAGCTTTATCGAAGCATAAATCCTAGATCCCTGTGAATACTACTGCTAGTTATGGATTCTGCCAAAATTCAGTGTGCCCATATCAAGTTTTCTCAGCAACCCTTCTACATTCTGTAGATTACAGAGAAGCATTGGTAAATCAGTCATAGAAACATTTGTTTGTATTCTCTTGATTCTACTTTGTATGTTTGATGCAAGATAAAAAGGGAAAGCGTATTGCCCTGGTGTAGAGAAGGCAAGTAGCTGCTCTCAGCTCTCGAATTACGAAGTTTTGAGGGTGAATGGGGCTTTACATCACTCTCTAATAGTTTCCTACATTTTAGGGAAATTTTACTACTTCATCCTTCTATTTTCTCTATTTCTTTTCCTTTTCTGCCTCAAAATAGGTGAAGTATCATAACAGCACATTGTAAAGAATTTTCTCTCAAAGCAAGGAGACAAGACATAGTATATTCCAGTGTTGTCCACACTGCAGTCAGTTAAAAGGAGCTGGGTTCCGGTAATGTAATTCCTGTAGGGTGCTCTGTGGTGTTGTGGGCTTTTGTGGTTAGTGAATAAAATATGGTTCAACACTGATGACCAAAGTTCAGTTAAGAGTTATTTCTATGTTGGCTCTTGTGTTATGCAAGGTTGTTGGTATTAAGACATATAAAAAGTTCATTAAAAAAAAGGGAAAATATTCAGTAAATCCTCCCATGACTTATTTTAGTTTTAAATTATTTCCTACCTTGCAAGTACTTGCTAATGGAGTGAGAATGATCACAGAATCTCCAAACTGTAAATGGATTGGTCCTGCTTCTAAAAAGCAATGACAGTATATATTGCCAGGTGGAGGCTGAATTTCCTAAGAAAATTAAATAAGCAGACTGCTCTGCCTCAAGGCAACACAAATTTCTACAATCTCCAGGAAGTAAGCAACCTGTTTCTCCATTTAGCAAAGTGAGAATGTTCACTAGTATCAGGGAAAAGTCTCATTTTGAATGTAGCCATGCATATGAAACACAGAAGACAACCTACTCAATGCAGCTATCTGATTTCCAGAACCTCAGAGTATCCTGAAAAGAGATATAGAAATCACTGAATACAACAGGTATTTGGCATCAGTTTCTGTCTGGTGTAGCCATCCTTATCAAGTAGCTGTCTAAGTGAATACAATATTAGATGAAAGATTTTTCTCTTATTCTGGCATGAGCAGGTTAAATGAGTTTGTTGAACTGAGAAAAAATGCAGTCAGTCTGGGTTAGCTCAGTTACCAAATTGTAGAAGCATTAAAAGTAAATGTAGGAGAACAAGCAGTCACAGATGCTAAGAGGCCTTAAATCTGTTAGCTACTGATTTATTTCCTGGAAAACTCCCAATTGGTGTCTTAGCCTTTCTTCTGAAATAATAATTACAAACACAATCATGGATATTAATTAAAATAAATCAGCTTGCCTGAAGTACCTTCTCTAAACATGCTGCCTCTTTGAGCAAGGAACAGCCAGTTATGCGTCCATGCTTTCTCTTAACCTGGGGCTTGCTCTCTCCTGAAGGAGAGGGATATTACAAAGCAGAAAAACAAACTGACCTGGGAAACACAGTAATGCAAAATTATCTTAATTTCCTCTCTGCTGTGTTCCTGGGACAGCCTTCAAAATGGGGCATGGTTGGCGAGGATAAGAGGTTCAGGGCTATATTAGGAGTCTTTGTAAAAATTTGAAGCTGCTCATAAACCCCTCGGAGTGCTCAGGAACAGCAGAAGCTCAAACGATGCTTGACTTCACCAAGTGTGACACCCTGAAGGGTACCACATGCCAACCTGGCACAAGGAGATAAAATTCAAAGCTGGCACATATATCAAACAACAAAAGTTCCTCATTAGGCAAACTGTGGATCTTCCACATACTACATCTGACTCATTCCTGGAGATGACCTCAAAAAAAGAGTTCAGATGGAAGGATCCTTTCAGCTAGTGTGTTACTCAGCAGACTGACTGTGAGATGTGTATTGCCTGCTGTTTTATGCCTGAGCCCAGAAGAGTCAGGGAACAGTCATATGTAATAGAGAAACAGCTTCTATAATAAGGGGAAAACCAGAATTAGATAAAGAAAACTGTGAAAAACAGGGGAAAATTATAAATCAAGAAAGCCAGACCAGGTTTTCACCCAGTCTCCATCTCCACTCAGGTGGAGGAAAGCAAAAGGTATGAAAAAAGAACATGGTACTCTAAGAAAAAGAATTATTTTTTTTTTTAACTAAACTATTCTAAAATTCATTTTGTCAGCACATTGCATTGATTGCATTGTAGGCTTACACTCAATCATGAAATAGTTCTCTTTTATATTAATCCCACTAGCAAATCATCATATCATCACAGTATTGGTCACAGTCTAAACATAGGCTTTTGATTTTCTTCCACTGTTACGTTCCTTTTGCCACACAAGATCAAGTGTCTTTTCTACAAATAATTTATTTGAATTCAGTGGAAGATTTATTTTCAAGCAGTTTAGTAATTTTCTAATCTATAGTGTCAATCTAAGTATTTTGTCCACACCTGAAATGGTTCTCGGTAGCTTCCCGGTTGCATTCGGGACTTCAAACTTTGTTATGAGTACAGGTCACCTACCAAAAAAGAATCTCTGGCAGGCCCAAGTCATGATCGGAGGTCAGTGGAAACACATCTTTGAAATTCCCTAAATCTTGGATTCCACCCTAATGAATGATCTGATCTGACAAAGGAGCAAACTGAACATGAAGCTTAGAAAAATCTGAGAAAATAGGTTTAAGTTTCTTTGTTTAACTTGTGTAATAGCCAGCAGTTCTTACAAATGGATCACATAAAAGTATTTCAGAGTGTTAGATTTCTTTTTCATGTTACATATGAACACTTTAAGAACTGAAATTTAATAAATTAATTACTGCAATTAAAGCAACTGGTTTGTTATAAAGAATGCAAAAACCTAGCCTAATTATCCTTTTCCCGCTTCCTTGGTGTTAATTTCTGCTTGTGTACTCACTTCAACAGTTGAATTTAGCAAGTCTTATTGAAGTTATATTTATCTTCAAGAGAAGGAATGATAGTTTATTTTTATAAGGTGTGATGTAAGTTCATAGTAATCTTTAAATTCACTGTTGTAATAACAAAAGCATCCATTACTCCCTGTTACTGATATTAAAAGTGTGATTTTATTTTGTTTAGCAAAACAGTGGAGAGTGCAGGTTAAAACAGATGAAGATTCCCCAGAGCCACAAGAGTGTAAAAGGACCCTTGTGATTTATGGCTCAAAGGGCAAAAGTGATGAGCTTCTGCTTTCTCCACAAAATCCAGGATATGTGTGCTTTCTACCCAGAGCAACAGATGAATTCATTGTAAGTCATACAGTACTACACAGAGCTTATCATGACATTCCTCTCTAGCCAGAAAATATATATATATATATATATATATATATATATATATGGAATGCTAGTTTGGCTGGTACAAATGACATATTTATTTACAAAGATGAAATGATATAACTTTAGATCTTGGGTCGTCTTCTGCTGGTAGTCCTGTTCTACTACAGCCATCTGCAGTGTTCTCTGAATTTTCAGTGACTTTAAGGGTATGTATCATGGAGAAAAATGGTCCCTTTTGCGTAACTTACTGCATCCACCAGCTCATCTTGCATTTTTTCTAATTCTCTAAAGATTCCTGAGTTGGAGTTTATACAAAGGGCAATATAAAATTATTAGCAAATGCAGAAAATGAAGAATTGGGCAGTATTCCCAGAGGACATAAGTTGGATTTTCTTTCCTTTATTTCAGTCTCTGTAAAGCAGTCTCCACTCTCCCCCAAAATACTTGCATCTCTCAGGACAGCAGGCGGAGGACTTTTCTGGATAATCATAAATCACAGGAGAATGCATTCACGCATATCAAAGTGCGATGAACCCTGAAGCAATAGCATATACATGGCCAGTATTAAAATCAACCCTAACACAGACCTGACTACCTGTACATCTGACACACATCCTGCTGCTTTGAGAGGCTTCATCTGAGACATCTTTTTAATGTTCAGATTCTGTCCTGGCTTTCTAGGCTGTCACTGCAAATTCTGTTGATTGGCATGAAGTGTAGCTTCTAGCCAGTTAGATGAGAGAAACCGTTTGCAATTCAAGGCAGTTTTGTAAAGCTCAGAAATACTTTTCAGTGGCTGCAGTAAACATTCCGAAAACAATGGCAAAAATACATTTAGAGAATGTTGGCAAAGCTTCATCGTAATGACCTGATCCAGGCTGAATTTTTAATTTAAATAACAAGCTAAAGCAATTTAGGAACTTTACGGGGAGTAAATGAAAACATAAATGGCACTTGTTAAAGACAAGAAAGCAGTTGCTTACCAGAAACCAGACAGGAAACACACCGAGCAACAAAAGGACCTTCCTAAACCATTGATAAAATGGAAAAGGTCAGTAGAAACAGAACCCATGTATGGAGCAACCACACCAGCTGGCTGAATTTTGGCAAACATCATTCTATAAAGCAGACCTCTGCTATATCGAACTTGGCAGTAATTTCCCAAATGGCATGTATTCCTTGTTAGAATTGCCTAATTTCAATGACTGAGTACCGTGCTAGGAAAAATTAGTATTATTATGTGTCAGCCATGGTTGTTCCTCATAGTCTACTATCCCAGGCACCATAGTACCATACCCATTGTACTGGGCTTCCATCCCAATGGCTTTCTAAATGCTTGTCCATATTTTTTGGATTGGCTTTGGGTTAGTGCCTGTATTTTCCCCTTAGCTATTTGTGTCCTTGTTGCTTTGTATGAAGAAATTAATACTATCTGAGCATTGCTTACTGTGCATGATTTTTTTTTTCTTTTTGCCACATTGCTTACAGTGTTTTACAGTTTTTGTGGTGTTCTAAGAAAATCAGAATAGGGGTTCTGATATAAAGGAGCATTTGGGGTTTCATGGATATCTCCATAAATATCTTCATATATTCTCTAGGTTGTTCAGCTAATAAAGGCAGTTTCTTCTTACTCTCCCTTTCTTTGTTCTTACTGAGGTTATTCAGAAGAATGCAGAAGCTTTGCTCATGTTTTCACACTGTAGCAGCAGACTGGAGGCATGAGCATGATATCACAGGATGACAACCTGTGAATTCAGCTTTCCAGAAGCAGGAGTAAATGAACTTTTAAACCCCCTCAAGATCCTGATCCTAGACAAATGTCCTTAGTAATATAGTGCAGTAAAAAGAACAACAGGCTATGTGCTATAAGCAGCTCACATTGTTTTGAAACAGTACACTTAATTTTGATCTCAGAGAGACATTTATTGCACACTGAGGACAAGGAGGCATGTAAATTCCCGATTTTCCAGGTGCTCACACAAATGTATGCACAGATGTGTATCGTATTCAGAATGATTATCTGATCCAAAATTTTTCTAACCAACTCCTATGAAAGAACAGGTGTAGTTTAATTACATGTAGCAAGTGTAAAGAATAAATTGTTTAAAGAGATAAAATAGCAGCATGATATCAGGTACAGTTGTTGGGTTTCAGTGGTCTCAAACATCTGTAGTACAGTGGGTGAGCTGCTTAAATAAGAATAAATTTAATTAGAACACCTTAGTTCTAATAAATAAATCAAGAAATAAGCGATGTGTCAATATTATTGAATCTGCTGAATGTTCTAGCATTGAAGATAGCACGGCAAGAAACCATGCCACTTCCAGTGAACAAACACATTGAAAAATAACTGGGAAAATGAAAGTAAACTGACATTGCAGTAGATTTTTTTTTTTCCTTGGTATTCTGGTGATTATAGGAATCAGTTGTTGATCTCACATGGAATGAGTACATTTGTAAAGTATATATATCCTTCTCCCAGTTGACAATGTTTCTTGGTTGCTTACAGAGTAGGTTTGTCAGAGCATGCCTTTGGAGAGTCCTAGTGTATCATGCACATTCTGTTTTTCACAGAATCATAAAATGCAAAGATACATCGACTAACAGATCATGGGATTGGGATCCCTAAAACTACTCTTCAGAATACTAGCACAGGTCATTTGAAATGAGCAACAGAGTTCTGCAAGTAGGACTGTTCATAAATACACAACAAATATGGAATGTATTTTGTGTTAAGGACTATGAGGATGACAGAAAATTTAAAATCACATGATGCAATACTCCATATGTTTTCCACAGTATGAGACGATTCTCCATACAACAAGTAGCATGATTTCTGGAGTTCCTGACAGAAGGCTGTTCAGCTGAATTTTAGGATGCTTTGACCACACCTTTCTAACTAGAATCATTCATGCTTTTTTTTTTTTTTTTTTTTTTTTTTTGGGAAGTGATAAAAAAATTAATTTAAATGTGCACCCCAAAAGTAAATTTTACAAAGCTTTACTTATGTTAGGCATGATGTCTTTGGAGAAGCCCTGCATGAGTCAAAACCAAAAAGATTTAAACTATTATGAAATTTTCTAATCATCTTCATCAGTTATCTGTCTCTGAGAGCTTCAAAACCCCAGTGGCTTTGCCAGAGCATCCTCTTGAATATAAGAGCTGTGCTCCAATCATGTAATAGAAAAAATATTGTGTTTGGTATATGACAAATGGCATCCAACTCAGCTAAGATTTGAAGTATTAAATACTACATAAAACCGCTCAGAAGAAATAAATGTAGAAAAATTAATTAGGAAATTATAATAATGAATTAAAAAAATGAAGTGTCCTCTTGCAAATATTTTGCAAATTTAAAACCAGGACCACTGGATACATACTTTGAGATGAATTATTTGTCTGTCTGTGCTTTGAAGGTCATGTTACATCAATTAATAGGCATCGATGGAGAGAAAAGCCAATTATGGGGGTCAAAGATAGGATATCGTATTCCAAAGGGAAACTGATAGTATTAAATTGCTCAGAAAAGGATTACAAGAATGATGTAATGGCAATGATATGTTACAGTGGTGGAGATGAACAGAAAGGTTAATGGCCAGAGCTGTGGGGGGAAAAACAAACCTATGAAAAGGGGGGAAATATCTAATACACTGAATTGAAAATAGTTGGTGTTTAATTCCATGGATCATGGACAGTATGATTACTAGTTCTTGCTGGTTCAAAAGCAATCATGGAATTAATTGAAATTGTGATTCTAGAAACAAAAGGGAAAATGGTGGCTTTTAAATAGCCTGTCATGTAGTCTGAAATTATTTTCTTATATATTTCATTTGTGCATTTCCTACAAGCATTATAACACATGTCTTAATGTCAATTTAGATGCCCAGAGAATTGCAAACTTATGTAGAAGAAGACAAAAGTAAAATGTGAGGTACAGCTTGCCCTGTCATATAAAAATAATCAAGTTCTGTAATGTTGCAACTCCAAACCAGAGAGCTTTTTGGAATAATTTGTGCATGGCATGTATAGTAGTTGTGTGATACAATCATGAGGTCCATCTGCAAGAAAGAAAATCTGCAGGCAGTGATTTTACCAGTCACTAGTCTGATTCTGGAAGAGAAGCAGCAGTGATTTGCTTGTGAAGGAACCATAGTTTAGGTGGCTGAAGAAACTGTGCTCTCTCCTGTCAATAAACCCAAATAATTCCCATTAAGTTTAGTATGAGATGAATGCATATTTCAGAAGGAATTAGACCACTTAGTCCACCACAGCTAGTGATATAGCTAATGGTATCTTTTGCAACATACACAGCATGAATGAAAGTCTCTTGACATGAAATTACTTTTTCATGGCACAACGGTGGAGACCAAGTTAGGAATCTGTGAGAATGTGGTAGATCTGAGATAGATCTCCCTCCCATATCTATCCAAGTTAGATCTCCCTCACATGTGCACTGTAGTCTGGGACAACCTTAAGACCTGTATGCACGATCATATACAGACAGGCAGGGCAGGCTAGGCTTAGAGAGAGGACAAGTCTTGTACCCTCTTCTTCAGTGTAAAGCTGCTACTGCGTGGCTGTTGTGGTACTGTGGAGCTGAGAGATTCACTGCAACCTCGGGGCCATTATATTGACAGTGGGAAGTATTTACTCCCTGGTCCTTAAAGAACAATGCCTTAAATCTTGAAATTTTGTAGGATTGGCATGGCAACCAAGGTAGCTGATACTTCGCTACATGTATGTATCCACCGTGCAAAGGCACGTGAACCAGCTTTAAGCAAGCTAGGTCAGCAGTGAAGGGCTGTCAAGTGCAGAGCTCTGTTGAGAAGCACAATAAATTAATCTATTAGGAGCTCTGTATTCTGTCTTAGGAGCCAAGTCTGCTAGTGATGCTGCTGGTCCCAAAGCATGATTGTGTAGGACTAACCAGTTTCTTACTGTGATGCTACTGGGTGCACAAAAAATTTATTTACTGGCAACAGTCACCAAACCTTATGTTATGACTGGTCTGGGGGAAAAACAAAAGCAATATGAGAGAAAAAAAAAGGTCATTGGCAACGTTTTCTGTTTTGAACCTTCTTAGAAATAATTGTTACCTTTTTATTTCTGGCTTGTTTCATTTGAAAATCACTTCCCATCTTGTCTTTCTTGCAGTTGCCCAGTGAAAGACTGCAACACTCCATTTCCTGGTGTTCAGAAGACTTTTGATGCGGTGGTTAATGTCAGGCAGATCATTAGTGCTTGATACAGTTTGATCACCCCAGTTCTCACAGCCCTAGGTTGGATAGTTTAACCAGATCTCACAGAAGCCCATAATCATCAACCAGACATTGAATTTCCCATATGTAGTATGGGAACAGGGCTGTGTTGTTCTAAGTTAATTCTGTAACATTCATGATTTACTTTTACGCAGAAATATCCCTTCTTTTTTTTCCAAATAATTGGTTATAAAGCAATTTCTTGTTCTAAATCCAATATTTTTTCAAATGAGAATTTAGTTAAAATTTTCTAGGCTCATAATAATTATAATTAATTTTAATACCTCACTTGACTGCTGATATCAGAACCTTTATTTGTAAGTTAATGCTCTCTACATCCAGTAGGGTCAAAGTTTTACATGTTACCTTTTGTCTAAAGAGCTTAAGTGCACAGATGTTACTGATTTTAACCTTGACTCACCCTAATGGTAGAGTATCATGTTTACAATACTAAAGGAAAAGGAAAATAAGGAAGACAACTCACCCATTATCATACCATGAAAAGAGAAGGATTGATTCTGTCACCACACTTATCCCAGCTTTTCTGTCAGTTAATGTTAAGTTTAAGAATTCCACACAGCAATTTAGAAAATCTCTGTAAGTGAACCAGCCCTGACAGTACACTCTTCCTCATGATATTTGCTGCAGGTTGAGACTGGAGATCTGGGAGATGTATACAAGATTCGGGTCAGCTGTGATGATGTGCCAGGCTTTGAGGGTTGGCATTTGAAGTCTTTTCAGTTAGAAGAGCTACATACAAAACAAGAACTGAACTTTGACTGTAACTGCTGGCTCTCTCTTAAGAGAGAAGATAAGGAGCTGGTGAAAGAATTCCCTTCAGTCAATGAGGACCAGAAAACTTTACCAGGTAAAAACACTGAGAAGATATAAACAATGTAAACTAACCTCTTGAAAAGAAGTCCCATAGATATAATATAGTGCTTTGTCTGGATTTGATATCTTCAGTGTCTCTATTGCAACTGTCTTCATAATGCACTGCAAAAATGCTGACTACTTAAGAAATTTTAATTTTCCAGTTAAGTTGCATATTGGGTTTCACAGCTGCTAAATCTGCTGTATGATTTGAAGTGTGCAAAGATGAACAATATAATTACACGTTTTAAAGATAAAGCACATGTTCAAAGCCATGGAAATGATTTTTGGTAGAGTTACTATTGAGCTACCTTGCTTACAGTAGCTTTAATTACTAACAGAAGTATCAGAAATAAACATTGTACAAAAAAGTTTTTTATTTGTCTTTCCTTAAGGACTATTTTTTGACATGCTGAGAGTTTCAGAGTCTATTCAGAGATAAACTTGGAATATGAAGACCTATAGGAGTACTGCATTTGTTCAGAAAGTTAACAGTTACACATGAGATAAAAGTAATTAGAGACGTGACTGCTTTTCTAAACTACAGTCCTGGAAGTTCTAGTCCCTGAATACCTCAAATCTATTCAAGACCTTAAAAGAAACTATAGCATTACATTAGTTAAATGTTAACTCAGCAGGACTGTACATTAAAAATGACATTTGAAAAATTTTGGTTGCTCTTTTTGTATGACTATGAATATATATGCAATTTAATGATCTTCTCAGAAGAAAATCTAATCTGACTGTGTAGAAGTGAATACATACAGGAGCACTACAGAGGCAAATGTTTAGAGCTCCTGTCATGCCCATTAACTTAATAAGTGCATTTTGTAAATTTTTCTACATATATGTCATGTCATGCATCCAGATGTTGTACTACATCTGTCTCTGCTATTCTAATTTGCATAAATTTTGCATAGTCTCATTCTTTGACCTGTGATAGTTATTATCTACTGCAAATATAATTCAGTTTCTAACAGTCCCTGAACAAATTCAGATGAGATCTTATTTTCCAGATCTTGCACACTAAACAGAATTGGGCAGAATTTGTCTAGATTTTAGCAGCTTTAAGCTGCATAAGTCTGAATTGTCCAGGTCCATTTTAATTTGAATTTCTAAGGAAAGTAATGGAAAAATCTTTGTTGAGCTTAGCATGAAGAAATCAGATATATACAGTGACCTGACCATTTCAATCACTGTGTAGCAGACTTTTTGCTAGCTGCATAAATAAAAACAAGCAGTAGTCTTACTAAATACTCTGTGTTGCTTTTTTCTTTTAAGTATACCTTGCACTTAATCAGCTTTACTTAAACTTTTTTTGTTTTGGTTTGGTTTTGTACAGTCTATAAGTATGTTGTCTCTGTACATATTGGTGACTGCTGGGGAGCAGAAACTTTTGCGGATGTTTATATCACTCTCTATGGCAAAAGAGGGGACACAGGTGTGAGGAAACTTCATACATCTTTAGCAAAAGGAAGAAAATTTCAAAGGAATAAGGTAATGGCACAAAAAAGCTGTCTTACATGTGCAGGGGTTAGCACCGCACTAAGTGTCATTTAATGCCTGCTCAGAATATATCTTGCTACAGATGGGCAAGAATTTGGAAACAGATATTTTCTTCCAGATATTCACAATAGACCAATGCCAGTGTTATTTCATTCTTGTAAAAGAACATCTCCACATGATAATAAAGACTCCACATGAGCACATAGAAAGCAGATTACTGGGGAGAACCATTGTAATCATGTTTCTTACTTCTGTTCCAAATACAGGACAGCACAGGTAACAAATAAAAGTTAGTGATTAGAAATAAGTTACAGAAATTGCTGTGAGACTGTTGCAATCAGTGATGTTTCTGCAACCATGATCCCACATGAAGCACTAACTCAATATCTAGAATTCCAATATCTCAGTATCTAGAATTCCACTTAAAGAAAAGAGTGCACATAAAAACTGTTTCTAGATGACCAATAACAGTAGAATTCTTCTCTTTTTTATTAGGCTTTCCTATGAGAGGTTCACTCACTGAACACTGAAGTTTGAAAAAGCTCAGTACCAGGATGTACATTGTCAAGGAGAGTCTTAGATTTCTGTGAAATTATTTCATTAGACAATTACCACAGCACTTGGTAGGGTAAAAGTGAAATCAGTAACAAACTGAGAATTTCTAAATTTCATTTCTGTGTCTACCTCAGGGCTATGTCTAGATACAGAAGATAGCACTCCGCAATAATTATTTTAATTTACCTTCATGCACAGAATTGTTTCCTCAAATGTCTTAATTAAAAAAAAAGTTAATGATTTCTTCTTACAGTCTGCTGTTGTATCCTATTGTTAGAAAAAAAAAAAATCTATATTTTGTCATATGAAAGTACTTGTCAGATTAGTAGCAGAAAATCTACTTCTCCAATATTTTAATTTAAAAAGTATCAGGACAACACATAGGACTTTGGCAAGTACTACATTCTTTAGAGATCAGTTTGATAATATCTTTTTTTTTTTTAATTGTCTTGACATCTGGTTAGTAAATTCCTACTATTGAATTAATGTTTTATTGAGATGATGGTGTTAATTATAGTCCTAGATGTTGCTGTTGAAACTCCAGTTGTCCATAACCTTGTTGACCATCAGGTCCATCTGGCCCCAGACTGGGTAATATACAGAATACCTCACTTACAAAACAAACAAGAATTTACTGAGGCATAAAATTTATTTCTCTGCATTTCACATTTTTCCTTATTGTTTCTGTTGTCCCTATTCTCATCCACTGTTGCTTGTGTTTACTTCTCTTTTGTCTTACTCTACCTTCTCCATTCTGCTTCCCTTCTCATCTCTCATCTTCTGCTCAAATTGTTCTCCACCTTCATCTTAACTTCCTCCCTTCTATTGCTTACTCTTTTCTTCATTTGTTGTTTCCACAATTATTTTCATTTTGTAAGAAAAACAGAAGGACAGGCTTTTTTGACTATTAGAAAATAATTCAGGATCTCTTGGAGTGGACACACTCTTTTTAGATTTCTAACTTTTCTTTAGGACTATTAATATATACCTAGGTTTGTATGATAAATTTTAGAAACTAAAAGTACTCCACAAGATAGAAATTTGATTAGAACCAAAATCTTGTCATAACTGTTTCACTGTCAGAAAGTTAATGTATGTCAGCAGTTCTCAACCTGTGGTCCGTGACCCCTGGGGGGCAACAATGTCTTCACAGGGGGTCTGTGAAGGCTTAAAGCAGAGGTGGGGAACATAAAGCCTAGAAACATTTGGTCTGGCCTGTGGCAAGCACTTTGCCTCCTTTGCCCACAGCCCCCTCCTCTCATACTCAAGCCCCCACACACTTTCCCTGACGCACTAGTATATTTGGTGCTAGTATGGTTGGTGGGACCCACTTTAACTAGGAAGTTTTTCTCTTAAAGACATTTTCTTAACCCAGTGTCCCTCTTTAGGACCACAATGGGGCTGAAGTCTGTTCCTCCAAGTGGCAGCCCTGGACCCATAAACAAAAATATATGGTGACTGAACACAGACAAACAAGGGGGGTGGTGAGAAGAATTATAAAAATTGATCAAATTTTGATGTAAAAATTAGCATAAAATTCAGAATTAATACATTAAAATACCATAAAATGGGCCATTTGAACAAGAAGAGTGTTGATGTTATTATTTTAAATTCATATGGAAACATTGCAATAAAGATATTAGGAGTGTGTGCATTAACAGATTAATTTCTTTCCCTTCTCTCCAAGTCTGAAGATTCTTCATTAGAAAATTGAAATAAATATTTGATGCAGTCTAGGGCTTTAAATCTTGAATTAAGTCTTGGTGGTCCTTGGCCACGAAAGGTAATTAAAGGGGGTCTGTGGTGAAAGAAAGATTGAGAACTCCTGATGTATATGCATTATAATGTAATATGAAATTATTGATTAAATGATCCATATTGTCCAATGATCAAATGAAGTTATAACGCATCATTAATGATGAATGTGGGACTCAGTGTTAGGTAGAATCAGTGTGTGCTTTCTTAGATTCAGAAGGGTGATGTTAATTATTTCAAAAAAACAGGCACAAATTTAAAATCCTCAGCTGAATCCAGGACTACATTTTTCCTAAAATTCAAGCATGTCCGTGTCCAAACTCTGTTATTTTTTTCAGGTGGATTTGTTTTTGGTGGAAGCTGTTTCTCTGAGTCATTTGCAAAAAGTGGTCATAGGACATAATGGAGAAGGCTATGGGGCTGGGATGTACCTCAAGATGGTAACAGTCAAGGAATCACAAGACTCAGACAAAGAATGGGTCTTCCCATTGTGGAACTGGCTTGATACTCATCTGGGATTATGTGAGACTGTTTGTGAGATTGTGACAGTTGGTAAGCTCTTCTGTAAAATTGGCCTGCCCGTTTATATGTTTGTTTTTTGTTTTTTTTTTTTAATTTAGCTACAGCTCTTTCAGATTTCTGTAGTATCTTTCTTTTATTGAAAATCTGAATTTTCAGTTTGATCTTACTATTATAACAAAACCACATCTGGTAAGGTCAAAGTTAATCAAATTCCATCTTGTAAATGTGTGGAACACTTGCCTTCTAAATTAAATATAGCACATTTCAATAAAAGGTTTAAAGCAGATTATAGTTTGGGATGTGTGCCTCATGGGGATGAATAGCTAAAGTTTTATGCACCACTTTGCAGGTATCTTAGGATCTCATTTGAAATCCAGAGAAAGATTGCTTTAGTGAGATGAGCCTAGTCTTTACCTGTACCGCAGTACAAAGTAACAGTTCTGCTGTGCTCATCTTCTGCTCCTTTTCAAGCCTACTACACCACAATTCGTGCAAATCTAAACCTCAATGTATTTGGCAAAAGAACAATTACAGTAGGACCTTTAGTCATTTAGAACTAGTAGAAAATATTCCTTCGTTCAAACCCGTGGAATCAATTCCATGTAAAGTAAATGAGCTACAAAAGTTTGTCCAGAGGGAGTAAGACAGTTTAAAATCATAAGGTGCCCACAATAGATATGCAGGTATTCAGTTATGTGGGTTTTTTTCTGAGCTGTAGAAAGTACATTTTGCTGAGCTTTTCCTTTCCATTATATCATTTTCATTTCCCATAGAATGGCGAAAACAGAATGAAAATTAAGGATAACAGCAATTAATGAAGAAAAAGAGAGGAAAATAGTAATATTGATCTTCTAAGGATCTGGCAAATATTTCTGTGTGTTTATTATAGGCTTACCTGTCAGTCTTGCACTATTGCAGCACACATTATATTGCTAGGTAAGATCTAGTTACAAGTAGAGTTCATTAGTAGCATTCATTTTGCATTAGGTGCCTACATGCCACAGATGGCTGGTGGTTCTAAATGATAAATTGGTTTTAGTAACATTGATTGCTTTTTAAAGAAGAATTAATTAGGCCTCTAAAAGGTGACTGTATGTTCTCTTAGCAATTACTTCCAGACATGACAAGGAAAATACCTTGGCATCAAGAAAATACCTTTGAAACTAAATTTTAAACACAGAAAGAACATTAAGCTGTTAAATCTTGGCAAAAAGTATAATAAAAGTATTGATGTGTTATTCTTAGTGAACTGTTGCTATAGATACATCATCATCTGCAAATAGAGCTTTGTTTGTCTACCATAAAGGCTACAGTCCTGCTATATTATACCATTCTCTCATGCTGTCATCTTTCCTCTTTCTCTCTGATAATTTTTAAAGGCAGAAGACTGACTTCCAGTCCTAAACTGCTTGAAATCAACATGAAGTCATCAGGTGTCTGGATAATGGACATAACTGGGTCTGACTTGAACAATGAAGAGGATCCGATATACCTTTCTTTTATCTTCTACGGCAACCTGAGTTGCAAAAAGTTGCCACTTGAAGTTACAGGAAAAGCAATTCAGATCAAAGTACTTCAACCTTTCTTTATTGAAAGAAAAGCCTAAGAATCATGTAGCTGATAAGCCATTTAATTCTCAGATAAAGTGTGTCTTTAAACTAAACTACCAAATTGTTTTTTAAGTCCTCTTTGTAGTCTGTCATAGGTCATCATTTTTGTTTCTAGGTAGTAACACTGTCACTTGAACAATGGTTTTTGAATGAGCAGATTCTCCCAATGTCTTATACTCAGGATGCTTAAGTGAGCGAACTGGTCCCTTGGTGCATATCACAGTATATACTGTGCTGCAGGTACTGATTTACAGGTTTTGTTGATCTCACAAAATTAAGTAATTTGTAAACATAAAATATTCCATGGGATACTATAGCTTTTGGGGCTGATGATGAAGAAGGAGGAATCATAAATGAGATGAAACTTGCAGAAAGTTCATTTTTCTCTTTCATGTAAATTATTCTTCCCTACCAGCACACTTCTCCTGGCTAAGTGCCTTTTCTTTCATGGCTTCTTTCTTTCTTTCTTTCTTTTTTTTTTTTTTAATGTCATTATCACTTTCTTCTTCCTCTTCATCAGCTTCGTTTTACAGTTTTTCTCCTTCTTTATTCAGTTCTTTTGCCCTTCCATCGTTTGTCTTCACTTCCTCCTATTACCCATTATTAACAAGCATCTGAGGTCCACTTTCATTGACTCATAGCCTGCTTCTTTTCCCAATGCTCTGACTTCCCTCTTGTAGCTAGAATTCCTTCCCAGTGCCAATGCTGCATTACTCCTATGCTGGTTTGGTTTTGCCCTTCATGAAAGAGCAGTTCAATAGAATTTGGAACTGACCTGAAGATAAACACTGTAGACCCCTCCTGTTGGCTCAGTAAATTCCTGAGACACAAAGTGCTGGAAGATAGGACAGTATTCAAGGGAAGTGTGACTACTACTTGTCCTGTTCTTGTACTGCTTGTTCCATCCTTCTGTTGTCCTTTGTGGGTTTTGAGGAAATGGTTGCTCTGTGAAAAAAATGAAAGTTTTAACCTTGTTTGGTTCCTCATCCTTAGTTTTAAACTTGATTGGTTCATCCTGCAGCTGCGGAAACAAATATAAGGCAGGACTGAGGGAATGGGAGCAAGTGGGCAGACAGGAAAGTGGGAACTTCACAAGCTAGCTTTGCATCCAAGAACTGTGTCCATAAAGTCACATCCTGAAAGATGTTTCTTCAGGATTGACTACTGGAACTGCAGAAGCAGGTAGCAAGAAAAAAATGAGGGGACAAAAAAATAAGGGGGGGTGGGGGGTGTATGAAGAGAGCCCTGGCAAAAAGCCCAAAGAGTGAGTGGAAATACGTAACTTTTCATTTTCGGGTTCATCAGAAAGCTGTCTTGGAGTTGTGAATGTAGAAACTGTTTCTTGGTTCTTCTTCCTACTAGCCAGGTAAATTGAACTTAATGATTGAGCTAAAGAAATATTTGTCTGTTTTTTCATGTTCCTCTTTAATGAAAGAGGAAAAAACCCAGACTAGCCTAGGTCATAGGCATGATGCAAAATGAGGAGTACCCAGAAGGTTTTTCTAAGTTATTTCCAGAACCTCTGGTAAATATAAAGAAATAGTATGAAACTGGAAGTGCCCTGTCAGAGGAAAGGCTGAAGTCAGGTCAACATGCACTTCTCTCAGCTGGGCAGCATTTGAAATGAAAGAGCAGGGGAAAGAATATTAGAAAAGAGGAAAAAGAAAATACAACTTCTGATTTCTCCCTTTTTCCCTTACAGGGAAAAATTATTGGTTGAAAAACATTAATTATAGTTATCTAAGGCCTCCTCTACTTTCAGTTACTCAAGAAATGGTATTTCATAGAGATGCTGTACTATCCCCAGTAGAACTGGAAGATTTCTTCTCAATCATGAATGCAAGAAGATTTTAATGGACAGCTTCTATATGTAAACATGATGTAGGGTAAAGATGGAGGATCTCTTGGATGTTCCCTCAAAATCAGTTTAATTCTCCTTCAAATTTATAGTTAATCGCACCATTTTTATATTGTGATTTGTAAGATATATTTCTAATAGTGCTGAATTTTTTAAAAAATGACTAAAGGTTCTGTGCCTGCAAATACTGAATCAGTGTAATATATATGAACACTGTGCCTTGTTCTGTGTACAAATTTCATCAGTGACTGCCATCGCTTGTTCCTTGATATCAAATCTCAAGCATTCCACCTCCTCATTCATGTTAGTAAATCAATTTTGTATTGATTAGAAAGGGGAAAAATAGTAGCAGTTATAAATCTGCACCACTCCTTTACTGAAGTTTGTTCAACTGTTGCATACAGCTATCAACTATATTTGATCTGGCACAATTAGAATGAGATCCATTAATCTTCTCTTTCTCCTCACATAGGATGAACTGTCAGATATTGGCTCAATATACAAAGTTCAGGTAACTGGCCCACATAGCAAGCTGAAACAGTCATGGCACTTAGATTTACTGCATATGAAGCACACAGGCACAAAGGAAGAGATGTATTTAGCTTTTGACTGCTGGTTCAACCCTAATGAAGACAAATGTGTGGAACTTCCAGCTCTTTATGCAGATCAGGAGCCTCTGCCTGGTAAGCCAAGCCCTTTTTTGTTACTGGGGTCAGGATCTGTCACTGGAATAACAGTATATCTCTTTTGGGCCTAAAATACTGTGTGAAGATTTCCATAAGAATTTGATATTAAATAATATGATGGGTTTGCACATGTATTTATCACAAAAGAAAGCTGAGAAAACAGAAATCATTGGTATCAGGATTCTGACAGATGCTGTAACTGCTGACACTAAACATAGGAGTTGGCTTCTTTCATGTTAGATGATGTTTCAGTTTTAGCTCTTGACTATTTATTATCATCTCTTCAAATTAACACTACATCAGCTGAACATATATACCAAATAGAATCTACTGTGTGGTATTACCAGAATCTTCATATTCACAAATAAATATATATGGCCTAGAAAAATAGTAAATTTTTTAAGAATGAAAGAATTGCAAAGACCCCCTAAAAATAGACACAGAATTTTTAAAATGTGTTACAATTAACAACAACAACAACAAAAAAAAGATAACCAAGGATTTCAATTGCACTAGTATTTTTATTGACTTTGATGAGAAATCTATAGCACAGCAAGCAATATTTCAGAAAAATACATATTAAGTTGTATGTTTCTCTGCTGTTAGTAACACATGTGAATTGTATGATGACAGAGAGATAATAAACTGCTTTCTCCCAACCCCTCAGGAATATGGAGAGGAACAACCAATTGCATACTGAAAACTTGATCACTAGCTATTTAAGAACAGACTTTCCATCTATCCAGCTCATTAGAATAAAGAGGATTGATGGGGATAGTAAAGATCAAATATTGAAGCTTTTAGTGACAGTTAAGAGGTTTATTGCTAGAGGCTATAGTACAAAGAATGTTCTGCTTAAACAGAAACTAATAGAAAAAGATGGAAGCAGCCCAGAAAAAGGAATAAAATATTCCATGTGAACTTTTGCACACTATTCTCTAAGGAGATTTTCCTAAGTATTTCATCCCATTTAAAGTTGACACTTGAACAAATAAAACACTGAAGACCTTTTAAATCTCTGGTTTTGTGGAGGTTTGCACAATTTTGAACAATTAGTAACCTTATGTTTATTTACTGTAAAAAAATAACTTTTTTTAGGGTTTTGATCTGTCAGAACCAAAACAACATTGGGTCTTGGAAGTAATATATGCAGGATGTACAATCATGAATATAATGAATCTAGATCTTGTTAAAAAGCTTTGTTTTCCCAATTTATTTATGAAAAAATGGGGAAAAATATGTATTGGTAATTATTTTCAGAATTCAAAATTGCTAAATATTTAAATACACATAAAAAGTCTGGAAATTCAAACAAAAACATTTTCTAGAATACACCCTTCAAAGCCTCTATTATGCTAAGAACTGTATGGAGACATTCTCAGACAGCATTGTCCTGATTTGTAAAGCGATTCAGTTTTGAAGCATATTAGAAAGTTAAGGTGTTTTTCTTAGAGATTTTCTAGGAAAAAGATGTGTATATACTCTCCTTCAAAAATTATTCCATAGGTGGGTAGTATCTGCTAACCTAGGAAGTTTCTCGCAAACCATTTTGTGGAGTACAGTGATCTACACCTAGAAGTGTTAATATCAGTTTTATTCTTTGTAGCTCGTATACTAGTTCAGTCTAAAATTTCTGTCAGCTTCTTCCTTGTATTCCAGTTCGATTACTAGTGCCAAAAAAAAAAAAAAAAATAATAATTTTGCTTTCATTATTGCTTTGAAAGAGATATCCATTTATGGATATGTCTTTGATGAACATCTTGATAGAATAAATTCAAATAAAGACAAAAGAACAATTCTGAAAGATATTGATCACTGCTATCCCCAGACAAAGCAAACAGCAGGTATATAATTTATAGAAAACAAAGTAAATGCTAAAAACTAAGCATCCAGATAAAAGTAACCTTTATCAGTAATGTCAATTGCCTGGTTGTAATGAAGACTGTGATAATATAATTACATCTAAATTAAGTGATTCCATGAGATTTAGCAAGGCAAAAATATATATTCTAATTTATAATCTTCAGGAAAATTGCAATTCCTTTGTTAAAAACAGTGACCATTCCAAGTTTTTTTCTGCATTTACAAATACATTTCTTCCATGTTTTTTCATCTCTCTCTGAGCTCTAATATATCCTCTGTCCACGACTCCTGCATATCCCACTTCATCTGGTGGGGCATGAGGATGATTTTTCATGCCCAGTAAATCCCATCACAGCTATCAACCATCATTGAATCTATTCTTAATAATTAAAAACAAACAAATGAACAAATATAAGAAAAAATTAAATGTGAATCTCTGAAATTGCTTTTTCTTCTATCTGAGGAGATTTTTTTTTTTTTTTGAAGACTGCCCAGCACCAGACTATACAATTATATGAAGAAATCAAGGTCAAATGATTCTATTGTATAATTTCATTAGGTTTTCTGGGATTATATCAGATCTGAATTTGTATTTTGGATATTAGCTAGTATCACAGAAGCAAATAACTTAAAAAATTTCTTTTATTTAGTCTGTCCATCCTAGTGTTTATGAGCATATTATTTTAGTTCATCTGTATCATGGGCTAAATTATTTATTGTGCATTTTAAGACTTCAGATTAGAAGACTGATTACATTTTTTTTATGAGTTCTGTGATAATTCTGTGCAGGACATTGATGTGCATATTAACAAACTGGACAAAGTCATGGCACACAATAACAATTAACATGTTAAAAATTCTTGCTGTTGGACTTTGTATTTCTTCATGATTTCTAGAAAATTTCTTGATGATTTTTAGAATGCCATTATTTGTGACTGCAGTTGAAGTCATGTACCAGGGAGTTGTTTGAATAGGAACTGTTTGAAGCTACAGTGAGAACCTTGCAATATGCATGCAGTATGAACAACAAACAGGGGGAGCTTGAGGCCATGATGCAGCATGAGAACTATGACATGGTAGCTATAACAGAAACGTGGTGGGATGCCTCACACGACTGGAATGCTGCAGTTGATGACTACGACTCTTCATGAGGGATAGACAGGGAAGGAGAGGTGGTGGAGTGGCCCTGTATGTAAGAGAATGATATGACAGCTCAGAAATCGAGTGATAACGGGGTTGAGAGTGTTTGGATTAGGTTAAGGACCAATAAAGCAGATCTTGCTGTGGGAGTCTGCTATAGACCCCCCAGCAAAGCAGTAAGGTGCATGAAACTTTCTATAAACAGTTGGGAGAAATCTCGCGGTCACTTGCCATGAGGGGGACTTTAACCTCCCGGGTATCTGCTGGGATCACAACAGAGCAGAGAGGGAACAAACCAGGAGGTTCCTGGAATGTGTGGAGGATAACTTCCTCACACAGCTGGTGAGTGACCCGAGCAGGGAAGGTGCCCTCCTGGACCTGCTTCTTGTGAGCAGGGGAGAGCTTGTGGGTCAAGTAAAGGTTGGTGGAGGCCATCTAGGGTGCAGTGATCACAAGATCATTGAATTTTCGATCCTTCAAGAAACAAAGAGAGGGGTTAGTAAAACTGACACCTTAGACTTCCAGAGGGCAAACTTTGACCTGTTCAAAAGACTGATCAGCAAAATCCTTTGGGAGACTGCCTTGAAGGATATGGGAGTCCGGGGAGGCTGGATGTACTTCAAGAGCAAAGTCTTAAAGGCACAAGAGCAGGATGTTTCTGTGTGCCAAAAAAGAAGGGGGAGGAGACCAGCCTGGCTAAACAGGGACCTTTGGCTGGATCTCAAGAACAGAAGGAGAACCTATTGCCTTTGGAAGAGGGGATTACGGGAAATCTCCTCATTTACTGGATGCAGAGGGAAACATGGTAACTAAGGATGAGGAAAAGGCTGAGGTGCTCAATGCCTACTTTGCCTCAGTCTTTAGCAGTGGAACTGGCTGTTCCCTGCACACCCAGCCTCAGGAGCTGGGAGATGGGGAGGGGAAGCAGACTGAGGTCAGCACAGTTGAAGAGGAGGTGGTCAGAGACCTACTGCACCTCTTGGATGCACACAAGTCTGTGGGACCGGATGGGTTACACCCAAGGGTGCTGAGGGAGTTGGCAGATGTGCTCACCAAGCCACTGTCCATGATTTACCTGAAATCATGGCTATCTGGAGAGGTCCCATTGGACGGGAGGGTGGCACATGTGACCCCCATCTACAACAAAGGCTGAAAGGAGGATCCAGGAAACTATAGACCTGTCAGTGTGTCCTCAGTGCTAGGGAAGGTCATGGAGCAGGTCATCTCAAGTGCCATTAAAAGTCATATAATGGACAACCAGGGGATCAGGCCCAGTCAGCATGGGCTTATGAAAGGCAGGTCCTGCCTGACAAACCTGATCTCCTTCTACGAGAAGGCAACCTGCTTATTGGATAAGGCAAAGGCTGTGGATGTTGTTTAACTTGACTTTAGCAAGGCTTTTGACACTGTTTCCCACAGCATTCTCCTGGCAAAACTGGCTGCTCACGGCTTGGATGGGCACACGCTTCGCTGGGTAAAAAAATGGCTGGATGGTCAGGCCCAAAGAGTTGTGGTGAATGGAGTTAAATCTGGTTGGGTTTATGAAAGGCAAGTCCTTCCTGACAAACCTGATCTCCTTCTATGCCAAAATGACCTGACTATTGGATGAGGGAAAAGCTGTGGATATTATCTCTCTGGATTTTTGAAAAGCCCTCGACAGAGTTCCCCATAAGATTCTCATAGAAACACTGGCTGCCCATGGCCTGGATGAGCGTACAGTCTGCTGGGTCAAGCACTGGCTGGCTGGACGGTCCCAGAGAGTGGTGGTCAATGGAGCTACATCCACCTGGTGGCCAGTCACAAGTGGTGTTCCTCAGGGCTCGGTGTTGGGACCATTTCTGTTCAACATCTTTATTGATGATCTTGATAAGAACATAGAGTGTATTATCAGTAAGTTTGCAGATGACACCAAGTTAAGCAGGAATGTCGATCTGCATGAAGATAGGGAGGTACTACAGAGATACTTGGATACATTGGATCATTGGGTCAACATTAATGGAATAAGCTTCAACAAGGCCAAGTGCCAGGTCCTGCACTTGGGCCACAACAACCCCATGCATCGCTACAGGCGTGGGGAGGTGTGGCTGGAGAGCTGTCTGGAAGAGAAGGATCTGGGGGTTCTAACTGACAGCAGCTGAACATGAGCCAGCAGTGTGCCTGGATGGCCAAGAAAGCCAACGGCATCCTGGCTTGTATTAGAAATAGTATGACCAGCAGAAGTAGGGAGGTGATAGTCCCCCTGTACTCTGCACTGGTGAGGCCACACCTGGACTACTGTGTCATTTTGGGCACCTCAATACGAGAGAGATATCAAGGTGCTGGAGCGAGGGCAGAGGAGGGCAACGCAGCTGGTGAAGGGCCTGGAGAACAGATCCTATGAGGAGTGATTGAAGGAGCTGGGACAGTTCAGTTTGCGGAAGAGAAGGCTGAGGGGAGACCTCATCACTCTCTACAGCTACCTGAAAGGACATTGTAGAGGTTGGTGCTGGTCTGTTCTCACGGGTAATTAGTGATAGAACAAGAGGGAATGGCTTTAAACTGCAACGGGGGAGGTTTAGGCTGGACATTAGGAAAAAATTTTTCACAGAGAGTGGTCAGACAGTGGAATAGGCTGCCCAGGGAGGTGGTGGAGTCACCATCCCTGGATGTGTTTAAGGGTCGTTTAGATGAGATGTTGGGGGATATGGTGTAGGGGAGAACTTTGTAGAGTGAGGCTGATGGTTGGACTTGATGATCCCAAGGGTCTTTTCCAACCTGAATGATTCTATGAGAAAAAGTCTTGAGAGTTCTAACAGTAGGTCTTAATCTGGTAGTTAATTTTCTCTCCTGCAGTTTTTCTTACTGTTTCCCCCCATTGGAAAAATTACCTTCATTGAATGATTTCATTACAAAGCTAAAATGACAATGGTGTAAAATGTTTATCTATACCTCTGACATTCAGAAATATAATTTAAACTTTTCACCCCTGAAAGGCTGTTGAGACTTCTGTGGGCAAATGTTACTGAATTATCACAATAAATGATATTTGAATACATACTACATAGTAAATTCAACAACAATAAAAAATGGCAAATTCAAAGCAATACATTTTGTCCTATCTTTAATTAATGTTTTTTTCCCCTTTTTAATGAGTATTACGTCATCACTTTCAGTTTGCACTGTGTTGGCTTACATGTGAAACAGAGCTTTTATGAATAGGATTGGGAAGAGACAAAGAATGACAAGGCTGAATAGAACACCTCATTTTAGTAGATTTTTGTTGTTGGGATATGTTTATCTGATAGTCAGAATAGTCCCAAACTCACCCCATTTCCCAGCACCTCTTTTGTGTTATGTCTTCCTCTGTAGGGGTTACATTGTATATATTTCACCGATATAGTGGAAGCCTTTTCTCCGATTCAAAACCTTTGAAAATTAATGGGAAATATTTGCTGTGACTACACTGAGCTTTAAATTATGCATCAATAGATTCAGCAGATTCAGCTGAAAATACTGGCTCAGCAAAAACTTTAGATATGTTTCTCATTTTCACTGTGTATGTTGTTTGAATACTACTTGTGTGATTAAAACTAAGCTTGTGGTTAAGTATATTAATGATTCTGGACAAAAGCAGTAAAGATGATTGTGAACACTGTGGTTTCTAATCTACCATACATGAGTGATTCGATCTGTGGACCAAAATTCCAGTTCTATTCACACAAGTAGCCTTTTGACTTCAGTGATTCTGCTTATATGACCAAGGTATACAGGCAAGCGATGCTCTAGATAACACAGGATCTTTCTTTCATACCCTTACTCCCGTAAAAGCAAAAATGCCATTAATTAAATGCCACAGAGTCACTTGGACAGCTTGTGTACTTTCAATATCTGGATCTCCAGCGAAAACAAGTCTGTGTAGCTACACTGACTTTAAGGCAGCTATGCTGTCTTTCACCTGACAGTACATATTTAACTGCCTTGAAGAAAGGAATGGGATACATTAGGGCCCTAGTCCAGCAAAACTCTTAATTTACTTCTTGATATCAAACATGAGCGATACTGTCTATTCCAAGCACTTTCTCAGCTATTGGATTAAATGATAAAAAAAAAAAAATATGCCAGGGAAGTCCCTGAAGTAAAGTAAATAGTGCTGCAGTAAAATAAAGTTACTTTTCAGAAAACAGATTTTCTCAGATGTCGTCGCCATGTAGTAAAAGAGAAACAAAGACCTTTCAGAAGTTTATTGCAATGAGCACACATTTGTTAGTGGACTGATACAGCCCTTATTATTTAATGAATCCTTTCAGATATTAATTTTTCAATCAGTATGCAAACCCATCCTTTAGAATCCTTGTTCCAGCTATGTGACCTTTTTATTTTAGACATACAAAGAAATAGCTGTATAAGATGCCACAATATTTAAATTCAGGCCTTTTGATTATAACACTCAATATGAATAGCACCAACTTGTGAAAAGAACTGTAAGAAAAGCTTAAAAATAAATATCCTCAGAACACTTTTTTCCCCCCCTCCCTGTTTTCCTATCACCTACGCATGAAAATAAATGACAGCCTTAGCTTCTGGGTTCTAACAATCATTCTCAAAACTACCAGAAATTTCTCATAATTATATCTCTTTAAAGGATGTACAGTTTGGTTAAATTGGGCCATTTCTATCTTGGAATAAATTTGACTTCAGAAGCAAACTGTACTGAAAATATCAGATGTTTCCAGGATGTATACTTAGATATTTGTGTATCCTGTGGTGTATTTTAGACTGAAATATGTATTTCAGACTTGAATAATTTGTCTTTCAGTGCTCTCTGATTTGTATTGTTGATTGTGAGACTGAAAGCACTTTAGTTTCTCCTTGGTTTCATGTCTGTCTAAAGCACCGTTTCCCTTCTTTGAAAACACATATTTCCTGGGAAAGCAGATGTCATACAGCCAGCCAGGTCCCAGGTAGGGACAAGCAGCAGAGTGAGGCTGGAAGACTTTCTCCAGCATGTAATTGTCACATTGTCTAGATGTTGTCTATGTCTGCTTTACTGCGCCAGTGATGAAGGCTGTGGGAGTTGGGGCTGAATAGTTTGGAGTAGTCAAAGATAGCTCATAACTTGTAAAATGATGGATTTTAAGGGTGCTCAGTCCTTAATTAAAAAAAAAAAAATAAAATCAATCAGTCTTGAAACTTGTGACAAAAAAGTTCAAGAGATAATATAAACATTCTCAAATACATTCTTGGTACCTGTACATTGCTTATTACCCACATCCTGGTTGTGACTTCACATTTTACAGTGGATAAAAATGTTTTCCTCCTCCTGAAAAATATTAAAAAGCTGTGTTTTACAAACCAGTGTTGCCACAAGATAGTAGGTTCTTTTCCTTAGGCCAAAGTAATAATGCTTGTGGTTTGAAGCAGAGGAACATTCAGACCATCTAAATTCATGCTCCTAACTTTTACTGTCTATCCCTAGAATATGTGGGAATCCATCATATGTGTTTTCTACAGCACCTGCCTTTCCCTGCTGACTACATAAGGATCATATTCCTAATGTAGCCACCAAAATTAGATTCCTAAAGTGACACCACCAGCATTATACAAACAAGCACAGATTTATTACTGTAATCTGAGTAAGAGCAGATTTACAACACTAGGAGGAACAAAAAACAACCCAAACCCCCCAACTTCTTTTTTTTTTTTTTTCTTTTCCCTGGGCTGCTTCTTGTTAAAATGATGCAAATAACCATGAATTTTGAGATTGTGACCTCCTTCTGTTTAAGTATTTCCTTGTTTGTTGTTTTCATGATAAACTATGGGGCTAAAATAGGTAATTGAAAAAATGAAAATAGTAGTTTTCCATTAAGTTTCTTCAGAATTAATGCAATCTGGTCTCATCTGCATCACTCCCCTATGTATTGTGTCGGAAGTGGGAAGGAAGTAGAAGCTTCTTATAGTGGCCATAGGTGTCTCTTCTAATCTCTATATTGTGATCACAGTTGAGAAAATCAGGAATACTTTCCCTTAAACTCAGATTTCAGTTAGCTGCATTTCTAGGTTATTACGTAGTACATGTGAGGTTCTTTGGAGACTGATATGAAGTGTGAGGTTTTTCTATTTTCTATGTATCAAATCTGATGTTGAAAGAATTTTTAGTCCATTATTTCTGTTTCACATTAACGTGTTTTAACTCAAGAACATTGTAATAGTATTACTGTCTAACTAGTGAGAAGGCTTGATGTGTTCATTCAGTGGGAGATAATTACATGAGTTTAAAGCTTAAGACAATCAAGTTCCATCATTCCTCTAAGCCACTTTATAAGTGTAAGGTCCCATTTCATTTCAAGGGGAAAATAAGACAAAGAGGGAAGGAAGAAACAAATAAATATGAGTATTCTTAGCAAGCAAAATTTGGACTTTCCAAAGAGCATGTAACATGACATATTTCTTAGAAAGGGATTCCCTACCTTAGGGAGAAGGGGGCAGTACATAGGAGATCCTGTGCCCCAAGCGGCAGCCAGCAGTGCTGAATTTCTGGGAGTGGTGTCAGAGCAGAACAAGTCTGTATTCAGAGGATTGACAAACGGAGTTATGCAGCAGGAATGTGTTTTGGTTGTGTATCTCATCAGGACTCAAGAGACCTGTATGCTTTGTTCTGTGGCACAGTACAGGATTTAGATGGAATTTGCAGCGGTTTCTGCCAGGGATTGGTACATAAGGCAGGTGTGGGCAAGAAGAGAAGGAACATTTTCACATGCTGACTTTTTGTCTTTGTATGTGTATTTTTTTTCTGAAGTTGTGGAATATGAAGTCCATTTGCACACAGGAGACTTGAAGAAAGCTGATGCCACTGGTGAGGCTTATCTTTGTATACAAGGAGAAAAGAGTGACTCGGGAAAACGATGGCTTAACTCAAGAAACAGCCTGATCACTTTTGCTAGAGGGCAGGTAAAACCATGAGGAAAAATGTAACTGTATCTGTGAGTGTCTTTTTGTTAAAATTTATGTCTACATAAAGCCTTTCATGGACAGAGTATCAAAAATACTGTTTTATATTCCATATTGACATAATTTTCTCTTGTTACTAAGAGGTGATCGTCTCCATAGGTAATGTTGCTTTTAAGCATCATCAGCATTGTGCAACAGTGAAAGAATTAAGTTAATGAAGTAGTTTTCATTTGGACTAACTATACACTGAAAGTTCTATTTTAATATTCTAGACTTTAAGGCCAGAAGGGTATGAGTGCTTTGTTAAAATATGCCTGATTGATAGAACTGATAACATTTCTGTAGGCTATCTTGCCTTTGTACCTACTTTAGTCCATGACCTTTTCTTGTTAACTTTCCTGAACGCCAATGTCAGTGTTCTAAGCAGAGTTTTATTTTTTCATGTTTCCAATTCTTCCCACTTACTGCTTTTGAACATGGTAAACATATTCTTGCTTTTTGAGGCTGCTTCTTTTCCTAGAAGAGTAATTCCTGGAGTAGTTATTGGCATAAGAACAAAGTAACTAAAATTTTAGATCAAAAGGAAGTATCTATTTATATCAAAAGGAAATGTCTAGCTGATACTTTACTAGACCCTACTGTTTGCTCTGAGTTTAAGTTTGGAAGATTTTTTAATTTTTGTTTTAAAGGAATCATTAAATCATTGCAAAGTACATAGGAATCTTCTTTTGGGGAGGGCAGGAGAGAGTATTTAATTGTTGCCAGCCAACCCAGATTAGTTTGTTTTCTGATTTATAAAGAAATCTGCTTGCAATATGCTCTATTTATGCTTTAAATGTGCCTCTGTTTATTTTATCTGCTTTTCTTTTCACTTCTAAAGATTCTAAAGACACAATGGTTTTTGTATGAAAACCAAACTAAATCTTTGTTAGTCATTACGTCCTCTGTATTCCTATATTTTCTTTCTCCATTGTGGAAGAGATTATGTGTGCCCAATGTCTTGTTCATCAAGAATTGATCAAACTGCTAGCTCAGTCTTCACAAAATAAGTCTGAAAATAATAATGACAGGATAATAGGGCTCATCTGGCTTTAAGGAATAATGTAGGAAATTTTATAGATTAACCTTTTTGGTGATATAGATAATAGTTCTATACAATATATCTTAAAGATAATACCATAGAGAAATCTGAACAACAGAACTGCTTGCTACAATGGATAAGGTATCAGTACAGAGTGAAAGAGGGACTGATTCCTCTTTGTTTCAAAAAACTGAACTGTCCTGAGGGTTTTTTTTTATTCTTTATATTGTAAGAATGCATGTTAAATTTTCTTTAAGAGTAAAACTTGTAGAGAAAAAATATGTGAACAATACAATTCTGTGAATACTCACTTCTGAATATTCACTTCTGTGAATACTCACTCCAGTGGAAATATAACTCATCTGCAAATTCACAAGGATTTTTTCTGTATAATCCAGATTCTGTGTCAGTTTTTGAATGGGCCTGTTCAGCAGGCTAAATCCTTTGTCTGAAACTCTAAAGGGCTTTTCTATATCCTGGGCTATAGCACCCTAATCTTCTTATAGAAAAGATTTTGAGGAACAACTGTTTGGGTAATTCTCTCACAGTTTTCTTTACTTCAGCTTGCCCTCACATGCCTACTTCTCTGTTATTAGTCTGCTCTTCTTTTCTAGATGAGTCTTGTGATCAATACAGTTCTCAAAGGTAGCATGGATTTTTGTATGTCATTGTACTTGGCAGCAACTATGGGAACAATACATCATTTTTATTGTTCGTTTTCAAAACCCTAAATCGGTCCCCAACTTTTGTCTTCAAAATGCATTTTCAACCCAACCTTTCCAACACAACTGCTTCTGTCTACAACAGGATAGCTCATGAAGTCACAAGAAATAAAAGTCTTGTGAAGATTTTACTCTGCAGCTGGTTTCCCCAAAGGGTAGAAAAATCCATTCATAAATAGTATGTTTCCAAACCTAATTTCTTCAGGTCTAGTTCAAAAAAGCCAACAAATACACACTTTAAGGAATACGTGTTCCCAGTGTCAGTGTGCATACTTATGTGAGCTTTCCCCACTGATTATGAAGGAAGATGACTGCACAAAGAAGATGACAAATATGTATATGGAATAAAGTGAATATACTATGAAAATCTACAGTAGGGAGAAAGGGAAGATTATGTGAGGTGTATTCATCATGCAAGTCTGTTGCATGTGGAAAATTTGACCTATTATAGAGATGGCTTCAATGAAAATTCCTTATCCCAATAGCACAGTGACTGAAACCTTCCCAGACACTATTCACTTCATTCCCATTTACCTACCTAATTCCTGCTAATTTAACTGCGACTTTTAGTGAAAATGAAATCCCTCTAGATTTTCCAGAATTAGTAGACACCTACTGTTCATCAGTTTCATTGGGAGTTAGGTTCTGGATGAAAGTAACTTTCAATACAAGTTATTGATCTGATTTGGTTATTTCAGTTCATAGAGGTGCTAGAAATGAGCACTCTATTGCTAGTGTGTGTATCTGATGTTCCCAAAATTACTTCCTATTAAATACAGCAGCATTTTGAAATTAATAATTTGTAATATTAACTGGATCAGAAAATACCAGTTATAGCATATAATGTTCAATTATAAACTCAGAGAGAATGGAATGGCATAAATGAGAAATATTTGCTTCCATTGAGATACAAATGACCACATACATGAGACTAAACTGATAAATATTCAAAAGCAGTTACATATTAAGCTTAACCAAAATATAATTTTGATTATTTTCATATTGCAGGTAGATGTTTTCAAAATCAAAGCAGTATACCTTGGCAAGTTGAACCAAGTTCTTGTTGGATTTAAAAGTATAAAAAAAGGTCAGCAATTTTCTCTGTTAATGTATGGTTGTAATGATGTAGATTACCAGATTTAGCAGACCCTAGAACTTCAGAAATGTCTTAAATTCAAGGTTCAATTCCCAAGTGTTTTTTTAAAAGTTCTAGAAAATTTGAAATTGCTCTCCATTTTCTGCTGTTTGTTATTTCGGTTGGACTATACACATCAAATGTCCAGCTTGGTTTTACTAAAATGTGCAAAGGATTTCTAGGAAATGTAATGACAATCTAAAATGGTACAATTGTATGTGAAACTTTGCTCATGAAAATTTTTATGTATTTATGAGTACAGTCAACAAAGCTTTTCTTTTTCAGGAAGCAATATGACATCATGTTTTTGCAATTTTTTGGCATTTTTTCTTCCTCTCCATTTTAAAGATGATGGACATTTTAATTTTAAAAGATTATATTTTTTTTTTTAGGACATAGGACCTCTAAGTAAAGATAAGAACAGAAAATCAGTTCATCATATGGGGAAGTGAAACATGGAAGAAAGGCTGTTCTGGCCTCATAGCTTTTTTTTCTTCTAACCCATAAGAAATATCTTATTTTTTAAAGGATTTTACACTTCCTGCAGCATTTTTTCTTGTCCTCCTTCCAACTCCACAGCAGCTGTTAGAGTTAAATAAAATTGCTTACTTCTTAAAAATAAATAGCAACAGCAAGGAGCATCATGAATTGATATTTCCTTCAATACTTTGGGTACAATTTTGACCCATCATTTTTTAGAGGTGACAGAACAGACTTTCTACAGATATCCTACTTTTGTAGATAATATTAATAATGGTAATATTTGTTCCAGAACATGATCAGATAAGTCTCTTTTATCTTTATATATATTAAAAAAAAAAAAAAAAAAAAAAAAAAAAAAAAAAAAAAAAACTGTAGGTTAAACTCAGACTCAGAAAAAATGATTTGGAGACTATTTCCCATGTATTTCCTAGATGTTATCATTACAATGAATGATGAAACTTTCATTGACTTCACCAAGACTTGGAGTTATAACAAAGTTTACCAAGACTCAGAAATCTGAGTCTTCAAACGCTGTGCTTCCAGAGAATCAACACAGTGGTCTCAATCAAGAGAAAACCTTCAGATGAAGTTTATGCTTTATTAGATAGCATAGAACCTCACCAGAAAGTTGTGTGTTGAGTGGATTTTCTGATGGCTAATGTGGTAGAAACCCTGATTCTTTTTCTTTTAGGACATTGATAATATCATTTCCTATGGGGAACTTCTCATGTCTAAAGATGTCATACAGAAGCCTTTCTGTCCTTTGGGACACTAATAGATTACTAAAACAAATCTATACCTATGTTTATTTTTACAAGATCTGTAAAAACTTAAGACTTCTTCACTGTATTAAATATTTTGGAGCGTAGGGAAACAGACAGATATACACACAGCCAATATATGTTCAGAAGTCTTATTTCCTTAAGAAGTTCAGCAAAAGAAAATATTTTATTGATTTTCTAAAGATAGAAACTTGACAACATACACAGAACATGTTGTTGCTTAAAAGGTATACATTAATAATGTCCTGTTTATTTTTGATCAGATGAGTGGTTCTTGGAAAAAATTGTTATAAAAGAAGTCCTCTACCCTTTTTCTGCACATGTTTTTGTTCACAATGACTGGATCAATAAACGTTCCAAGAAAGATTTTGTAGAAGTGGCAATTCCGCTCAAAGGTAATACCAGCAGAATGTCCTTAATTTGCTTGAATTATTACTGCATGGCAGAGCAGAACAGAACCAGTACAAGGCTACTTCATAATGTAGACAGAACTGAGCATTTGAGCATTAGTACCCTAATGGTGAAAGGCATGGGCCTGTACCAAGGTGAATCATGCCTTCTGTAAACAAGGAGTAAGAAATTATGCCTGGGATGGAGAAGGTGGAAATGGCATTATTGAAAGAGTCTCATCTGGCAGCACATATTCTGTCTTTGGAACAATACAAAGAAGCTAGACATGGCCCCTACACAAGTGGGACATGGATTCATGAAGCAGTTGGCCTGGTTTTCTACAGCTCCACAGGGCTAAAATGAATAATGAGAGTTTTGTGGCTTTGTTGCCTGACTTGCCTGTGTTAGATTCAACATTACCAGGCAATAAAATCTTATATATTTTGTCTTATAAGGCAGTATAACTTAGATATGGGATCTGAATATATATTTGTTTTTATTGCAGAAACATCTGTGCCATCTCTTCTCACAAAAAAATTTGATACTAAAAGCAGAGGGCGATGGCAAACATGGGTGCACTGTTCACAAGTACCAGAAGATGTTCCTGATATTCAAGTTGTTGTATTTGGAAGAAAAGGGAAGTGCCCTGCACAGAAAGTTCAGAATCTGAATGATAATCCATTTTTGGTTGGTTTGGTTTTTAGTTCACACAAATTTTACCAAATAGTTTCAGTAAACTAAAGAGTTGTAGCCAATGTACATGAAGTTGTGCAGAATGATATTTTTATTTGTCAGAGCTAATGTTTATAACCTCCATGTCTTATACAAAGAGCACTTTGAGTACTTCTCACATGTGGGCTAATACACATCACTTAGGAAAGATCTCGAGCAAATACCAACTTTGACATGAAAAGCCACATTAACTTTGAATTAAGACTAGTAGACCTTAACAGTAAGACAATAAATAATGAAGCTATCTAATACTTCCTTTACATTCTACTTCTCAAACTTCAACTAATCCGTTTTCACAAGTTAGAACTTGTGTCTCTCTACAGTGAGCTTGGGCCTTGGCAAATATCAATTCTGTAGTTTTAATGGCAGCTTCTGGACAGGTGTGTGAACCTCGGTCACCCCTTTCAAAAGGTTTTAATTCTCAAACATGGAAAAAAAAAAGTCACCCATCTTTTGCAAAAATGCAATATAAACATCACTTAACTGCTGCAAGATGAAAAGCCACAAGCAGCAGTAAATTATATGACTTAAGGGAATAAGCCATCCTTTCTTTTAAGCACTAGAATTACTGAGAGCAGAACAAATAGCCAGGGCTAAAAGTTATCTTCAGTTCCAAATTTCAGTTCAAGTTTGAGAATAAAGATGTGATGGAGAGGAGGTAAATAGGAAAGTGGAGAGAAAAGAATAGTAATAAGAATTTGGCTTGGAAGTATAGAGTCAGTCATACATTTCCTTGTTTTTCGTATGTTGGCCTACACTCTTCAGCCAATTCTTCCATTTAAAAATAAACAAATTATGATACAAATGTGAGTCCAAATTGTAATCTGAACGGGACTACTCACCCTAACATTAATGTCCTTGACTAGCATTTTTACCAATTTTAATTTTCTTTTTACCTGGGCTTAAAGTATGTAATACAAATTGTTATATACAACGTATGGATAATTTTTTTTTTCTTTATTTTTCTTGCAGTTGACTGTTGGTGATATTGGAGATGTAACAAAAGTTTCTTTTGTGTTATCTCGTCCATGCTTGGGAAGAGGAATTAAACTTCATAAGGTATTCCAAATACACTACATATAAACGGTAATATTCTTCATAACACCGGTATGTTGAGAGACAGATTGTTAGCTTCACTTCGCACCACACTAGCAAGGCCATACATCTTTTGGCTGTTATCTGCTATCTATAGATGACTGCCTACAGATTCCAGATCTCTATGTGTGCAGTTCTATGCTGAAGTGCATATAGCTATATGTATTCACTGATGTGCAGATCCATTTCCCATAGCTCATCATGACTTGGAGGGCAGTGTTTTCTGCTTATGTTAGGAAACATTAATCCCTGCATGGAAATAGCAACAGTCTCCTGACACAGAGCAACCTACTTGTGGAAACCAATTAAGCTGATGCTTTAGTATTTATTCATTACAGCATGGTCATCAGTGGGCCTTAAACATCTGACTGTAGTTTAATATGTACTTAAGATCCCTCATAAAAAGGGATGGAGAACTGACTCAATGCTGTCAGTCTTACAATTCCAGCAGATTTAAAATGTATACCTTTCCCCAGGATGGGTAGGAAGATTGAACAGAAAGGTGTTGGGCCTGGTAATACTTGAGCTTCGGGGAAACACTTAAACTTGAAGGTTAATGCAAAGAAAAATTATGCCAATAAGCCCTGCCTGTAGGCAAGGGCCCACAAAGCATTGTGGACATAGCACTGAATTATTCTGAAGTTAGTTGAAGAATGTTTTTCTGAACTGGGCCACACCACACTTTAACCCTACTATGGATTTAAAAGATCAAAGGGTGATTCCCCAAATGAATAAACAGTCCAGAAACTGTTATGATGGGAAATTCTAGACATAGCTGCATTCCAGGCTAAAATTCAAATGGGTTTAAGGAACTGAAAGGAACATTAAGTCTGAGTTTATGAACTCCTCTGAGGATAGAGGAGGAGTTTATCTTGTTCATATTTTCTCCCCAAATGTCGTCTTTGTCAGCTAATTTTGCAGTCTCACTTTGGGCTACAAGAATGGAAAGATTAGGTAAGCAAAACTAATCTCTCATATTAAATATGCATCTCCAGGCCATTTGATAAAGCATTCCAAAAATATGTTGACACTCCCCTCACTATACCCATTGTCTGATTATGTAATATGTCAGCCTCATGAACGGGCGGCTCAAAACATGGCAGAAAATTTGTAAATGTGTAATAGACTGTTTTCTGCTTTCTTTCCAAAGGCAACCCCCTGCAAATGACTAAGTGATTTTTGTTCATATTTTTAAATACTTCAGAATTTATTTATTAATTATTTTATCAGTAGCTATAAATTGTTACAATCGACAAGAGGTCAATAGGTTACTGTAGACCTATGTAGTCTCTTCTACTGGTGCACTTATAACCCACAACATAACATACACTGTGCCAGTAACATGCTCATAACAGCTATTACGCATTTATTAGTGTGTTCATAAATTATTTATACATGGAAACATAATCTAAAATGCAACAAGTTGATTTCACTTTAATAGGACTCTTACAGTGCAGTAAAAAATAGAAATGGTGTATTAAAATGGAAAGACTACAGGCTGCAGTCAGTATGTGTAAACTCACTATGAATCAGTGGTCAAACCCAGCCCCAACTGAAATTAATTCCCTCCCTTGCTTTCCCCTTCAGTGAAAGAAGCAATAGCCGAAGTTTCCAAAACTGCAAAGGCTAAGAAGGAGATAAAATCCCTACGTTCCTTTTGCTACTCTCTCTTTATTCTGGTGTTTATAGCTTCAGAGTACCAGATTTTTTTCTGTCGATCTTCTAAGGTTTTAAGTACACTTCTGTAGAAAATGATATAACCCTAGCTAAAATTTATGTCTTTTCTGTAACTTTTAAATATTTATGTACTATAGAATGAGTAGCTTTTTCTTGCTCAAAAATAGTTTCTGGTCCTTTCCAAAATAAAATACAAAATCAGTTTTACTTTTGTATAGAATATAGAAACACTATATGATTTAGAGGTAGTGTTCACACTTAGATGTAATCTTAAAACTAACAAGAATTTGTCAGGTACATTTTATTTTAAGGCCAAAGTCTGCATAGATTTGCATCAATAATTTTTATGAGTCCAGTTTCTGCAGGTTATCTGCCTGCATATGCAGGTAACCCTTAGTCCAATTTTAATAAAGATAGGAGTTTATGATACTTATTGATAGTTAATTGATAGTTAGGGATGTTTACATTGATAAAAGTTAGGGTGGATATTTTTGTATGAGAATTTAGGCATGTAGTGTGAGAAGTTAGACATGTAGTGTAGTGTCAGTTATTGCCAGTGCAAAAAATGGGTAAACTACTGACTGCAATTTTAATGGAATTTCATACTCTCTAAAGAAAAACATTGTTTATTACAGTAATCAATGGTTTAATTCTGGAAATCGTCATGGGCAATTGTTTACTTTCATCTGGAAACCTTGTACCTGATCTTGTGAAGCACTGGGCACAAAAAAATAAGTAGTAATAGAAAATGTTCAGTAATTACATTTCTAGGAACTCAAGGACAAGATAGTATGCAAAAAAAAATTAAGAGCGAAACTGTCAAGAATGAGCCACAAACTTTTGTTGCTGCTGCTGGTGTAAGTGTCACTAATAAGTCACCACAGTAATTTTGGATATCCTTGCCTAAGAATTTCAATTACTTCACATCTTGATGAAGTCAAGTTTGTTTTTTTTTTATTTTCATTTTAGTTTGTTTTTAATGTTTGTTATAATATTTCTATACAAAGAAATTCTAAAATCTGAATAAACCATTTCTGCAAACTTGTAGTTGTTAGCTATGTCTCAAGTTCAGTCCTGAATATAATTACCAGAAATATTTCTGCATAAGCTTGATAGTTTGTCATTCTGTATTTTATAACTGACCTAGGATAAAGTTCATGATATGAGTTGCCCTCCTGTGAATCTGATCTTCACTGTCTCGGTATCTAGGATAGGTGGACTTCCAACTTCTTCAGTTGGTTTGGAGGTTCTAAGTTTGCAAATTTGTAACTTGATTTTTTCGGTCCGCATTGAATATTTAATGTCAGATGGAATGAAGATGGACCTAAACTCACACATTCTATTGGAATTAATTTTTTAAATAACTTCTTTCTACAGGGGACCCCAAAGGTCACTGGATACCTAATTTCTGTCAAGTTTGAAAATCCGAGCTGAGATATAGCAAGTCACATGTAAACAAATAAAAAGCAGCAAAACATCTGGTTTAGCAAAATGGGCATATTCTATTAAGATTGATGTAACGGTATTCATTCATTTGACATTCTGAAATTGCAAGTATATACAGGCCAATTTAATCTGTATCCTTCATTGGTTCTCTACAAATGGGTCCTATGCCTGTGTTGATATGCAATGAACACACCTACAAACATCAGGCTACAGAATCAGTGGTTTGCAGCAACTCCTGGAGCTCTTATGCAGTATCAGGCAGCTTTTATAATGTGTGAGCAGGCATTAACAATAGGAAGAAATGTCAGTTCCTGTTGTGATGGAAATAAGAAATGGAATAATTCAGATAAATTATTTTTTTCTTCTGATTCTGCCTGCAGCTTCAGCTAAAAGACTTGGACACTAAACAAGAGCTGTGCTTTCACACTGAAGCACAGTGTCTCTTTGGAGAAGATGGATCTGAGACTGTGACAGAGCTAGCAGCCGTCAGGCCAGACAAGCCACCACTCAGGGGTATGCTGCTGAACTAATAAATAAATGCATGAGCAAATACGTACACACACACACACACACACACACAATTGTGAACTGCCCAATGGGATGAAGACAATGAGAAAGATTGCAAAAAAAATTGTATACCTTAAAAAACCACTCAAAATTATTTTAAAAGATTCATTCAATTTACCTGTGTAAAACATGTGGGGTCTTCAATAAAGTGTATTGTTAAAGGATTTTTTCAGTTTTAAACAACTGACATGTATTGTTTTCACTAGACTAAGTACAGTTGGAAAGTCAGAAAAGTGCACAAAGCCCAATTGAAATTTTCAAAAACCAACTGATTTACACTCGGTGAGGGACTAAATCACAGATTTAAAAAAGGGATGTGCAAAATCATAATGGCATGAATCATGAAAAGAAAACCCAATATTTTCTGAGGTTTTCTTCCAGCCTGATTTCTGCTCCAGAAGCTCTGTTTCATTTTGTCATTGTATATAAAAAATAACATCTTCTTTTGTTCTGATTACATTGTTAAAATATTTACAAAATAATTCTCATTCATTATAGTTTATGAACAGAAGCCTTAATTAAAATATTTAAAACTTTTTGCATTTAATATCTAACTGAAGGATAGACGGCAAATGGAAACATATCTTAACAGTCTGTTATAATATTTAATTCTTCACAGAGCTTACAGAACCCTTAAAAAAATCCTCTGTCATGTTGCCTCGAGGAATATGTACTATATAACTGATTGGCCAAAAGGGATGTCAAGCCATCCTTTGCGATGAAGAATAATAACAATGCATATCTGTATAAATAGCTCAGCCATTTATCCTGAACCTATTAATTGATATTGGCCATAATTATCAAAATTCTAGGCTAAAACAGAATTCAGCTGATCCAGAACAAAAAAATGGATTTCATCTGTGGTTTTTCTTTGGTAAATTATTAGAGTTGATAAATCCTAACTCAGTTTAAGACCTTTAATTCCTACAAGAATCCAAGGCATTTTACAAAGCCCGATAAAATCAGTGTGATTCTTTCAGCTGATTTTAGTGACCACTGGGTAAGACTCCAGAGCTACGACATTTTCTCCTGTAATGTAAGCATTGTTGGTAAGGATTGTTGCATTGATGTGTAAAGGACATATTGTGAGGTAGTTAGCAATCTATATGAAACTCAGACAAAATATGTCAATTACAATAACTTCATTCCTTGGTCTTGAAATTAATCTTTTACCTAAAATAAATTGGTTTATAATATTTGATAATTACATAGTTAAATAGTCTGATTTGGTAATATCTTGTGTCACTGATTTTTCATGACAGACGTCCTTTACTTGATCACTGTTCATACGGGAGTATTGCCTGCATCAGGGACTGATGCAGATATATTTATCACAGTATTTGGAGAGCAGGGAGATTCCTGCAAAAGGAGACTGAGACACTCAAATTTTGAAAGAGGACAGGTTAGTGCTGAGTAATTTTCTTTACATGTTTGCTTTAATATGTTTTATTGTATTACTTTCTTCTATAGAATTGCAAACAGGTAAAGCTGCTTGTAAATGCACTGTGACTGCTCAAGATAAATCCTAGGAAAGATTTTCTGGTCAAGCTTTGCTGATTACCATATTAACGATTATAACTACACAACATGTTCGCACATACCCTGGACTCAGCCCGAATATGACTAGATAGGATTTAAAGAGACCCTTCAATTGGTCCTGTACAATAAAGCAGGATCCTCTATACTTATATCATGCCATTTCTTAAGGTCTCTCATGGCTGAGATGCCATAATTTTACTAGGCAACCTGTTCCACTGCTTTCCCAGCCTTGCGTTTAAACAGTTCTTCCTTCATTTGCTTTATAATGTCAAAACATTCTCTTGAGTCTGGAAACATGAAAACCGGCCATACCATCCTCGTGTTCCATAGTCATTGATAATTTTTCTTCCATGAATTTGTGTAAGCTCCTTTTAAATATATAATGAGCATCCACAATCTCCTGTGGTAGTATGGACTGCACTTGATCTGCAACCTATGTTAAGCTTCCACATAGTAGTTTCATCTGATTTCCCTTCTTTTTTCTCTTTGCTAGATTCACGACTATATACTTTGTACCTAGTGAAATTACTGTGCATTGGAAGATATTTAATAATTTTGCCATAGTCTTCCCACCCAAAATATTTAGGCTTTTTTTTTTTTTTCCCATTTTTTTATAGTCTCTTGCACCCTCCCCCCCCCCCATCAATCAAAAGTA
>NW_020799095.1:111948009-111997781 GCF_003259725.1 Athene cunicularia
CCCCTTTTTTTTTTTTTTTTTTTTTTTTAAAGATGTCATTGTTTGGAAAATATTACTACCTTAGCTCAAACTGTGTTATAAAAATACAGGAAGGGCTCTGTGATGTTGATTGCTTGGGTGATATTATTAAAAATACAGGTTAATTCTTGACATTTTTGAGAGCTAATGTTTATAGGCAATTAGAAGAGTTAATAAAACACATAAAGGTACATAGTCTGTGACATAACCTGGAAAAGAGGTCTAAAAATAAAAATAATTTACATGACACTTTCAAGCTAGATGTTAATACAGAGTCAGTGACAGAGCTGCTAGTGTTAAAGAAATCAGAACCACTATGTTGAGCAGTAAAGAAGAGTTCTGAACATCTTCCCAAGCAGATCCTTTGTTTTAGGTGAGCTACTTTTGTACTGTGGACAATGAAAGTTTTCTTCAGCTTAGATATTTTGTGTATTCATGTTCTTCATTGTGCAATAGGTTCTTGGGAAAGGGTTGAGCACAGAGATGGCAAAATGTTTCAATCATACTAAGTTATTTAAGGTAATGAATATTAAAGTTGGTGACAGAGACTGCAGAAGGACCACATGCAGAGTGGCTGGGTAATAAAATGACAAATGAAATTCATTGTAACTAAATGAAAAGCAGTGGCTGTGAGGGGAAAACCCCTTAAATTTGCATGCAAAATTATGGGCTCTGAAATAGGAAAGTGACCTTAGCATTAGGATAGTTCTGTAATGATGTCAGCCCAGTGCTCAGTAGAGGCAAAACAAAAGGAAAAAAAAAGAACAGATCAAATGTTTATGAATTATTAGAAAAAAGGAAAAAAATCAGTCACCCCTACCTAGAAAATACAGTCATGCCTCCAGATAAGTTCTCTGGTGTGGATGCATAACAGATGCCTTGTTTTGTTCTGTTAAAAGTGCAAGAAGAATGTCAAACGATATGAAAAATCGTCCATACACAACTAAGAAAACAAGTACTGTTTGGCCTGGAAATGGAATGATGAGAGTAAGGGAGAAGGAGATAAGAATTATAAAATGGCATAGAGAAAATGAGTAATTGTATTTTCTCATTAAATACAAAGGCTCAAGAGCATTAAATGAAACTTGCAGGTGGCAGATTCAAAACAATGGAGGTGGCTTTTTACACAGTGCATAGTTAATACATTTTACTTTCTGGCACAAGATGTTGCAGATGGTAAAATGCATGTTGGTGCAAAAAGCCATTGCACATTGTCATGGAACACAACTTTCACTGAGTGCTGTTAAGTGGAAAGACACAATCTCTGGCTTGGGAAATTCTGAACCACAAATTGCTAAAGCCTGAGAGACTTTATATTCAAGAAGCATCTCTATATTTGCCCTGTTTTTCAACTCTTCCCTAGAAATCTGTTATTTGTGGTTGTTGACAACAGCGTACTGGACTAGATGGATCTACAGTCTGACATACTATTACCAATCTTACATTCTTTTTACATAGAAGTAGATTAATAAAAATGTTGGATTGAGGTTTTAGTGAGAGTATCTAAAAATAGAAGGTAAAAGGAAAGGATGAAAAGGGCAAGCTGTCTTGAGAGACAAGATTATGTCAGAAATATCCCTGGAAAATACGTAATGGATAGGCAAAGAAAACAAAAGTAAGGATATGAAAAAAAAGGATATCTCTTGACTGATAAAGGACTGCAATATAAGGAAAACCTAGGAAGACAGAAAATTACAACAAAATCCAAGAGAAGAGAGTAAAGTTGATTTAATTACTGCAGAAATTAAGGCTGGTTTATATTTACTTAAGTAACTGTATGCTTAACTTTTTCACCAGTTTAATAGGTTAAGTAAATGGGGATTGTAATTTTGCCTAGCTAACACTTTATCTAAAGCAAGACAATTTAAATAAAATCCTTTTGGCTTTCATTAATTACATTCCAGTAGTGTGTTTAATACAGTTCCGAATGTCTTTATACTGAGGGGGGGAAAAAAAAGAAATGTAATGACATCAATCAAAAGTACACTCTTGCTAATGCTGAGGGAGTAGGCAATTTAATGTATTATTATGAGAATTCATTGATAACAATGGGTGATTATGACCACTGTTGTCTAATGACTGTTAATTATTATCACAAAGAATGAGACTAATGATAGGTCCCTTTTTCAGATAGAGTTAGTTGTGAAGGAACACGAATATTAGCAATACAGGCTATTTCCTCTAAGTCAAGGGTCATGTAGACTGTAGAGAAAATGAAACATGTAGAGAAAATTATATTTGGCTCAGAACTACAAAGAATAAAATTAAAAAGCAATGAGTGCTCCCAAAAAGTTATTTACAAGATGTTCCTCACAGCTAGATCTTATTTTGGGCTACATATGCATTACATGAAGGGGTATAACTTGCCATGGTAACTGTTTGGGGATATCGTAGATATAACAAGGTAAGAATGCTGGAAGTCCTAAGGCTGTGATAGGAATAATAACTCTGATGTTTTCTTTTTCTGAGCACATTGTAGAGAATAGTCCAACACAGACAGGAGAATGGACCAGATGACATAATTCTTTCTAAAAATCATCTCTTTCTTTGTTACTTTCTGGTCCTCATGCTTTTCCCTGCCTGGTGGCAAATTGGTTGGCAACAAATAAAAATTATAGCGTCTGTTTCTACTATCCATCTGGGGTTTTTTTAATGTCACCCACACACATGCCCATGTATCTACCCACCCACTCATATTATCTTTTGCATGGAACACATTCATTCTCTCACTCACATAATTTATTCATCCCAACATGCACTAGTGCAGTTGCCATTTAGCTTTTGTTTACTGGTAGCCGTAGCAATATTTAAACAGATGTCTATTTACATCCGAAGAGCACATCAATTCTTGCCTGTATGCGTGCACAGCCTTAGTTATAGTTTCTAATGTCAGTATCTTCCTTTGTTTACATAGTCATCAACAGAGTCAGTATTTCTGTTCAGAGATGAATAATACAATATTTCCCATTTGAAAAATAGGATGTCTTAGAATTTAAAAGACTTTAAAATGTTTAAAAATAAAATGCCTTATCTAAACCAAAGTTTAGATGAGACCTATCCTGATATTTGAAGCACTCCTTTTGCTTCAGTTATGAGGAATTGATCAAAGTTCAGTTTTCATGTTACCGGTAAGTAAATTAATCATCAGAGGTTTCTTTCTATCTAAAATAGTGGGATATTTTTCATAATAAAGCCTGGGATGCAGTGATCATGTACAAGGAAAAATGTACATATTCAAGGATCCACATATTTTCTGAACTGAATCTCTAAATATGAATGTCTGCCTATAATATCTTTCTTTAGTCTCAGTAAGGAAAAGTTACTTCAGCACTGAAAGCAATCTGTCTTTCTAAACACAATCTTCTTAAAGGTGGACAGTAAAATACATGGTTTGATCAGTTTGCTATTCATTTTGCTTTTATGTTCTCAGGTTTGTACCTTTGAAATGAGAGCAGTAGACCTTGGACAGTTAAGCAAAGTGCTTGTTGAGCACCATAATGTGGGTTATGGAGCTGGATGGTACCTGGACCAAATTGTCATCCATGAATCAGGCAAGCCTGATGGCCAGTATGCATTTCTTTGCCAGCAATGGTTAGACAGTGGAGTTGGTGATGCACAGACGGAACGAATGTTGAAACTTCTCGGAAAAGTCAGGAATGGGATGCTGCCAGGAAAGATTTATGGTAAGGTCCAAAATAATCAAAACTTCCAGTTTTTGTTTTAATTGTAATTCATGTTATTTTGGGGTTTATTTTTAAGATTAAAACCAAAATACAGAAGTAATATAGCTTAAATGTGAGTTTCATGTCACACAAATTGTCTCTCCAGACACTCTCCAGAGCTGGTAAATAGAATTATAATGTTTAAGAAAGACAGACTAGAGCAGGAGAGAGAAATTAAGTGATGGAAGCAATGAAGGAACTATGTTTTTAGTTGAGGATAGAAAAAAATCTGAAGCAAAAAGAGGTAGGTTGTTCCATATGGCAGTCAATGCAGAGCAGAAGGCTTCTGAAACAGTGATGAAATCACAAGAAGAGATACAAAAACTCTTTTAGCAGAATGAGATTTTCCCTTATGTTCATATATTTGCAGAAAGCATTTGCTTTTATTTGCAGTTTTCTTTTTTACTTACATCAATGGCACAAGTTCTCGCAAACAGCTAGTTGACCTGAACCCAATATCCTATTCAAACTGTTTAGTGAAAAAAAAGACCAAAATTCAAAAACTACTTAGACACTGGAAACAGGATAAGTCTTTTATGCTTTACCAGGACACTGGATTTCTTAGCGCTCTCACATGTCTTTTTTGAAGAGGTGTAAAATGTTGGTTGGGGTCCATTTATGAAATCTGAATCAGAACTGGTAGACCAAACTATGTAAAGTTTAACTAATCTGAAGGTGTGATTTTGTGTTCTGTATCAGCAGTTGTGTAAACGGATCTTTATTAATTTCTATGCTCTTGGATATTTAATTTTATGCTCAGAGAGTTTTTTATTATACATAGTTGCAGACCCTATTAGTAGCGTGTATCTTCATATTTAGCTAACTGTACTTAGTCCACTAGCAAATATATCATATAAGGAAAAAGAAATATAATGTCACTGAGACAACAGAAGGACAGAATACCATGTAAATATAAGCATAGGATGAGCAGCTAGAGCAGTGTCAATTTCAGAATAAGAAACAGCTGTATTGCACCACTGCAGGTATTCCATGTCTCTAAAAAAGTAAATTCCATAGGTGCCCTACATAATCCACAGAGCGAGGCAGGCATCTCCTGAGGGTAATTCAGAGCAGAAGCCCAAGGTTGGTCAGAGTCTGTTGCATCTTTCTTCACTGATAGTATGAAAAATGAGAGAAATATTGCATCGTTGTTTATGCACCTTAATTAGGGTCTGAATGTAGCTATATAAAAATATTTTCCTTCCTCTATTTCCCACAAACACACAGCCTTCAAATATCTGACTTGCTAATGTTTTCCAGTGTGTGATTATTAATACTCAGCTCTGTATCTATTGAAAATCAGTTCTGGTCTGGGTGTATAATAACTTCAGAAAGAATACGACAAATAAGCAGAGAGTCTATAAGGAATGGAAAAATAAAAGACTGATCAGCAAAGAGCACTATACCTTAGAGGTCAGAAAGTATATGGATACAACGGGACTTATGAAATGTCAAGCTGAGTCAGATTTTATAAAAGAATAAAAACAAATAGTAAAGGTTCTTCAACCATTTACTTATAAAAAGAACCTGGAAAGATGGATAACTATGCAGGAACAATAGAGTGCAGACTGAAGATGATGTAGGTAAAACCCTTAAACAAATAGAATACTTTATGTCTGTTTTCATTGAGGAACCATAATGTTGTCAGGGGAAGCAAAACCAAAATTACTAATGGAAATCACCAAATCTGAAATACAAATAAAACTCTGAGTTTCATGTAGTCACACAGTGACAACCAACTGAGTCGTTAGCCCAGAATATTGAAGGAATTGGGAAGTGAAATGACAGATCTTGTAGCAAGGGTTTCAAACGTTTTTATGAAGACAAAAGGTATGACTTGAAAACAAGCAAAGGTGATGCACCATCTAAAAAAATAGAAAGCATAATATAGGTGACTATAGACTTAATAATTGATCACATGCAAACATTTATAATGCACTTTAAAGAAAGGAATAGTTAAAATGAGAAATAGGAAATGAGAAAGAACACATCACGACTTTACTGAAGATAGATAGTAAAACAAAGATAGATTGTAAAACAAAGTTTTAGAAATATTTTCCTGTAGGAGAAATGTAGATATCTAACCAGCCTAAATTTCAGTACTGAAATTTATTTGCTTTATGGGAAATTATTAGGTAGCAATAAGAAAGTGGAAATTAGTAGTAAAAGGAAGAATTGTAAAGAGCTGGAGAAGAGTGAATGAAGACATTAATGAAATCTGTTGGTACTACAAAGCTGTGAGTACTATCTGGAGATGAAGAGGTTGTGTGACAAACTTTGAGAACTGGATGAAAGCAATGGGACTGAATTCTGTAACACAAAGCTTGAACACAATTAGGCGTAAACCCAACTAAATATTTGAACTCGTAACTCTGGTACAGGTTCCTAATTTCCACTGATTTGTTTGGGAAATTACTAACTAAGTAGTAGCTAAGAGCCTAAAAACTATGCTGGATCTGTATCTCCATGTCTTGCAAAGATTTCTGATATACGAGTTCATCAGCAGGATATGACTGGAGAAATACCTGGGTTTGTTATATGATTGCAGGATAATTTTTGAGACAATAATGTGATGTGGCTGTGAGTAAAGTAACTGTGACCCTGCAATGTATGTAGGCATTATCAGTGAAGACTGAAAAGAATTAATGCCTAAACCAGTAATATTTCACCAATAATGCTATATGCAGTTGTGGTCACCTCTGTCCAGAAGCACTGGTTCAAGCTGGAAGAGCTGTAAAGAAGACATGATGACTGGGAATATGTCAAGTCTTTGTTGTGAAAGGGTATTGAAAAAAATTGACATATTCAGACTAGCAGATTAAATGCTCAAAATAGACATAGTTGTGTCTATCAAATTTACGGTGGCTTGCACATCAAGGAAGGAAAAGAGTTATTTAAACTAATGGACAAAGTTGTCTGAAAGACAAATGGGTTTCAGCAGTCTGTTAATACCATTCTGAAAAAATTAAAAGGTTCCTGAGAAAGAAAGAATAAATTTTTAACATAGATCTCTTTTAGATTTAACTAAAGAGAAGGAAAGAAGCTTAATGTAGCTGCTTTTAAATTGGATCTTGACAAATTTATCAGAGATTATACAATATAGTTAACATCTAATAGCAGCACATGGTACTGTATGATCCAACAGTAGTCCTTCCATTCAGTCTTCCTAGGCAGCTATACATTGCTAGTTTAAAGGCTTAATATTTCAGTACTAAAAGGCTAAAAAATCTTGGATTATATCACAGGGGATATACTAAATTTAAATTTGACTTCCATTTTTTCATGGGTATCATTTATTTCATTTATATTTAATGTTCACAGACCTGAAAATGGTAGCTCTTTATGATTATCCATAAAGTCATAACATCTGAAGTTATTTTAGATTATTTTAAAGGTGGTGAGTACTAACTTTTTACCTTCACCAAATCCTGAATTTATGGCACAGATCTTCACCTGATTTAAAGTAATAAAACTTTAATTGCATTAGTTTGTAGTAGGAGATAAAGGTTTGCCTGATGTGGTTAGGAAGCTGGACTTTCCAGGACTATGGACATAAACTCAGAAAGACACTGTTTCCATTACTCCTAGTAAAATACCTTGGTATACAAAATAGCTATTTGAAATTATTAAATCCATACTTTACCTCACTTTGCATAAACAGAGCTAAATTATCTTAATAAAAAAAAAAAAAATTGTGCTCAATTCTGTACCAGGCCAGGTGGCAAAAGCCTGTCTGTAGGAGTAATGATTTTTTAAATTGGAAAACCTGGTTTTGATAGACCTGAATTTTCCATATATTCTATTAATACGAAATAAAACATTAAAGCTAGCTAAATCAGTGGGATTTTTTTGATGAGTACAAGTTTCTGATCCTGAAAACTGTCTTGTTGATTGGACATTTAACTAAATATCTGTTCAGTATAGAGTTACAAAACTCACTCAGGAGCCTACCTGGTATCAGTCTGCAGTCCTAATGACCCTTCAGGTGACTGTCATTTAATCTAGAATGTTTAAGAGACTAGTGCTTCAAACCAGACCTTTAGTTTGAACATGTGTTACTGTTCCTTTTCAATATAATTTGGGAATTTTTTTTAAAGTAAAACTGCTGGTTTTGAGTGTTTTCTGTGTTCCTAAAGTAGTCAAATCTATGTTCTTTTATACAGGACTATTTTTAATCTCTCAGCAAACATCACTTCTTCACAGAAGAAAGATAAAGTTTTGTACTTTGCTGGCATGATAATTGTGGTGATCTGTGATAAAAATATCACATTTCAAGCTCTGAACCAGTTTATTGCATCAGCATCTTGTTATAGAATACATCTAGCAAAGTTTAACATTCTAGTTTAAGTAGCTCCTCAAAAAGTTAAAATGAAAAAAATACTCTCCCCTGACCAAAGGCAAACCTGATAACCAGTGCTATCTAGTAGAAAATATGCTGCTTTTGAGTGGTGATTATTAAGAAAAAAATTTTTAAATCATCAGAGGAAACATTTACAAGGGGACAGATTGGCATGGCTCTTCATAAGTCCCTAACATGGAACTGGCAGTCTTATCTGCACAGTGCTATTGGGCTCGCCCATCTCTGAAGGGTCAGCTATCACCGCGGAAGGGCTGGTGTCCAACTCTGCTTCTCACTAAATCAGTCATATTGAGTGAAACTGTTATGTGCCAATATTTTAGCTTAGTGCAAAGGTGGGAATGGGTTGCTAGTCACTAACTCAGCCTGTTACAAATTGCTGGATTATTTTGTATATTCAGCAAACCCATTAATCCTTTTCTACTGTTTTGTTTCGACAGGGATTTGGGATGTTTTTGTCACAACTAGTGATATTTCTTCTAGTTCCATGAATCCTAAAATGTCTCTAACTGTATGTGGTGAAAAAGGTATCTGTACTTCAGTCATATTCCCCAAAGGATCCCTTAAAAAGAAGCAGATTTATGAGACTTCAATTGAACTCAATAAGAAATTCCATACTATATTCAAAGTTCGCCTAGAAATTGAAGAATCTAGAGAAGGAGAGACTTGGAATTGCCGTGAGGTAAAAAATTAGAACTAAAGTAATTACTTATTGTGTCTTGTAAAATTCTCTCTTTTTTTTTTTTTTTTTTTTTTTTTTTTTTTTTTTTTTTTTTTTTTTTTTTTTTTTCTGGTGACAACACTTTAGAGTGGTAGCTTCAGAGACTACTCTAAACACTTACTAGGACAGCTATGGATAACACAAATCTTGTAAACAGAAGTGGATTTCTGGAGGGCATATATACAGATGTGCCCTCATCTATAGCATATCCAGTGGTTTTTCAGAACTGTACCCACTTTCGTACACTGCAGTATTTACATAACTCCAAATTGGCTGTTACATATTGTAGACCCAGTGATCCAAGGCAAATAATTAAGCCAGACACTAGCAATGCCTTTTGATGAAAATATCTGCCTTTTAAGTTGGCATGTGAAAAAAAGAAGTGAATAGCAAAAGTGACAGTCTTTCTTCTGATGTCCAAGATGCTGAAAGCTAAAATCTGACATAGCACTGAAATTGCTGTGGCAATTCACTATACAATCCTCTTATGTTGGCAAAATAAAAAGAAGTCTAAGTGAAAGAGTCATCTTTCAAATTGAGGACACACTTTTGTACATTAATGTTTTTATTTTGTTCTCATTAAAAATCAGAGAAAAAAAAATAATTTTCCTGTCCAATAGATGATGTCAGTGAGCTGAACCCCCTGACATTTAAATGGTAGGCAGGTTGTTAATTTCATCTTTGTAGCCAGATGAAATACTCATCTAACAAATCTATTGATAGAATTGACAGCTTTTTGGATATTGTAGGAGACAGTGGATCACAGTAAAAATTTCAAAATGGAAACTTGGCTCTTTAAAACAGTGACATCCATTAGCCTGGTTTACTTAATTAGCTCAGCACGATGGCTCAAAGCTGAGTTAGAAAAAATATCATTTATATAAGTAGGGAAAAGATGCACATTTACATTAGGTAGTATTAGAGAAAGAAAATACAAATTTCCCTGCTTTGCAATATATGTAAATTATTGGGCTTTTAGAAAGACATTTCCTCTGTTATTCCATGGATTCCATAGCAGGATCGACTGAATCTTTGTATGAAATAACTAGGTTGGTATAAGAGTTTGTGGATAATATCTGTTATTAAAGACAGGTTTGCAGTCTACTTATACTGCTGGTTAGAACCAGGATGGTCATTTCTGTAATATTTTATTTTGATTTTACAAGGTTGCACCTCACAGAGACTCTGAGATTTCCCCCCTTCTGTCACAAGTAAATGCAGGTGCAGTTGGTTGAATTCCACATTTAGATTCAGAATTCACTTTTAGAATCATAACTGCAAAATAATTCTCTTGACATTTTTGAGGAAAATGAAATCATTGAAATATTGTCCAGAACAAAATTAAGTAAGATATGCTTTATTTCTGAAGCATGTAATAGCTAACATCTTTATTGTTGCTTCTTTTACCTCTTGGAGAAATAAAGCACAGTAAATGAAATTTGGTTTTCAGGAAGCTGTTCAGAAATATAGATGTTAGTATGAGAGAGATACTATATTAACATTATACTTCACACTGCATTTTTTAAAAAAAATCTTTTCAATGTGTGTGTCATAATGATTAATAATAGGAGTCTTTTAAAGACAAAATAATGCTACCACCTCCCAGTGACAACTGCTAAACAAAGATGGTTGAGCTTACTAGGTTAAGGGTTTGGTCATTTTAGTGAGTTAGGTCATGAAGAAATGTATGAGTGAATTCTCTGTTCCATTTTCAAAGCAGGGCTACTTCCTACAATGTATTTTCAAATATGATGCCTGGTCTAGCTTTAACTTTATCTCTTGGTGTAGCTGGTAGTAACATAGTGTATGACACCTCATTATTAAAATATGTTTTCTTATAGTAAGACTAAACTACTTAGCTCAGGATCACCCCTTTATTACTTTATATATAGAATTCATAGAGATTAAAAATATTTAGTAACATACTCCATAAATTCATGTGATACATATGTACAGATATATATACATGCCATAAAACATTCTTAATTTCTTGTTTTCAGTTTTTCCCAGAAGCACTTCATTTTCCTTCTCCTGTTACTTAGAATGAGAAAACAGTCTGCACTGAAAAATGTTGTGGCATATTGGTATTTCTCACAAGCTGAAATGGGCATATCAACACTTCTTTTTCTTCCATATGCTGGATGAATAGGTTACATAAAGGAACCTTTTTGAACCAAATAATTTTTTCCCTTACTGCAGTCTTTACAGCAGTAATGTTGACAAAATTTTAATTATTTTAATTGGGAAATATATTTATTCCTTCTCTTTTAAAAGGTTGCTTTAAAAAAAAAATTAGAAAAATTGATTTCCTATTCTTTTTTAATATTGAGATGATGTGTCATAGCTGTTTAATAGTATGTCTTTTGAGAGAGTTTCCATTAGAGCACAACAGATGCTGAAGCTATTTCTTTTTACTCTTTGCTAAGGTAAAGCTTCAACACAGAGAAAATAAAAATGTTCTAGAATTCCCATTTTGTCGCAACTTTGCAGATGAAGAAGGAGGAAGAGTGGCTGAGCTTCCAGTTCTCACAGCTGGCTCTCCTTTTCCAGCAGGTTTGTCACAAATAAGAAACACTGGAAAACATGTGGTCAGTGATGATGGCTGATTTTCAGAGCAGCCCAAAGGATTTAGCAGATGCTTTCTATTCATTTTAGCTAGTCATGCATGGCTAGGTCCAATCCACACCAGTGTTTAAAAAAAAATAAATCTCAGACCCTGTAACTGAGCATGGTGCATTCAAGTCTGATTGGTATCAGTTTGTGACACATAAAAGAGCAAGCATACAGCACTGAAAATATTTAAAGAGTTTTGAACAGTAATCAGAGTTCAGCTTTTTCTCAATAATATGATTTGATTCTCTCCCAGAGAAAACAAAGGAAATCCAGAGGAAATAACTCTCATACTGTAATTTCAGATAAGAAGGAGATCTATGGCCTCTCACAACAGAAGCTCACATATCTGTGTTAGAATTTCAGGCGTTTTTCTTCTGTGACCTAGCAGTTACATGTCGTCAAACCTCTTCATGCGCGTTGTTCCTTGATCACCTCAAGACTGGATTTTATTAGTTTGCTCTGTGTTTCTTAGGAGGTTTTATAACCAAAGCTAGTGAAGAATGGAAGAACTGTTGTCCTAAATGGATATTCTACCATGGGAATATCTCAGTATCCTCCAAGTGTTTCTCAGGAGTTAAGGACTTACTTCAATATCCCAAGTAATCCGTCTATTCCTTGCCTTTTCTGCTGTGCTTTCAAAGCTAGTCTCAAAAAAAAAGCACTTGGGCAGAAGCTCCTTGAATATGAATTTGAGAAATTTGAGAAGACTACTGCTGGGGTATTCCCTGGGAAGGATCTTTGTGTTTTAAATACTTTTTTTTTTTTTTTTTTTCCTGGAAGACCACGGTTATTTAAATCTTTACAAATGCTGCTCCTCTTTCCAAGGAGCGTTTAACATGAAAACAGATATTGTTTTCTTTGCTTTCTCCCTATATTTTTTTTCTCTTTTTCAACTGAATGCTTTGGGGATGTGGCTTCTTTCTTATTTTGGGGTCCAGATCACCAGTGTATTATGCATTTCTCTGGGAGTACAAATAGGTACTTAACAGTCATCCAAGAAATGCTCAGCTCAAGAGTTGTAAGTAAGATGCCATGTCAGAGAACACAGTTCTTCTGGAAACCCTCTGCTGAGGCCAATAACTGCATCTAGTACTGTGCAGAGCAGGCAGCCACTGACTGGACCATAATCCAGAGGAAATACAAAAGTTGCCATCTTTCTGACAGAGTTCAGCTTCACTTGAACTCCCTGAGGCTCACAGAGGAGATGTGCTTTTTGAGTAATTTAGTATCATCCATAGCCTGGGAACTGTTTCATAGGAGTGTTACATGTTTAAAAGCATGGAAGTGTGTGGTAGAGTATTATTTTCATGTTTTCGTAACAATCTGTGATGTGTTTATTTTTCTTTCATTTTCTCTTCTGCCTGTGTTTCAGGCCCATGCACAAACTATTTAGCTTACTACTCCTTATAATAGCGGTTCTTAAATTTTAATTACAAAGGTTCTGTGCTTTTCTAAGCATTATAATATAGTTTGGCGATTTGATCATTCTGTGAAGGACCAAAAATTAAAATATAGCAGTAGTAATTTATTAGATAACATACTTTTAAACTAATTAAGCTATGGTAAACTTTTGATCTATTTTCCCTACAGTCAAAAGTTATGTTCTCTGTATCACTACGGGAGCATCACCTGGGTCAGGAACAGACGCAGATGTGTATGTCATGCTCCAAGGCCTTTTGGGAGATACTGGCAGAAGAAAGTTAATCAGAAAAAGACATGATAATTTCACTAAAGGAAAGGTATAATTTCTGAATGGTATTTTGCACTTTTAGAACCCAGTCCAATTCACATGGACTTAATGGGAGTCGGATAGAGTCTATGAAGTCCCGTTTGCAATGATCTATGATTTTAAGTGCATGTGTATATCAATACCTACCTCTATCTTATGTGAGAAATACTGATGCTTATATAGCTGATGCTAACAATACTAACAAATAATAAAGTGACTATATAGAGTGTTTTTAGGTTCAATTTTACAAACATTGAAAGTCTTCAGTGACATGTCAGTGATTTTCCTGCATGTTTGCTTCACAATAGAGCTACAAAGAGACACAATTTCCTTTAATACATGTTTTATTCCCCCATGCCATTCTTGAGGGTAAGGCTTCTTTTCCTGGCTTTTGCCTTTCCACTGCCAGTCTGGCTCTTGGTCTCTCTCCAGACAGTGAGCCACTACCCTCCATAGTTAAGTCTTAGGTCTACCAAGAGAATCATTCACTCACTGTGCCGGAGTGAGTCGCACAGCTCATAGACATAAACCAGTCAAAGACCAGCCTAGCTGCCAGAGATGTATTTGCCTGTAGCATTGTCAGTATAAACAGAAATTAGAGGGAATTTAGTTACTGAAAGTGCTACAGAAACGTGGGCAGATTTACAGCAAAATACATCTTTGACATAAAACGTAGTCCCTGTTGGAAGCTCTGGATAGAGGAAGTGAAATTTTCAGCTAAAAAAGTTCACTAAGAATTTTAAGCATGGAATAAACAAAGGGTTTTTATTTTCTGTTGATCTGTATTTGAAAACAAATTTCAGGATTAAAACAATTTAATGAAGATCTGAAACAAACATCTGTTACAGAAAATTTAGAATAGTTAAAGTTTAGGAAATAAACACCTGTGTCTCACAACCAGAAATGCTGAGCATATCTTACATTTGACAGTGTTACCTGTCTTTCTTGTAGTGTGTGCACTCTTCTACTTTAATGAAATCTCAGTGAGAACTGTGATTATGGTATTCTAACCTGTGCCCCTTTTGGAAATACCATGCAGTAAACTATTCCTTCTGCTGGTGTTGGCTGCCAAACAAAAGAGAGTGTCTCTAAGGAAGCAAGCTTGCAAATCACATTAGATTGATAACCAAAACAGAGGCATGATATGTGAGACTAGGAGAAGCTCAGCTCCTAATTACCCCCAGCCTTATTAATTCAGTGGGTGTTGAAGGAGGTCATTATCTTACTGGATTTTACCTACCTAAAATGCTTATTCATAAGTAAGAGTGTTCAAATCTTTCTTTTTAAGGGACTAAATACTTGTGAATGAGGGCACTCGGTTTTGATGAAGGCACATTTGTCTTCCCTAATGTTGAAATTCAGATTATGATTTATTGATAAACTCATTTAATTGGGTTTTTAGATTTGCAGTCATTTTGTCCTCATGGAGTAAAGTTAGTTTACTGTAAATTTTACTGGGTTTCTCCTTAGATCATAATTCTACAAGTGAGCAATCTTATTTCTAGGCTAATAGTATCTAATGAAGAGGGACCAGAGTTGCACATCCAGAAATGTTGCCTAAGAAAACAGAAATGAACTTCAAAGATTCATAACCTGAAGGGTGTTTTTATAGTATTTGCGTCTACTTTAGTGTGGCACAGAATTTTTCTGGTTTAGAGTAAGAAGAAGAGCTGGCATATACCCATCCCTTCATTACTTATTTGACATTTTATAGGAGCAGTGTGTGAATGTAACACAATATTCTTATATGGCTAAAAGTAGATATCAGCATAGGAATTTTTTAGGGCCCTAAAAAGAAATTACTTGTAGATGAGTAATAGAGAAACACAGAGAAGTCTTGATTTGCTCCTTGTTCAGTGAAAATAAAGGTATTTGGTTAATTGACAGAGTATATATTGATTTTGCAAGCAAGACTCCTGCCTTTGCAGCAACATTTTGTTCATGACATGTTTTGGAAATTTCCCAATGTTTTCTTCCCTTTATAAGTGATCTCCAAAAAGACTCTCAAGTGTAGAATGTCTCTTTCTATATCAGCCCAATCACATATTGTGCCGAGCACCCCTGCAGTCAGAGAGTCTGGACTTGGTGGTTGAGGGGATTTTGGAGTATAACAGACAGAATTTGCATTCTGAATCTTAACAGTTGTTCTGACATTTTAAAATGTGCTTTTCCTTGCAATAATTTTTCCCCTGACTATACAGTAACAGCTAGTGAACTGGAACAGTGTTTCTGTTAGAAATCACATCAAAATATGGTGTTAGTCCCAGAGAATGTCAGGGCTGATACAAACAACAGTTTAGCAATGCAGATATACATAGAAATGTTTAAATATTCAGGGGACTTTGCAGTGGATTGGAGATATGCTCTTCTCATTTAACTGGTCTTTTATTTATGTGAGCTGCATTACATGATAACAAAAGACTGAATTAACTTCTTATATCTGAAAAGTTGCTTTATGTCTTTCCAAAGTCCTTATACCTGTGAAACCATCAGAGAACTGGCAGATAAAGTAATGTGCATGATATTATTAGTTCACCAGTAACCCCCTGTAGCTCACCCCATGTCTGAGAGCAGCACTATCGCTGAGAGAGCTGAGCTTCTGGTGATCTACTCAGACAAATGAGTGTGAGGACTAGTGCTGCAAGAACCGTAGTCTTTCAAATTGCTATGACATTGATGTCTTGTTTGATATTCTCCTAAAAACTGTTAGGATAGACAAAGCAATCTCAAGTGCACTTCTTCATGCAGTTCAGCTTTCATGAAATCCTAATAATATTTATTTATACTTCATGAGTCGGTTTAAGTCTGATAAATGTTACCCACTACAAACACTTTCTTGAACGAAGTATACTCAGTGCAGACATTCTGTAGAAACCAGGGCCCAGCTTTGTGAAATTCTTACAGTATCTCCATATTGCTTCTGGCACCCAGCATTTTTCAGCAAATTAAATTCTTTGTGCTTCTTTATATGGTCTTTGATAGACTTGCTGTATGCTCTGTCATATGGCTGTGAGTTACTCTCTTTGAGAATGTGGCTTTTTTTCAGATCAGTTCCATGAAAGCTAGTAAACCACACTGAATATGTTATGACTGATTTTTAAGTATTTTAATCTTGGTATGATGAAAGTGGCCAGTATTTTAAATGCTCTAAGTTACTGAAGCAGTAAAATTTTTACTTCATTCTATTAGTTGTTGAAAAGATATATCCTTTATCCTGCCCTATATTTAGACATCAACTGCTCAGGTTGGTACCATGGTAACCGCAGCACATACAAAAATTTTCAGTGAGAGGTGACTGTTGGTGTTCAGTTTCAGTACTCACAGAATAAGCATTGGCAATTTTTAAAAAATTACTTCAGGAAAAAGTCCATGTGTGCCAGAAAACATGGAGAAGGGGCAGAATGTGGGACAGTTTACTGCGGCCACTAGTAGGAAGTCAATATTTGTCTGTAGCATCCACATCATTTTGTAACTGCAGATAAACCTTCTCTTATGGAAAGCATATCTGACATTATGATTAAATAATTGCAAAATGCCTTTGATCCAAAAGAATTAATTATAGTGGTAGGCTGTTGCCAAATTTATTGTAGCAAAGAAGTGAACAGTAAAATGGTCTGGTCATCAAGCAGAAGGATTAATGATATGGAAACTAGGAAAATATGGAATACCATTATAGTGAAGGAAAGACCGGTGGAGGTTGTCAGAAACCATGAGGAGAAACACAGAAAGAATGTAACTAAAACTTTATATAACCCTGGGAGACAGTGGCAAATATCTGAGCCATGTGCAGTTCTCAGTGATACCTCCAGAATGGTATTTTCCAATCAGTAGCTACAGTCATTTAGTAACAGATTTATAGGAGGCAGAGATAGAGCATACCATTGCAATCACCTAGCTTGCCTACATACCACTGGCCAATGGATTAAAGCTGTATAAATAGTTAATTTTGGTTTCCTGACATATTCTTGCAGGGCTAGAAAAAATATAAAACTTTGTTGTCAAAAATTAAAAATTGGACAAAATTATTTAACCTTATAATTAAGGGGGGTGGTGGTGGTGTAGCTTTCTGTCTGTATAGAGCTCAGAAATAAATTACCTACATTACATTTCTAAAGCTGCAATACATCTCACTTAGCTCTTGTTGCCTGTAATGTACACAATTTTTCTAGCATCATGGTCTGAGCTTCTTCTGCAGAAAGGGGGTGAACTAGATGCTTCCAGGAGGTGGTTACCTTCTCTCTTTATTTGGACATTTATCTTAAAATGAAATTAATTATGCTCAGAGAGTGTCTGCTTCTTTCTCAAGATTTTACATGGAAATTGACTATAGACTTATTTTAGATAGGCAAAGTTTGATCCGTGAATTCTGTGCCACATTTATTTCAGTCTTTTAATAAAGAAGATAATTTTAAAATAAAATGCAGCTATTAGTTTGATTTATCAAAAATCTTAAAATAGTTATGGATCAATCCAAGTCTGCATTTTTCAGCAAATAAAATATTCAACAATTTTCGTCAATGCAGCAAGAACTGAATTAAATTCAAGTTAAATAGTTTAGAAAATATATCTAACTCAGAATGAATGGCTTCCAGTGATGAAGTGCTCTTCTAGCTGGAAAGTGGTTTCAAAGCTTAAATACCTTTTTTTTTTTTTTATGTGTGTGTGTGTTTTTGGTTTGTTTTTTAAAAAAAAAAAAGATCCACACTATTTTCTGTCTAAATTTGTCAAGCTTTAACTTCTAGGAGCTGGATTTTGTCACACTTTTGACTGTTAGCCTGGATAGCACTCTCACACCAAATTTCTGCTGCCTTTGACAATATCTATGACAATAAGCAAATCAGTGTGCCTTTGACAAATTAAATAGATTAGGAGGCTTGACTCATGGGAAGGCAGGCTTTCCAGTGAGGTATTAACTCACAAATCTTTTCAGAGCACTCTTCAGTTTAGCACTCTACTGCTTCAAGTGTGATAACTAGCAATTGTTTTTACATCATCTCTAAAATATTGTTTTTTTCCAGTTAACTCATGAAAATATTAAAGAGCATCAGCTTGTTAACTGGCCTCACTACAGTGAAATGTGCTTGAAAATCTGTTTACAGCTGCACTTGGAGACTAAGCAGTTAAACATTTTATTGTCCCATTATCGGCCAGGTTGAGCCCACCTAAGATTCATTTAAATGTTGGATTATGGTGTCTTAATCAAAATATTATATAATCATATGCATTACTAAAATTGAAGGAAATTATATCCATCCTATTTAATTTGCCTGTTAAACCAGATCTCAGACTTGGAAGCTTATTCACAGAATCACAGAATCATCTAGGTTGGAAAAGACCCCAAAGATCATCCAGTCCAACCATTAATCTAACACTGACAGTTCCCAACTACACCAGATCCCTCAGCGCTATGTGAGCCCGACTCTTAAACACCTCCAGGGATGGGGACTCCACCACCTCCCTGGGCAGCCCATTCCAACAACTAACAACCCGTTCTGGAAAGAAATGCTTCCTAATATCCAGTCTAAACCTTCCCTGGTGCAACTTGAGGCCATTCCCTCTTGTCCTATCACTTACTACTTGGTTAAAGAGACTCATCCCCAGCTCTCTGCACCCCTCCTTTCAGGGAGCTGTAGAGGGCGATGAGGTCTCCCCTCAGCCTCCTCTTCTCCAGACTAAACACCCCCAGTTCCGTCAGCTGCTCCCGGTACGACCTGTGCTCCAGACCCTGCACCAGCTTCGTTGCCCTTCTCTGGACATGCTCGAGTCATTTAAATCCAGTCCAACAATCAGGCTGCATCAGATGGGTTTGAATTTGTCCAAAGTGATGTCTGCCTTTGGGGATTTTTTGTTTTGTTTTAATTTCTGTTGTGTAAAGTGTGTTTACAGATTTGGATGTGGCTGATGATATTGGTCTTTGTAGCAGTCCTGTATTATATTAAATGCATTTTACTTGAAGTCTGATTGAAATGTGTTTTGCATGATAGTTGAATGGTCATAGCTGCTGATTATTATAATGTGACACTATTCTCTCTTACTCCTATTGCTGTTCTATGCATACAAATCCTGTTTCAAAAAGATTCTGTTCCAGTCATACTAAGCAAATTAACATAAGGTCAGTTTGGGGCAATTTTTTTTTTTTACTGCCCCTATTCTTTCATTTATTCTTCACTAATCTTGTTGAAGATGGATGAACCATGATAATTGTAGGTTATCAGAAACCACTAATTATGCATTCACTGTAATTTACATTAATTTTTTTCATGTAAAGATAAAGTTTTTCAATTAATTTCTGGATGAGATTTTAATGTAAAACAAAAACATGCTTGCAAAAATATGTGAATTTAGGAGGAAAATCAGGGCTGGCTTTTTCAGATTCATTGCAAACCCTATTTTTAAAGAAGAATTTGTACAGAACATAGACTACAAAATGCTGAGGTCACAGTCAGATGCACTGTTCATCCTTCCACTGAGCTGGGCCAAGACAGTACTGCTACCAATGCTTGTCATCACTGATTCTTGCCACCCAATGTTACCATCCCTTAAGTCTGCTGTTGCAGTGACATAGATTTACTCTGTGCAAATGTTTATTTAGTTTAAGCAGGTAATATTGTTAATAATTTGGGCTCTTTCACTTGGTCTATCTTGATAAAATTTGGCTGGAGAGAAGCTGATTCATGGTTATGCCCGCACAGCTAAAAAGGTGATCATCTAAGGGAAGGTAGTGATGTGACAAACTTTTGGGACAGGGTGGAGGAGATTGGTTCAGCACAACTGGAAGAGCCCATGGGACCACATTCTGAAGGGTGATGTCTCAGGAAAAGTTTTTTTTCTCATTTGTCATCTCCTACAGGAATGTTCAGACACTGTTTCTGATTTGGGTTTGGTGTTACAGAGGACTTTATTTTGCCTTCCAGTGCTAAAGCTCTTTTGTTTTCAATGGTTTCTCCAGATTAACAAGTGAGATCAAAATAATCAGGCAGCAAATCAATAGGTTTGCTAAGCTTAATAGAAAAGGTCCTTTATCTAGACTCTCTAACTCCTTTTCCAATAAAAGCCTATTAAAATGATAGTAACATTAGCAGTATGGGAAATCACTTGTGCATACAGGTTGATAAAATTAAGCATATGGTGTGTCTTGACTTGCCATTTTCAGTTCTGCTGGGAATACCGTCATTAACCAACCATCAAGTCTCAGTACTGAACCTATAAAATGATTGGCATTTATAAAGGTAAATATTGCACAGTGACTGCTCAAATGCTTCTTCTATTACAAAAGCTATTGCAGCAGCTACAGACAGTGATATGTTGCCAGCACTGCCACTGAAGAGTACTGAATAAAGTCAAACTGGGTCATACATTCAAAGGAAAAAGCTCAAAACATGGGTCCCAGGATAAAAAGAAATATTTGAAGAAAATCTGAAAAGGAATTAACAAAACCTAAACTTTGAATAGTCTGAAAGTGTTGCTGGAATGGTTGTTTTCAAGGAATTTTTCAGTGCATATTTTCTTATCCAAGAAATATGAGAAGTGTCAATTCTGGTTTTGCTAGAGCAGCTCTTCTGGGTCACAGAGGATGTACAGCTGCCCCATTGTCAGTCTCAGCTGCTCAGTCTTGGAGAATATCTTTATTTCTCCAGACAGTGTTAGTTAAGAAAATTTAGTGGGCTGTACGTACACACAAATTGTTTTAATACTATTCTGAGAAAATTCAATATAAGCTGTGCTGAATTAGACAATATGTATTATTATCAATATTTAAGGTGACTTTTCTCTATTCAAACCTAATTTGCTAGTAGTAACTAAAAAACAATTAACATTTTTCCCTAAGGGAAAATAAAAAAAGAAAAGTTTTATATTCTGTAGGTTTACCTATCTTCTGCGTGTTTTCTCCCTCTCTCTTTTTGCAGATGAATTAAGTGTCCAGTAACTTAAAAGGTCCCTGTTTGTAAATCAGATAAGAGATAAAGTATCATGTGTCATACAAGACCTGACAACAACTCGAATATTTCCTATGTTTTATGACTAATCCATGGTCTGAAATTAATCCACAAAAATATTAGCTAAATTATTAATAATGATTTGATTTCTTAAAATTATAATGAAATATGTCATAATCTGTTTGCAGACAGCTTGTGAGGAGAAAAGTGGATTAAATTTGGCAAATAAATTATCTCTAGCAAATTGTTCATCTAGCTCTAACAATTACAGTTGCTGCTCTTTCTCTGTTCTTTTTTGGTCTCTTGACTACAATAAAGCTCATTACACTACGTAGATTGTAAAAGGTACACATAAAGAGAAAATGTAATCTTGTCTGTGACTTGAGTTTACCCGAGTTGTCACAATTTGTAGTCTAGTTAATAGTTTTTCAACTTGCAGTTTATTAGATGACTGAATCATCTGCAAATTTGACCATGGATTTCTGAGGTTTTACATGATCTAAATTGGGCTCATTAGAATTGCACATTGGCAAATGATGAAGTAGTAAGTCTAAAGCAAGTCAAACATCAGCCAAAATATACTCTTTTTTTTTTTTTTTTTTTTTTTTTTTTTTTAAACCTTTCATGCATTATTTTGTAGATACAAAATTGCTATTACCTGTGGCTGGATTATCCAAGTTATGAATAACCCATAGTACATGCTGCACCTGAATTATTAAGTGCTTTTGAGAAAGACGTACAAATATTTTTGCTGATGTTGTGTGAAGTTTTTCTAGATTAATAGTTTATTAACTGTCAAGCTTAGTGCAAATCAAACCCAACTATCCTTCTGGAGACAGCACAAGTCTAGAAGTCTGCAGAATATTGTGTTTTTCCTTTATTCCTAACTCTCTCTCCTTTCCAAAAGTGGATCACTGACAACAGATTTTTTGGAGACCCTTAATGATAGTGTCACTAAATTAGTCATCCTCTGGAAAACTCTTTTCTCTTAAAAAGAAATCTATTCTAACAGGTATTATAATCTGGGAAAGCTACCACATATGTTTCTAATAAAATAAATAATGAATTAATATAAGAATAACCATTTGCAAGGACAAGCAGTAATTTTTAAGATAAATTTTCACAGTTTGGGCACTTAAAGTATTTTTAATCTCTGTTTACAAACAGAGACGGGGTTCTGTATATTTTTTACTTGAGTTCATCTGTGGTTTTCACCCATCTTCTAGCCCTGTGTATTTTAATACATTTTATTTAATAAGTATAACAAACCTTTCTATTTTATTCAAAAATGATGCTATGACTTTACAAATCCAATTAAAGATATAATAAAGCAGTGATCAAACTCATATCACCATTAAGGAAAATTAACAATTCAGATTAATGGCATTCAATCGTCAAATTAGTTCAATAGGTAAGAAAATATAATTGTGGTGTTGACACTAAACATTACTTTGACTTAACTATGGAAAATGTGAAAATCCTCTTTCCCTGCAGCCCTGCACTCCATCTAGAATTTCAGCCCTTCCAATGTATTTGCTCTGCTGCTGCAGGACATTATTCCAAGAACCTTAATTTTCATCTTATGCATTTGCCAGTCTAAATTCACTGAACAGCTGATAACCTTGATATATCATAAGGAGGTATAGCTAGTCAAGTGCCTCTCTAACACTTTTTCCTTAAAATCATTGTCAGCGTGCTGTTCTCATTTTCCCATTTTGCCCAGTAACTTAGGGCTACTGACAGTGCAGGTGTGATAGTTAGTTGATTTACCAAGGTAGTTTTTGAGTAATACTACCTTTCAGTCTAGAAGAAGCCATGAAGTAAATCAATGATGGGTTGGGGATTATTTTAAAGAAACTGTTAAAGGTTTAATTCACAAACACACACATTCACATTCACATGTACGTGTATTAATGAAAAACTAGAAGAAAAAATTCAAAATTTTCTGTTTCTGGGGATTCTTTTTTTAAATGGATGGCCATATATTATTTGCAATTTCAAGGCCAATATTTTAACTTACGCTGTGTCTTATTAAGTTGCAAGTTGGTCAGGCTGGTCTTGATGACACAAATCTTTCATCAGCTCTTCACCTGGAAAACATGCTTTTCCCTGAAAAACAGGGAAGACTGGCAGAGCAAGAGAACTGCTTTTCTCTGTTTCATCTCTGCATAATCCTTTGCATAAGGATTGCTGCCCCCTTGTTCTGGATGATCAACTTCAGTGTGAATTGGGTTGAGAAGACTTCTCAGGACTCAAGTGGTTTTGATCATTATTGCAATCCAGTCCCCTCAAAAACATCTTTATATCTTTAAATCATGCTGGAAATTCCATCACAAATTACACTAGATTTTACCAGTTGTCAACCCTAATAGAAATGAGATGATAATTCATAAATCTATCAAGAAAGCGGGTGGAAGGTCTCTATGCCAAGAAATTAATCTCTTTTCCAACTGAGAAAGTAGGTGTAAGACCCACAAAAAGCCAAAATCACACATTGTGAAAATGTTTAATGTCTGACATCTCACCATTTTCTTTAGGGAGCTTACTTCAGTGTTCTAAACATTCTAAAAATATTGTGGACTTTTTAACTGATAGAGAACAGTAGAAGTTATTTAAACATAACTTTAATATTTTTTTAAAAATTTAATTACTTTTATTAAAACTAACCCTATAAGTTAATTCAAATCTGGGACCAAGTTTGTCCTTCTTTCCTAAGAGAATAAAACACCGTGCTGTGATGTTCATTTCTGCCCTTGTCATTCCCTGCATTTAATCCCTCAAACGGGAGCCCTGGGGGCCTATTTTGTTGAGAGTAATAGAATCCCTGTAAATCATTAAAGGAGAAATTTGGAAAGGAAAATCTCTCAGGAAGTGAGATTGCATAAGCAACTGATTGATCAGTGTGGAGAAACAGGTGGTTTAGCAGTAAATTGCAGAGCCACAAAGGGAATACTGCTTAATGCAGGAGTTTAGCATCTTTAAATTTGTAATCTCTATTCTGTTGGTATTTACTGAAGTAATAATAATTTTTAAAAAAAATCCTAATTTTCCTTGCACTTTCATATTTCAAAATACACTATTAATTTAGTTCAATAGTTCTGTTTCCACATGACTTTTTGATTCTGCATTTTTCAGGTGGATGTTTTTCAAGTGGAAGCAGTAGATGTTGGGACTCTGCAAGGGATGGTGGTTGAAAAAGGGAAAGGCTCTGACTGGCTTCTGGAGAAGATTATTGTGAAAGAGTCAGCAGCTTCAGGAACAGAAACATTGTTTATGGCTCAAACATGGCTAAAAGACAGACATGATGGAAAAAGGTTTGCCTCAGTAACGCTGAATGCCACAGGTGAATATTATCTTGCTAAGAAATTTGTTCCAAACTACAGTGAAGCTATGTGGTTTGCTTCCATAAACAAGTTATGGTTTAAAATATTCCAGTAGAACATTGTCATTATATAGGGAATTAGTGTGTCTGAATGCTGTTGGGTTTTAGTACCATTTAATAACCACTGTTTGCCAGGGGATAATTTCTGCTTTGTTACTCCAGATTTACAGTGGCATAAGTGGCAACAAATCTGGCCTATTCTCTTTACAAATTGCTGCCTCTCCAAGTCTTACTTCTACTTTGCCACTTACAAACAATTTTTAAGCTTCAAATACCTCTGCCAGCTACTTGTTAGGCATAGTGAAAATGAGGTAAATAATAAGGCAAACTATGATTAAACAGTGGAGAAAATGCTTGTGTTGTGTTCAAGAAGACTGTTCTAAATTATTTATGCCACACTGTTTGGATAGGTTTTGCCTGAAACTGGACGTACTTTTGACTTGACATCGTGTGGGTAATCAGTCCACAGAGGAGCAGTTTTGACCCCACTGCCTGTGACTGCACTCTTTGTCAAGACAAGACAGGAATGTGTGCCCTCCCTCACTGTGCCATGGTTTCAAAACAAACACAATCTGGTGTGCAAGTCAGGAAGGAACCATCACACAACCCCAACCAAAGCCCAGCATGTACATTTAAGACTGATGTATTATGATCCTGCCCCTAAAAGAAGTAAATAGACAGTATAGATGAGTCCTTAGATTACGAAAATATTCTAATTCTTCTCCTCATAAGTCACAGGGCATCTCTGCTCACCATAGTGGCATTGGCATGATGGTACTTGTCTAGCAATAACCTGTTGAGACTGTGTAGAATTCCAGTGCAATCCATTATCTCTGCTTTGTCATTTCTAACTTTTGATCATTTGAAAGCTGGAAAGAAAAGGAGGAAGCTGTTATTTTTCAAAAGCAAATAATTTCAGCTTTGTTTTAGATCATATGTTAGGACCTTTCTAAAAAAAAAAAAAAAAAAAAAAAAGGAATATTTAGTGTATTTAAGATTATAAAACATGTTGGGTTTTTGTTTTTTGTTTTTTGTTTTTTTTTTTAAAGTTTCTGTTTCTACCACAATGCATTGGTATATTAGAAGGAGCAAGTGTTCCTATGAGGTTTTTTTATACAATAATTGGCAAATCCAAACTTGGTTGTGATCTCAAAAGAAGGCTTTCCATCTTTGGTTCAGGCCTCTATTTAATGTTTACAAGTATTTTGGTCTATACCAAATCCCACTGAAATCAATGGGAGCTAATATCAGCGGGAGCCCTAAAATGGGCATTAAAACCATCCAATTAGTTCTGATTCATCCAGAGCATAAATTGTATAAATGAAACAGAAATGCTTTAAAATGAAAAATACTTGAATCTTCATGTTACAACTATTTCATAGTAAAGAGCTAGCTCTAGAGTCAGTTCATTAAATAGGATGATATGTAGGAGATGATGCTTAAGTAGAAAATCACATTGTACACTTCCTATTTAAATCTTTCATCTAAATGATATAATAGTCAATTGCCTCACTAGAGATGAATACAGGCATTTATTATAATTTAGACACTGTTCCTACTAAAAGTATTAATTTGGTCTTCAATCTTTTTTTAATTAGAAATTGAGGAGAGGAGGAGCACTTCTGCCTGGCCTTTAGGAAAAGAGCAAATGAATTCAGGTATAGCTTCTGCCATTACATTGACTGGTTTATTCATTGGTTCTGAAATAATAACGTGACAATATTTTCATCACAATACGTCATTACACTTACTAGTACTAACAATATTTTCCCCTTTGTAATAGTAAGAAATAGCAATATACTTAGGGAGCTGGTGAGGACCCAGATGAAGTGCTTATATATCAATGCTCCCCATGTAGACTAAGACATGTCTTAGGAATTTTATCTCAGGTACCTTGGTTAACGTATGAAAACAGAAACTTTTTTTTTATTTTTATTTTCCTTATTTTATTTCCTCAGAAGGCAGATGGAGGATTTATTTCACAAAACATCAAGAAGAAACAAAAACAGACTTTGAAAAGTTGTCAGAAAATATATCCAAGTTGGTTATGGTTTTTTATGGAAGCAACGGCAAGTCAAATCTGGTTTCCATGGAAAACAAAGTGGAACATCAGGCTAAGAACCAAATAACATATGATGTAAAATAATATATAGATTTGTCTATATTTAAATTTTCTTTGAGTTTCCTTTAAAAGAGAAACAATCATGTAGAGCTGTAAATATTGCAGATATTATTGTTTAAATATTCAAGAAAAGCAGAACTGAAATATTAGTTGCACACTAGATTTCATTTTTAATTTTTGGCTTTCTCAGGTTTTTGATAATCAAGCATATTCTTTTTTTTTTTTTTTTCCGGTCAACAGATAGTCATAGTTAATAATGCATATCCATTTAAATGGCATTAACATTAAGTATTCATATTTACAAATCAGTGCAGTAAGTAATTTGAATTTGATAGAATAATTACAATGAATACTCTAGAGTATAAAACTAATATTTCCGTAAGTGCTTACAGTCAACCTGGCTCTGCTGCCTTTGAACTCAATGGGACTTTAAGCAGCAAGACTGATCTAAATGAGGCTAGGTCTGTGCTGACCCCTTTAGAGAAAACTTCCTCTCTTCCTGTAAATTAGATATGCATATATCTACATATCTCTGTTTGGATGCTAACTCATTGTTTTGTTGATTCCTAGATACATTTACCATCTGATTTGGGAATGCTTTATAAAGTGAGACTTGGTCTCCAGAGTTTGGAAAACAGCATATCCCAGTTGTCTCTTTGTTACTTTAAAATGCAGAACATATCAACCCTGGATACCTTTAGTCTCACCATAAATAAAACACTTCCTCTTTCTCTTAATGGAGACAGATGGATTGAATTCCCTGTAGAGTGGCCATTAAAGGAAGCACTTTCTGGTAGGTATAAATCTACTTTAAAGCAGTAGAGTGGTCTGGGAGGTTAACGTGTCCTGATATTACAACTGAAACCTTTATCAAAACAGTAAATTTTATCATCTTTATTTAATGATTCATAAAGTCTGGACATGAGTTTAAAATGTATGAAGGAAAATACTATCCACTCAGCTTAATTTCTGTACCATAAAGTAAGAAATACAATATTCATTTGATTGCACAGAACTATTATTATATGCTACAAAGAACATTTTATAAGAAATATCCCTTTCTTGCAATAGTATAATACTTTACTTTCCTTTTTTAGTCCTCAGCTGCTCATATTACTGATATTAACAACATGATTATTTTATAACTCATTTACTATTAAGCAATTTTTTTTGTTTGCACATTCCAAAGATTCTTAGTAAACAACAGCTCAAAACTACATATAAGCATCAGCTTTATTATCTTTATATACTCCAAATATTTATGCTTGTTAAAATTAACTCGACAGTTGCCTTACATATGTCCCCTTTGTTAAGCAAAATAAAAGAAACCCTTTCACCTAAAATCCACCATATCCTCCATATTATTCCAATGCGGCGCTTACTGAATGCCAACATATGACAGAACAATTCTCAATTTAATAAACAGATCAAATAATATTACTTAATATTCAAATCATTTGTATCTGAGTTTTATGCAGAACACGTTACCTGAGCAAAGAACAAAGCAGTTCACCCAAAGTGAGCTGAAGTATGTGTTAAATGAACTACCCCAATGGGCAGTGAGACTGGAATTCTCATGACCTTGGTTCTGACACTGGTTTTGTCAGTGACCTCTTGGTTGAAAATATAATTTCCAATTCTTTGGGGTTTGTTTGTTTGGGGATTTTTTTAAATATATTTACCTTCTTTGTAAAGTGCTTTGAGATGAAGACAAAAAAATCACAAGAAAGGTATAGGTATTATATTACCTATGTCTTTAGGTAAAAGAACAAACAAAAATACCTCACCTCTGTTGCATTTATTTCTTTCCACACATGCTTTAGAAGTCTTCAAGGAGGGATTTGTAACCACAGTGAAGAAAAAAACTAGGACAGTGAAAAACATATTCCCCCAAATCTTTGCCATTTTATGTCCAAGAGAGCTTTAAGCAGCTCCACAGCAGGTGACACACATGGAGTTCAGAGTGATCCTTTACTTGCAATTTATTGTGCAGAACAGATCTGCTTTTCTGTCAACTTTCAAAATCTAATTTATTTTCTCCTTGGTTTTCTTTTTCTCAGCTAAAAGCAAAACAAGTATTGTGTTAATTGGAATGGAAAGCAGCTGATCATAATCACCTTAACCAGAAGCCATGTGCTGTTAAATTTCAGATACAGCTCTGTCATTCATAGAGTGCCTTAGTAGTTCATCTCTTAGTTACCTTTTACTTTATTTTTATTTTGTACTTGGGACTGAGATGAAGCATATGCTAATGGCTAATTGAAACCATCAAAGCACAGTTGATAAAATACAGTTCAGACCCTTGAGTTCTGGTTGTGCACACATGAGCCTTTGGGTGTATTAATGGGGAGAGGCCTCCAGCTGAGTATATACATATATAGTTTCTCTTCACTGTACCTTCCTTTGAGATGCTTACACCTCAGGAATCCCTGGGGATGAAATGGTGCTCTTTTTCTCTCACATACAGGCTGTACAGAAGGTGACTTTTGCACTACTGTAGCTTTTAAGGCAAAAATAACTAAATAGTTAAAAGATTAAATAAAAATGCATAATTCTACTTTCAAATAGCTGATTATTTCCACAGTTAACACTGAGCTCTAACTCACACTGAGATTATAATATCATTAGACTTTTATAAAATTAATGGAGTTATTCATATATGTTATCCTTATTGTATGTAACTTCTTTTCAGAGATTTCTTTCATCTTTCCTCTCTCCAATCTATTCAGTACATTACAGAGATAAAATCTTACTTGCCCACATTTACCCTATGATGGTCCAATCCCAGTACCTGAACAAAGATTTTAGCCCTCTTCCCTTGGCTACATTAGTCTCCTTCAATTGCCCTTCTTTGTACAATGTACTCTGTGACTGCCATCCACTGTAAAACCTGAACCAAAGTTCATTCAAGTTAATCTAGTTGATTACAGTGTGTCAGGGACATGATAAGACAATAGATCTTACTTGCCTTGGCTGGGAACCTCTAGCCATAATGGGCTTAGGATGTCCGTTTAAGATCAGATGATAGGTCAGATGTGCATCTGTCTTTAGTCCTCTCTCTGACCCTCTCTTCTGGATGGACCTTGGAATTATGTTGTAGCCTTATTTTCAGTCCTGTCTCTGGCCCTTTCTCCTGCTGCTCCTGCCTTGACCACCAGGATGGATTCCAGATCTTTTTCATTACTTGCTGCATCTGGGACTGTTGTCAGCTCTGCCTGCCATATGCAGATGCTGCAGGAGTGTTACCTGGTCAGTGAGGGCCCTGCCTGTGCTGGGATCATGCTCAGCTCCTGTCTTGTCCATGCCTGTGGGGCAGGCCCACTCTTGCTGCTCTCTGACACAGTGATATAAGAAACAAGTCTTCCAAATGAAATCCTTTCACTCTTGTTTTGAGTTGGTCCAGCCTCACTTCTCAAGTTTCAGATCTGGGAGACTGTGGCAAAACAGAAGTCAAGTAAAATAAAAAGAGAACACTTAGAAAATCCGGGTTATAGCCAAAAATAGCACTGCACAGGCATCTTTGTTCGGTGTAGTGACCCACTCACTGCGTTGCATCCCTGACCAAGTATATTGTTTTGTCTCCCATTTCTTCATCTTGATTGTAACACCACCCACCATATTCCACACAGTCCTTGTATTAATTTTTTTCTCTTATGTCTCACCATGCCATAATTTGTTCTTTCTTAGGCAGCATTAATTTTTGATTTCTATCTTAAACTTAGCTGTTTAAACTTAGGCTTTTACTAAGTTTAACCTTAATAGGTAAAACTTAATACCTTTTTGGCACTGTGGATTTCTTTCCATGCACCTACTCAACTGCAGTAAGCATGCAACAAGGGTCTCTCTTCTCTCTTGTTGCTGATGTTAGGGAGACGGGCAAGGCCCATAGAACAGAACTGATTCTTGTCCTGATCTCAGTATTTTAGATGATCATTAGATCTGGAAGCTGATAATAACAGCTTGATATCTGTTTAACCTGGACTATGTCTTCCTGACTTCCATAGGATAGTCTGTTTATACACACAGACCTGTATGGGATAGGTGTCTCACTGATCTAAGCTCTGAGCAACATTCCACAGAAGCCTTCTGCAAGGTCATCTACAGTAATAAAAAGGAGATGATAGGTAGATGATTAGAAGGTAAATATTCAGGACCATCACATCATTTGGTTCTATGAGTAAAATGTAAGTAAATATAAACAGATGCTCTGTGTATGCATTTACTTTTAAAGGTGTTCAGATCTTGTCATCTCGTCTTCCATTAAATAACTACAACCATTGCATAAATCACAACCAGCGCAAATTCATGGGTGACAACTTCAGCTGAAATAGACTTGTCTTCCTGAGCTCTCTCTATAGTCTGTGGATATGCTCTGTCATAGTGAAGTTCAAAGCAGCAACTTAGGTGCTCTGACTCATACATGAGGAGCTTCTCTCTCCACCGCTTAGATGATGAAGTCTGAAGGACTCATCTACCCAGCTAAAATTCGTCTTTGTAAAGGTTCCAAAAGTGACTGATGAGTCTGAGACTTATTTGGGTATTATCTATCAGGCATTTGCCATTAAAAAGAAAAGGGCAACTGACTGCAGTAATTTTTCCATAATGTGCTACTGTTACAAACAGCATAAAGCATAGGCATGCTTTTCTCTAATTTAATGTAGAGTTGTCAGCATCACCAGTGTTTATAGCTACAGGACAAAATTAAGGAAAAAAATTGAAAATTTTTGAATCTTACTGTAATTTTCAAGTGTTTGAATTTGTAATTATTATGTCTGACTGGACATTGCTATGTTGCCAAATAGGTGCACAATGTTGTGGCACAGTCTTAATATGTTCTCTTTCTGTTTGATATTGCAGTGGTTACATATCATCTAACAGTATTTTCTAGAAATATTTTGAGTGAGAGAAATTTAGTACAAATGACTGCATGTATATATGGTACCCACGGTGACACAGGGGACAGATCCCTTCTCTGGTCATTGCAGAATGTCCAGCAGGAAGAGGACAATGAGGTACTCTGTCTTAAAGTACTTTAAAATGTATCCTTTAATCCATTCTTGTACTTCCTATATTTTCTTCCAAATCTTCCTATACACTCAAGTGATATAGTTTAAGACTGTAATACTGAATAATTTTATTATAGTCATTTCTAGTTATCGTGGATGCTGTTGAATTGGGAGAACTGGACAAAGTTGTTCTTTTGATCAGCAGTAAAACAGGTAAAGTACTTTTGCTGCTCTCTAAAGTCAATGATGTGGATCACACAGCTAGCCTCCTGAAATCACTGCCAGTTAAATCCTGATTAATTTCCTTATACTATTTTTGCTAAAAGGTAATATTTTATAAAGCAAAATTCTACATTTTGACACATTAAAATCCTTGGATCTAAAGGCTATATCATTATTGTGTCAAGAAAGTAAAGTATTTCTTTCCATACAAGAAAGAAAAACAGAAAATTAAGATGAATAATTATACTCTGCAATTAATATGTGATCTATTAATAAGGTTATCTAGGAGAATAATTATAACTCACATAAGAAACTGATATTGTTTAATTTTCCTTCTGTGATTCAGGTATTTTCACAGTTTTTCCCACCTGTTATGCTTTCTCCCTGTGACATTCAGAGGGGGATTTTGTCCCTATTAGGCAATCAGCATTTTTGTCACTGAATTTCATTAAAATCATCATAACTTTAACATCTCTTTGCCTTATCTGTAGGATGGCTATCATGCTACTAAGGAATATTCAGAAAATTAATTGTAAAGTCCTTTAATGAAATTTTCCATATAATAGCAAATTACTTACTATGTATTACAGTGGTCCATTTTCAGAGTTTTCTAGGAAAACAAGGGTTCTATGTTTGCACTTCATCTGACTTTTTTGTTATAGTAACCTCCTAGACTCACCACCCAGTTTCAACCAAATCTGCAAAAAAGCGTATAAACATCACATTTGGGCAGTAAGTGTGTACATACTGATCAACACATCCTGCACTGCAGCATGGTCTGCCTCAGCTTCTGGGGCTTCAGAGGGGGCACAGTGGGGACCTGCAGTTGCTATAGAGGGTAAGGGAGGGAGAGGGACAGCCCTGCAATGCTGCTGTTGAGGAGTAAGATGTATAGCTCACTACATTTTTTCTCATAGCTTCAGTTGTGAAAGTTAACTACAGCTCTCTGTCTGACTGACAGTCACTGAATATGGCAATTGCATGTTGCCAAAGGGCATCACAGAGACCATGACAGGCAAGATCCTTCCAGTTGCATCTGAGAACACAATTCACAAAGGAGGGAATTTGGGGCTCATTGGCTCTGTGTGTGTTATGAAGAGAGGTTTGGGCAGATGTATAATAGATTTCTTCCAGGGTTACTTAGATGATAAAGCACTTTAGATGAGTAAGTGTGTCCATATTTATCTAAACTTGCTTGGACTGAGACTAGTTTGGAACAAGACTTTGAACCAAAAATCTCCAAACACAAAACCTCTTTAGTGTATAAAGTCAGATGTACCCTGCAGGGCTGGTCAGCCCAGGCAGTGTTGCTCTAATGCATTTACGCTTCTTCCAGTATCTGAGCAAGTTTTTAAAACAGGTGGTTTGAAATGCCTTGCTGAAGCTCCTGACTCTCCATGCGCTGTCTGGGCAGGTCATAAGTGCAACATGATGTCCTGGATTCCTCCCCAGATGACCGAGCCTATTAATTTAGCCTCCTATTGATATAATTAAAGGGACTTGGACAGTAGCAGAAGACATTTGGGATGCAGCTTGCCGAACAGGGCTGAAGGGAAAAACAATAGAAGGGAAAATGAACAGTCCTCATGACTAACTAGTGGCAAGAGATTCAGGCTAGTGTTATAGACAACATGTAGCTGAAGTCTCCAGCAGAAAATTCAAAAGGGAGTCCAAGTCAGAGAGCAATCTTTCTCAAACAGCAGAGGTATACAGTAAGTTGCTGAACTTCCTTCATACCTGCTATCTATCAAGATCTTCTTTGTGTGTGTGGGATGGAGCTCCAACCCTCTTGTCAAACAGTCACTGAGGAGGAAGCACCAGATATGTATTTCTGCTCTTCCTCCTCGAATGAGTCTGCCTGAGTCATGCTGAATCTTTTCTTCATGCCTCTCCAAGGACTGTGAGGACAACACTCCCTTGCCTCACTAAGACAAAGGAAATGCTTGCTTCTAAATTTCTAAGTTGAGGTTTCAGATAAGAATAAAATAAGGGATGTTATGATGATTCATAACAAGTCAGTCATTGGCATTCATAAATGAATTAATAAATGAAGTTTTAATACAGTAGGAATGACACCATTATCTCAACAACAGACTCTACCTAATCCCATGACATGTAATATGACATTTTCACTATACTTTATTTCTTTCTTTGTAGACTGCAAACTGGACATTAAAAAATTGCATTTGAAAGAAGCTCTAAAGGAGCATCCTATCTATGTATTTGAAGTAAATGAGTAAGTATATTATGTAAAGCTAGTAATTTTTTAGTAATTTTAAGTATAATAGTTGAAAACACTGAGCCGGCATTGAATTAAAATTACTGTCACAGAGTGGTTCAGTCAATGGATATTTTTAAAATAAGTCCACCTTTAACTATCCCACATAAATGCATAGGATTTTTTTGATTTAACATATGATTTACTTACCACAAAAACATACATGGTTTTGTTTTTCAGAGCTTTTTCTGTGGATTCAAATAAGCCAGAAATACAGAGAGAAATCCCAGTATCTTTTGTTATTAGTGGAGACAAACAAAAGAATGACATAGATAACAGCTTACATAAAGAAGGTAGTCAAGCAAGAAATCTGACAGAGTATACTATTAAAGTGTACACGGGTGACAAAAGAGGAGCAGGGACTGATGCCAATGTGCACATTATTTTATTTGGGAATGAGGAAAAATCTGAGGTGTTTCAACTCTCTCAGTCACTGGATCATCAAGACCCCTTTGAAAGAGGAAAAGTAAGTACATAGATTTTATAGGATGTGTCCATTTCTGGACTGGGAAAGCACACTTTCAATCTATGCAAGATCTGTATAGAGTTTAAGGCATTTATCCTGTTTTCCACATCACTAGATGAGATATAGTCTCAGCTATGTCTGTGTTTCGCCTTTTCACCAGAGTAACCAAGGGACATTTAAATTCTATCGTATCCAGCTGACTGTTGCTCTTCTGTCCCTTAGTCCTAAATACATCTTCCTATTGCATCCACTCATCTGCCCAATTATGCATTTCCTTGATCTGAAATGCACAACATTCACTGCCTGTACATGTGCAGGTATGTGCAGTATCCCTTGCAGTTGCACAAACTTTGAATATTGTGCTTGAGAATACATCAGTCTCTTACATCCCATCATTTTACTTTGCCATGGAAACCGATGCTGTGAGCCTCACTGCATGTATAAGCCTATAACCAGATAAAATGGAACCATGCACATCAACCTGATCTGATATCTATCATGCTTCAGGCTATGCAAAGACCCCTAGTTCAGATACAGATATATATTTGCATGAGAATGCCGATTCTCTGCATGATGTCTTAGTACCTTAGCAGAATGTTCTTCTATTTTAATAAACATATTAGTCTGGCAAAGGAATTGCTCCATTTGCTCACCACCTGTGCAATGGAGTGTAATGATGGTTACCCTTATATAGCAAGAAATAAATATATTTTCCATATCTTTCTCCTGTGGATTTCTTGAAAGGTAATGACTGAATAATTAAAACTCCAGTTAAAATATCTTCCTTATGAGATCTACCTCATTATCTCCAGCAGTACTAAACATCTTGTTACTTGCAGTTGGTCCGAGTTTCCTCAGCCAGGATGTCTGTGAATAACTTCTAAAAGATCTTTACCCATGTATTGTCTTCCACACTGAGTAAGCTATTAAATCTAGTTACCTATAGGTGCAAGGAGCAAATAAGAATGTGTATTGAATAGTGCTTCCTTTTGCCTAGTACTACATAGGAGGTATCATTGCTCTTTGAAAAGGAAGAATAGATGCATAGAAATCCTGTTAGCAATCCAGCTAAGTCAATTGGTAGCCAGTGATATCTGTCTTCTGAAAAAAAAGGATCTAATTTTTAAAAAATCTGTATTTTAAGTTAAAATATGTAATACTTGAAAAAGATAATGGTACATGCAGTAAAAGCCTTTATCTTTTATGTTCCTGAATATATATTTATGTATCATATACTGAAAACATTTTAGAAGTCTGTATCAGTTTACAATTCATAACAGAGCAGAAACATTTTTCTGATAGATGAAAGTCAGGAAAGAGGTAGGGATTGTCCTACTATAAGTTGAAAAATGAATATTTCATGTTTAAACTGAAACCTAGTAGGAGAGGATCTATACCACAGATCTTCAGCAAGGAAAACAAACCCCATCAGATGTCAGCCACCTATTTTGAATTGGCATTATTATATTTGAATTAGCCTCAGAACTGACCTAAACAAATGTGTAAGATTCCAGACATTAGTATATTTTTTTAATAACTGTATTTTAATATTAAAGGTTGATACATTCAAGATTAAGACAAAAAAATTAGGGAGCCTGCATTCAATTGAAATTGGTCACGATGGGAAAGGATTTGGTGAGTATACTGCATGCATTCAATAGCCTTGTAAAAACCTTCTGCTTAAAGATCTGCCTGACATTTGGAAAGGTTTCTGAAGTCATGCTACTGCTACAGCTAGCTAATACAAATCTGTACACAAATGAGGTCAGTTTGACTGCTCCTGCTTACACCCCCTCTGCCTCTATCACGTTTCCCTTGATTTTATTTTTTTTTTTTCTAACAATGATCTAGTTAGCATAAACTTCAGAAGGTTTTATCCTTCAAACATTGCTCAGCCAAAACTCCCATTAGATGTCTTAAATAACATAGGATTGAATTTTCAAACTCCAGGCTAAACTTTCTGTGCTTTGAACATTATCTAAGAAATGTCTGGGCAAGTTTGGTGCTCTAATCAAAGCACGCTGTATCTCCCTCTGACACACATCTGGCTCTTCTTCTTGTGAAAGTTAAACTGTGAGGACAGCACTAGTATGTACCAGGTCTTGCCCTGATGATAAGTTGGGATGTGGCTACAGTACACTCCCGTACATGACAATGGAAACTGTTTCCATGTACAGGTTATTACATGTAAACTCTAAATCTGAATTTTACAAAAAAGTAAGATGGGAGACTAGGGCATATAATATTTTGAGCTTACATTTAGTGGTGCTAAAACCCCCTAGAGATATACATATATAAATGGAATTTGCAGGCAATATACAGCTTGAGTCAGAAAGGTCTGATTGTATTGAGATATTCTAGTCAGGTGAATTTTGCTTAACCTCTATGAAAGAAATAGGCTTAGGTTTAATAAAACCCAATTTATCTAAGTGCATGAGCCACCATAAGGTGGCAAGGGTTTAATTATATCTAGGATGAACCAAGCAAAATTCCACAAATAACAGTTCTTATTCAGGGAAAACCTAAACAGGTTTTTTTTCTTACTACCCAGTCATGTTGTGCATGTTATGGTATTGAAAACTCTAAAAGAAAAAACACCAAACCTTTGGAAATACCTATAATAAATAAAATCCTCCTGCTGACTTTCATCTTATTCGTGTTAGCCAGGCACACAATTCAACTTAGAACTGATCTGGGAAGGGAACTCCACACCATCAGACTTTTAGCACTCAGATTTGCACAGAAGTCTGCAGGGGAAACGTAGGTTGAACTTTTATTTCCTGGGTCCCAAACCAGCAACAACATGATTATCTTTCCTCCCTGTGTCCTGATCAACGTCACATAGCTACTAATACTGCCTTTCTTGCACAGCTGGTGTGTGTTGATTCATTTTACATCCATGACTACCTTCCTCTAAATTTTTCTCTGAAATTATCTCCAAGTGTCTTTTGTCACATCAGCTGTTATCCTCACAAGCATCCTCAAATTTAACACCTCTTCGAAATGTTTCATCTGTGTGCTAATCTTTCCTAGCTGTCTCTAGATTTCTCCATACCTGGAGATTTCAGTGAGGTCTGTTGGAGTTTTGTCAATAAAGGATAAAGCATTAGATTTTAAGCTTTTCAAGAAAGCAAACATGACTTTATATTCGTTTGTAAAGTGCCGTGTAAATTTGAGAGACTGCAAATTTTTATTGCTGATAATCTTGACTCTGAATTACAGAGATTTCATGAAAGGTCATATATTCCAAGTAGAGTCTATGATATATTAAACCATCCACAAGATTTCATTAAAGAAGTTCCAAAAATACTTCACAATATCAATAAATGACTCTTGTGAATTGAAGATGAAAAATGTAGTTTTTATTATCGCCTAGTTAATTTAGATTTTTTTTTTAAATATCCAAGAAAAGTGAGGAACATTGCTATGACTTTATGTTTTCTCTAAATTGGTACAATTTGCAAATTAATATAAAAATATATTAAATTTTTAGCCTAATTGCAAATAAAAATATTTTTATTGAGTTTATTCTATTTAGTACTTTGTCCAAATATTTGAAAACCAAAATAATTTGTTAGGATACAGTATTTTATCACTAGGACATGCAAAGAGTACCAAAAGGTTTTCAGATACTAGCAGTACGATCCTAATTAGTTTTTAAATGTTGTGATTAACTATTTGTGTTGGCAAACATGACTAAAGATGTCAGCACAAACACTGTATATCTATAATAAAATTTTATTTTTAAAATCTTCATATTTTAATATTCTATGAAATGTAATTCTATAGCACAAGAATGAAGGTATTCTTCATACAGCAAAATAAGAGATTACAGCAGAATATTACATACATTCTTAAAGCTAAATCAGATGTGAGTATTGGACTAAATGGAGACACTATTCTGAATCATGACTGCTGGAGAAATACGGATATTCACCACTTGGTTTATATAACTATAAATGTATTAATTAGAAAGGAGTAGTAGAATTTCTGTTTTCCTATTGTTTAAGGGCTTGGGTTATCATTTTAAAAATTACATCTACTGATGAAGTCCATCTGTTCTTATTGTTTTGGCAGACACTGAAGATCAAAGCCCACCAGGGGTGCACTTTGAGTGCATTTCAGAGTACTGAAAAGGGCAAAATGGGATTTCAAGAAAGTATTCAATATTATCATGCACTCTATTTCATTTGTCTTTCTTCCTGTTCTATTCGATATGGAAAAATGAGTTAAATTGTAATAAAAATCTTCCTTTATATTTTCTGTCAAAAACATCAAAGACCTTCTCTGTAAAACTGAGAGAAGTTGGTAGTAGTTTGAATCATCTACATTTCAGTTTTATTATTGATATTGAATATATTTAGAAATACTAAACCACACAGGGTTTGGAAATGAAATTGGAAACCTTTCTTATGCTTTATTTATGCTTTGGTTATATTAAATTTGCTCTTTTTTTCCTTCTACAGCAAGTGGCTGGTTTCTGGAAAAGGTAGAAATCACAGATACGTCTAGGAATTCAGTGTATTGCTTCAACTGTAACAGGTCAGTAGATCAGAAATTCTTTACTGTGAGGGTGCTGAGGCACTGGAACAGGTTGCCCAGAGAAGATGTTGGTGCCCCCTCCCTGGAAGTGTTCAAGGCCAGGTTGGATGGGGCTTTGAGCAACCTGATCTAGCGGAAAGCCCATGGCAGAGGGGCTGGAACTATATGATCTTCCAACACAAACTATTCTATGGTTCTATAATTGGTTCATCATTGCTCTGTAGGTGCTGTTTTCTTTTTAACAAGAATTAATATTAACTATTTTAGTCTCTCAGTTGTTACTCTTCAGGTTTCTTAAAACAGTAAGACTTTTTAAACCATGCTGTGTTCCTATCAGTCCATCCTCAGTAACTTTTGAACCCTCTGGACAATTTCAAAATAATATCTCAGAAGAATATTTAGAGGAAGATATTACATTTTTCCAAGTTATTAAGACTGTAGGATGGAGAGACACAATTTAGTGACCTTGCCAAGAGAAGATATTAGCATACCATTTTTAAGAGGTAGAAGCTGTCTGGTGAACCATTACACAAGTATTAGTGCATATGTAGCTCTGACAAGCATATCATGGGGATGCAAACAGGCATGGGAGATAGTGGAAATATAGGAGGATAGGGCAGTATAGATACAAAACTGGAGAAGAAGTCGTGTATTTATTTTATTGAGCAAAAGCACCATTAAAATCCTTGTTTCGGTGTCTGCTTAGTATAGGTCTAAGATATATTCAGCAAATAAGGTAACGATAAAAGAAACCTTTTTAAAATGTAATGTAAGAGGATAATGATCTAAATTTAGATGTTTATTTGGATGAAGGGGTGCTGGGGTAAAGGACTTCTAATGTATGAAAAGAAGTGCAATACATGAAAGTGTATTGCTTCAGTCTGTGTCGAACTGAGGCAGTATACTTTCAGAAGTTGAATGGTATATTTGGAGTGACTGTTCACTACAGTATGAAGTTTACAGCTTAAAGAATTTCAGAATGAACAACAGAAGCAAACACATTCATGTCTTTCTAAGTGTAAAATACATCTGTAATGCATCTGAAGAACAGACAAGTGTGAAAACTTAATATTTCGCTATATCTAGAAAGAGGGATGTTATCTGGTGGTCTGAAAACAGAAATGGTAGCCAAGAATATCTAATTTTATCCTTCCTCTAAATGTTTCTGTTAACTTGAAAATTCATGGAAGCCAAATCCCAACCCTTTACCCAAAAAAGCAACATTTTTTTTTGTTCCTGGATAGTCAGTTGGACTCTAGAGTTTAAGTTATGAGAATGTGAGGCTGTTACTAACCTCAACAACACTAAACTTCTTCCATCAACATTAAATTTCCCTTCTAGATACTTACATTTAGGTTAGTGGGCACGAGCAAAAGTCCTTAGACCACAATATCACTCAGTATCACTCAGGTATGCAACACAATCCATGATGAAATTTTTAGTTGATGTCACTCCACCTTTTTTCTCATAAGAGTTCTCAGAACACACCAGTCAGAGGAAGATTCTTGGAAAAGATAGCTTGCAGGTTTTTTTCCAGAGATTTTTTTTTCAGTTTTGTTTAAAGTCTTATGGTAAAAACACGGAGGTATGTAAGAGACCCATTTGGAGCAAGAACTTGAATCACATTGTTGATGTTGGGGAGTGACTGACACAGATTGATTCTACAGACTGCTGACTAGAACATTTAATGGGGACCTTAGCACGTTAGAGTCCTGTCCTTACCTTAATGCACACCTACTTAAAATAAAAGAATTTCAGTAGGACAGATTAGGAGGTCCACCCCAGAGTACTCAGTGACCCAGAGGCTATGGGACACTTCTCAGATACAGTAAACTGTAAGTTCATGTCCCTGTTCCAGCTCAGACATGGAGCTTCTCATCTCATAGCCTACTGCATAAATGGGGAACGGGTTCATTCTCTCACAAAGAAAAGACTCCTCTGATACAAATGCTGTCTCTAAAAGATATTCATCACTGAGAAACCTGAAAGGAGGTGGGCATCCATTACTAACTCATTTAAATGCCTGTTGTCTAGCTTACACATCACACCTTTCCTTGGCTCTGGGACTTCCATGAGCAATTTTATCTGCCAAAATTAATTGTGCTTCAGCCTGGAACTGTTTAGCTTCAGCCATATCTCCCAGCTGTTCAATGGTGCAACTTCAGATGTGAGCTGCATTAACGTTATACTGGCTGAGAATCCCTCCCATACTAGCTCCTTAGTAGGTAGTCTGTCATAAGCCTTTCAAAAGTGTTAGAAACTTTTTAACTTTGGAAATTAATATAATTGCCTCTGCGATTCCAGTTAACACCAATCCTCCTGAGCTTTGGACTCACACCTTTTTCCCACATAGTCAATGGTAAAACCTCCATAGGCTCTTACAGAGCAGGGATTGGGCCCACTGTGCAACTCAGTGTTTTGTGAACCAACAAGGAGATACAGTGTCTGGAATGGAATACATGAACAATAATCTGCTATCACAGAACAGGTTTCCTTACTCTAAATTATCCCAATTTTATGACACTCAGTGAAACAATCTACTTGTCACCCATAGGAACAACAAATAATATGAATGTATATTTCATAAATATATTTATCAAGTTAATTACACTTTTAAATTCTGCATATATAGATACTAAAAAAATCCAAATGCTGTTTTCTTCAGATTGGTTGCTGCTTCTATACAAACCAATGTAAAATCTCTCCTAGAAATCCAAAGGTGCAGAAGCAGGCTTTCATGATTTGTTTGTTAAGTTTTATATGTGCTGTGTCTATGACAGGTTTTTATGTTTTTCCCTTAAGGTGGCTTGCTGAGGATGAAAGTGATGGCCGCACCATAGTGCAACTTTATCCATAGTTGCTTGATTTCTGATTCTGAGTGTGTTGTTTCTCCAAATTCATCCTGATTTGATTTACTTGTATTTTATCATTCTGAAGGTATTGTAATTTCTGTGAAAGAATGTCAGAACAATGCATTAAAAACATCACAGTGAATTAAACATGTCTAATGTGAACATCGCATTCCAATCCTATTAGAGATGCTCAAAAATCTCAAATGACTGAAATTTAGGAAACAGAAATTTAAATCTGTAACATTGCTCTGTGGACTTGATTTGAGCATTCATAATGGTAGACATATGTAGTAACATACGCAAATATTTTTGCTTCAGTAATAATTTGTGGGTAAGTCAAATTTTGCTCTTGTGTCAAATCTGTCAATATTTATTAATTTGATGAATCTGTTTCAATTTCAACATTTATCGAAATTTAGATTTTCTCAAAATCATTTTGCAAGCAAACTGCACAACTCTTCAGCCTTACCATATATTGCTTCCTTTTTTTATCAGACCATAACAGAGAGTAATAAAGAATTTGTTATTCAGAAGTTCATCCTGTGTCAGTAAGCCTCCCACTGACATTTGATTGTAAAATCTTGTAGCTGAGCCAGAACCTCAGCTGAGAACCTTTAGATCCAAAGGGTCTCTGAAGAGAGGCTGTTATCAGTAACATTGCAATAGCTTACTGGCAGGCTTAGGCAGCTCCCTTCTCAGCTTGATGACTTTTGCAGTGCTCGTTCTTAGCCATCGAACTGGCTTTCCAATGCTATATGTGTGAATGCCTTTACTTCCCCCCAAAAAAGCCCAGTTCTTTTGGAAAATGCACAATAAATAGAAAAATATTTAGCTATAAATGCACAAAATAATGTTTGGTTCAGTAGGCTTTGACATTGCCAGAACTGACTCAGGAAGGGTTTAGGATACAGATGAGTCTGAAATTAAATCGTGACTTGCACACCACCTGAAGTTTCATCTGTGTGATCAGAATACAAATATTGTATATAAACTACATAGGGCATCCCTCTGTTTAATCAAAGGCTACACCTTTGGTACCTTCAAAATTTAAAATCTGTATGAAGATCTGTATTTTAGACCTGTTTCACCCTCAAGGCACTACCGTGTTCTGTAGCAGCAATGTGCTTTCTATAATTGTAAGAATTAAATGAGTTTCTAATCTGTGCTGATGAAACATTGTCTGGCTGTCTTTTTAATATGTTCAATGTTTATTCACTCACATTATTCTCTGAAATGATGAATGTTGGCCGATATCTGCATGGGTGATGAGATTTCAGTTGTTAGTTTGACACAAAAAAATAATAAACACATATAATGGGTCTTGGCAGGTAATTTCATTTTTATCTACCTTATACGTCATCAAAGGGAGAGCTAATGTAAGGGGTGGATGTGATCAGAGTGAGCAATGGAACAGAGTCAATTCCTTCTGAAAGTGCTCTTTTTGCTCACACTGCTACCACGCACAGTGGAATGGATTTGAAATTGTATCCCCAGAGTGCACAGTTCACTTACTTAGTATCAGTATTCATTACACTGAATCACTTTGTTGTGATCTATTATGTGATTTGTTTCATTATTATGTCTTTCATTAATAGTTTGTAATACTAGCTCTCTTTGATGCCATTTCTGATTTATCAAGTGTAAATAATGCCTTCCTAATCTGTTTTTCATTACTAACAGTGAGCACCCTCCTTGAGCAGCTGCCTTCCGTATTTGAAAATTATTTTCTCTACCTATACAGTGTACAAATTAGGTTTTGGATTTGCTTCCCTGGATCCAGAGCCATATAAACACCTCAACCCTTTCACTAACAGGACCACCGCAGCAGAGGGCTTCATTGCAAGCTCATCATGGGTGCTTTCAGCACATATTACCAGGGGATTACATTTTGATAAGAACACCTGAAATACCATAAGAACTCCCTTTTCAGGTCTTGCTTGGAAGACATGCCAGTTAGCATATTTAGCTTGGGACTAGTGCCAAATTCCAAACTTGCCTCTTCCACATGGTATACAGTGTTGTCTGCTGTGTATGGCACAGAAGTCATTTAATCTCCATCCCTTTCAAGTGGGATAATATTCGGGCAAAAGTACTGGCCAAAGACAGAGATGGAGACATGACAGAGGTGCCACCTCGTGTGCACTCTGCTGTCGCTGCACAGCAATGTTGCTGCCTTGATTTTTCAGTTCCAGCACCCTGCCCTGCCTTTGAAGAGCCTGGGCAGATATTGACATTGCTGATGCCTCCATGGGGAACAGAGATGCATCATAGAAAAAAGCCTGCCAGGGTCAACAAGAAACCCAGGAATTTGTCACCCATGGGAGCCTTGGAAGGAGCAGTGAGAGAACTCAGTTAGCTGGAAGAGCCAAGGCTGTAGCGAAGAGAAGGGTTTGACTTCTGCCACCTCTCTGTGCTGTATCCTGCCCTTGAAGATATGTGTGAGAGGGCAGTGGCTAGAGGATTTGTCTATTATTATTTTTTTAAAATTATTATTATTATCTAAGAATACTTAATTTTGCACTGCAGAGAAAGCCTCAAGATGAAGATGGGTGCTAAAATATAGACCCTGAAGACCATAACAGACTTTTAGACATAACAGAGTCAGAAAATGTCCATTAAGGATCCAGTATTAGTTAACTCTATCTCTTTTGCTTATCCACTTCTCCTGGTGTGCTTTTATATATGTATTATTAGGTTGATCTAGGTGACATATTTCTGTCCATTTAAACCCTGAAGTGTTTCAGTTTCTTTTGCTGATGATGTTAAGGATTTGAAAAAAATAATGATGTTCTGACTGGCTCATTGGATCATTTAATATTCTCTCAGCAACTCCAAGTACTGCCTTGCTGAAACTCATCATACAAAAGTAAGGATTCCCTCCTCTTAAGTACGTATGAGCAGTTATATTGCATCTATCCATCCTGTAGTTTGACAGTTGTGGAAATGGAATTGGAATAAGAAAAAAAGAAGTACCAAGTGCTCCTAAGTGTTCCTTTAGAAGTCTTGGATTAGTACCACCTAGTCCTTGTGGATTGGTAGTATATATAAGTGTGTTTGCAAATATAAACATCCTCTACTCACACATGAATTTAAAATGGTCCCTTGGACTTCTTCTCTATGAAGTAAAGCAGTAATTTGGAAAAGTCCATAAATTCCTCCATACTGAGCAATGCAAAGCAGTGTCATAACTTTCTGTGCTGTGGCTGAATCTTTTGTTTTACAATTCTTTTGTTTGGCCTAAATTCATTTTAAACAGGTGAATCAAAACGAAAGAAGAAAATGGGACTCTTCATTTTCTTCTTCAAACTTTTGAAAATTCTTTATTACATCTTAAATATAGTGTCATAGGGCATGTTAACAGCCCCTTAGGCATTCCATAAATGCTTTTCCTGTTAACATAAAATATGATGTGCTTGGTTGTTGTTTGGTTTCTGCATGTGCAATGGCAGTGAGAGCCGTTGGCACTGTACAAGGCCTGGTTGCAAGCTTGCTTCCTGTGATGTCTTCCCATACGTCTGTGTCGGCTGCTGTCATTCGTTTTATATATATATATATATATATATATTTGATTATATTTAAAAATACATATTATGAAGCAACATGAAAGGTAACTGACATCCATTTCTAAATAATGAATGTAAATTTAAGAAATCCTGAGTTAAATCTTTCAAAAAATCTAAAAAATATTTCTTCTTTCATACATAATATTAAAATCCATATGGTCTCATCAAAGCAGGGCTATTCTCAGTCTTTTTGGCTACTTAAACTTGGTATTTATTTATTTAATCTATTCATTTGGAGTGTATGGTTGAATGTATTACATTTCTAATGTTTAGACATTCTGGAAATACAGTTAAAGAAACTACAGCCCCCATTCACCATGAAACTTAAATATGTACCTAATATTTAAGTATATGCCTAAACCATAAGTATATGAACAGTCTCACTAAGTTTGATTTATAGGCTCCTTAAAGTTAGGTGTGCACCTAAGAACACTGCTACATTGCATCTCTTCCTTTCCAGATCTCATGTGGTGGCATTTACACATGAACTTTCACATGATACAGAAAAGAGATTTAGGTGCATACAAAACACACATACCAGCATCAGGATGTTACAAGCAAAGTAATTTCTGAAACCAGGGAACATCCCAGCGTATTCTTTGTAATTATAAAAGTGGGCTAACATATGCAGATAGTTGATTCATGCTTCTTTTCTAAATTTTAAGTTTATAGTTCAAAACTGTTTCTGTGTGAATCTACATGTAGGCCTATAAATAATCTCAAGCTAAAGCAAGCATATTTTTATATATATATATATATATATATATATATATATATAAATATAAATAATCTCAAACTAAAGCAATAGCTATTTATATTCTGTATGTTTCTTAAATGTATAGTATTATAATATTAATTTCTAAAATGTGTACCAATTTACTAATGTATTTTTGATTTGTGCTTAATTTTCTGAAATATTGGTCTCATTGAAAGGAAGTGCCTTCTCCCTTTCCACTAAAGCATCTCAGTGATCAGAGCATACAGTGGCACGTGCCTGTTGTGAATGAATCTATTTGGGCAAAAAGGTAATTAAGTACTTAAGTACTTTGGTGTGTAAATATTAAACATACAGTCTTTATTACAACTTCCACTGACACCTGTGCATATAGTTTAAACATGAATCTATTGAAAACATCTAAACTTGTGAAAATTTTGTAGAATAATTCTCACTTGCTGCTCATGCGCATGCATGTGTGCCTGAGGGCACCGTCTTAACATGGAAACATGTTAAAGTCAGCAGAAGGCACAGTAGTGAGACTATGTCAGAGTGAATATGAAAATAGATGTTCATCAGATTTTCCATCAGGTCACTCCAGCTTTAGGTCATACACATCAAGGCAGAGAGAAGCACAGCGCAGGAAAAGGCATTGAGTGCCTTTGGGAGAGAAATAAAATGCATACCATAAGGTAGTTAGAAAAGAAGGGGGAAGGAAGAAAGGAGGAAAGGAAGCAAATCTAGCAAATTCACCAGATCTTCTGGAAGAAGTCACCAGAGAATTCCTTATGGCTTAGGGGCTTCATTTATTTCTAAGGGGTGCTGCTTAGGAGCTCTGCTCAGCAGGAGAGACTGGCCTGCTGCAGTCCCTGCCAGGGTTCTGCACAGCTCCTTCATGAAGCAGAACTGCTCCCCGAATGACCAACTATGGAAAGAAAGGCAAGCTTTTGAGCCAAAATACTGCCATAGGGTGTCAAATCCTGGTACAATGAACTCATTCAATCTCTCTAGTTATTCTGAGCTAGAAGAAAACCCAGAAACATCAAGCACCAAACTCCAATTGTCAAAAGTATTGCCAAACAACAGAAAATAGATTTGGGAGTAGTTCGGAATGAGCGCATGCAAAAATTCATTAGACCTGTAGAGTATAATGATATTCTAATGGTGAAATGAGAGAACTACAAGGGAGAGCTTGAGTATATTTTGACAGGGTAGTCTATCCAATATAGCTAAAGAAGACTGGGAAAAAACATCATCATTTAGGAACCTGAAGAAATGAAAAATACTTTAAAGATAAGAGGATTGGAACCAGAAGCATATTTCCTGGACATTTAGGTTTGAGTTGATAACAGTCTACAATGAAAAAACAGAAAGACAAAAAAAAAAGTATTCCTAAAGTAGACAAAGGTGATATGATATTGTAAGGGGGAAGAAAGGAAACAGGAGTTGTAATTCAGAACAAAGCAAAAGCAGTAAAGCAGTACTTGTGATACCCATAAAAGTGCCTTCTTTAAAGGAAAGTGGAGAAAAAGGAAGCCAAGAATAAAATCTCCTTCAGAGAAAAATTAGCTTTACATCAGAAATGAATGTGTCTATACTTGGTTTATGAAATATGTATTGATACCCATGATCACATTTTTGCCTTCAATTATATTTTGTAATTAATAATTTCTGAGGTTTAGTAACAACATTGGCTTGCTGAATGCATGCTGGTTTGTACACCGTGTGTATACAAACTCTTGGCCCCGATACAGCTCCATAGAAGCTATGCCAGTCTAACACAGGAAATTTGGTTCTGTTTCTTGAAATCAATTTCTTCAGCACTTACATATTATTTAGGATCCCTTCCATTTGTTGTCTTTTAAGTGAGAAAACAAAACAGAAGACATTCCTCTGGAAGTATCAAACAGCCTTACATTTAATTTAAGTTTACATGTTCATCTATTGCACTGCCTTTGTTTAACAGACAGCTATTGTTAACATGAAAATCAGTGGGAAGAATATAATTCCCCCCACAAATGCAACAGTAGCTGAATCAAAGAAAACCAAACCAACTAAAAAGAAACAAAAAAGGAGAGAGGAGAAAAATGGGACAGAACAGAAAATACAGGGAAGAAAGTGTAAAACTCTTTGCATCACAACAGAACATTAACAACTCGCCATCACAACAAAGTGAACACCTTTCAGGTTTATAGGTCTGATCTAAAGCCCACTGTGGTGAACTGGAGTCTTGCTAAGCAATGGATCAATCCCTTTGGTCAAATTCTGCTGCTGAGTGAAGTGGCTGAAGGTAAACATACCATAAAATTTGTCCTGCCCCAACTGGGGCAGGGAGGGAAGGATGCAGGGACGCTTGCTCCCAGCAGTTACCTCCGCCAAGCTGCTAGCAGTGGGGTAGCCTTAAGCAGTCATGACCTCTGAAGATGATGTACAGCTAGACTGTCACCATTTATGTTCTTAAGTATCTACTGCATTGCTCAGAGGTACCTTCTGCCCTTGTATGCTGGACCTTGATCTCCGCCATTTTACTCCCTCCATCATCAATCTGCCAATCTTTGAGTTACTCTCTTACCCCACCCCCAGCCCAAGCAGTTTAGGCTAGGATTTTGGCTCTAGAAGCAAAGTTGTTCCCCCAGCACCACTCGTGTATCACACTATAACCTCTGTTGTACGTTTTTAGCATCTTTTAGACTTGTATATGTCAAGCAGACTCAATTAAAGTAACTTAAAGAGCACAGTAAACCATTTTATTAAAGGTGTAACTATAAATAGAGTAACACTGGAAACTTGTTGGTATATATAAACCACCAACTTGCAGCTAAATTAGCTTCATTATTAAGCACCTTCTCTGCTGACAAGGTAATCTTAAGTGAATATATTGTATTAGGTATAGGTGCTGACTGAATTATTAAAAGATACCTTCAGAAAGAAGCAATTTGCATTAAAAGTCTAAGGCAATTAAGATCATATGGATTGTAATGAGAACGAAATTAATATGGGGGTACAAAAGGAATAGAAATAAAAGTACAGCAATACCACTGTAACAGAGATTGCAGAGCAAATGCCTATTATTTAAGAACCATTATGTGATGATGTAATTAAAAACTCTTGTAATGTGTGGTAACATGCAAAATAATGAGCAAAATTAGTTTTATGTGTGCTCTTCACCTTTCAAAGTTTGATTTTTGTGTGCTCAGCACTTTTTGAATAATGCAGTAATGCATGTTGTAGTCTTCTCTTGAAATCTGCGGTATATATATCAGTAAAAGCTAATTTCCAAAAGGCAACTTTAGACTTACCTTGCACATTTAAGAATTAGAAGGCAGATTTTTCGGCTGTCCACATGACTTCTCTGTAATTAATGAAGTTTAAGGGGCTGTATTTAGGCACATACCTTAACGTCACAGTGCCCTATCACACTCTCCCTGGTATTCCTATTAAGATATTCCAGCAACGTGGTTGAACTATCTCACTGCTCTATTTTAAGGAGGGAGTCGGCACGCTTATAAAATATTCCAGAGGGGGGG
>NW_020799095.1:111997831-112218937 GCF_003259725.1 Athene cunicularia
CGGGAAAGGGGAGCTCCCCGGTAATGCGCGTCTCCCGGTCTCCTCACATGGGGCCAGGACAGCGCTGCCGTCAGCGGGGAACTTCACTGGCAGCGCAGCGTTGCTTTCCAGAAACTGTCAACGAACGCCCCGTTACCGTGTTTTGGTATTTATGTGGAAATACGCGGCGTGCAGTCCGCTCCTCGTTGTGCCTGGGCGTTTCCCATATATGTAATGTAGTAAAGGGATCTCTTCTACATCAAACTTTTGAGTAGCTGCTCTCAAAAACATTCGCAAGCGACGTAACGTGCGTTACGGAAAGGATGTGCTGAAGTCGTCAGTGGAAGGCACTTGCTGAAAAGGGAGATGACATCATAGTTTGGAAAAGTAATTTTAAGCACATTTCCAGAAAAGATTCATCTGGAGGCCGAATGCCCTGCAAGTACATTTAGTGCTGCCTGAAAAGTGCAGAGTTCAGAATGTGTAGCAGTGCGTAAGGAATGAAAATTTCCCCATAAAATCATAGAAGATAGATGCTGTGTTGAAGAAGGTCGTGCACTGGGGCATTGCACTAAAGCAACAGCTGAAAATACTTGGGGGGTTTCTTTGTTGGGCTCATGTTTCTGTTCTGGAAACACCAGTTTGTTACAATTATTTTATTAGAGAGTTTGTTACTCTAAACTGCAAACTCTGGCAGTTTTAATCTCTGTCTCACCCTTTTGGATGGGGACTTTTGCTCCGTATTTGTGCAGCATCTGGTACAGCTCGGTTCTGCTTGTGGCCTTTAAGCATCAAGGAGTCCAAGTGCTGCTAGGTAATAGACCAAGAGGAAGATCTTGGGATGCCATAACTATCTTTCACTTTGCAGGTTCTTTGGTTTATTATAAAAAAATACAATTTTCTAAACTTGTGAAACTAACTCACAAGTTACAGTTGTGTTCTATATTAACTATGCCACGACTTGAGAAGGAAACAGAATTTTGAATGAAAAACAGTGCTTGGTTCTCAACCTTGTATGCTTGTGTGCTGTACCTCCATGGCTGAACAAAAGTTACATTTAGGACTTTCTGAATGAGATGGTTTTATGTAATGTTTAGTCTTGATCCAGCAGAGACGGAAAAGTAGGTACAGCGGCTCAAATTGTACACAGAAGATAAACAGTGTGCATCATGCTGAGCGACACAGAACAGAGTTTTACAGAGTCTGGCATTGTGACTGTATTGGAAAACACAAAGAGCAGGGCTTTGGGTGGGGCAGGGTGCGATCCAATATTGTACAGCACTTCTGTCGGATGAGGTGGCAGGGATTTAGAAGTCTCCAGCTGCTTGCTTTTTGATGAAGCACAATCTCTTATAACATAAGGTTTGCTCCTTGCAAGAGCACCTGGTCCTCTATATTTAAAACTAGCTGAGCTTCCTATCATATGTAGCTTTTCTTCATGTTTTATGTGCAGTAGCATAAGACTACCAGCATATTAAATTGACAAGGACATTATTTATATTTTAGCCTGTTACACTTTTTTTTTTCTTTCCCCAGTGAAACAGAGCCATAGAATTGTTTGTCTGTCAGTAACTCCGTAGTGTTTGTTTGCAGTTTTCCACATGTACAAATGTACAAATTATATGGTCAGTTGTACACAGTCTTGTATATCAGCATTTCATGATTGATTGAAGTGACTTCATTTTCATTCCCTAGGTATATTCCTCATAAGGAACAGCCTTTGGGCTCATCTAAATCTAATGATCAGCACCAAGAAGGAGAGGTGACGTCAGCCCTTGAGAAACTCTGTCCATAAGCATGGTGTCAGATCTAACACGATGTGTGGAAATTTTCTGGAAAATACTGTCTCTATTTGGACACTTAACAGTCCAAAACTTCTACTTCGCAGTGTAACATCTGCACTGGCCCGAGCAAACAGCTTCTGAGCATTTAGGCTAAAGGATGATCTGAAGTGTTTTCCATCTGCATGTGTTTGGAGACAAACTCCTTCTCTGACACAGCTAAACAGACCGTGCTGGCTGTGTTAGTACCACAAGCGTACACATGCTGGGGGCACCATCCCCACAGTTGACAAAACCTGTGTTACACTTTGTTCTGTGCCTCTGTGTGTGTGTTTCCTCTCAGCTTTCAGATTTTTCTTTTTCTTTTGCCCCCCCTTCTTTTGAGCCGAAATTTAGCCTATAGCTACATTTAAGTTTTCTGTTACTTATTTTATTGAATCCCCCACAAGCAAAAAGGACAGTAATGTTTCTGTCATTTCTCTGTTGACAAGGAGTCCTGGGTATGTGAACTGAGGTTTTGCATAAAGTCAAGGATATCAGAGAATGAGGAGAGAGGTTTGCTTGTGCCTGGTTCCTAATATATTGAGATTGGTGCTCATTCTGCTTTCATTTGGTGTTTGTTGTCCTCAGTCTCCTCTTAAAATGTTGAATTGATTCTTGAGGTCTTCAATTTCCCTTTTTTTGTTCCATTGCCAAAAGTTTTTTGGGGAACTGTGACAACTACTTATTTAAGGAAGCAATCCTAATCCCAATGTTCTTGGATTAAAACCAAAAAGGTGTAAGAGTGAGGTTTTAGTGACTAGTTCTGTCAGGATAATTTTTAACAGTTCCAAAGATTTTCCTTGTCTTACATTCGAGATGAATTTTTGTTTACAAATATATTGAAAGCCAGATCATTGCAAATGATTATATGTTAATTTTAACTAAAATGTGCTAATGGGAAATGAATGAGGTCTTTAATGCAGCATGGAACAATGCTGGAAATAGGCAATCTAAAATTACTAAACCATTTTTTTTCCTAGAGCATAAAGTGGAGCTGCAGGAGCAGCTAAGCTGCCAATCAGTTCTGAATAAAAACGTATCTTTTTTTTTTTTTTTCTTTTAAAATTGGTATAACTTTTTTTCCCCCACAAATTTTAGAAGACTGAATTCTTCCATTTTGAAGAATTTTTATTTTTTTTTTTTCCAGAGAGTTGGATTTTCACAGACTTCATGATAACACTGTCCCTCAGTTAAAATTCCAGTGGAGTCTCTGAGCAGTTGCTTGCCACAGCTGAGTGTAGCTACTAGGCCTTTGTTGGCAGCTAATTTCATGTTAAAATATGATCACTGATGAGATTCTGCCTGCAGAGATATATACAGATACATTTCCTTATCCATACTTCCCGTGTGTTCTGCTGTTTACCAGTATACAGGTATAGAAGCAACAGTATGGAGCCCTGTTCTCCCAAGTCGGTGCTGTGAGAGACACAGCTTTTTATTAGCAGACTCCAGGGAGCACAAGGAGGCTGTAAAGCACAGGGTCTTTGTATTCGGTTGAAAGGAAAAAAGGAAAGTGTATGCTTTAATTTATAGTCTCTAAGGACTATGTAGAGGTATATGGACCAGTAGGATTCAGATAAACTGTTGCCCTTTGAGCCTGGCATGAAAGTATGTAACCACTGCCTTTGAGCATCCCTTTGATTCACTAAGCTTCCCAGGCTGAGCCCTGGTTTTCAGATTTTGCAGTGGATAACAGGGCTTGGTGACTGGATGTAAGAGATAATAGTGGTCACTTGGCATCCGTGGAGCTGGTTCATTTCCTTTAAAACTTTTTCTCTTGACAAAATTTCTTCATTTGGGCTGGCAGGATCAGAGAGCCATGCTTGTGAAGCTGGGTAAGCAGGTCCTGAGAGCCAGCCCTGGGGAGAGCACAGGTTGCGGGAAATTGGGCGAGCAAGAGCAGACTGGAGGACTTGATGGTGCCCATCTTGTGGTGTCTGGAAAGCAAGTAGCTCCCTGAGACAACTGTTTGCCCTGTAGGGGAATGGCTTGAGCAGGCTGCCTTGGTTCTCAGAGTGTTTGGGATTCCCACAGTGACTGTCATTTTGTCTGAAAGGCTGCAGTCAAAGTGCCTGAAAGGGAACTGTCAAGTCTCTGTAGCCAACAAGGCCAGAGGAAGGGTGAATCAGTGGAAAGAAGACGACTGGAAATTACATTTTAAAATGTTTTCTTGGTAGCTGAGATGATTCTGACATGATTAAGTATATCGCTTTCAACAGAGTGAGGGATTTTGGCTGAGATTTGCTAGCTGTGTGGGAATCCACCTAGAGAAGGAGGAGACGCCAGGTTAATTGCTGACCTTTCCAGCTGGCACTCCTCCAGGGCAATTATCTGTTCCAAAGTGGGTCTGGTTCCCTGAGAAGTGACGCTATGATTTAGCTATATCTGTTTATGTGCAATACTAAGAAATCATTACCTTCCTTCCCCTTCCTGGTTCTTATTTAAAAAAAAAAAAAAAGTTTGAGGAGAGTTGTAGAGCTGATGCTAGATCCTGGAAGCAGTATTTTTCATAGGCCTGGATCACCTGCCAAAGAAACTTCATTGCCTTTGCTCACAAGCTTCACCTCTGCAGTCAGTTGATGCTCTTACAATTAAAAAAAAAAAATAAAATAAATAAAAAAGGCAAAAGGTGTCTGCACAGTGGATAGGAAGTCCTTATGACTTCCTCAGGTGCTCACTATTAAGACTGAGTGGACCCCTAAGCTGGATCTGTGAGCAAGGTAGTTCAACTTAGGAAAAACATCATCAGTCTTTCAATCAGCTCAACTCTGTCCTTAAATAGGTTCATTTGTTTTCGCACTTTTGCTCTACATAGTAGTTTCAACACTTTTTTTCAGTAGTAGCGTGGGAGTTCAGTGTAGTTAGGTGGTCAATAATTCCAGCTGCCACTGGACTTCACACTGAGATGTGATAATATCTCAATCTGACACCAGTTTTTCTCACTGTTTTGAAATCTGTCAGATAATTTGTCACATTGAGTCCAAATTTATGAATCATAGCCATTTCTTAGACAAGATTATTGTATATCCTCCCCATCTGTCTCTTAATGTAGTGAAATGCTACCACTCAGCAATACCATGTTTCTTTTATTGAGTTACTGCAGTGCTTGAGTGAAAGTTTTACTGGCTAACTGTTTTGATTGCTGTGTCTTTAGGACTCAGGAAGGGTGGTGGTCTGTCAGAAATAGGAATTAAACTTTCCTCTTCTTTCCCTCTGAAGGCAGGATTAGAAGGGGCAGCCCAGCCTCTCGGTTTAAACTTTTGCTAATACATTCAGCAGGATAAATAATCAGTGGGGTTTTCTTTTGTGAAGACAGTGATATGCAGATGAAGGCTGTGCCTTTCATATTTTTTTTTGGCAACACAAAAGTGAAGCTTTACTATGTTCTTAAAAATCTCTTACAAGTCTGCATACAAATCAGATTTGGTATTCAGTTTATTCTAATAACCTAAGCTACATGTAAAAGATGCTGATGTACTTTAGAAGAAAGACACTGTACTTTAATAATTAACAAGGGTTCTCTCTATAGAGAATATTTATCAGTTACGTAAGTTTTCAGATTTTCAAAGGACTGCTTAAGCAGTAAAATTTCTGATTGCTCAGTTGGCTTAGTGGGAGAACTAACATTTTATTCACAGAATGCTTTCTAGAAACTTACATATGGGAAGAATTTATATTTGGCTTTTTCCAAAACAGTGGAAAATCTATATGATTTTAAGAATTTTTGTTTCAGAGGATTTTGTGTTACCATGTATATATATTATTCTAGAGGTCTCCTGATGCCGTGCAGGAATGTCTATATGTACATACCATGAATTCAAAGAAATATTTCACATTGTAATTTGTCTCTAAATGTTGTAAACGTGCAGAAAGAAAGTTATTTCAACCACATGATTTTTTTTTTTTTTTCTAAAATTTCTGTGATACTTACATTAAGAAAAGTATTTAGTTCTGAAAGGTCAGTTTGCATGTCCACATCTCCTGTGGGAAAGCAAGAAAGTGTAACATCACATCATGATCTATAGCTTCAGTTATCCTGCTCTGTATCTTCATGTTATTTATATCACAGTTTACTTTGTTCAGAGAGTATTCTCCTTGTCAGCTGGTTTAGTCCTTAATATTTGTCCATAAGGACTGACTTGGCTACAGAGATGCAAAAGTTCTAGGGAAATGAAAACTAAATCAATTCCTATGTCACTTAGAACAGTGTTAGCTCATTCTTCTATCTCTCTGTTCCAATTAAGTAACTTTTAATATACAGCAGATTAATCACAACAATGACTTACAGTTTCAGTAAACAGGTTGTTTGGGAGGGATTTATCAGGCACAGACAAAATCAATAGCTCTTTTGCTTGCATTTCAAGGTACAGTAGAAATTTGTGGTTGCTAAAATGTATTTACAAAGTGGTGCCATTTTTGTCCGGTTTAGAACAGCTGTCAGTTGTATACATTGTGTCAAGTAGACATAAAGGAGTGGAAGTGGCAAACAGACTATAAAAAGAACTGTTTTGACTTGCTTTCTCTAAAATGAAAGGAGGCTAATATAAAAGAGAACATGAGGGAGAATTGAGGGAGCATATAAAAAGAAGCAGGCTCTGAAAAGACACAGGAATACCAGTTAAGCCTTGTTACACTATGTACCTAACTCCAGTTTATTTCCCTTCAGCTACTGACTAAAGATAGGTTATCTGGATACTTTTCTAAGTGACTGCTTGAGAGACTGGAGAAGGAGGCAGAAAAAAAAGAACAGTTATATGTCTGGGCAAACTCACAGCGAAATGCTAGATAAACTGATTGCAGTGAGTAGTCATCTAACAATGATAAATACAAATGGGACATGTCAGTTTGACATCAGTTTACAGGGAAGAGAGTACTCAAGTATATTTTCATCAATTTTAGAATTAAAAAATAATAGGTTTTGAGTATATATTTTTCCAAGAGATTTTACCTGAATTTTCTGACAACCATAACCTGAATTATCATCTTCCTGTGGGCTCTGATTGCTCAAGTGGTGTCTTACCACTCTCCCTCTCTGCATGGCTGAAATGGGTAATAATGTAGGTTTTTTTCCCCCCAAGATAAAACAATTGCTATACAATGTTATTATTTTCCATTACTTTTCCTTTGACAACATGCTTGTGCTGTTCACTATGTTCATGGTATAAAATTTGTAAGGCGAGCCATATAAATCTTTTTGAGTGGCAGGGATAATCAGTGGGGGTGGTTAATGCTATAAATTACAAATGATTTGATATCATGAGTTGGAAAGAATGGAGCAAGACTGTTTTTCGTGGAGTGTTTTCAAAGGAACTGTGGCAGCCAATGATGTGACAACAAAAGTAGCTGCTTCTTGTTCTTCTAAAATTGGAAGGTGTGACTTAGGCAAGACTAATGTACTAAGGACTGGTACCAGCTGTTTTAGAGAAAGTTGCAGATGTTTTATGGGGAATAAAAAATGAATTAACCTACAGATAGGACAGTTTTCCTTATCTCTATCTGCTGGTATAGATCAGATTGATTTCTGCCCTTAAGAATGAAGGTTAGTGGTGCCACAGTTTTCAACATTATTCACTTTAATGGGATGTTTTCATGTAAACATCTGATCTATTTTAGGATCCTGCCAACTTCTTTGAGCGGTGTTTTATCATGCGTAGTGCATGGGATCAGTAGATTAGTTCCAGCAGGTCCAAGGAAAGTACCTTGTAATATCAAGCACTAGACTTTGGTTCTTTCTAGAGGGATCGATAAATGCATAGGAAACAACAAAAAGCCACTGTGCTGATACTTTAACTTTTTAATAGTGGCGAGCGTGGAAAAATAAGCTTTGTCACTGTAGATGTGTGGTTTTCTTATCTTAAGGAAGAGCATGGGTGGAGTTGTGTCTCTTCTTATTTTAATTCAACCCTAATCTTTATATGCTCACTTTATATGGAAATCTTTCTGTGAGCCAGATCTAAAATGGGACTTAGCTCTGCAAAGCAGAATTTAGATGTACCTCAGGCATATAGACCTGAAAATATGTTCTAGAAAATTAGGCTAAACAGCCTTGTTAGGAAGTTTCTTGAGGAACTTAAACATAATGGATCATAAGTTCAACTTGAAAGTGTCCTAGAGGCTCATATTTCAGCATTTTGGCTATGTCCAGGACCTCCCCAGCACACACAGCCCGAGTTCCTATTTCTCGTTTAAGCCCTCTGCAAACCAGAAGCTGGGTTGGAGCAGCACCAAAATCCCTTAGTGAATCCAGTTGGCAAGCGTTACTTAAACCTGCTTTATGAACAATGATGAGCTTAGATCCCTGACAACTATTGCTGACTTTGCCTTGTTTTACAGTACTGGAGAAATGTTGCTTGTGATTAGAGTATTTTCTCAGGCTTTAGGGGATCCAAGCCCACTGCCCTTTCCAGCTGTGAGGGCTCAGATCCTATCTTTCCAAGTGCTTTCTGCACTGAGGCTTAGGCTAGACTGGATGGGGACATTTACTGTCCTTCCTGCTGGAGCCGTGTCATCGTGCTGACAGAAATGTCATGACTGTGAGGCCAGAGGGGAAGACCTAATACTTAGGGCCTTCAAATGGGACCAATTACAGATTCCCCTGTCTTTCTTTTTAGTGCTTAATTGATTTTTTTGTCTCTTGCCTTTTAACTTCTCTCTCTTCTATCCTAAAAGTACTCCACCAGTATTTCTGTTTACAAACATTCATCCTTCATGTATAGTATAACCACAAACAGCACCATAATACGGATCTACATGAATATGTTTGTGTCTACTACAGCCTGCTTAGCTTATGGGAGTAGCTCTAGATGACCTGAATTAGCTGAAGGATTGGTTTTATTCATTTTCTCATCAACTTTTCCCTGTCATATGTAGTCAACCTTAGAAAAAGAGATAGAGGAAAGGTGCTTTTGATGTGTCACTCAGTAGTTGTTTCACCCTTTTCCTCCACTGTCTCTTGCAAAAGTGAATTAAAAATTTAAAAAATGCTTGAGTTCCCATTTTGCTCCGAGTTGATTTCTTGATGTCAGGAAGCATTTCTTTCCAGAACGGGTTGTTAGACATTGGAATGGGCTGCCCAGGGAGGTGGTGGAGTCCCCATCCCTGGAGGTGTTTAAGAGTCGGGTTGACATAGCGCTGAGGGATATGGTGTAGTTGGGAACTGTCAGTGTTAGGCTAATGGTTGGACTAGATGATCTTCAAGGTCCTTTCCAACCTAGTTGATTCTGTGATTTTTGTAGTTGATTTTTATCAATGTAAGCAGCACAGTTTTATGGCTGAAATAAACCCCTATCTTCATGTCCCAGCTTCTTGTCTCTCAACTCACCACAAGCTCCAGAGGAAGTGGAGCTCAAGCTTTCAGTATGAAGTTTTTATTCCCTTTTTTACCTGTCTGAGTTTCAGAAATTAAGAACGACATCTCCCTTTTATTTTCATTGGAGTGGAGCTTACTGCCTTGTTTTGTTTTGGTTGGGTTTTTTTTTTTTTCCTTAGAAGGGGGAGGAGATTTAAAATGGCTCAATCTGGGCAGACAAAAGCAGTGCATGTTTCTGAAAATGTTATCCTTTAGTTATTTAGTACATCTTTGCAGTCTAGTTGTTATATGGATATTATGAAGCTTCATTTTTGTGACATACTCAGAAGGAAGATGATCTAGGTGGAAACAATTCAAAGCAAATTATCATTTCAATGTGCCTGTCAAAACATGTTTTAAGTTAAAAGTGTTGAAAACATGAACATCTCTCATAATGGACATCATTGGGATATTAAAGCAAGATTTCAATATTTTAAGGATTTCTTTCCTCGAGCGTTTGTGCTTATTAGGACCATAATATGCTATACAACTTAAAAAGTTCTGTTCTTCACCCTATTTCCTTCACCTACACACTTCTGCTGCTTTAAGTTAGCTCATCACCTCTTTTGTGCTGTTTTCCTTATTAGTTAGTTTGCTTTATAAACTGTATCCAACATGGTATGGAAAAAAATAGCCTGGGTAACAACAGTTAGGAATTTTTTAAAACATAGTGCAGGTGCTAGAATGAGCTTCAGTCTGAAGCTTCCAAGCACTGGATATTTCAGCTTCAAAAACAATGACATGTATGGGTGACAACAGACAAATAAGCTGAGTGTAGAACATTTCCAGTAGTAATGGTGGAAACTACATTCAACACAGAATTATTGGAAAAAGCATAAATGTAATCAGAGTTCATAGTATATTAAACCAAGATGTTCTGTAAGTAAAGGCTGGGCAATTAAAGAAGATTTACCCAAGTGAAGCCAAATACAGTGCAGAGGATAATTAATGTGGCTGAGGCAACTCAATAATAATGGCTTTGAACTTTTACAATGGCGCATTAATGCATGTGTCAAAAGGAGGGATTGCATTTACGGTCAACAACCATTTGTTAGGAATTTTTACCTCACAGGTTAATTAAGAACTCATGATAACAGAGTATGAAAATTACCTTACTGAACTAAGGACTGTGTTTGGTCCTTAAGTATGTCATTCATTATTTTTTCTGTACATAAAAAATAAAATTTTGGAGATGTATGTTTTTCTATAACCTGTATTCATTCTGTTAGTGTCACTTCTGTGGCAGAGCTGCTCTGTTAATGATCCAGTTGACTTAGAGAATTAATTAATTATTGGTTGTGTTCTCTTCATGGCTGGATTAAATCAAGAGGGCTGCTAAGAAAACTAGCAAAGGGTTCAAAACAAGCCACCCTGCCATCAGACCCTAAATTTGTCTTCGAAGAGGCTCATGCATCCCCTTGTAGAGCCCACTGTTGGGTTTAGATAAGCAGAGCATAAAAGTTCAGGAACTGAGAAGGCTGTAGTTGAAATGGACCTGTTCCCTTGTCAGGTTGAACCTGTTACTCAGATGCTGTCAGGTAGACTGAGAACTTGAGAATTTCGGCTTTTGTGAGTTTATGGGGATTTTACACGCATCAGTGTGAAAGTATAGCTCCTCTAGAGGGAGAATGCTGGTCTCGTGACCAACCTGTGACGGGGGCTATGGGAGGTTCTTCACGTGGGACTTGCCTCAGAGAGCCCAGAGCAGGTCTTTAGTTTTTGTGTCTCCTTTCCTCTTCCAGTGAAATGTATTAACAGTTTCCAGCCTCGGTTGTGTTGGCAATATGGTAAACTGTTTGGAGGAAGGATTTCTTTCTGTTCTTTAAAAACTTTATAGCACAGCAGGAGGCTGATATTGTGTGCAGGTTTTGGAATGCTTCTGTAATACAAGTAATGAGGAGTTGCCACTACTTGTGGTTTAAGAGCATACTCAAAATAGAGTGGTGTTTTTGAGCAGGTGACTTTCCTAACTCATCTCAAAGTCAATTTGAGACTTGGACTCAGTCATTCTCCTTGAGTCTAGCTATTCCTACGCTGCCTGTCTCTTTATTACACAGTGTGTGGATTCTCACAAGGGAGTCAACCACTTTCATGATAAGAGCCAGAAATTTTCTACAGGGCTAACATTGTTTAATAGGACAGGTACCAGACTTGTGGTATATCCTACTGCTGCAGAATTAATATTAATAGGTTGGTATCAATGTTATTTGTGGTGTTTTACAAATGGCAGATTTCTATAACAAAAAATTAAATTATACATCTGTACCTTTCTATTTATTCAATATCAGGTAGTCTGGCTTCCTTCAAGTGCAGAAAATACTGGATGGGAAGAACACTTTGAAAAATGTTGACTGTCAGCTGAATTAAGTATATTTCAGTAATGACATAAAAAATGTTCCTAATGGATACTCTAAGTAAGAAATAGAAGTGTATTACAAGAAAAAGTATAATTATATTTTTTTAAAATATAATGCTATGTCTTATAGGATTTTAAATTTCCATAAAATGATTCATTGAGCTTTGAAACAATTGGAGTTTAAATTATCAACTTGCATTAACAATGGATGTTTTCAATACCTCAGCAAAACCTATATGCCTAATTTATAATTTTATACCATCACCTAAGGAGGAAAGATGGCCAGTAGCTTTATTTGACAGCTAGCACTAATATAGGAGTCCAACTTAAAAGGACACTGTTAATAACCATCATCATAAAGAACCTTACAAGTATTCTTTTGATGTTCACTTATGAATTCAGTTTGACTGTGTTAATGACTTGTACTGATTTTTTTGAGCTTGAGCTTTATTAGTGCAAATACTTATGGAAGGTGTATTTTAAGTCTGAGTGCCGGAATATTAATCAAAACCTTAATTACATATTCAGTAGTAATATTCACAATTCATATGGGTCTTACTTAATTTCATTACTCATCCAATCAAGGATCAGAAGCAATGACATATCATTTAAATAGCAAATTGTTTTGGATATTTCTAATTAGTAGACACAAAGGATTGGTTATTAAAGAAATTAACTTTACCACCTTGAAAACTGAAGAATAACCTTGAAATAAGAATAAACACAACATTCAAATCTGTTCATAGAAAATTTACAGAACCATGTCCAGTGTATATAATCTATTTACAAATAAGTAAACAATAGAAATATGTCTTCTAATGGTATGCCATAAATCATTCTTTGGAGAATTCTTCATGAATAGCAACCTAGTAGGGAGGGAGAAAGGAAGACAGAAGCATTATTTACATTCATTTCAAGTAATTGTTTTTGGGTTCGAATATTGCAGCTGTCACTCAAGAGTGCGCTTTATTGAGAGAATATCTCTTTGACCAAATGAATTCTAATTTGGTCATAATGCAGAATGTGTCACATTGGATTTATCTTACTATGTGGGAATCTGCCACTGCTTCATCTGTGTTTTCACTTCCTCATCCTCAAAAACCTGTGAAGGCTCCTGTTGAGGGGGCAAGGGTTTAAAAAAAATGTGTCTGAGACTTTGAAGGACCAGTGGGAGAATTGGATCCTCTCTCTGTTCCTACTGTCACTCCATGCTCAATTGAGTGTCCTTCATCTGCAGTACAGCTCAAAGCTCTTTGATTTTATGATGTACCACTCTTGATGCCAGAGGAAGGCTGCTCTGCGTCTCCCTTGAAGCTGCATTTTTATGAGCAGTATTGGATTCTAGAGGCAAGGAAGCACAAAGCCATGGGAATAGTCTAGGACTTGTATTGATTGCCATCACAGAATGTGTATGTAGCTGTGATTTCTTGCAACCCATTTCCTGACACAGGCTGTCCCATGTCTTATTATTTTTTTAGGTGAACATCATTTTAGCATATAGACTTCACAAAGAGAAGAAATGCATGAAGGAGTCAGGTAAAATCTCGGAGCTGTCAGTCATGGCAATATCTTCTTTAATTTCCTTTTTCTCTTGGCAACTATTTTGATCATATTCAAGCATTAGCTCTGAGAGAGAAATAATGTTCGCTTCAAAAGCCACTTCCTCCTCAATAAATAATTCAGAGCCATAGATTGTTCATGAGGAAATATCAACACACTAGTAGTAATTTAATATACCAAGCAATCGCACTCACTTCAGTCTACATATGATTTAAATAGAATATGACAGTTTAGGGTCTCCATTTGCCCCATGGCATGTTGGGATCAAACTTGGCAAGTGATTGCAGTGTTCACATACCTTCTGAAGAAGTGAATGAAAGTTGCATAATTCAGAGAGGATTTCTTAATTGCATGCTAAAGCAGAGTTTGCCTGCTTGTGTTCTGAATCCAAATTGTTGTCCAGGACCAGCTTTAAATCATGTTAATCTTTTCTCTGTTAACTAGCGTCTCACAATCGTGTCTCCTTTTTTTTTTTTTTTTTTTTTTTTATTGCTTTGCAACACAGTTTCAGTATATTAGTTACCTTTGCTTTATCCTGTGGGTGAAAGGTTGTGCCTACCCTTCCTGAACTCTTTGACCCATGGGATCCATGTGCTGAGGACAACCTGGTTTCTGGAAGTTTTACCTCCTTTGTTTTTTAAAACGGTTTCTTTTATTTATTTTTTTCTCCTTTGGCCACTAGTAGGCCAACACCCTACACAACACAGTGTTAGCTACTGATTGTGCTGGGAATGTTTGTGTTACTTTCTGTTTTAAATAGTTACACTTAGAAATAGACAAATTCCTCTCGCTGTAATGCTCTTGCCATCATGGTAGGAAAATGCACATCTGGGAGTACATCTATGGCATAGGTATTGTGTGCTACTAGAACAAGGCAACAGATCTGTCATACCTGAACTCAGGCTAGAAATTTTCTTTCACTACATCACTTCTTGTAGAGCAGCTCACATGTATTTGGGCTGGTCTATGCTTGGTGCATCACAGATATGGCATAAACTCTCTTCTGTTTTGGCTCTACACAACAAAATTAGTCTAAACATTGAATGTGAATAAGCACTCCCATGAAGGATTATGGCTATAATCAATCATAGCAATTTTTCTCTGGTTCCCAGTCCTGAAAGTGGGTTTGCATTGAAGACAAGGGATGCCTACAATCAAGAGATGTTAAGTGCAATGCGTAACTTTATGCATTTGTCCTTCACATCCTCTAGGGTCTATATCTTGTAGCAAGCCTATCTTTAGGAAGCCTTTAACCATAACACTATACCATAGATATATAATGAAATCAGACATGTAATTGTCTTGGTAATAAAATGCAGCCCAGGGCTGTATTTCTCCAGGAAAAGACCAGATTGAGAACGAGGTGTAACATGTTTTTCTGTATTCTTGGGAAGGAAATAATTTCCCTCTCTACTTCTATAGCATTCTACAATTCATCTGACTGATAAGGGGAAAAGATAGCCAGGGCTTCTCTCACAACCTCTTTGCCTACAGAGAAGGCTGTAGCTAAGTAATTCTTTCTCCAAAATTCCAGTATAATCTAGGAAGGTTTCAAGGGAGGCCATCCCCTCTTCATATTAATCCATGCTTATCTGAGGAAATGTAATGCCACAAGATTTGTCTCATTACTGTGAAAGTAATGCTGGCCTTGTTATTTAACTTCCCGGTTAACCTGGTCTTTCAGCAGGACTCCATCAGAGATTTTCGTTTTGGAAACAGTCTACTGATATGCATGTAGAAGCAAGGAACATTATGTCAGTGGTAGGTGTGTTTCTGCTTTGATTTAAAATGCCTTTAAGGTGTTCAGAAATGTCCTTTATGTTCCCGTGGGATAAGACAGCGGGTGCATGATGGAGCAATGGTGACCAGCATCTAACTCATAATGCTGCAAGGGATGTGTGAGGCACCAGCCAGTACTGTGCAGCTGGATGAAAGAGATGTCTAAAGATGCACTCTTCTTGTCTAACTGAGAAACTGGCCTCAAGTTGGTGCTGGCACATCTGGAGGAAGGGCTTTAAACTGAGAAATGAGAGGAAAAGATTGTGGGAACCTTCATATCCCCATATATATAGATAGATATATATATCTATAATTTGTGCAAGAGGACTAAAATGAGGGAAATTAGGACAGAACAGTGGATATAGAAATGTTAATAGTAATTTGATTATCAAAGAAAGCTCTAAGATGCTGAGAAAGTAGTGTCTATGACACATTGCTGGTAGGACTGCACTTGATCTGTTCAGTGGCTGAGTGTTGTCCCTAAGGAAAAGCTGAACCGTGGATACAGACCTGCCAAAAACCTGTGTAAGAAGAGGGAGCAAGTAGGAGCATCTGTACAGCACTTGAATCAGGTGAATTCGACTAAAAATAGGGTCTTGAATGCTGTATGCTACTGCTACTAGAGACCTACTGAGTATTAATGATATAATAATGAAAAAGGAGGTTATATGTGTTTTTAAAAATTATTTTTTTAAAGGCCTGCAAAGGTGATTTCTCTGGGCTGGCACTGGACTTCTGTAATGGATTACTGGAGCCTTGTTGTGAGAAGGGAAGGGTAGACATTCCAGAAATCTGTGGTAAAGTTATCGTTTTGGGGGATTTTAACTACTTAAATGGATATTGGAGAACACAGCTTATTAGTAATTGTCATAGATGTTTTCATGTGGTAGCTAAGAGTCTTCAAGTAGCTAATGTATCATTAAGATGTTTTAAAGTGTTCCACTTTTTATGAGGATGTTTTGGAATTTTTAGAATTTCTCAGTAAACAACAAGGGCACTATGGAAGGCTGGTAACATCAAATAACCTTCAACAGTGTTCACAGATATATTCCTTTGATGTTTCTTGAGGAAATAAAAAAGTTGGTAAGTGTTTGTGTGTTTGGGGGGGGTGTGGGGTGTGTTTGCTTTGTTTTTTTCCCCAAAAGAGTAAAATTTCATAACCGAGGGAAATGGCTAGTAGGAGAAACTTGCAGGTATAAACACAAGAAGAAATTCTAAATTTATTTGAAATTAATGATACTAACACTGCTGGGAATTTGAATATACAAGAGACGCCTTGCCCCTTGCATCCTTTCCTTCCCAGTTGTCTGATCAGCACTTTCTCAGAAGTCAAGACCTTTGGGGATAAAGTGAGAATTTCCACAGCCAAGCTCAGCTAGGCTTCACAGAAGAAATAACAAATAGCAAAATACGCTTCAGCTATGTAGTAGGGACAGAAAAAAAGGATAAAAGAGAGCTTCTATCTTGTGAGGGTGGATATTAAAGATAATCTAGATACGTCTTGGTGCTTTCCCTCATTTTTCAGTGAAGATGATTTTGTCAGCATGGTGGCAAAAGGAAGACAGATAATGTATATGATGGTATTAAAATAGATGTAACCACAGCTTCAGTGAAAGCAACAGTAAATGAGTTTATCTCTATAAAATCAAGGGGAATTAATAATTTCCATTCCAGAATATTGAAAGAACTGGTGAATTACATCTTTTGAATTACATATCTTGAATCTGTTAAGATAGAGTTAGTACCATAGGACTTGAGAACAGCTGCATATTTAGGAAGCAAAGAAATTAAATTATTCAGCAACTACAGATCTATGGGTAAGTGAAGCTACATGTCCTTTAAAAACTTTTCTAAAGACATACAATTAAAGGTGGGAATGGCATAAAGTGTAACAGGATTTACTAAAGATTAGTACTGCCAGGCTGACCTGGGATCTTTCTCAGTACTGTACTGAATTTTATAGCTGAAAATGTGGTGTGTGTACTCTGTCTGTCAGGGGAAAACACTTGATGTACCCTGGAAGTTTACAGCAGAGCTGGACAAGAAGGAGATTAGCAAGGGGCTGTAGTGTAAAAAGGAAGTAAGTTCCTAGCAGGTGTGTTTAAGTACAGCCCACGCAGCTGAATTACAAGAGGGGCACTGTGCGGCCACAGCTTCTCTGAGTGACCCAAAGCTCGTGGCACGCTAAGGGAGAGTTTACATTCCTCTTCGCCTCTTCCCTCTCCTCCTCCCATCCAGAAGATTTAAGTTTAAACCATTGTATTGACATTTTGCCAGAATTTTCAACCTATAGCTCCTTTTGTTTCCAAAATTCTGAGTTTTATATCAGATGGAAGTTTGCATTTCACAGCCTGGTTTGAGCATATTGGGATTTTGTTTATTCTCCGGGCATGTTCTGAACAGATTAAAAAAATTGCTGGTAGAAATACAGTCAAACCAAATTGAGGCTTTCTATATTTTGATTTTGCTCCACACAGATGTATTGTCACATGCTATGAAATCAGAGGGTTTAAGAACTTCAGAGTCAATGATTTAAGCTTCCACTAAATATCTTTTCAAATATTATTCAAGCTTGTATATATGTGGCATACCCTGAGACCACAGTTAAATTAGAGCTCTCCATATGTTGCAGATTGCCTGAAAATTTTGCTTAAACTTTGCTATTGTATGTGTGGGATTGAGATTTTTTCAAAAGGTACAATCCTCAATTTAGATACATAATCTCAGTGAGAGTTTACTGGTTGTTCAACATCCATGAGCTTTCAGGTGTTTAGTTAGGTGTCTGCAAAATGATGGAAGGAACTAACTTTTGTAGCTGAAGACTGCGACTAACTGTATCATTCGGATACAAAATGGTAGAGATAAACTACTCCAAAGAAAAGCTAGCCTGGGTATTTTACTCGACCGTGTGCTTTGTACTTTATAAAACTGCCTGCTTGGAGTTTTTAGGGTAACAGTAAAACGACTTTTGTCAGTTCCTGCAAACTGGGGTAGCAGTGGGCTTTATGTGTGTACTAGTTTGTAGTATCCTTTAATCAAAATGTAAACATAATAATATGTTATGTGGAAATGGCCTTATTTTAATTTTTATACTTTGAAACATTTTTCACCTGCTGCTGCAGCATGAGCACAACATCCAGAGAGTGAGACTAATTGAGAAACAGAACAGTACTGCTTCACTGAGCCAGATTATATATTCCTTGTCCAAAATTGTAATGACACAGGTTTATGTCAAGTAGCGTTGAAGAGCTTTCTTCAGGCTGTGCTCAGTAGTGTTTGTTGGTTGGTTCATACTAGAGTTTTTTTAACCTCGGGCGTGGAGGTGTCCCTTTTCCATGGTGTTAGATAAATCTAGGTGCCTCAGAAATTGAGTTAGTCTGAAGAAAAAAAAAAATAAATTGTTTTTTTGGACTGAGTCTGGAATGTGTTCCCTCTCATGAAGAGTACTGCAACCCTAACTGGTTAAGTAGTACTTAGTGTTAAACCAGTTTAAAGCATAAGAAGTAACTGGGCACGTTATGCAGAGGCAACCCTGCCTCAGCATCCACATTAAGTCCCCACTGTTTAATAATGTATCTGACTCCCAAAGTAAGTAGTACTCATCGTGGTCAAAAAAAAAAAACAAAAACAAAACAACCCAAAACCCACAAAACAACCAAAGCCCTCTAGAATCAGGCCATTAGGTTGTATTCTAAGTTTGCTAATGATAGTTGCAAAAGGGGTTACTCAATCACTGTGAGCAGCGGCACTTTTTTCTCCAAGAGTTGGGATTTTTGTTTGGTGAGCACCGAGTGCTTCAGCAGCCCCATCACAGTGAGGAAACGTATACAGAGCTCTGGTCCTGCAAACACCACACGACCTGTGTTAAGTACATATACAGGCAGCTGAAGAATCAGGGCCAGAGTTTATTAAGCTTGAACAAATGCAGTCACATGAGTGAGCCAGATAAATAAATTATTAAATAAATCAAATATTAAGTGTGTGTAATATGGAAAAAATAATTTTGGGCTTATATTGCTACCTTTTTTTCTTTTCCTTTTTTTAAAAAAAAAGGTAACTGCCATTCATTCAAATAACAAAATATTGTTGGACAAAAAGATTGTTTAATTTCAGCTACAGATTTGAACTCATGAGTAGAAATGAGGCACCTTGGATAGCAGATTAGTTTGCACTGCTAAAGCATCCAGCGTTGTATATACTGCTGATATTCTGTATTTGCATTCTTCTTGAACTTAAAACTAATTTAACATTTTTTAGAAGTCAGCAAAAATTATTCTGGTTGTGCTTTACGCTAGTGAAATTTTTGCTGAAAAACAGGACTCACTTTGCTAGTGAGATTAGCTAGACTGTGAAATATTACCCCTTGGGAAGTTGTAGGAGACCAGTTGCATGGATCATTTAAATGCAATTAGAAAAAGCAGCAGAGGATGGAGCCAGGCAATTTTCCCCTCCCCCCTTTGCTTTCTCCCCGAATAGGTATGAAAAATGTCATTTGGGGAAATAATAACAGATTCAGGTTGCATTTAGCAAGTACTTTTGGCTGAAAGGGGGCAAATTTGAAGATATTTATTCCAGTAATTTTGTGAAAATACTTGCATGTTTGGGAAAGAAGTTTCATGTTAAAAATGTGACTTGTCATTTTGAAATTTGATGCTTTCATTTATGAATTGGTTCATAGTTTTTCCAAGTTGATGCAAAAATACGTAATTATATTTTTTCGTTTCCTGTTTCTGTCTTTCCCCAAGATCAGACTTTTAATTGAGCTAAACTTTTTTTTTTTTTTTTTTTTTTTTTTTTTTTTTTTTTTTTTTTTTCCCCCTTCACATTGAGCCAAAGAATCCATTATTTGGACAGTTCTAGAAAATACACTGAGAAGTCAGTTTCAGGCTGATAGAAGGACAGACTTCATGTCTTTTCCCATGAGGTCTCTTTCATTCAGAGTCTGTGATTTATGGGTTGAGTTGGCTGCCTCAGTTTAAGTGGTGCCTTTTTTAGCTTTTGAGTTTGATTTTTCAAAAAATCTGCTGATGTGTATCAGTGACTTCAATTTCAGTATGAGGTATGTTTTCTCAGCCCCTCTCAAAATTAGGGTCTAAGTAGCTCAAATTTGGTGCTTAAAGCCAAAGCAGTTCTAAATAGAAGTAAAGACTAAGAGGATTTTTAGTGGGTCATAAATCTTAGATTGCTTTGGTGAACAAGGGTGAATTTTACCCCCTGAGACCTTAAAGCTTGCCTCCTATGTAACTTTCAATGTATGCATGTCAAATTCTGACAGATGGGGAAAAAAATAAGAGTTTGGGGACTACCGGGATTAATACCATCAATATTTAGCAATCTATAGTAAAGCAACAGATTTAGAATTAAATATACATAACTTCATTAATCATGTTTCTTTCTTAAATGAGGATAAAAAATAAATATGTGCTTAGAAATGAAAGTTGTCTACAAAAGCTTCTTTTTTGCCTCGTTACTTCAGAAAGGTGGTGTTTTTTCCCCCCTGTTGCTGTCTGTGGCTAATTAGGAAAGTGGAGATGGATGTGTAGAATTAGGTTGCACATAATCTCATCTGAATATTTAATCATAAATGATTAAGATGAAGATTTATAACACAGATTTTGACATTCTGGCTGATATAGCAAGGTTAATAGAGCTATATTCTCCCTAGTTACAGATTGTCTGGGAAAGCAGGAAACACAATAGTGTCTACAGACATTAGAGGCCAATAAACCCTCCAAGAATGTTTTTCACTTCTTTACTTTTAGAAAAACTTGTGCTGATAGTCTGATCTAACATTAAAATTTCCATGAAAGAAAATTTAAACAGAAGAAACAAAAATGAAAGGAAAATTATTTTCCAATAAAACATATAGCAGTAGATTCTAATAGAAAAATAAAGCAGATCTACTTTGTCTGGAAAATCTGAGATGGTATTTGATGGAATAAACAGCTAATGCAATATGGTATGACCAAGGTCAGAAATTGTCCTATACTGTCTAGTTGTACCTTTTTGGATTTAATATGCATGTTATACCCACTCTGTAGAGTAGTAACCTACAAAACCATTAATATCACCAGGACCACATATGAGTTGGATATTGTTACGTGCATTAGCTGTACAAATAATTGGAAAGTTATTAGGAAATACAGTAGTACTACAATTATTAGTACATTATTTGTACAATATATTATCTCATAATCTCCCAAACAAGAAAGAATGATTGAATAGTTAAAGTGCTGCTCTGGAGAACTTGAGCTATCATTAGATAAGTCTTGATTTGCTGTAGGAGGAATGGACATCCTGAAAAAGATGGCCCCCAGCTCCACTCCCTCTCCCAAAACAAAAAAGGCATGCATGATGAAAATTGAGCATCTACACCCAAAAGTCAATCTGACATTCAGTTCAGCTGCTATCTCAATCTGGAAATGTTCTAAGTCTATGGGCATCATATTTTAGATTATGACTTTATGTAGGTGAAAAAGGGACTGCTTCTGCCATGTAGAGACTTCTCAGCATTAATAGAACTAGTCAAGTTTTTACTGGTCAAGTGTTGAACTGGTCAAGTGTCAATCCTAGCTCTGCCAGGGATATAAAAATTAAGTGTTCTGTAGACCTGTTGTGAGGATGCATTGAAACAGGCAGTTTCTGAGGTTGCTAATGAATATTTCTGGGATCAAAATCTGTGAACTTATTAGCTCGGGTGTTTTCAGGTCCTGTTTTAGCATACCCACACTATGCTGCTTGGCTTTGTGCAGGTGTAGTACCTGCTACCCATCACCCTATGATTGTCTCTCTTCTCTCCGTTCACAGTAGGACTTGGGATAGGGTACTCACTGGTACTCAGCATTGACCAAAGTATATTGCCACTCACATCAATGAAAATTTTTACAAGGGCCTTTAAAAAGAGATAGGAGATTGACATTTTTAAAAATCTATGGTATGGGAATTCACAAAGACTGAATTTATCCTAGGAAACCTAATCTTGCATTCTGCTTAAAGGAGGGAGTCTCCCCCATGAGAGGAGTTGACAGCAGAAGACAGGTTATAGCTGCTTGGTGCTTTGAATTATCACCCTGGATATTCTCTGCTGTCCGTAGGAGGAACCGGAGACTGGGAAGAAGTCAGCACTGTAAATATCTCCCCAAGTGGTTTGCTTTCCTGTCCTGCTTGCTTTCATCTTTCTAGGCCTGGGCTGTTGTTGCTGCCCCTTTTTTGCGCCCTCTGATATTGCCCATTTACTCCTGTTGTTCTTGTTTGCTGTTACCAGATTCCAGGTGGGAACACTACCTTCCCTGTTCACAAATGCCTCCCTTGTAACACTGACATATGTGTTTGCCTATGAAATTAATCACATAATTTGTGTCAAGGATAGAAGGATAGCTCTTCTGCACCATAGATAGCTGTCCTTTTTGGTTTTGTAGGGGTAGAGAGGATTTTTTTTATCAGACTTCACAACTTCCAGTGGTAAATGAGCTATTTAAGCCTTTTTGCAAAACCCACTGTTCTCTCTCTGTAAAGTCAAGAGAATTGACATATCTCATTAGTCTGTTAAGCAGTACAAAGATAAATGCTTTATATATAAGAATGAATAGAGATTATACCAATTGGTAGGTTTCATAAATATACACCACAGTGTCTATGAAGGGCTTTTCCTTCTAGAATCTCATGAGTTTTTTGAAAAAAATTCATAGAGAATTTATTGTTTTAAATACATGAATACTAAAATTAGGTGGTCATAGATGAAAACTGTCAGTCTACACTAAGACATGTATACTGTCTGTGCTTTGTTAAGCAAAAATGTATTTAAATCCTGTTTGAATTTCTTTCTTAAACAATTGGATATTTTTATAGAGTAGGGTTTTTAATGACTTTTTAAAGGAGATGATTGAATTCTCATAGACAAGTGATGAGTTGTGATGACTATTTCTTACTGGCTGCAAATTACTTATGAAGTTAATCCATGCTAAAATGTTTGAGGTTTCTTTCTGTGTTGTTGTTCAGCTGGATCGTGATGTCCTAGTGCAAAATGAAGCTTGATACACAATTTTACTCAAGCATATATAGGTGTATGTAAAGCAGAAAAACGTGTTATCAGCTTCCACTTTATTTGAAATTCATCCCTTCTCAGCAAATTTTGTACCCTTATGTATTTGTTTCATTTACCTTCCAAGTCTTGTCTTAAATATGTTTCTGTGGGTAATTACACTAAGTACCCCCATTTGAAAGCCTGCTGAGCAGGGCTGGACCTTTAACCTGTAAACTTTCTCAGGCAGAGACCATAATTAAAGTGCTTATAAAATTTGTATCTTGGCAATGATGGCTAATATGCTTAGAATTGGAAAATAATAGCAGTAGCTAATGAGGGGATTTCCAGGAAATTAACACAATCAAATAGGCCATCTCAGCTCTGATGGGAGACGACTATGTTTTTAGTCAAAGCATCCTTTTACATGGGAATTATGTGAGGTCTGGTGAAGGGACAGCATATCCTAATGATTGGCTCTTTTTTCCAGCAGTATCAGCAGGACTAATAAAAGGTATTTCCCCTTCCTAGAAGCCTTCTTCCATTTTATCTTGAAGCCATCATGCCTACAACAGCACTACCAAATTACAGTCTAAGAGAGATTTGTGATGGGTGCTTGGGAGTAAGTTAACAGCAATGAACTGACAGTGAGTGTGACCTGTAACGTAACACAGGGCTGAAGGTACTGAAGGTAAGTGGAGGTGAATGGTAAATGTGTTTAGATATGATCCATGTAGCAGTCCTCCCTATGCAATTTCTGAAGGGGAGGTATAGCAAACCCAGAAGACAGATATGCCTTTTTGTATGCACACTTCTTCATTCATAAGGGAAAAGTAAACCACTATTTTTTTTTTCCTCTGGTGAGTTCACAAAACTCTCAAGTCTGGTGAGTTCACAAAACTCTCAAGTCTGGTGAGTTTGCAAAACTCACAAGTGACAGTGTTAGTTGGTAAAAAATAAATAAATTGTTCATCTGTGTTGCCAATGTTAGAAGAGCAGATGTGATAGATTTTCCTAAAAGAACTTTTCCTTCATATGCTGAAGTCAGGAAGAGCATAATTACAAGTTCACTAAAAATAAGAACCAGTTTTCTTATTGACAGCTGTCAGTAAATATCAATACAGCAAAAAATATTTGACCACAATGTATACTTCTAAAATTGCTAACTGCTAAATTTGCTGAGACTGGTTATGGTGGTGATGATTTTTTTTTGCTGCTAAGAAGTGACACTAATGATTACATTTCCATTTTGAAGCAATTTTTATTGCAGTACTTAGAAAATATGAAAAAATCTTTACTGGTACTATTTGTAGGAAAATTATTTTTTTTCAAAGCCATTCTACTAAATGGAGTAGAATTTCCTGATAGCTTTTGATTAAAATAGTCTTTTTTTATTTCTGCATCCTTTAAATATCTTCTGCCGGTGCTTCATTGCATTACTTCAACTTTACTGCTGTCAGAGCAAAATTTCTCTTTAAGGGACACTTGAATTCTGCCAATAGGCAATACCCCTTCTGTTCTGGACAGCAATGCACATGGGTGTTTGTTAGTTTTTTGGTTGTTGTTTGGGTTGTTGTTTGGGGTTTTTTATAAGGTATAATTCTATCTAGAAAAAAAATCCCCAGAACAAAGTTTTGCAGAAAGGCAGTTTTCTCGCATTTTATTCATAAACATTCCTGCAAACACACACGGACCTTCCCTTCTGCATACTATTTGATTGGTATAGAGATGGCCACAGGCATAAGGATTGGGCATAGACCTACAAATTATTACACTAGCTGTGTCCTGATCCATCCTTTCCCACTGTATTTGCAGGCACCTTTCAGGTGCTTCACAACAACTCAGTTTTGGGCACTGTTACATATGCCGTCCCTTTATACTTGGAACAATTCATTACTGGTATGAATTTCCACCTAGTGATAATCTGAGGTTTAGCAGCAGTTTCCCAGCAGTAATGGCTAAGAAGGCAAGAATTCCTTAATAACTGTATATCGTTTCAGCTGATGACATGGGAATTGAGAAGTCTCAGTGTGAACCTTATTAATCCTGTCCAGTGTATATGAAGAGAGATGGTATGCATGTTTGTAGTCACAGAATGTTGTGCACCATGGCTCTTGGGACCATCAAGCTGAGCAACATCTCCCATAGATAACTTCAGTATTTCCTGCTGCCATTTGGTACAAACATTCACTGGGGCCTGCCTTAAAAGAGAAATAAACTCTCTGGAAGATAGCCTCTGCTGGTGGCTTGCTGGAGAGATCACTGGGACCTGCATGTTCATGAGGCTCTCTGAATACCTCCATCACAGAAACTTTTCAGCCCACTAATTTTCAGTCAATGGGATCACTTGTTTCAGACTGTGATGCCATCACAGTGTTGTTACTGTTGAGCTCTGACTTGCAATATCTTTGTGGAAGGAGGCTTTGTGGAAGCCTGAACCTCCAACAGTATAGTGAAAAATGACTAGACAAAAAGCATGTCAAGAATGGGGTGAGGAAAAATCAGTTAAATCTTATCTAGCTCTGTTAACAGTAAGAGTTGCTATTGACACCAATAATAAATGAGTTAATTTCACTTGAATTTAATTCCAGGTTTTAAAGATAATATTTCAGTGAAAATGTTTATCAAATGACTACTTCCGTTTTAACTCATCAAGCTTCACACTTCACAAATGACAGAAAGAAATCAAATGAGGATAACTTTCCTATTATGCATTTTAATTGTATCACTGGCCCATGTTATATTTTTTAAATGAAAAATTCTCATCTTCTGAAAATTCTGGCCCAAGTCCAGCATCAGAAGTATTGTGTACTGGAACCCTCCAAAAAGGTAATCCAAGTTAAATAGAAGTGTGAATCCACAGTGGATTAATTAAATGACATTAAACTCTCATGTGGATACTCTGAATCAGAATTAAAAGTGTCTTGATTCAATTTAACTTAATTTCCAGAGCAAATTAGTTAATTAAGTGTGCTGTAATTTTGAATGAAAGTGTCTAGACAGAAGTTTAATATGTTTTGACTAATCCACTTTAAAAATGAATTCAGATTAACTTTCTTGAGTGACCCTTGTACTGGAAAACCCTCGGTAACTTGATAAAAAGTTGAAATGAGCCATGTTGAAAGGCCAATGCTCAAAAAAGATGACTACAGTCATGACTAGTAGTGCAGACTTGATTTTTGTCTTAGAATTTTGTACAATCAAGAAGCAGCTTTATTTCTTGGGCCAGAAATTGTTCTTCATGAATAAAATTAGTTCTGTCAAAGCAAGGGAAAGCAGTCATGCAGCCTCAAAAATAAAGTGCACATGATGGTGTAGTTGCTATTGCCACAGGAGGTTGCTGTATATGATACATTTTTTTGAACATGGGAACAGGGACATCCCAAGTATTTCTGGTATTACAAGAGCAGAATAGAATAACAGCATTTCTCAAATGGAGAGGAGAGCAGGGAAGTCCAGATAACATTTTTGATTTGGAAAAAAATCATGGACCACCATGGACTTCTTCCACTATTGACGATAAGCTGGAAGGGGATCACTGAGATGAGAATGTGAAGGGGAGAGTACTGCCTTGGTATAAGAAAAAAGCAAATTAATCAGTAGCTTTACATGATCAAATAATGTGAGTTAAGAATGGCTACAAAACTGCAGTCAGGATGAAGAAGGGAAGATGAATGTACCTTGATATCTGCACAGCAATGGGGAGGGGAATGGCAAGAAAGAGGGAAGTGGAGAAGCTCAGGTATCCCTTTAGATGGTGAAGATTCCTGTGAAAAAACTGTGGGCAGTGTCCTACCTTAGCCTGGGCCACAGGTCTCCTGGATGAGCTACAAAGCAGTAGCTGGACCTGGCAGGGCCAAAATTGGGGTGACAGAGATGAAGAGTGACAAACCTAACCCATGCCCATAAGGGGTTCCCTGAGCCACCATGTTCATCTGTCCCATGCTTCCTGGCACTGCTGTGATGTTTTGGATTTGTTGACTCTGTCTCAGCTAAAGGCATGGAGACAGAGATGTTTCCTCTTCCTTTATCTGATTATAAATTACAACATATAAGGAACAGCTAGTTTGGTGCCATACAAGACCAAAGTACTATCAAGCAAAGAGCAGAAGAGCATGTGCCAAATTGGGATGAGATAAGAAAAATACCAGAAAAGAGGGATGAGCACTCAGCTGCTGTCTTGCAGAAGCTGTGCTTTCTCTGTTGACCCAGTGACTAACACATTTATCTTGGTAAACTTTTTTCCTTCACTGACATTTTATTATAATTTTTGTGGTAAGTAATTTGTGGACTCTTTAAGGTTTCAGGACTCAGTGCTTTGTAATGGTAATGTGATACAAAGAAGCTACAGATCCGAGGCAATATCAAATACACATTTTAATTGTACTTTGAATATTTGTCCTTATATTTATCCATTTTTGTTATACTGTGTCCGTTGCAAGAGCCTTTAAGACCGAATATCAACCCTCAAGCACTTACAGAAATTACAGGCAGCTACTGCTAGTAAGACAGAGAAACAGGTGCATAAGAAAATGAGATTTTAAATGCCTGCTTTAATTTTACTGCAAGAATAAGCTCTGGAAACAAAGCCGTGATTGGAAAAGTGCAGAGAATCAAAAACAAGTTGCATGAGTGTCTTCGCTACATCTTTTAATTATGAGGAAATTTTGCCACATTTTCATTCTGTATTATTATCAGAGCACAATTTTCATGCCTTTCATATTCTAAAAACTCCAGAATGACACACACATTTATTTCTAGTATTAAATTGTGCTGCTGAAGCACATTCTGTTTGGCATGACGTCCTTTCAGTTTAATTTTCTCCAAATATTCGTTTCATCTTTTCAGAGTATAAATGGCATACCATTGACCCTTCAACTTCCTGCTATTCCCTCCTGTCTTCAGTACTCAGATGACTAAGTTGGGAATGTGTTCAAGTGGTGGCATCTGGCTCTTTGGGGAGCTCTGTGAGCAATTATATTGGCAGCTTTACAGATGGCTCTTCATGCATTGTGGGGTGAATCTGAGCTTTTATCTTTTAGATATCTGTGATTTGGAAGAACTTGCATGCTGGTAAATAACTGCACTTTTCCCTTCTTGAGCACCCGTTCAAGGCTAAACTAAATTCTGCTGCATTAAAAGCTCACTGCTTTATGAACCAGACACAAATAATATCATACAAGTTGTCATCTACAAAGTTGGTTTTGGAGGCTTGGATACAATGAATAGCATCCTCCTCAAAGACTCTGCTCATTGTCTTCCAGATAACAGATATTGTCTTGTTAACCAAGTATTTTCCAACTGGAATTTTGAATGTTAATCCTTGAAAAAGAAACTGTTAACTCTTTAAACAGATTATTTCCTTAGGTTATAGTCCCCTTTAAAGACTAGGTGTGTCTAGAGGATCCTAAAGCTTGGATGCTTTGGGGTATTTTTTTTTTAATACATGTATCTCTTAGACATATTTAGGATAATCAGCAGAATTAAAGAAGAATAATCAGCCTTATCAAAAGGTTGTATCTTCTCAGAAAACAGTCAGTTAATACAGAGGTAGAATGTGGGGACAGGCTGGAGATCAGAGAGCACTGATGGGTGCAAGAAGGTGAGGGCTTCTAGACTCTACAGCCTTTGTTTTTTTGACTCAAGATAAATGAAAATGTGGAGACCAAATTGTTTTTATTTTCATAGCATATGTGACTTGATCTCAAGCAATGTATTTAATTTCTTTTGGGGACATGGAGGCATGTGTAGGTAGGTATGAATAAGGCTTGAAAATTTGTCAGTATGTGGAACAGAATTAGCTTGAGCATCTCAAAGACATCAAAATCCAAAATGAGATGTCTATAAGTGAAGGTATTTAATTTCATCTCCTTCCTTAGCTGAGTCAGGAGGACAGCAGATTCACATGTGACAATGGCATGAGTGCACCTAAGACAGCATGCTCAGGGATTTGTATGTGAGATCTGTGTTCAGAGCAGAGGAGGCAGTCCGATCCAGAGATTTTCACTTGGAATCTGTGAAGGGAATTGCTGATAGGGTTAGTCTGCTGATCTGCCTACCTTTTGTCTGTCTAGAAGAGATGCTTTTAAGCAAGCAAGAGGATACAAAAGAAATCTGGACACTGATTCCCGGCTTGCATCAGCAATAGCGTGGCCAGCAGGGACAGGGAAGGGATCTGACCCCTGTACTCGGCACTGGTGAGGCCGCACCTCGATTCCTGCGTTCAGTTTTGGGCCCCTCACTACAAAAAGGACATTGAATGACTCGAGCATGTCCAGAGAAGGGCAACGAAGCTGGTGCAGGGTCTGGAGCACAGGTCATACAGGGAGCGGCTGAGGGAACTGGGGGTGTTTAGTCTGGAGAAGAGGAGGCTGAGGGGAGACCTCATCGCCCTCTACAGCTACCTGAAAGGAGGGTGCAGAGAGCTGAGGATGAGTCTCTTTAACCAAGTAACAAGCGATAGGACAAGAGGGAATGGCCTCAAGTTGCACCAGGGAAGGTTTAGACTGGATATTAGGAAGCATTTCTTTCCAGAACGGGTTGTTAGGTGTTGGAATGGGCTGCCCAGGGAGGTGGTGGAGTCCCCATCCCTGGAGGTGTTTAAGAGTCGAGTTGACATAGCACTGAGGGATCTGGTGTAGTTGGGAACTGTCAGTGTTAGGTTAACGGTTGGACTGGATGATCTTTGGGGTCTTTTCCAACCTTGATGACTCTGTCATTCTTTACATTAGTGATTCCTATAGATAATGTCTTGTTCTCAAAAAAATGTGTCCTGGGTCACAGAAAAACATTTGATAGTTACATTACTGCCAAGTTTAAGCATTGCCTGTTGGGGTTTGAACTCAGTGAAATCAAGAGGGTTTTTTTTGCAGGGACCAATTTTTATGGTTGCACAGCTTCCCCTGTAGCAAAATGAGGTCCTGGGATGTGTCAGTGAGGGAGAAACTTCCATAAATGGTGAAGAAATATTTGAGGTATATGACATAACCTGTAAAATCCTGGCATCAGGATGCTGTGTCATTTAAGAAAGTTCTCTAGAATTTTTACTTTGATTAAAACTGCTTAATTATAATCTTTGATTATAAAACATTACATAATGTGTTCTTTATGAAGCATTCCAAGAATAAGGAGTTTTACATAGCTTTTTTTATGAAGCATTCCAGGCATGAGGGGTTTTATATAGCATTTCTAATGAGATGGATTTTGAGCAAATACACCATATCTGTGTAGCTATGAGTTCGTAATCTTTTTTAATACTTAGAAATAGCAACTTCTGACTAATCTTTTCCAGTTGTAAGACTATAATGTACTCATTTGAAAGATTAGCTGATATTTTGTAAGGATACCTAAAGTAAAATGTGAATCAGCTTAAAGGACTTAGCAGAAAGCCAGAATTTTTATATATCCTATAGAATACTGAATTGCAGCTTCTGAGGATCCTGTGTTCACACTCCCAGTCACAGCCAAGAGACAGTAAAAATTGTAATGAACTGTGAAGCTCCTATGACTTTCATGTGTCTTAGCTGATTTGATTATTGAACTGTACCTGGTTTTAAAAGAGTTAATTTCTGCCTGAGACAACTGATACGCAGAGAAACACAACATTGGCCTCAGACAACCCTTCTGCTGGCATTTAAGAGAGAAAGTAGGGAGCTAGCTAATTTTGAAGATGATCATGGCTCTCCATTCCTGCTCCCTGGGGGAGAGAGATGAACAAACCTGGCTGGACTCCGAAGGCCCAGACAGGAGCCTCAGGGAGAATACTGAAGTTAGAGAAGATAAGATGTAACCTGGCTTTTGTGTCAGTGTCAGTTTTGTCCAGTTGCTTTTTCCTATGGTTTCTAAAGAAGTTGTGCTGAGTTACTGTATTTATCAAGCAGCCATGTCTCCAGGGAGATGTTCCTTGCATATGTCAAACTCATTAGGACTTCCTGAAGAATGAGACCAGTAAAGACATCTAACTGATGAACCCAGAAGGTTTTTTTTCTATTTAGGTGCACACCCTTGGAAGTCTTCCTAATATTATTTTGTGATGCAACCTGGGCATATGCCCCTGGTGTCTCTGAAAAGAAACCTGAGTATATGAGTAAAAAGAGAGCTAGGGTTCACACCAGTGGATCACTTGATAAAAGAGGCCAAAATTTCAGCAAGTATTGTGGTATGCATTTACTCTGTGTGTTAGAGGCAGTTTGGTGCTCTAGCTCAGTGGTCTCCAAAGTAGGGTGCATGCACAAGACAATCCATTGGAGTGTGGAAAGAAAATATATTTTGTACCATTTGTCCTGGGTTCAGCTGGAATAGAGTTTTCACAAGCAGCTGAGAGGGGATACAGCCAGGATAGCTGATCCAACTAGCCAGGGGGATATTCGATACCATAGAACATCATGCTTAGTATACAAACTGTGGGAGCTGGCTGGAGGAGTGGAAGGATTGTGTCTCGGAAACTGGGCATTGGGTTCTGAGTGGTGAGCAATTGCATTGTGCATCACACACTCTGTATATTCTTTCTTTTTTTTATTATTATTATTATTGTTGTTGTTGTTATTGTTATTCCTATTATTTCTTCTCTTCTTCTGTTGTGCTGTTAAACTGCCCTTATCTCTACCCACAACTTTTTTTATCTTTTTCTTCCTCAAGTGTCTGTGTGGTGCTTAGTTGGTGAGTGGGCCTAAACCATGATAGTCCTTTTTGGCACCCAGCATGGGGCATGAAGGGTTGAGATAATGACAGATCTGGCCAGAGCATGTTAAAACAAGTGTTATATGCATTTCTTATATTAGTTAAATAGTCACTGGTCACAATGTTGGTCCATTTGTTCACATGGTGAGGCTATGTAAATTCTTGTATACACTGTGTATTCCCTGTGGTGATGTTTATCACCTCTGGGGGAAGGATCAGGACTATCAATTTGCTGTACTGGGCAGTTTTGACTTACGATATGATCGCATCATTGGTCATGAGGTTAAGCTGTATTTGTCTGCAGCACTGTTGTCATGCCCACACCTCAGTCCTCTTCTCTTGGAATTTATTAGTAATTATACACAATCGGGGGGGGAGGGGTGTGGAGTGTGTGTGTGTGTGTGTGTGTACTTCCTCCTGCTCTTTCACATCCCCTTTCTCCTTCAGGCTAATTACAACAGCTTTTGAGAATTCTGATTATCCTTAGGATGTTGAAGTCAATATGCTCTTATTGCTATGTCTCCTGAATGTGTTTCTGGTCTCTTTTAGTTGTTTTTTGTTTGTTTGTTTGTGGGGTTTTTTTAAGAATACCACCCAGAGATCTGCCCCAAGGCTGGGTAGTCATGGGTGGCATGGCCTGTGGGAGAATATGAGCAGGTATCTAGAGAACTTCTCACCTCCAATGGCTTGGAACTTCACTACTGAACAACTACAGGACCCTGATGAAGTGATATAATATTTGAAAGGAAAATGCTGTGGCTAGTCCAAAGAGGCAAAAGTTACTTCACTCTGCTGAATCCTGGCAAATATCTACCAAACACTGCTTGATATTATGCTGCACTCTCAGAGGGAAGTGGGGGAAAATAGACCAACAGGCACTGCAGCTATCCCAACCCTCATGACAAGCACTGCAGCTACCCAACCCTGGTGACAGGCACCGTTGCTACTCAAACCCCAGTGACAGGTACTACAACTGAACCAGAGAACCAGTCTGTGCCCGCATCAGTCCATCCTGTACAGAAGAGAAATACACAAAGAAATCAGTTTGCTTAGTGAGGGATGAAGGTGAACAAGGGTCATCATGAGAACAGGAGAAAGAGGCAGAACCAGAGATAATCACCTGATCCCTGTCCCTGAATGAGCCGTAAGATATGCAAAAGGATTTCAGCTGTCATCCAGGCAAGCACATTGTTACCTGGCTCCTCTGATAGTGGGATAATGGGGCCAGTAGCTTGGAATTAGAGGGTAGGTAAGCCAAACAGCTGAGATCCTTGTCTAGGGAAGGGAGCACTGACAATGGTATTGAAAAAGAGGCAAAAGCCCTCAGCCTCTGGAGGCGACTTCTGTCAGGCGTGAAGGAAAGGTACCTCTTCAAGGAAAATGTTATAAGTCACCAATGAATAACAGCGGGTGCCAATAGCTACCACAACAGTGCACTGGTGGCAATATCGCACCAATCTCTGAGTCCTGCCCATAAGCTGATTCATTGGCTGGAGAGCCAAGATCAGAAAAACTCCCTCGCCCTTTAATAGTCCCATAGGGCCAGTGTGAAAATCTAGTGGAGAGTGGAGACTAACAGTAAATTATCATGGCCTGAATGAAGTCATGCTGCTGCTGAGTGCCGCTGTGCTAGACATGCTAGAGCTTCAATACAAACTGGATTCAAGGCAGTCAAGTGGTAAGCCACAATTGATATCGCTAATGCATTTTTCTCAGTCCCTTTGACAGCAGAGTGCAGGCCACAATTGCCTTGGAGGGGTGTCCAGGACACCTGGAATTGACTGCCCCAGGGATGGAAACACAGCCACACCATTTGCCATGGACTGATCCAGGCTGCATTGGAACAGGGTGAAGCTCCACAACACTTGCAATATATTGGTGACATCATCGTATGGGGCAACACAGAAGAAGAGGTTTTTGAGAAAGGGAAGAAAATAGTCCAAATCCTTCTGAAAGCTGGTTTTGCCATAACACAAAGTTCAAGGGATCTGCACAGGAGACCCAGTTTTTAGGAACAAAATGGCAAGATGGATATTGTTAGATCCTAGTGGATGCCATCAACAAAATAGCAGCTATGTCTCCACCAACTAACAAAAAGGGAATGCAAGCTTTCTTAGGCATCGTGGGGTTCTGGAGGATGCATTTTCCAAACCAAGCTCTAATTGTAAACTCTATCAGGTGACCTGGAAGAATGATTTCACATGGGGCCCTGAGCAACAAGTCTTTGAACAAATTAAACAGGAGATAGTTCATGCAGTAGCCTTTGGGCCAGTCCAGGCAGGACAAGATGTTAAAAATGTGCTTTATACTACAGTTGGGAAGAATGGCCCTACCTGGAGCCTCTGGCAGAAAGTGCCAAGGGAAACCTAATCCTACCCCTGGGGTTTTGGATTTAGGGTTACAGAGGATCCAAGGCCTGCTATACTCCAACTGAAAAGGAAATATTGGCAGCATATGAAGGAGTTTGAGTGTCTTCAGAAGTGGTTGGTACTGAAGCACAGCTCTTCCTGACACCCCAGCTGCTGGTGCTGGGCTGGATGTTCAAAGGGACGGTCTCCTCTACACATCATGCAACTGATGCCATGTGGAGCAAGTGGGTCACACTGATCACACAATGGTCTTGAACAGGAAGCCCTAGTTGCCCAGGAATATTGCAACATGCAATGTCTCTACAGAAACTGCTGAAGGAAAAGGTCAATCGATCCAGTTTGTGGAAGTAAAAGGCATCCAGCTGCCTTTAGACATTCCTGATCAAGGAAAATGGCCAGTGCTCTATACTAACCAAATGCCCTGTGGGGGTGGTTACAGCAATGGAAGAAGAGCAACTACCAGCGCAGAGGCAAACCCATCTGGATGACCCCATTGTGGGAAGATATTGCTGCCCAGGTAAAGAACCTGTTTGTAAAAGTGCGTCACGTAGATGCTCATGTACCCAAGAGCTGGGCACTGAAGAACATCAAAACAACCAACAGGTGGATCAGGCTGCTAAGATTGAAAAGGCCCAGGTGGATCTGGACTGACAACATAAGGGTGAAAAAATTATGGCTTGGTGGGCCCATGACACCTCAGGCCATCAAGGAAAAGATGCAACATATGAGCTTATGATCAAGGGGTGAATTTGACCATGGACAGTATTGCACAGGTTATCCATGAATGTGAAATGTGCTGTAATCAAGTAAGGCAAGTAGTTAAAGCCTCTGTGGTACAGAAGGTGATGGCTGAAATATAAATATGGGGAGGCCTGGCAGATTGACTATATCACACTCCCACAAACTGCCAAGGCAAGTTCCTAGTACTTACAATCGTGGAAGCTACCACCAGATCGCTGGAAACATGTGCCGTACCCCATGCCACCACCTGGAACATTCTCTTGGGCCTTAAAAAACAAGTTCTATGGTGACATGGCATCCCAGAAAGAATTGAGTCAGACAACAGGACTCATTTTGAAAACAACCTGATAGACACCTGGGCTGAAGAGCTTGAGTGGGTATATCACATCCCATATCATGCACCAGCCTCCAGGAAAATTGAGTGATACAATGGACTATTAAAAACTACACTGAGAGCAATGAGGGGTGGGACCTTCAAACATTAGGATACACATTTAGTAAAAGCCACCTGGCTAGTTAACACTAGAGGGGCTACCAATCGAGCTGTCCCTGCCCAGTTAAAACTTCAATGTAATGTAGAAGGAGATACAATCCCTCTAGTACACGTGAATAATAAGTTAGGGAAGACAGTCTGAGTTAGTCCTGCCTCAAGCAAAGGCAAACCCATCTGCAGGATTTCTTTTGCTCAAGGACCTGGGTACACTTGGTGGGTGATGTGGAAGAATTGGGAATTTTGATGTGTACCTCACGGGGACTTGACTTTGGGTGAGAATAACCAGTGAATTAAATTGTATTATGTTACTTGCTAAATAACTGTGCCACTGTATGTAATCAGTACTACAGTTGCTCTATGCCATATCAGTGGTATTACAGTGAGAATCACCCAAATCCATGAAGTATGGACACTGATGAAACCAAGCGAAGTGCAGCAGTGGTAGAACTTGAACTGGCTTCAGCAACTGGTGCCCAGCAACTTCCTCAAGATCGACATCTTCATCTCGCAGACCATGGGCATGGGCTGTACCAAATACACCAGCTGCGAGCTCTGGATGCAGCATGCAACAATCTAACACTGCACACCATCTCTCCTGCTCTGAAAGGCTGTTCCAACAAATAGAGCTGCTAAGTCATGGATTAAATGATCAACGGACATGTTAGGGGGATGGCACATAGACTAAGGGAGTGATATCTGTGTAAATATATGTATCTCAGAGACAGAAAAAGTGGTGGTGATTAATTGGAAAGTATGGGATCTGGGCATGACGTAGATGATAAAGAATAAGGGGTGGATAGTGTCCTGGGTTCAGCTGGGATAGAGTTAATTTTCACAAGAAGCTGGGAGGAGACACAGCTAGTCCAGCTGACTCAACTAGCCAAGGGGACATCCTGCTCAGTAGATAAACTGGGGGAGCTGGCCGGGGGGTGGAAGGATTGCGGCTCTGAAATGGACTGGGCATCGTGTTTCAGGTGGTGGGCAATGGCATTGTGCATCACTTGCTTAGTATATTCTTTTATCATTATTAATCAATTATTATTTTTTCTTCTCTCCTTGTGTTGTCCCATTAAACTGTCCTTAGCCCATGAGTTTTTACCTTTATCTTCTGATTCTTCTCCCAGTCCCACCATGGGGGGGAGGAGTGAGCGAGCAGCCACATGGTGCTTAGTTGTTGGCTGGTTCTAAATACCAACAATGATTAATACATAAAATACTATTTTTAAAATAGTGTTTATTTAATGTTTATCTCATCCTTTTCAATTTCTATTTTTGTGTATGCTTTAAAATATACATATCAGTACAGTAGTACATGAATATAATTAGTAAATAAAATTTATCTTGCTGAAAATATTTTTACTTAGACATGCATGATCAAAAAAGTTTGGAGACCACTGCTGTACTGAAGGAAGGAATGAATGTTGCACCCTTCCGCAGGGCAGGAGAAGGTAGATCTCTGTCTGAGGTTGCCTTACGAAGATGCTCTCTGAAAAGTCAAATGTACATTCTCTGCTGTAGATCTGCCAAGAACATGTATGTCATGTCTAAGGGTAGTATGTGACTGAGGAAAGATTTAGAAGAGGGGCAGTTTCCAACAGCATAATGTTTAACTACTTCTTAGTAAAAGGTAGTTAAATTCTCATTATAATAATTTAAAAATTACCGCATTTAATCAGGAACAAATTACTGACTAAAGGACCTAAATACAATAATTCATCCTCTTAAGCAGATAATTTTCCTGATGGAAACTCAATTCCAGATATATAATAACAAAACCTAACAAACAATAATTTTGAGATATTTTGTTGCTGATGACAAGTATTATTCAAAAGAATTATAAGTGTACAGTTTGGTTGGGTTTTTTTTAAAGAATTTCCTAGGCAGATTAAGTCCTCTCATATCTCAAGTAGGGCAGAAGCATGAGCAGCTTCATGCAGTTATATTGTTAGAAAAAAGTATTATAGAATATAAGTGGGAAATGAAGTAAATGTCTAGCATTCATCAATAGGATCAATTTTGCAAGGCATCTCTCAGAACTTACTTTAGGAAACAGTATGAATGCCATGAAAGTTCTTAAAGCTACAAATTATTATTGGTTTAAGTACTTCAGGTTCTAAATGCCTGCTTCTGTAGGTAGCACAGGAAAATGTCCAGTAAAAACTCTTTATGCTACCAGGTCTTACGATCTACCTATAAAAAAGAAAACCTGTAGAATATTCACTTCTCATCTTCCCCTTGGGTTTTAATTATGTTTTTGACAAATTGAAATACTTATGGCTTATATATTAAACACAGACTGACAGTAATACACCAAAGTCTACCACAGTGCATGTATATAAAGGCAACCAGGATCAAAGCCTATAAACAATCATTTCTAAACTCTCACCCCAGTCAGCTCAGAGAAGAGAAGAGATGCTATGGCCTGCAGCATGCCCAAGGTTTTTCAGAACTGGGTCTGTTGACCTGACAGAGTGAAAGCCAGGACCACACAGGAAGAAAGTCCTGAGGGCACAGCTTATGGAAGTGGGTGTTTGCAGTTTATGCCTTTCAGCTTTTATGCCTTTCAAATTGCAGTTTATGCTTCCAGCTGACACTGAATCATTTGGAGAAGTCAATTCTCTGGCTATTTAGGGCCAAACCAGTTTTATATAAATTTATATATCTTGCTATTTGTATATGCTGTAGTACAAAATTCACATTTTACATTGTACTGGCCTCTTACTAGTTTCTAGACAAATACATGAGAGTATCTGTGTAAAATAAATTATATAGGTAAGTCCATGCTTTACTAGCTTTTGTTTCCAAAAGACTTTAAGGCATAATGCATTAGTTGTTTAATCTGCAGAGTCATGGCATGAATAGTTAGAATAAGTTACCTGCTGTTGCTTTGTTTTTAAATTAAGTGAACAGTCATGTTAAAAAGGTTCTAGGTAATTAACAGCATCTCTTACTCTGTTGTAAGAAGAATGTAATTGTGTAGAGGATGAGCACAGTGTTATACACATATAGTTATGCATTCCATTGCGTAATTTAAACAGTTTTGGGAGAAGTGAAGAAGGCTGTGTGGTAAATGCACAGCACAGTAGCAAAACTGCCACTAGCGATATTTGATGGACTCAAACTAAAACCACTTTCAGTAGCTGCTCTCTGCTGTCAGTGCTGCTGCACCCTAGCTCATGCCATGTAATTCTCCTTTGAAGATTGAGTCAATGATGGTTCCCGCAGACCCCTCACACAGTAAATCCTTTCCTGCCCCTTCTCATACTGACATGGCCCTTTCATGGTCTTTTCATGCTGTTACATCACGAAGTAATGTGTTACATTACATTACATACAGCCCTGTACTCCACTGGTTAGACAACAGCAGACAGAGTCCAGTTAATAATAAAATTAAATAACTCCAATTAAATAGTAATATTTTTCTCCCCTCAAAGACGCATATTGAATTTGTCTTCTGTGCCTAAGATTAATAAAACTCTGATCCAGAACTAATCCACATGATACATGATGGAGAGATAAGTAGAAAATATGTACAGCAGTTCTGGCTTGGAAATGGGATCATTAACTGTGTTGACATTCCTGCAATATTGTCAACTTGATCTTTAGGTGATCTCCATTGGCTTAAAATGGTGAAATTTTAACGGTAATGAATTTCAGAATTTGTTTCCTTCAGTTCGCTGTCTTTTTAAGATCAAGGAGAACAATTACTTCAAGATTTTTCCTAAGCATATGGTTCAGAATTGTATTAGTTTTTAAAGATGTATTATTTTTATGTAATCTCATTATACTAGCCTTAGGGAAAATACCAATTATTGTGTGATTTGCATGAGTTGGCAACACTGAAACAGTTGCGTGGTATGGTGCAGTGTATCACATGCTAATATCGCAGCACTGAGGTGACTAATCTGCTGTGTTAATTCTCTGTTCTGTGGGGGATAGCTTGAGAAACTCCTTCCTTAACAATGATAAAATCTCACTGGTGACCCTTTAAGTATCTTAAATTTTCTTAAAAGCTCACAGAGAATAATGTGACACTATTTTCTGCTCTCTATTGTGGATCTAATGAGAAGTGATGAAGAGAACGGATATAGAACAGACAAAAGAAAACCCACAGGTTAATGCTGCTTTTGAATTATTTCATATTTTACACGTCAGTACTCTTCACAGAAATCTTTTGGGCAATCTTTTGAAGATGACATTCATACCCCTCAAAATAGGCACCACAACATATCTTTCTTTACCTGTTCTAGGTCATGAGTAATGAGTTAAAACTCATCATGCATGTTTCATCTGGCAAGTTTTTATGGGTTTAGAATATGCTGTGATTTATTATCTTTATGGATTTATTGTCCAAGATTTACCCTCTTAGTAAATTTGAGATAACTTTTCTGATTTTAATTAGTAATACTGCAGGTTTATATTGAGATTGTGTCCACATTTGGAAAGCTTTCCTTACTAAAGCTAAACTGAGAGGGCAAATTATGATTTATTTAACTAATAGTCTGTAGTTCAAAAGATTATAATTCAGTATGAGATCTCCAAGAAGTCTCATCTTTGAGCTGGGTTCCCAGTCCCTTCAGTGAAAATATTAGTGTCAGCTACTGAGAGACTGAAGTTCAGGGCCTTTGTAAACCCCCACTGGGTTTGTGTTAGTATTAAAGCTTTTGAAAGAAAAGCTTCCAATGCCTGGGTATTTTCAGGGCAGTGTAAGGGCACATGAGGCATTCTGAAGGTGGGTATAATGAAAAATTGTACCTTGTAATCATGAGGTTATTGATCCTAAACCAATGGAATTTGCCTATATTGCCATTTATTAGATATGCTACTATTGATGTGTTTATGACTTTATTGCAGTATTTAGTTCACAGAGGTATTCAGGGGCCCTGTCAAGATAAAGGAAAGAGAAGACCAATAACTGTCTTCCAAATATCTATTTTAAGACAAAACGTAATCACTTGTTCTTAGTGGCCAAGAGGGCCAAGAAATCTTTAAATTGGGGTGAATATTAGGAAAGACTTCCTGTGTGGAAGGAGGAGGGAGCAACAGAGTACATAAGATTGCCTTTTCCAAGAAGGAGTGCATCTCCTTCATGGTGGTGCTATTTTGTTGTAGGGAAGGGGAAGAGGAGCTAGAACAAGTTAGGTGAACCCTGAAGTGTTTGATCTTCTTGGATGATCCTCACAATTCTACTGTGAAATAATCACATTATTCTGGTAAGAAGGACTAGGGAAACATTTTATTTCAGGCAGCTACTCAGCAAAATATTTATGAAAAAATAATGTATGTACTCCTGCATTCCCTTTTCAGCTGAAGGAACCATGAGGCTGAATGCATTTAATTGGGAATTGGAATACTAATTATTAAAAAAAAAAGAAGCCTTCTGAATATTGGGATAATGACAGTTCTAGGGGTATATTAATGAATCTGTGTAAAGGAAGACAGGACTGGAAAATGGCTAATCAAAGCACAAGCTATTTTAAAGTTATTCCAATTTTATCTTGTGACCTTCAGGAAAAATATGCAATATCTGTATCAGTAAATACTCCGCTTTTTTTTGCTTGTTTAGCACTTCTAAAAATACTTCATTCTTTATGCTCAGGAAATAGAGAATACATAACACTTTGGACTCAATGGGAGTCAAAATACATTTCTTATCATTACCTGTATTTGCAGAGCTCTGTCAATGATTGAAACCAGCCAATTATTTTCAAGGATGGTGGATTTAGGGTAACTTTAAAAACCATAGAATGGTTTGGATTGGAAGATACCTTAAAGATCACCTAGTTCCAACCCTCCTGTCATTGTCAGGGTCATCTTTCACTAGATCAAGTTGCTCAAAGCCCTGTTCAATCTGTTCATGTACTGTTTAGAGGTGATAAAAATAAGAGGGAAAAAAGCCCTGCATAATATCTATTAGCATAACTTCTGAACATCCTAATTAAATATTTAAATATATTAGAAATTTAGTCTTTTATGAGTTTATGAAGCCCAGAATCATTGTCATCTAATCGGTGGGATACTGTATAATGCCCCTTGTTGTTCTCAGTGTAGTCTGGGGATGGAATAGCAGTGTGTTTAACAGGTGAACTGTAATTTTGTCCCCCAGTATAGGTAGTACAATGAAACTAGTAATGGTTTGACAGCTTTTGCATTCTTCTATTGTATTCTCATTTGTTTCTGTTAGTCACACAAATGCTCTGACTGATTAATTAAATCCTAACTATGGCACTTCGTGAATCCAAAGAGAAGTAGTGATCTGTTGGAGCCATGGAGACCCTTCACTTGTACTGAACACCATAGTTGGAGACCGTGAGGTTGGATTATGCTCATAGTTAAAGGTTTTGATGTCTTTATGGGGTGCAAGACAGGAAGTTAAAATAATAAGAGTTCACCATCACAGATAGATGTTAGTGACATTAAGGCTTGTGTTGCCACCTCCTCAGAGGTTCACAAAAGATGTACCCCATGCAAGGTTTTGTATTCTGCTTAGTGTAACACTTCATGTCAGATGAAATGATAGAGCTCTCTGTGCAGAAATACCTACCTCATAGTCACTTTTTCTGTGTGTCACTGAATTCCATCAGCCCCTGATCAATGCAGTAGAAAGTTAAAGTACTCAGCACCTTACAGAAATTCTTAAAGTAACTGGGTCTTGTTTGGATTTTTTTGGTGGGTGTTTTTTTGTTTGTTTGTTTTAAATATGGATATCCCTGATTTTTTTAGTTCCACTTTGAGTTTTGAAAGTGGACTTGCTCTTGCTTTGACTATTTGGGTTTGACTCCATCAAATTTCTGAAACTTTTAGCATTCCATGGACAGCCCCAGAGACACTCATGCAGCACAAGTAACAGGAGGTTCTTGGCTGCTATGAGAGTGGAAGGAAGGAATACAATGACAAGGAGATCAAATAATTCCAGTTTGCTTTTCTTCTGTCACAGAAAGTCAGCTAACAGCTAACTATCTATTGCATTAGGTTGCCTTGTATATGTTATCCTCCATTCTGGTACATGGTTATTTTTTAATAAACCTTGTTAGGCAACATCTATCAAAATGATTTTGACCTGAAATGCTGTTTTGGTAAAAGCTGGAACCTTTTCTCAACCTGTTTGTTTAAAAAAATTCTTAGAGATTTCTTATGAATTCTAGAATGAAATTCTTGTTCAAGAGCAAGAAAGACTAGTAGCAGTAATAGCACAGTGATCCAGGTTAATTTTGTAGATCTGTGTTCAACAGTCTGTCTTGTGTTAGACACAGAAGGGGTTTATATGTGTTTCCTCAATCAAAGAGGGAACTGAGCAGAGTATAGGCATGAATCTGGGTCTCCCTTATACTATAGAAGAAATCACTCATTTTTCCCCATTGGAACTCTCTTGCTTCATACAGATAAATGCTCATGATGCTGGGAGAAGGAAGGATGATTCTAGAAGTGGTGGGAAGATCCTAAATCCTTATTTTTGGCCCACTGAAATGTTCATTCAGTAGTGTGAAATCAAATGGCTCCAACAAGAGTGACTAGGAGAGGTTTATTTGGTATCAAGTGAAGCTCCAAGGAGATCCCTAGACACTTAATTATCCTGTGTGCCTTTTCCATTTTCCTACCTTCCCTTGCCCAGCTTTTATTTAGCAAGTTTTGACTGCGTATAGGTGTGGAATAAGTATAATTTCTGAAACCTTGCTTTTTTATGGACTTTTGTTTACCACCTAGTTCTAGATTTTAAGATGGCAATGAAAATACCAATTTGTTCTTGCATATTTTTACAGAATCACAATAAAAATAGTATTAAGCTTATTTCAGGGTTCATCTCTTTAATGTATAAGATAGTTTTTCTAAGGCTCACTTCTAAGACACTTATGTTTTATAATTCATTATAATATTTTACTTTATACTTTTATAACACCTGCTGTCTCTAAGGTCTTTATCTAATTCACAGAAAGTAACATTTTTAGCCTTATCCCTTTAAGGTAAGTAATAACAAATATTTTCTTGTATAGCTTCTTTTTTTTTTTTTTTTTTCCCCTCTGGAAGGCTGAGAAAAAAGTGTCTCTCCTTCTAAAGGTCTTCACTATCTTTGATTTCACAGTGGCTTGGTTGCAATGATTCGTTTCTTCCAGGAACTACACAGCAGGGTCTTGGACTTTAGGGTCATAAACTGGAATAAAATGCAAGATCTTTTTTTACCAGAAACCACAGGCACTTATCACTTGAAATGAATAAGAATTTCCATTAATGTGCAATAAAAGTTTTCTTTTAGACTGAATACTAGAGGGCAGTATAGCTGAAGCAAACTCTGAAATTTTATTAACATGGGAATCAAAATGTGCAGTAGCCTGTTCTCATGGATGAGACAGAATAAATAGTAACCTGTAGTGGGTCTGAATACTGGGGCTTACTGAAGAGCCAAAGAGAGCCGAGGTTTTACCCTACCTGATTAGCTCACACACTCAAGGGTCACCTTCCCCACAGTGTTACACTGCCTAGATCTTGACTTCTGCGCAGAGGGGTTGCTGCTGCCCTAGGAAGGCTGGGCAGAAAGTCATGCTGGTTCGTATTGTGTTGCTGCTTGCAGTCACCTATCTCAAATGTCCCCAGCTAAGGTCTCGGAGCATCCCTCAGCATCTGTCTCCTTGGAGCAGTCTGATCTCTAGGATCTTCCCTGACTTCTAGAATCTCTCCTCCAGCCACGATCTTCACCTTCTCCTTTCCAGGCTCCCTTTTTCTTTCTGAGACTACTTCTGTTCAGCAACCCTTCTCTCCGCCAGCAGCAGTTTTCTCCAGAACCCAACCCCCTGATTTCCCAGTCAAAATAGACTGCAGAAACACAATGTGTGAACAGCCTCCTAACTGGTAACTTTGTTTCATGTCTCCTTACTAATAGGAAGATTCAGGACATGCCGCTTTTGTTTAGTCCAGGTGTTACTGGAATTTTCTCCTAGCTCATACTAGTTGCAACTAGCTTGTAGTAGGCTTCTGCTTGAGGACTCAGAAGTTCAGTTTTGGACATTCATCGCCCTCCAAACACATACACCCCATTATCAGCTGCCTGCTGGCATTCGCAGTTCAAGCTGGTTTTCCACCTGTGACACTCATTTACATTGGGTAAACCAGGGAAAGTCTAGTATTACAGGCTTCAGGATCCCCTTTGCTATTTTTACCCTAACTATTCTCCTCGGTATAAAATTCTTAAGCCAAATGGAATTTGTATCTGCATCTTCAGAGACTGTGTGCACCAGGATTTCTTATCTGTAAACAATCTGTTGTATCTTCTCTTTCTTTTTTTTTGTGCTCATCTCAGCCCCTTAGAGATTATGACAGAATTTGAGTTTTTCATATTCTCTTGAGTGTGTTCCCAAACCAGCCTTCACATCCAATCTTCTCTCTGCTCTGCACACCTTTTTTTAATCTCAGCATTTAGCTGTGTTAAACTACCTTTTCTGGGCTGAGAAATGATTGATACTCTTGGGTGAATTTTAATTGCACAGTACAAGGATGGGATCATGTGATTCCCATTAACATTTATGGGAGTCGTATAATTAAATCCCTGTGCACCACAATGAAAATTTACCCTTCTATCTCCTTCCCTTTGTTGGGCAGTTGTATGCCATGTAGTTGGAGTAGTCAGAACATATTAAAAGTAATGCAGAAATACCACTTTCTTCTTTCTTCCTTTTTTTTTTTTTTTTTTTTTTCTTTTTAACCCTCCTGAGAAATTGCCTCTTTTTAAGGGAGATAATTCTTAAGGAAATTCTCCCTTGTCAGCACTGAATATGCCAGAGTCAGGACGTGAGTTACGAGTGTAGAAGGCTGTTTCTTGCAGTTATTTGATGCTGTCATACTTCCAAGACTTGTATAACTTGGATGTTCTCCCAGCAGTTGCCATGTAGCTCCACAAATGACAGATTAAGTTTAATTTAGTGGTCCCACATAATGGAAGGAGGTCAAGGATTTCACTTTATTTTGGTTGTTGGTTTGAAGCCACTCAGGTTGACAGTAGCCAGAATCATTACTATATGATGAATTTGCAATTGCTTATGAAACAAACCAAATATTCTTAATAGAGTTCCAAGTGGACAGGTGTCCACATGGCAATTAGCAGTGAAGGAATTATTAGTGGTGTTGCAAAGAAGCCAGAGATGAAAAAAAGCATTGGGGTTAGACAATGGTCTGACCTGAGGTTGTGATTGCTCATGTTGAATGGTGAAAGCAAAATACTGGTATTGTAAAGAAAGTTTTAGTGTCCTTGAACATGCTACCCTGATATTATGGATGAATTAGATTTTTTTGCTGGTGCAATTATGTGCTTTCAGAGACAGTCACATTTTTATTTGTGTATTGCAAAGAGCATGGATAAATAGCATTTATTTCCTTGTCATTATAAAAATCAAACTGATCTCACTGTGATTTCGTAGAATGGTTTAGGTTGGAAGGGACCTTAAAGATCATCTAGTTCCAACTCCCCTGCCATGGGCAGGGACACCTTCCACTAGACCACATTGCTCAAAGCCCCATCCAGCCTGGCCTTGAACACTGCCAGGCAGCCACAGCTTTTCTGGGCAACTTGTTCCAGTGTCTCACCACACGCACAGTAAAGAATGTCTTCCTTATACCTAAACTAAATATACCCTCATTCAGTTTAAAATCATTATCCCTCATCCTATCACTGCAGTCCCTGATAAAATGTCCCTCCCCATCTTTCCTGTGGGCTCCCTGTAAGTACTGGAAGCCTGCTCTAAGGTCTCCCAGAGCCTTCTCTTCTCCAGGCTGAACAACCCCAACTCTCTCAGCCTGTCCTCATAGGGGAGGTGCTCCAGCCCCCTGATCATCTTTGTGGCCTCCTCTGGGCCTGCTCGAGCAGGTCCATGTCCTTCTTGTACTGGGGCCCCCAGAGCTGGACACAGCACTGCAGGTGGGGTCTGACCAGAGCAGAGGGGGAGAATCACCTCCCTTGACCTGCTGGCCACACTCTCTTGATGCAGCCCAGGCTGGCTTTCTGGGCTGTGAGTGCACGTTGCCGGGTCATGTTGAGCTTCTTCACTTCTTATTAGCCAATTGCACACTGTACTGTGGCAAAAGGAACAGTTTTGTCCACTGCAAGAGGAATATTCCTATTTCTCATCTACATAAACTGTAACGTCTTCTGATTCAGATATGCAATGTCTTAGCAGTCATCTGCTATTACATGCTGAGTCACTTGATTGCTGTTTCTGCAGTCTTTTGCTGACTCCAGTGATGCTTCAGCTCTTTGCTTCCTGGTCAAAACAAAGACCTGAATCAGAAGTGGCAGCAGCAAGTTAAATACTGTGAATGCATTTTTAATTTAGAAAAGCCCTCACTAAGAAGAAGTTTTTACATGTTCCTAAGTCAAAACAAGCTTCAGGGAATTTGGATGCATCTTTTATTTCCATTTTATTTTTATTTTATTTATTTGCTCAGGTCTTTTCATGTTTGTGCTTATACATATACATTCATACATATGAACGTATATATATTTAGTGTTTAATATTTTTTATCTCAGTGTTGACTGAAGTGGTTGTTGTTGAAATTAGGCTCCACATTAAAAACATCTGCGCATATTATAAGAAAACAAATCTCTAGAACTTAGTTACAGAAGTGAACCTACAATTGATTTGCTTAAGCAGAACCAACATAAGGCAAACTGGATCTTGGTCTTCTGAAAATGGAGCTCATAATTTTTAAAGGTTGTAGAGATTTTCCTTTGTTTTGCCGATGAAGACTGGAAGTTTGTTTTATATAAACTGTGCAGATTGCATACCTTGATATGACAGTGGCAAAATCTATATGGATAAAATGTTCTAAACCTATTACATTTTTATTAATCTGACTAAACATTTTGAAACAGTGCAGTGTAAAAACTCAGCTAATGCTGAAGAAAGCTTTCCTGGAGTGTGATAAAAACAAAATATAAATTCATGAGTGAATACTTAAAAGAAACCTGAAAGGGCTATTAGCAAGCAGATCTGCTTGTTGTTTCTATATAGATTAATGTAAAAGTTTACATAAATTATTTTTATTGTCTATTTCATGCAATCTCTTTCAAATCCCAGCAAAAAATATTTATTGTCCTGATGATATGTCCTGTTTTCCCTGTGTGTTACTGTAGCCATCATTAGTTCTTGTAATGAACAGGTGTGTCTTAAAAGTCTTTCTTTGAGTACATAGGAATTTCATTATCTGTCTTTAATTTCTGTTGATTTTCTGTGTTAGTTCGTGATTAATTTTTAAGACTGAGATTTTTGTATGTTAAAAAATGCCAGTGAACATTATTTGCTTTGGATTTTGACCAACTAGTAGGAATCATACTTCAAATACATTTATTAAAATATTCTGGTTCTTCAATAGAGGGCTAGTACATATTACAGCAATTACTGTTATTTCATACAAAAAGCAAGTCTTGCCCTGTGGTCCTCTGATGACAGTTTTATAATGATTTGGTTACTTTTTGGTCTATAATTCAGCAAGCCTTGTAAACATTTACTTATCTGAATTCCACTCAAAATAAATGAACCTTTACCAGTTCAACAGTGTCAGTGATTTTTACTTAGTGCTGTGTTTTGTCACACATGCAAATCTTAAATTTTGTTCTTGAGTGATAGTAAGTAAATTATACTTCCAATCTTTTTTCTTCTGAATCAGTCTCTCATTATATCAAGTGTATATACTGTGTAAACTTAATATCTGATAGAGTATTTCAACTTCGACTTTTACTGAAAGTAGGAACATCTGTCGAAGCCTGTTTTCAAAAGCCTCAGAACTTAATTTTCAGGTCAGTTAATGATTTCAGTGCACTTAATAATCCAGTTGGTCACAGAAGAATGAATGTATTACTCATTAGTCATTTCATTTGAAACTTCCTCTTTAGCCAGTCTTCTTCACTTTTTTTAATAAACCATAGTTTATTAAACTAGGGTTCAGTGGGTTAATAGTCATTTATATGAAAAGCAATATTTGCTTTTATTTTGCAAGTATTGCTGTAAAATATTTCAATTAAGTTTCTGGCTGAAGAAGGCTTTTTCTGTGAAAAGCATTGAATTTTCACCCTTCGGGATTTCCTTTGCAGCATACTGGAAACTAATATTCTTCTCTTAATGGACTAAAATGTGCGTGCTATTAACATAGAGAGCTCAAAAAATTACTTGTAGTTATGTCTTCCATTAACACCTTCACTGAACACAGGTCAGCCGTGATTATACTCCTGCTAACAGAGGGGACACTTTTTTTGTAATATCTTCACACTTAAGTTGTTATCTTTTTTCCATGTAATAAGACATTGTATAGTATGACTTGGGTTCCCGGCATCTGGCTGCTGACGGGAATCGGCTCCTATTTGTGTTGTAAGGTGATGGATGAGATAGATGCCCAGTGGCTCTGAGGGTATGTTCTGTAAACACATGGACTTGTTAGAGCACACAAAGTAGATCCTTTTGATTGATTCACTTCTGTGTGAGGATGTTTTCTACAGTAATGCTGCCTTTGTTTTTTCCTTGATAAAAGATGTAAGAATGAGCATAAGCATAAAATGTGATAAAGATGAATTAATAGACTTGCTACTTGCGATGCTGCCAGGACTCATCTGCTTACGTTACTGAAATAAATTTATGTTACTACAGTTTGTGCTACTACAAGAGAGTGTATTGAATACTGTTCTAGCTGAGGTAGCATGAACAGCTTTGTTAACTGCGGTACATGTAGCTACTCTGCGTTGTAGTGTTGAGGTGCTTGAGCTAAATTAACTAGCATGGATACAAAAATAATCCAACAACAACAACAAAAAAAACACAAAAAACCCAAAACAAACCACAAAAAAGCCCACACCTGCACAATGAAAAACATTTTGCACCTCTTCTTGGATAGCCTCCTTCAGACAGAGCATGGTGAAAATGGCCATGCTGTGCTCTGTGCCATCACCCCTGATTAGCTCAGTACCCAAGCCACTTCATTCACATCTAGCCTGGGCATTTTAAGATTACCCTGTAGACTGCACCATGAACTTCAGATAAAGCAGGGATAATGTAGGGACCACGGAACACTAAATTCAACTTTTCAAATGGAGGCTAACTTGCGAGGGCCAGCACTTTTCCCATGTTAGCTTCTACTGAAGTAATTTGGAGACACTTAGCATATAACTAAATGCAGTTGATTTTCCTGCTTAAAAAAATTAAAAAGTTATGATAATGTATAGCTTTAACAAAACAAGTAACTATTACAAGGACTGAGATGTTCAGAATATTGTATGGCAATATACTGGTAATTTAGTTGCAATAATGTTGTGTGCATCAGAAGAGAAGGTGCTTTATTTAACACTGATAGCACATGATAACTCATCTGCTGAGCCCCCAAACAACCAGTTAGCTCACTTTCAATTTGGTCACGGGAAGAAGAGGAACATCCAAATGAGCCTGGCAAATGCACTTCACACAGATTCTGAGCTAGGTATTTAGCAATGCTCTGGAAATGCTCAAAATTAGTGTTTTTAAAAGACAGAGATATTCATCATTTGCTTTGTCCAACAGAGATCTTACTTTCTCCACTGGACCATTGTGCCTGAGTTCTTAAAACAGAACACTCCTCTAGTCACTAGTAAGCAAAAATACTCCCACAGTAGCTCCTTCTGTTGGCCCCAGATCCTGAATTTCCTCTTTTCTTTCACATGGCAGATAGTATTTGGATTCCTAATAGAAAATTTTTCAGTTGGTGCAAAACCAGTCAACGTGGCTTCCTAATTTTTTTTGTTGTTGTTGTTGTTGTGAACTCCTTTCAGAAGAAGAGATCTGTGTCGTGGGTGAGGGAAAATCAAAACCAAATGTTTTGTTTGAGCCTGGCTGGGAGGAGAGGTGGGCTGCTGATTTGAGAGCTATAGAAGTCTGTAAGAGCGGACAGTAGAATACTTCGTGTTAATCTCTTTCAGGATTTGGTCCATGATACATTCTAGAACAGAATGAAGTAAAACTTACTGTGGAAGAGGAGGAGATAAAAGCAATTATGCCCTCTAAATGAGTTTTATTTATCTTTTACTGCTAGATAACCACTTAAACTCTCTGAGTTGATCAAGATAGTAGATAAGGAGCAGTGGGGCTCAACATCGTTTCATGGAAACCTTAAGACAGGTGCTCTCTTTGTATTTACATGCACTAAATTTAACAATAAAAAATATTATCATATACAACATTGTCTTGAGTTAAACTGTTCAAGAAAGAGATTGATTTCCTAACATGTGATGTATCTCTCTTAAATGTGGCAGATACCTGTGTAAAAACTATTTCACTCCTGCACTAAAAAAAGTAAAGGTGGTCTGGGGCTTTGTGTGACAATCTCCTAACTCTGACATTGTTTTCTGCCAGCGGAACAGGCCAGCCGTATCTTTCGTGACTTTTATTAGCACAAACGAAGTTAACTGGAAGGTTTGATTTCTGTAAAGCAGTGTGTGCATATTTAGTAACACAAATGATTTAGAGCTATTGTTAAATCCCCTGAAGCATGCAAGTTTTTGTTAAGCTTGATTAGTATTTGTTAGTTCCATATGTTCAAAATCTTTCCCTTTTAGGCCGTCTGTTGTTCAGTAAGGAATTTATTTCCAGTTTAATTTTTCTGTCTATAGTGGGTCCTTTACAGGAGCAGTTCTACAGCAAGACAGTATCAGTGATTGTTAGAGACAGTAAATTGTACTATGCATATTAAAATACAGACTGATTTTCAAGATTACGTGCCACAAAGCTAATGGACTTCAACAAAAAGTAGCTGTGCTCCATCTATATGTATATTTTAAGTAATATTCCTGTGCTTTCATAAATTACATCTGGAGGACTTAATTGTCATTTGAGAACTCTCAGTATCTATGGGCAGCAATTTCTCTTAGCAAAAAGCTTTTCTTAAAGCTCCAGTTATGTCAGCTATATAGCTTAGAAAACTTTTGCTTTGAATTTTAGCCCTTACAGCTGCCAGCATTATCTCCAAAACCAATTTTTAAAGTATAGAAGAAAACTGAAAATTAAAAATGTTTATTTAAATTTCATCTATGTGCATACAGAGCTAGGTTCACTCTTACAGAGCATCTGGAGTTAGGTACATCTGTTAGCAAAATTAGTTGGTAATTTTAAGAACTCAAATCCTGATAAACAAGGGGCTTTGGGTCTGTGCTTATCCTGTGTAGGATCCAGGTTTGTACATGGATGGAGAATGAAGCTAATCTAGTATCCAGTCCTGTAGCTATTTTCAGTAAATATGTAGTTCAGGAATTTGAGCACTACCATCTGCTAGTGAGCTAACTGTGATTAGCGGCTTTGGAATGAAGCTTCTTACCATGAGGTATGAAGATTTAAAGTTAAGCCCTTTTTAAATGATTAACCTGTCCATTGATAGCAAGGGTTTGCATCAATTCATTCAGTGCAATGGGATTATCATTCCACAGGGCAACATTGACAACAGAGCTAGTTTTTTTGGCCATAGGCTTAATAAAAACAATAGAGAATTAGTTGTGTGACACAATTCTGTTGCTTGAATTTTTGTTGTAATTAGTAACAGCAGATAAACTTTTCTGTGTGTTGGACCAACACGCTTTTAAGATTTTTTTTAACAGAAATTTTCTTATTCAGTCCACAATTACAAAATGATTTAACTGAAAGGTCAGAACAACAATTGCCAGATTTGCATGAATTTACAGATGTCAGAGGTAGGTCCAGTCTGGGTTGCTATTTGAAGTTATTTTGTATGGGATTTTTGGTGTTAAATATCTGCATTTTTCACACACAAGGGGTCTTGGGTTGATTGGTTACCTTGGTAACAGCTCTTTGCTCTGATTGTATAAGCACACTGGAGTGGTGCAGAACAGATTACTACAGAAACACACTGGAATTAGTCTGATGTAATGGGATGTTTGAGCTGTTACCGAGTTCTTGATTCCATTATCCTTTATGTTATTTCCATTAATACTGCATTGTAGTGAAATAACACATAGCTTACTTAAGACTAATCAAATTTTATATAACAAGTTAGCTGTTGGGTTCTGAAAGAAAATTTTTAAATGAAGGAGAGCAAGCTAACAAAACTCCGAATAGAATGTACTGTCACGCTTGGTGCTAAAGAACACTTAATTCTTGGCGAGTTAGCCTGCAAGATAAAAATATTTATACAGCTTAAATTTATGTTGATGGATTGTCTCAGTCATTATTTCTTCTTAGTCCACGGAAGAGTTCCCCTGGGTATTTTTACCAGACGCTCTATGTCAGTCATTGATAACATTCAGGATATGTGTATTTTAGTAGGAGTTACATTATTCCGGAGATTTTGTTTAAATCGGAAATACTAGAGTTACTTCAATCAAGTGAGATATAAACACTGGAATTTTTTTTAAAATGGGTGAATTTGAAACTAAAGGACATTAGCTGCAAAAATGAGAAGAAATTGAATGGATATGTAAAGTGTCACATGCCAAGTCGCTGCCCCACTGCACTGGAGGCTTTTAAGTTTCTTGGAGTCTTGGAAAGCTCCTCAGGCACAGACTCCAGCATTACCATTGTGCTGAAAGGAAAGCATTTGTGATCAGTCCTAGGATCTCTGGCTGTAGAAATCTGTAAGGCTGTGCTTGCGGTAGCTAGCATGGCCGTGCAAGAGGTGCCAGTCTCTGGAGTGAAACATTGCTGAAATCCTCATGCGCAACTCCGCCAGCATTTCTCTTGTTTCTCTTTGGACTACCTCACTAGCAATTCCAGTGGATTGGGTGCACTCTGTGGCATGCTTTTGGGGGTTTTTACATCCAAATGAAATCTGGTTGCATGCCCTGAAACCTCTTTATGATCAACAGATAAATGTGCCCCCTTTATTGGAAACATCTGGGAGGTTCGCTTTAGAAACACGCTCCTGGTCAAAGCCAAAACCCGTACGGAAGGGCACCCTAAATGACCCCCGGAGCACCAGCAATGTGGTCATTTTTATGTTCATAGATCAGCTAGTCAAAGGACATCTGAAAGCTGAAGAGACCAGAAAGAAAACCTTTGAGTGGGAAGAAAAGGAATCCTCTCTAACTGATAGAAGGAATGTATGCATTTAAAAAAAAGCAGCAGATCCTTATGTGATTTTCTTAATTTATTTTCTTCACCTCTTTTTGAGTGTGATTAGTATTAGTGAGAGTCATGCCTGGGATCCACAACTGGTCTCCTTGCTATTCCCTTTTGAGTCATAGGACACTTTGTTATTCCTCTGTGTAGCAAATTTACCTCATCCATGGTCTGATAATTACAGTAGAAGCTTGTGTAAAGGCAGCAGAGCTGTCATCTTTTCTTTTTCCTGTGACATTGAGAATCTCAGTTCCTTTCAAGTCTTTTGTGCTTCGAGGCCTCTGAAACCCAGCGTCTGGTCTTTGTTTTGCTTTTGAGGAAATTCCACTCCTCCTAGCCTGTTTCCTTCAGAGAAGCTCCCCAAGGGGGATTTTCTGAGGTATAGCATTATTCTGAGGTATTTCCACTTAAATAGGTCTTCCTAGCAAGGGACCTTCCCTTATTCCTGGCTAGAGAGACATGACACAACCTTGGTCAATGTTACTACCCAGAAGTATTCAGTGAAACAGCAATTTCATTAACACGGACAGGATCTATAAGTAATACACAAGCAGCCATACCACGCTTGTTATCTAGATGATCCTGAAAATCACTAAGGTTAAATACTGGAAATGCTACTTTGAGTCAATGTGATGGTTTGACTGGCTAAATGCCAGGTATCCACCAAGTCGCTCTATCACTTCCCCCCCTTTTTCCCCTTGTTTTCTCAATAGGGTAAAGAGGGGAAAGAAGATAAACTAACCCTTGTGGGTGAAACAAAAGCAGTTTTAATATAAGCAAGGCAAAGCAAAAGTCCGCGCGCGGAAGCAAAAGCAAACAGATTTAGTCTCTACTTCCCATGGACAGGCGATGTCGGGCCTTCTCAGGAAGCAGGGCTCCAATACACGTAGTGGTTGCTTTGGAGGACCAAGGGTGACCCCGCCCCTTCCTCCTTCCTCCCAGCTTTATACTGAGCAAACGTCATATGGTCTGGAATATCCCTTTGGTCGGTTTGGGTCAGCTGTCCTGGCTGTGTCCCCTCCCAAGATCTTGCCCACCCCGTCCCACTGGGGGAAATATCAGAAAGAGCCTTGGTGCTGTGTAAGCACTGCTCAGCAGTAGCCACAACACCAGGGTGCTATCAACACCCTGCCAGCTCCCGACATAAAACACAGCACCGTGAGGGCTGCTGTAGGGGAAAACCAATTCCAGTTCAGCCAGACCCAGTACAGTCAACTTCAGAGATTCAGACAGAATATTATCAATATATAGGATAATGACAGCATATATAATAGCACATGCTAGAAGCTCTCTCAGCACTTGAGTTTATTCAGAAAGTTCATTTGCAACTTTAAACATTTCTCCTGAACCATGTAATTGCAGATGTTTGAACAAAGTAGTTTTTGCTCTGGTTGCGTTTTGTGACCTGGTTTATGGAACAGCCCATAAACAGCCATAGTGGCACAACTTAGCCAATGAAAAACTGTAGCATAAATGCAAGAAATGAGCTGCAGGTAGAGAAAACCTCGTAAACTGCTTTCATGCTGAGAAAAGAAATGTGGAAATGTCTGTGTTGAAAAGGAATGTTGATTTCCATATAAGAACAATATGTAGAAGCAAGTCAAGAAACTAAGAATCTGGCTGTCTACTTAGATAAGGATATATATATATATATATATATATATATATATATATAAAACACAATACAATTATATTTTGTGATTCCAGCTCAGGGTGTGTGGTATTATTTTTCCAGAGGTTCTTTCTGTTTGGAAGAGTGTAGACTTCAAACTGCTAAGACTTTACTCCAATCTAAGTACTGTTTCTCCCCTTCTATCTCAATGCACACTCCGTTTTTTGACTTAGCCTGAACCTCCCTGAGCACACACTCTCCCACTGCACGTTCATAAAGGCACTGTCTCAAAAGAGCCTTAGTTTTGGTTGGTGTTTCTTGGTGATGATATGATACAAATAAATAATTGCATTGTACCAGACATGAGGAAGGGTGGGAAAAGTTGACCCTGAAAAGTACTCATAAATGATAAACTGTATTCAGAATTCCCAAAAGTGTAGTGCTAGGGCCTGAATAATGGCCCTGAAACAATGTTGACCTCTAGATGAACCTCATAACCAAAAGTTACCTGTTATTAGTATCTGCTAATTAGCAAAATCTGTATTACCATTAGCATTTATTATTAGTAGCTGATCATTAATGAAATATGTAAGCTCACTAGTGAAAGATGTAGCTTAGACAAAATGCAATCAGTAGTGAGGATGAAATGTGAAAATGGGTATCCAACTCCCCTTGTTTAGCATCGTTCAAGGCTGAGAACCCAAGTGTTTGGCCTTGTTAGAAACTCCCTTGGTTTCACCCCCTGAGCCCTGGCCAGGCTTTGCATGAAATCCAAGAGGACCAAACCAGATGTTTCCACTCAAAGAAAAGTACAAGTCATTATGACTTGCTGATTTTTGGTATATAAGGCTGGACCCGCTCACAGCGACTTCGGCAGCCTCACCTATGGGTGGACACACTGCGCAGGATTTCCCCCTTGCCGGGACAGGCTCTGCAAACCCTCGCTGTAACCGGGGCGGCCCAGCCACTGCAGGGCTGGGTGATGGGAACGTATGCAAGTGGTGATGTATCCTTCTTAATCACTATTCTCCCCGTTGTGTAGTAATGATTACGTGCATTACCTTGCTTGTTATTTTCTATAATTAACTGTATGTAGTAATAATAAAGTGTTCTATTCTGTATTTTTCTTATTACTTATTTTCTGTATTACTTGGTTATATCCTTGAATTATTAATAGTAAAATAAGCCTACTCTTTTCATTCTGGTGTCTGAGTTTAATTCTCATCCTCGATCAGAAAAACAAAATTTCCAGCTTATAAATATTATTCTGGTTTATTATTGTTTATTAGTTATTATTGTTAAGGTGATGCAGCATCTGATGGAAAAATTAATTTGTGTGTAGGTCACAACTCAGAAAATTGATGTTCTTAACTTTTGATGAATATCAATTTTGTTGGAAAAATCAAATGGTAGTCACCACATTTTACAACCATGCCTTTCCATGCCACTCGTTCTCACATCAGGTTGATACTCCCACTTAGAACAACAGAAATCCAAAGCAGCAGCAAGTCAATGCACTTATATCTGCTTGAAACTTGCAACTGAGAGAGAGGATTTAGCGTATCTATGCCAGCAGAGGATTTGGAGTCTTAACCTGCCTGCAAGCCATCCACAATACAGTTGTGCTGCTGAAAGGCAGATGGTTTATATGGTGTGCCATAACTCTGCCTTTTCTTTCCCTCTCAAGTGCAGGGTAGACATGGGTGTTGAAGCTGTAGGGCTGCAGCTCTGCCATTTTCTACACTGTCCAGGTGGAACAAGCAGGTGAAATGTGGTGTTCTTCTTGATTTCTCCTCTTCTTTCTTGGTTATCAAATTTTACATCTAAGGTCCCAGCACATGGGGTAGGACTTCATCTCTTTCTATCCCTAAGGGAGTTTAAATAAGTTGAAAGACATTGTAAATAATTTTCCTGATTCTTTTCCCTTTGGTACAACTTTGTGCAAATAAAGATTAATAGGGAGTGAGATCAAGGTTGATGGCATTTGGAAAGTCAGAGTTAGGAAGGGAAAGAATGGGTAACCCACAGGAGGAACAGGCTTAGTTGCTGTGGGGAAGATTAACTCCATCCCAGCTAGAACCAGTACAGTTACACTAAGCTGGGCTTCAGTTTGCCTGCTGTAGCCAGGCTGGCTCTGCAGTGTAAACAAGACTAAAAGTGATTTTGTGATTAAAGAACTCAGTGGTATAAAAAAATAAATATAGATTGGTATAAATTCCCATATCTACTCCTATAAAAGTTCCACACATCCCCTCTGCTCTTGTTACTACTATAGGGTCAATATCCTCTTTCCTGTGCTTCAATTACCAGATTAGAGGATGAACTGGGTGGCACAGGAGCTGACTTTTGGTATGTCTGTACACACAGAGAGGCACTGTAGGGTACCACTCCTCATTTAGGGCACCTCTGCGCTACTATAGTAACAGGAGTCTTCACTCATGCAATTAATTATATCGAAATCATCATTTACAATTCTGAATAAAGTGGTTGAATAAAACGTTGATTATGAATGTGGCATTTTTACAGGTTTAATCTACGTATTGACTTTTTCTTGTCCTTGTGCCTCATCCCATCCTCTCTCCCTCAGCTTCCTTGGGTGAACCATATTGGTTTCTGGAGACTGAACTTTATAAATACAGACCACTGGTAAATATAGCTTCACAGCTACAAGAAATTTCAAGCTATTTTTCCTGTACCTTTTACATTCTGACTTGCATGCAGCACAAGCCAACTCTTCTAACTACAAAAAGATAGAATTTGGTTTCTAGAAAGTAGCATATATAGTTATTCAAAGTCTGCTACATTTATTGATCTCTACAACTGTTTTTAAAATCCTTTTAAAAAAATCTTTCACTTCTAAGGCCTAGATATCTCGAAGTTAAGGCACAACAAACTTTTTTATACCTACCTAGTGTCAGTAGGGTTTTTTTAAATACTTTCATCCATTAAAAGGAAAGAAACAGCCCTTTTCATATTAAATATGGAATAAAAGTGATAGCGGTCTCAGGTTAATTTCACGATTTTATGAGGCTTTTGTCCTAAGAAAATGAGGGGATTCTAAAATATAAGGAGGAGAATAAAACCACTTCTACATTATTTCTTTTCCTTGCCTTTAAAGAAATCTCTAATGTTTTTAAAGAAAATTATTTGAAAGCAGTAGGAGGAATTAAAAAAATAAATCCAGATTTCAAAGTTAGTGTAGTTACAGAACCACATGAGACATTTCAGTGTTGACAGTAATCAGAAAGAGTCGTCTTTAATGCTGTTTTCAAAGATACCAGAAAAAATGCTTTTCTGTGAGGGAAGAATATAATTTGATAAAACATGATGGTAATACGAATTCTTTCCATGAATATTGTTAAAAGCAGATTACAATAGGCAACTGAAAATTAGCATCTGTCTTCTTTCTGAATTGGCAGAGAGGGGTAAGGACAGCTGAGGCTGCTCATCAAACACGAATGCAACTGTGACTCCCAAATTATTGCAATTTTGAGTGGAACCATAGGCTGTAGGGGGCATCAGAGAATCATTCCTCTCCAAAGAGGCATTTATTTAGATCAATAATTTAAGTGTATTTCCATAAAGAGAAAAATGTCTTTTTTAGACCTATGAGTTTTTTGAAAATAAAGATCATATGTAGTTTAGGGATTGTCCACAGAGTGAACTCATATCACTTGTCTCTCCTACTCATGACAATGGGTTCAAACCAGTAATTCTGTCTTGGACAGGAGATACTGGAAAGAACACCTGGGCCCCATAGTCAGATTGGTTTACTTTTTGCCGTGTCTTTTCTCCTTCATTCAGCATGCACATGACCCTCCCTCAGGAAGTATGCAGACGTCACAAGTGAACTAACTGTCATGTTACAAAAATTTCAAAATTACTAAAAATTCTGAGAAGATTTGGTAACTATAGGATGCCTCAGGCTCTCCTGTGAAACTCAGAAGAAATTAAATTTTATTCTTTAGGAAAACAAAGACCTTTCCTGTATAATTATTGCACGTCCCAAATATCTTTCAGACCTTTCTTGAGATTACAGTTCATTGAGATTCAGCACTGATGGCACTTGCTAGAAATGCTGTGATTAGTTTAAATCCTAAATCTTATTATCATTTTTAAATACTACACTGCAGTGCATTTTTATTAATGTGACTGATCAGAACTCTTGTGTTTTATTGTTACTGATCTTTAATATCTAGATTATAAATTTTTTGTTCAGAAATACATCTTACCCAATGTGATGTGCAGTTGTGAACAAATTGTCAACACAACTGGAATCAATAAAGGTGATTTTTACAAGGTATTTCCATTTTATCATTAAAATTGACAAGCATAAGACCAGAGGTCTGTATATGAACTGTGTGTGCCATATTTCATCGCCATGCAGTAAAGATGACTGCATCCTCCTTGTGGGTGTTGAACAGTGACTCTCTTGTCCCATAGGTAAGTTAGAAAAACATGTCTGGTTTCTCCCACTACTTCTTTTGCAATGCAGAGATGTCTCAGTCTTGACCCATCTCTTGCTGTTACTCAATAACAACATAAAGGGCTGAGAGAGAAGAGCTCTTGTGATTGTTTTGTGTTATTTCAGGAACTGTATAATTCAAAGCTTTTTGGCTGGTTTATGCTACTGGTCACTGCAACACAAGGAAAACTTTTGAGGGAGGGAGATACTGCCTGCAGGCCTCTAGGTCTAGAATATTCCATTTTCCAGTTATGGAATAGTTATATTATGAAAGGTACAAAAAATCTTTCTGCTCCTGGTGATAAAGGTTGCAATATAACCTTCTGTAGTTAATCTGCTGCCAGTTTTTATATCTGGGACAGCAGACGGAGGTGGAGAAAAAAATCCATATTTTGTGGCTTTACCTTTTTTTAAAAACTATTGTACTATATTGTCAGCAGCATTTACTTTTCTAATGAATGAATCTCCATGCAGATGTTTTTCAGGTTCTTCCATGACACTACTGTGGTTTCACAGTACTGCAGAGGTGTCATGGGCACCCCACATTCAGAGCAATCTGAGGTCCTGCTCTTAGTTATGCAGTGCTGTAACGGTGATTAAGTAACTGCTAAGGCAGAGTTTTCATGGTTATTAGGGGATGTCTTAATATAAAATTACTGTTGTTCAGAAGACACATTTACAAATTAGAACTGTGTTGGTCCTGAGTGGGATTACTATGCCTGATCGTGCCTGGTTCTGTGGCTTGCTCATACAAACGCAGGGTTAAATGCTTCCATCTTGGCTTCATGATTTTTCACGTCTTCTTTGCTATGATTCCAGAAGTTATGGCTTTCTGGATCCTAATTATTAATTCACTGACGATCAGAAAGAGTACTTGTAATGCAGGAAGTGGAAATGAGCTTGCAAAACCCCTCATGGGATGGCAGTGCAGGAGAGGAACACATAATGTTTCCTCATCTTCTCTTCATATTCTGCTCACGCCTCTTGCATTTCACAGGGTTAGGTGTTTTCTGCTGAAATAGTAGTAACCTTGGGAATCTTAAGTGGATTTTAAATAATTAACTGGTCAATTTAAGTAATTTTTTTTGGTATTGATCTTAATAAAGAAGCTGCCGAGGAAGTAAACAGGGCTTTACTGTGTTGATTCTGTGCCATTACACAAACTTTTATGGACTGATTAAAGATATGATAAATTTATCACTAGAATAGTAGATGCAGCTCCGCAGTCTACAGTGTACCCATTTAAAATATGGATAATTATTGTTTCTAGTTCCTTCTCTGAGGTGTATCTTTTTTTTTTTTTTTCTGATATATATGATTGGGACATGAATGATAAAAACTTACTTCTTTTGGTAAAATCTAATAGTTTTTAAAGCAGAGTAGACTTTGGAAAAATATCAACAGATGCTGTTTGACAAACATGTTGAACTTGCAGTTTATTCTTTGCTATGAAACGCCTTTAGTATTTTTTTTTTAAAAATCAATTTATTGAGTTTTTTATTTCAGGAGCTGGATTTGGGTAGGGAATGGATTTCAGTAAGAAGTGTGTAGAGAGAATATGGGCACAAATAATAGGAAACCTTTCTATACTGTCTACAGCTCCAGTTCTTTACTCTGTATGTTGTGTTTCCAGGAACTTTACCCAGTTGAACTTTATTTTGTTCTTAAATAGCTATTGACTGTCCCTTAAATGAAGTGGACATGAAAATTTTGCCTGTTAGTTCTAGCACCATTTCTTAAATTTGCATGCTATATAATGCCACAGAAAACATGTCAACATTTCCTAGTTAGCAGCAAAGGATGATCAATGGTTCTATGATAATTAGTATAGTTGACAGTCAATCAAAGTGATGAAAATGAAAAGCACTGATCAAAAGACCTTTTCTTCTGTGCATTGTAAATTAGCATAAACATTGCCATCCCTTCATAATGCCAGCAAACCAGCAAATATTGCTTTGGCATAAAAAGAATTCTTATGTGGTTAAAGGGCAATGATTTTAATCCACTGCAGTATTCATCTTTTTTCCTCCAATTCCTTTAATTTAGATAAAACAATTTTTAAAATTAATACCTGTTCTTGGCGGGGGTGTGTGTGTTTGCATTGCTTGTTTTTAATGGCTCTGATTGGCAGAAGAAGGGCTGTAAACTGGATGAACAATCATGTATAAACCAACCACATCAGTGAGGTCTTAGGAACTGAATGACTATGCCAAGAGAGAAAATAGGTTAACATCAAACTCCTTGCTCCTTGCTTCTGTCCCCTGATCTCTGGGAAGTTGTGGGTGTGGAGCTATGACAGATCCCATAGGCAATACATTTTTACCTTGCCTCTATCTCTGTTTTCAGCATAGCACCTGTGACTTTCACTTATTTAACTTCACTGCCATTAGTGGGATGATTCATCGTATTTGTAAGTACTCACATGATTGAGCCCTCGTATCTAACAATAGTTTGATTGTGTATAACAATAATCAAGAAGAATACTGAAGACAAAACCTTATTATAAGATCCACCTTGGTGTGGATCTTAAATTTAAGAGTCAGGGGATGGATCTTTTATGAACAGTTCTCATTTATAACATTTATCTCTCTAAGGATTAGAGTTAGGCACTCAAGAGCTAAGAACATTAAGCGCGGTGAAAGATTTGTTTTTCTTGACCTCTATTACTATTGAGTATTACTATATTACTATTGAGTATTACCTCTATTACTATACCAGCCTACAACTAAAGTACTGCAGTGCACAGATAGGTGCACAGATGTTTCAAGAGTAATCCCCTATTTTGTATAATAAAGTGTTTGTTTCCCTTTCACCACAATCATTACTATTATTATTGATTGCTTATGACATGAGCTACCACACATTGAAAGAGCTTCACCTTTCTCCCTTCCAACTCTTGTAGCCATTACATTTTGTGGTTTGCTTGTTTTTTAATAAAATACCTATGCTCCACTGTTGGTATTTGGTACTTGAAAGCTGACCTTAACAGCAGTGAAGTCCTGTTCTAAAATGTAAAATGCATCAGTTATGAAGTTATGTGAGAAAACAGGGCCATGTCCTGGAAAATTGCCATTCACTAACTACATACTTTGCGGTATTTTCACTTGGGGGGTGGAACTACACAAGCAATAATAATTTTTGAAAAAATAAGTTTTTTCTTTTTTTAAAATCAGAAGTAAGGTGGTCAGGTATGGTCAGGTTTTGATTTCATTTCTTTGATTGTTTAAACTTCTTTTTACTTATGATCAGTGTACCATGAACAGCTTTTTTGGGGGGAAAACTGATGTGTAACTGAGTACATAATGAATAGGGGGCTTTCAGGAAAGCTAGAAAAATATAAGACGCAAGATTTTTTTTCTCTTAACAAATATACTGCATGCTTTGAACTCTTTTCTGTCAATGAATGTATGGCCAGTGCAGATCTTATGAGTTCTATAGTTCTAGATGTCATTGTAGTCAGTTAGCCTCATGCCTGAAAAATGTGCAAATGGTTAACAAAGGAGAGCAGAAACCATTTCATCCTCTGAACATGATTTCAGAAGTGTAATTTACCAGCAATTAAAACCCCCCAAAATGTAAACTGAATTACTCTTCTCTTGGGATTCCTACCACCATTTAATTTGTGTTTGGTTTATCCTTTGGCATTTTATCTTCTAATAAGCCTTCAAGGGAGAATGGAGTATTAGCTTTCTATTTAAAGGAAAGGACAAATAGATGCAGAGTAAGTACACTCTAATGGCTAAAATTATTCAAGATTTTTGGCTTCAGCAGTATGAAAATAAACATCTTCATTTACTGGGTGGAAAGGTTTGTTTGTTTTACAAAAGCATTTGCAAGATATTTATTTACAGGTAATAATATTTATTTACTATCTCTTCTCCATTTGAGTAGATACAAATTTCCTTAGGTTATTTAGTTGTGGAACACCAGCTGTGCCACTATACTTCTGATTCAACCTTCAGTATTTCTGTGTTCCCATAATTTGAATATTTCTTTAATGACGAAGCTGACATTAAATCTAAATCCTTCTAGTTCATTTATCAGCTCTCTTGTGTGTGACCCACACAGTTTATTGACTTGGCCAGCTGGTGGTGAAAAGTGAATAACCAAACTACTACCAAATGCAACACTGAAAAACAGATAAAACCAGGATGGTCTTTCTAAGGTTCTCTTGCCATTTTTAAAATTAACAAAGGTTTTTTTTTTTTTTTTTTTTTTTTTTTTTTTTTTTTTTTTTTTTTTTCACCAAGACACTTCAGTGTATCTAGAAATACACTAGAGGAGCACAACCTCAACTTGGAAGTGTTTGCAGTGTGATTAGTTTCAAAGGGTTTGTACCTTCCTGTACATTCTTTATGCTTTTTTTGTCTTCATGTCTTTTTTTTATATTGCAAATTTCCAGAGAATATACTGCTATCTTGTGTTATAAACTGTCTTCTCTTTAGAGACCTTTTCTGAAGAGAAGACTTGGAAGAAAAGACTTGCAAAAAATTAATTAAAGCCCCCAGCCTGCAAATATTTGCTTGGTACCCACCTATGAGTTTCTCTGTTTGTCTCCCAATAGTAGGATGAAGCGTTTCCCAATAGTAGGATGTGCTCAGCTGGGGTTTCCAGCCTGAACTCCCTTCAACACATTCCATGTTGATGGAGTCTGACTTAGGGCCCTGTTCATTAGGTCTAGATGGTGATCTAGGGTATGGAGTATTTCTTGGTCCCAAATATGTGGTGAATGAAGGAGCTTGCTGGTAGGTTGGTGCTCTGCAAATGTATGAACTTGTAAATGACCTTATAAAGCTCACGTGCTATAAATTCCTTCTGCTTTTGTGGCATATCATGTAAGAGCTCTTCCAGCTGGTTCCTGCACAGCCACATGATATCCAGAGGTGTACGGGCCAGGCTCAGCATGCACCTCCTATGCAGGTGGAGGGAGCGAAGCTTCCACCCCACCAATATTTAGGAGTTTGCCCTGGGCATGTGAATGGGAGTAGACCTGCACTGATGTACTGTCTTAAGTATGAGCTTGAGCTCTTGCTTCGGTTGTGGTCAAAATACAGCCAGAATTAATTCTCTCTGCCTGTGAGGAAAGTTACACAAAATGGTGCCTGTTTATTGGCTCATTCGTTATGGTTATCTTGTATGACCATTTAGGGCCTGGAATGGGAAAAAATTCTTCCCATGCAGAACAGCAGTTGTGATTTGGGTCTGTTTGCCCCAGGTGACTAAAGGATTTCCATGATACTGCATAATGTGTTTTTCTCAAAAGAGGAACAAAACTAATTGCTGGGACCTTTGTGTCCTAAGGGATGTGTCACGGCTAGAGAAAAATATTTTTCACAGCCATTACCTTCTCATAGTTATTTCTTGCCAGACACTCAAGGATAAGTTGTCAGTGCCCGTATACAACAGATTATATAAGATCATCATTTTCCACTCCATATAAGATGTTACTGTGAAAGCTATATTCTGATATTAAATAAAAATACTTTGTACTATATTAAGTCTTTCATCCAAAGACGTAAAAGTGCTCTCCAGTGTTATTCATGTTTAAGAGAAGATTAAAATGAGCCATGCAAGGGTGAGGCGATTTGCCCAAGGTTACAGGGAGTCAGCAGTGGCTATCCCAGTCTGAGACCCCCTCCTGAAGTATACACAAAAATGTTGGGTGTTTCAGCCATGCAATTTAATGCAGAGAAAAGCCTCCCCACTTATGTGTAACACTAACACAGCAGGAGGATTCAGAGAGAGCCTACATGTCATTAGCTCAAATCAGATTACAAGATAGGGCTTTAATAAGTGACTGTGATGTAAATCCAGTCACTTAGACAAGTTCACATCTTCTTGTTGGATATGAGTACAGCTAAGTTTTACAGAATACAACGTAGTACAAGATACAATGTTAGCCAAAATTTTTTCAGCGGGTCATTTGCCAAAACCTGCAGACTGGGGCTAGGTGAAACTCTTCACGAATCCAGGCTATAATGTTTTGTGCAATTCACAGTAATTTTATTTTGAGTGATACTGTCCTCTCCTCAAACATTCATCTGAGGTTTATACTGGATTTTCTCTACTCACCCGATATTTTACATCGCCAAACTGAAAAGAAGTATCTATTATTCTTAGTATAACAGCTCAGGGAAAGAAAAAAAAAAAAAAAGGACAATAAAAAGTGACAAAACATAAATCATAGTACATTTTTGATGGATTTTTGCTATGTACAGTATTACTATGTACATCGACTGTATATGACATAAATAGGTTTATGATATTTAGAGGTATACTTTGAGCCCTTATCTTTACAGTATTGCTCTGTAATATTTGTGTAAGCAAAGATAAAGAATTCTTATGGGCACTGGATATAAATTTGCAAGATTATAATTGCTGAGAGCTTTCCATAGTTTTTTCTTCTGAACGTATCTTCCCTTCTCATTTCCACTTATTGCATCAAACTGAGCAGAGCTGACCACACACCATACCCACACCACACCCACACCCACACCCTACTCTACTCTACTCTACTCTACTCTACTCTACTCTACCCTACTCTTCTTTTGCTGGCAAGGAGCCTTACCTATGCCAGGAAATTACCACAACCCTGAAAAGCTGGGGTTTCAACCCCAAGCCCCACATTAAGGTTGACATGTGGGTGATTCCCACAACCCTTCACAAAGGGGGGGTGAGTTTACCTTTAAGCTTCCCTCCAGGGTGGTGCCGACCTTGCAGGGAGAGCCATTGGGTAAATGAGCCCCAGGTGTCTGCAGTAAGTAACCCAAGGTCAGGTGTCCCACTGAGGGGTAAAAGCTGGGACCCCTTGCAGGCAGGGGCAGTGTCTGTCTGTGAGGTGGATGCCCTGTGCAGAGTTCCCTGTTGGGGAAGGACCTCCTGCCTCCCTGGGACTGGGCTCTAGTCAGGTCTGGCTTTTGTAAGTGTGGGCTGTGTAGAGATTCGGTATGTGGCTTCCTTGGTCTTATGTGTTTGGCTTGTTGACCTGGTTGTCTCCTGTCCCTTCTATGGGAGTCTGCATTTCACTGTTTATTCCACCTATTGTTGGTTGTGGGGTGTTGTTGGGGTCAGTGGGATTGATGTTGATTATGTATAATCTGGCTGACTTGTTTGTACCCCAGTGCTTACCCATGTACTGACCCTTTTGTATCAAATACAATTTGGTTTTTGGTTCATCTTTATGCTGGCTGTGTCCTTTATGCTAGGCCTAATAATTAGCAAAACAAACCGTTGCTAGCGATGACAGTTGGCAGAGCTAGAGTAATCCTGTGCTGTGACCTTCCATCTTCCTCTAGGTTTTGGGAAACAAGGCTAGCAGGGAGACTTACTCAGTTTGGCAGGGTTGTGCTTCTCTCTTTGCTGCTCCCCTTCTTCCCAGTCTGGAATCCTGATCAGAAGGGAGTTATCCTACTCTTATCACACATAGTTGTGTCCATATGCATTAGCTGACTTACATGTATAGCTGTCTAGATAATTTACAGTGACTTTCTGAGTTTGAGAAATGTATGCCATGTAGCATGCTATCTACCATATTAATGTGGTAAATTTAGGGTTTTAGTCTCACCATCTGGAAACAGACCTTTTGTGTAAACTAGGTGTGTTTCTCTACACCTAGCCTTTCAGAGGAGCTCCTTTTAGAAGACTTTCATAATTCTGAAGTTTTTCAGGGCTGTAAAAGTCTAAGCAAGACCCCTGCAAAGCTTTTTCTTCAACCACCACAAATGTACTAAATTTCGGGATAATCCATCAATTTTATTATGGGGGAGTAATCTTGGTACCAGAATAGCTACAAAACCCACCTCCACTTCTGGAAAAGCAAATACAAACCCGAAAACTTCTTTTTCATGTTAGAGACCAGATCCTGGAATCCACACAAGTATTTTCTACAACAGTAGCTTTGCTTATAGCAAATACCAAGGCTAGATCAACAGAGGGACTTGAATGTTTGTTATTGCTTTAGAGATTTAATTGCAGCATTGAGATCAGTTAAAACTTGATGAGCTCCTGCTTAACTTACATCAGGTGACTAATACATTTGCACTCCTGCCATTGAGTCTAACTATCCTCCTCCCTAAGAGGCTGACCGTGACTTGTCTGACCGTCCTGAGGATTGTCTGTGCACCCATCTGCAACTTCAGCATTTCATTGTCCTAAAGAGTGTTAAAAAATATATATTTTTACTGAAGAATCTGAGTAGTATAGAAATAAATATCTGTAATAAATTTGCAGAGTAGTTATACCTGAGACACAGAGACATTTTAAAATCATGTAATGATATTGCTTAGTAGTAACTAGCTTGTTACTTTTTAATACACTCACTACCACTGCAGTCTTCATCAGTGACCTTTGCCTAGCAAGTAATATAGAAAATAATCACAAATCCTGACAAAAGCACAACTGCATGAGCCTAGCAAAACCTGTGCCTGTTATTATCCTGGTCATTTCATTCTTGTTAACTCTGATGGTCTAGCACATGCTTATGGCAGGTTTCATGGACTTGCAGATTACTAGTATTTTACTCTTCCCATTTTCCATTTATGGCTTTGTCTTTTAAGACCATGAACTCTTCAGGTCAAGAATTACCATGTAGAGGATTGAGGATTGCCCAGGTACTAGAAGCAGCACAGCTGTGCAAGCTGTCTGTGAGGATATCATAGTATCATGCTAAAGCAATTAGAGGGCATAGACTTGGATCAGGTTTAGATCATTTAGCTTTAGTTTGGTATCTCTGTGTGGTGCAGTGTCATTTTGCTCTGCCTTTTCTATGTCTAGCTGAATAGCTTCGAATAGTGTGTCTATCTGATGTGATTGTGATGCATAACAAGAACTTGACCTAGCACACATTGAGCATGTATAATTTGTAAGTTTTTTTTAAAATATGGTGCAAGGCAAGATGAAAGACAAATTACTTTCTAAATGGATAGAACTTCGAGCAAACAGTAATAGCTTCTTTATTCACAGTACTTGTGATACAGTCCTTTGCCAAAGAGCTTGACATGTAGAAGCCCAGTCCTGAAAACCGTACAGGGGAAGATGCTTAATGGTGTTTATACATATATATATATATATATATATATATATAGGACTGGACTGGACATAGATAGCACTGTGAATGATGGCATATCAGATACCATGCATTGATTTCGACATCTTCTCACTAGTAACAAAGGACAGTGATTTATTGCATATTGATATGAGGTTTTACAAGCTGGTAGTTACTCCTATGCACTGCAGTGTGTTAGTAGTATACAGGAATAAACCATCAGTCATTTGTCAGTTAGAATAATCCTTGCATTACAGATCTGAATGCCTTTAACATTTGTATATTAGAAGTTACCTAAGTATGCTCAGAAAATCTAATCCCTGAAGGTGAGGTGAAAAGAGCTTTCTGTTAGACGTCATTCAGCTAGAGTTGCAGAATGAAGGGTGACAGCATCATGTGAGAGACATTCACCCGAACTGTCATCTTACATTTCCAGGAGGAAAAAGATTTAAACATTCAGTTTATATATACCATTGTTTCCTTATCTTTTTTCTCTTCTCTGTTGACCCTTCTGGAATAAATTTTCTCCACTGTTTCTTTGGGGCAAAGCCTTAGGACCCTGTAGGTTTTCTGTTGGACGCTCTGGCTTAGACTCATGACCCAGCTGAGTGGACTGCAGAATGTGTAACAAGATAAAAGTCTGAATCCTTGCTAAATAACAGCTGTTCTCCACAGCGCAACTTACGGAAACAGAATTACTGCAGGTCTGTACTGAAATTTGTGTTGGGAAGAAAATTGATCTGAAAATTGCCCGTGCCAGTTTACCTATTAGAATAAAACAAATGATATTAAATCTGTTGGCGCGTGTCTTACATCCTGCTCCTCTTTCTCTCTAGCCTGAGGAGAGAATTGCAATTCAGATTGCAGAGAGAATGCAAATTCAAAATCTGCTGGAGTTATGGTTTTGCTTATTTCTTCCCACAAAGTACATTCACCTGGCTGCAGCTGGTGCTGATGCCCCTATTTTGACATGTAATAGTTGTCTGGAGCAGCAGCACATACTACTTTTGAGAGTGCAAGCTGGGGAGTGGGTCCGGAAAAAGTATCTCTTATTCCTTTCCTACCTGTGCCACCCCCTCCATTATGTACAGCTCACCACATCTGTTTTATTAGTGAAGCAGTCATTCCATATCAAGGGTAAATAACTAGGACACTATATGTACCCCCTCTGGTAGTATTAAGTTGTGATGCACATTGTGATACAGCTGCTGTGAGCCCCTCCTCACCATGCAGATGTATTGAGCATGCATGATGTGACATGGGGTTGTTTTACTGGGTTTTTATGAAGAATGTTTAAAAAATGTCTTTTAGCATCCCACTCCTCAAGTTCTTCACACAAAAAAAAAAAATAGAATGCACATTAAAAAAAAAAAGAAATATGCTTGCCAGAAGCCTATATTACAAAATTGTAGAATTCAATCTATGTAATACCTTGTTAAATGAAAGCTGCAGATTACACTTCACTTACTGGGGGGTTTTAAATTAACTGCTTTGACCAAACTAGGAAATTCTGAAAAATCTATTCTAAGAATCAGATCTTATCCCTGACCATTTACAGAAAGCAAAACTGCCAAGTGAGATTAATCTGCACAGCCTTTCAGTTTAATCTTGGAGCTTTTCTTTTCCTTTGTGTGGTGTTTGCTTTTCTTCAAAATAAAGTCTGCCACTATTAATGCGCAAGTTATGTCCATATGTAAAAACACCTAAGCTGAATGCCATGTGACTTTTTCCTAATTTGAGTTAATAAGCACATGGGGAAGCACAGGCTGAAACTTGAGGTAGGACAGTTTGTTGCTTGTTAGCCTAGCTGCCCTGTGGAGTGGGCACCAGCTAATTCTGCTCCATTACTGGTAGTTTTCTGTTGTCCTCGTGCGACTCTGTAGATGTTTAGGGAGGAGAGGCAAGTTGTTCTGCAGATCAGTCATAAATAATTCAGAGAATTTAGCAAAAACCTGAGCGTCCCCCCAGCACAAATGTAGTGCCAATATGAGCAGAAGTGCAATATAGGTATACTATGAGAAAAGTACGGTTACCCCAGTTGACTTGGTAGTGGTGAAACACTATATTTAATTTTAAGTGTATCAGGCCAACAGAATCAACATTAGAAATAGAACCAGCAGTTACAACCATTTTGGTCTGTATGTCTGATGTATATTTAGGTACTGGAACATGTGATGTATGAAGTAGGGAGAGGAGAGGAAGGGGGAATCTAATTTCTGACTTCAGCTACCCCATAGTAGAGGACAGACTCGGAGGTGTGCAGTGAAAGAATGAGGAACAATGGACACAGGTTGAAGTCAGTCAAGTTCTTCACCTTAAGGGCGGGTTACACAGAGAACTTGTGGGATCTCCATTCTTTCAGACATTCAAAATGTGACTGCACAAGACCCTGAGCAAACTGATAAAACTTCAAAGTTAGCCCCGTGTAGAACCAGATGACCTCTATTAGTCCTTTTCCATTGACATTTTTCTATAGTTCCATGATTTTGATTTTTCTTCTTAAATGGATTTCTGGATTTCAGCTGATATCTCCATTTAACTCTTGTTCAATGTCCGGGACCTTATATATGTGGAAATGTGCACCTGGCTGTGCTTATGCATGGTTCACATGTAGAGGGGAGTCATAATGTTGTTAGGCTGTAGCAGAGGAAAATCTGGATTCTCCTGGGTTTTCTTTGAGCAGAGCCCTGCCAGTTTGTGCTCTGCTGCACTTCAGCACATCATCACACCCCTCCCCTGGAGCATGGCAGGACCCATCTGCCAGGTGCATGCAGCTTTGGAAAATATGGGTTATGGAGCATAAAATTCACTGAAGAGTTGTGTCTGGCATCTAGGGTCCTTCAATGAGCCAGGGGAGAATTAGGTGTTAGTACTATATAGTAGACACAAGTGCCAGACTGAGGCAGGCACTCCCCTCAATGGCTGGTACCATAGTGGGAAACAGGAGACTGAAGAAGTAGAAGTCAGTCTCAGGCTGAATGCAGATTGCGTAAGACTTGGCAGGTTTGCTCTGGCTGTGTTTCACACAGAAATATGTTACTCTCAGTTGATCCCAAATATTTAGTTCAGTCACTGTGTTCACTCTGGAGCAGCTCCACACTCTCTTTCAATGAAGAGTGACATGCTGCAAAGTGCTTACCTCCAATTAGCCTGGTTAAGATGTTTAGAGGAACTGCAGGCATGGAAGAGGCAAAGAGAAGCTCAGCTTCCATTAGGCACAGGAGAAATGGCCATTTTTTTCAGGAGAATTTATACTGATGTTTGGTATCCATCATGGATTTCTTTTCTGTTAGTCTTCTCTCATTGTAGCATCACCTAGTCCTCTCTAAAAGGTTATCTCTGAATGTTCTCACTTTTCATGAGCAATCTGAGAGATGAGGAGGTTCCACATAGGAATACTTTATTTGTTTACTCACATAGCTCTCACTGATGCATTTTTTTAATGCCCTTGGAGTTTATTGGGTGTAGCAGTTGCACATCCAAGAATGGAGTGTCCCCTTGCTTTTCTGAAGTTGAAAATAGTGGCAATCTAATCTCAGAATGGATTTGTACTACAGTCAGATATTAGCCATGTCACTGCATTGTATTTTCAGTGCTATGTTTGAATGATCCAACATATCTGAACCTGAAAAAAAAAAAAAATAATAGCCTTCAGATTAGATAAGTACTTCCAAAAAGGGTTTAACATCTATTTGACAGAGAGAACGTCATAGTTTTACAAATCCATGTGCAATTCTCTTTTGTGAAGGCAATCCAGTGTGTTACTGTGTTACCAACCTTTTAAAAACTGTATGTTTTCTAACGATTATACTGGTTTTAGGAGTCTCATGTATGTCTAATCATAGATAGCCTGAAGACATGCACAAATTTTTGTTAGCTTCTTGCCTATAGATTATATCTCTTTGGGGGTTTTTGGTCACCTGTTCCTATGACAGTCAGTATAAAAGAATAAATGTAAATGTTTTGTTATAATGTACTGTAGTTCCCCTGCACTAAAAAAAAATCCTTTCAGTTTTTCCATGTTCAAATATTCCGAAGAAAATTTTGTTTTAATTTGTTATTTCATTATACCTCTGAAACAGATATGAAACCCATATATTTTGTTATTTTAAGTTAAAACAATAGCTGTTTTCCTGGCTTTCTTTGGTCTACATTAGGTTTTAAACTCCTTGGGGTGGGAACTGTCTTTAATACTGTCACAAAAATGCTCTAATGGGAATTTGGGGGTACTGTTTACAATAGGAATGAGATTAAATTATGTCTGTATTGTCTAAACAAGGCTCAGACTGGTGGTGGTGGCTTTTTTGTGCTTTTTTTAAATTTCTTTTTCTTCATCAGTCTGCTCTCTGTATGTGTTCAGAATTAAATTGCAGCTCCTTCTTTTGAAAGAGTCATTCCTTTGGAAAACTTTTACCCTTTCAGTGATGCTGACAGTGATGATGCCTTGCAGATTAACAAGAGCGTTGGTCTGTCTTGTGTCACCGGCAAAGTTATTTAATGAAGTTGTGAATGTCAAAATCTTGCTGATAAATGATCATGAGGAACACAGCTTGCTTTTCAAACTCCAGACTTTATTTACAGGACTAACAATAAAAGCTGTCTCTTTGACTATGATATTCTTCATCTGTGATCACTGATAAACAATAAACATGGGCAAGAAGCATCTTTTGAAATATTATAGGATTCTAAGTATGAGATACATGATAGAGTTCATTCTGCAACTCCTTTAGGTGATGAAATACTGTAGGTTTCCAATATAGTTCTGCATGGCTTTCTAAAAACAAACCATGGTAATAAGTTCGTCTGAGATTATTATTGTTCAATTGTGAATCTGTTTACTGCTAAAAGATTAGACATTGTCATTTCCACTATTGTCCAAGTAAAGCAGGCCTCTTCTAAAAGATACTGCATGTTTTCAGGTAGAAATATGGCAGGGCATTCATTGCTCCTCCAAGAGGTCTAAGAAGATTTCTGTTAGGGATGAATGAAAAGAGCATGATTTGGACATTGAAGTTAGAGATCTTGCTACTTGGATAGTATCTTTAATATTGTACTCCCTTAATCACTCTTCTTTCTTTCTTTCACCCTTGTGTATCTTGCCAGAGAAACCAAAGAAATCACTTTCTTCTGTCCTTCACTGTCTTTGAGAATAAAGAGTTAACTAAACACCAGTAGTGAAAAGTGCTTTGAGATTTACCAATAATATGCTCTACAGGAAGGTTACATAGATTAATAAATAACAGCAGTCAAGAATAGGGATGTTGGTGTAATTGGAGAGGAAGAAAAATAATCTGTAATTTTACATGTCGTTGGTCTAGCAATTTCAGAAAGCAATCTACCCCAATAAATCTGTGATAGACTGTTACTATGTGGATTTTTGGTCTTACTGAATCTTGAGCTGTTCAGATTCACACACGGGCAAGCATTCTCGCAATGGTGGGAAACAATATCCTGTTTCTATAATGGACAGACATCACTCCCTTTTTCTTCTCAGTATTATCTGATGTGATCTGTGTATCTCCATCTTTGAAGAAGGCTAAAATAGCCACTGCCTTTAAAAGAGTTAATTTTGCTACCTTTATTTACAGTGACCTAAAAGTCTTAAAATATATATATTGCCTCTGTAATAACAGTTTCTGCTTAAAAAAATATGCTTCATCCGTTTACAAAAAAATGAAATGTGGTCTATACAATCATGCAAAGACAATCTGGGTCTTGAAAGTACTTGTTTCTGCAGTAACCCCTTAGAAAAGTCTGTTAGGCACCCAAAGCAACGCTCTTCTCAGACTTTTTAACCAATGTAGTATCCTATGCTAAGGTTGTTATGCTACTTCTGGTATTCCACTAAGTTCATTTAGGATTAGCTTATATATTCATCTACATTTTTATTTTGTGATGTTTGGTCTTAGCTGCTGTTTCTTTAAACAGCATTTTACCTATATACTTCCCGATCTGCCATAGCTATTTGCTCATTTCTGTTTGAAAATCAGGAGCTGTGTTGACTGGGTTTTCAGATAATGTTGATGTTCTTTAGTTGGGAATTTAGAGAACTGGGTTACTAGCCATTGCTAGTATGCCATTGCTTTTAGAATGTTTTTGCTTCTCAATTAATTGATCTTCTTGGTATTGGTGATCTTCAAGGTATGCAGCCTCTCTACCATTTTGGTTTTGAGGAAGGCTTCAGGACAGTTTGTAGAAAATAGGTAAACAGGAAATTATTACTGTGAGTAGGATTTCTTCATAATCATCTCCTTTATTATATTTATAATCATGAATGGTTCATAGTGCTAAAATTATGCTTCTCAGATGTTAATATAGCAATGCTTTGCTGCTTGTTATCTAGGTGCCATGTTTTATGGTTCTGTTTTGTGCTTCTCTGACATACTGGAATCATAAGAACCTCACCAAGAATGACTGCAATCAAGCCAGTGGTGTCTGTCTCTCTCTCCAATGATAAAGAATAGCAACGAGCATTCTGACAACAGACTTTTTATCTTGGCATTTTGTCCTTAAGGATAAAACTTTAATTATATATTGGACAGCAATTTTGGTTTAGCAATACTGCTAAGGGATTAGATGACAGAATTAATATTACTTATTAACAAAAATCAGGCAAAAATATAAGATGCTTGATAGTCCAGTTAAGTTAGTGGTTTACCCCTCATTCAGTTCTCTTAGCAGGGTTATGTGGCAATGATATTTTATTTGTGAAAATATGTTGGTTTATATTTTGTTCATAGTTTCATGCTAAAGGCCCATGAAATTTTCAGAAACAAATGTCTTATTCACAGAGGAAAAAAGACCTTAAACATTTCAATAGCCAACTGAAGGAGCTTCTATAGACTGTTCCAAACAGGCGCTGTTTTAAAAAAACTCCAAACACTAGTTAATTAAACTTCACAGGATGATGTGTGTTCATCTGAGAATTTATTTTGGGAGCTGGAGAATGCATTTCCATATTTAAAGGGAACATTTATTTGTGATATTACTAAGCTTCCTAATTTGCCCTTGCCATCTCAGGTAGCACCTAACAGAACGGAACAAAAGGAATATTATTTGGTGATGCAACACCATGAGAATTTTCTGGCATTCAGTGTTGTCTGACACTGTAAAATTTTTTTTGTATTCAGAGAAGGGTGATAACAGAATTTTGGAAATCCCTTCTCAGCATGTGATACAGATTATAGATAAGCCTTTTTAGTTTATTGGAATATTACTTTGACTTTTTCTGATTAATCTCTGGATTATGAATGTATGAAGTATATTTTGATGGTGAACTGTCCTACTTCTGAGTGTCTATTCGGATATTCTTCATCTCTCCTGGGTTTCTGTGAGACTTTTTGCCAGAAATCCCACATTTTGCCTTCAGTTTGGTGCATATTTCTTTTGCATTGCTCTTCAGCAATGAGTGTTCTATTTCATCTGTTCATCCACAAGAGATCAGTAGCTTTTACTAGCTCTTCCTCTCAAATTCAGGAAATTTGACCTAAATAATCCAGGTATCTAAAATTCTTCCACTGAGGAATGAATCTCATAAAAGCATAATTCATTTAAAGCAGACATCTATCCAATACTCTGTGTTTTATATTTTAAAAGCTACCTACTTAAGAACAGTGATGGAGGTAAATACTTTTAAGGTCTATGATACTTCTATTGAAAGATTTCAGTGTGCAAGATAAAGGAAAAAACTGAAATTTCAGGAAACCAAAATTCTTTCCTCACTGATAATGGGAGAATGCCACTTTGTTATGAGCCTTGCTACTTGCTCTACTTTTGATGTCATCAGAAAGCATTGTCTGACTTTAGGATGTCAGTTTGGGTAGAAAAACATCCTGAAGTCATAAACTAGGTCATCCATTGGTTCTTCTCAAATTAATCCCAGAGAGAAACTGTTTCCTATGAATTCCTGTGAAACATTCTTGTGAATGCTTTAGCTAATTTAGCATTAAACAAAATGGCAAGCTTCTGAATTTCTCTTGGAAGTTTAATTCAAGTCCTAGCAGAATTTGTTATACCAAAGAAAATTTGTGATTCTGATGTTCTTTAAAGGTGAATCAATTTTTACCGTTCATATTGACTGACTATATTTACTTGAAGAGCCAACCCTGATTCCTTCTCCTCTCAGAGAGCATTGTTTGATTTTGAGTCAAGAGGCAGTAGTGTTTCTCAGACTACAATACTGAGGCACAATAGAAGGATGTGCAATGAAACTTCCCTAAAATTGCTGTCTTTCAGGTGAGGTGACAAAACGATTGAGATTTCAGTTGGAAAAATTCCTGTGACATCTATCACATCGAATAAATGTGTCATCGGTTGGTTTTCAGTCTATTTGTTATTCTCTGCTTGCTTAAAATATTTGTAGAGTTGTAGCTGGGGGAAAGTGTTCTTTCCTAAATAGTTAATGGGTTCTAGTGAATCATCTCATTATACTGAATGATCTGTTTCTGTATCAGTTGGCAAAATATACTCTGAGAGAAGCATCATCTAGGTAACTCTTGTGGTCCAATAGATCATCTGACTAACTGTATTCTACAAGCAGTGTTTCTTTGTAAAGCACATGTTGCCTGGTTAAACGAGGATTCTCCTTGGATTCTCCTTGGATTTCACAGAGGAAAAAAATACTTAGGGAGGGCTGAGTTTGGCAAATGTATTCCACTGCATGTCCTTTACTTGAGGTATTTTAATAGGTAGTTTATTAATTAATCATACTTTTAGAAAGATAATTTTTAGAATGCTTGTAAATCAGATTTTCTGTATTATACGTAGGGACAGGAAGGACGAGATTCCCCTTATATGGCTGGTGCTGTTAAAGTCGTTGGAGTTAGAGCAGTGCAGACCTGACCCACCTCTAATTCCACTGGCAAATGAAGGTATGAGTCCGAACAGCCAGCAGATGTCAGTAAACACAAATCTGAATGAGAGGTGTCTGAAAATATTCTGCCTTTTGGGGAGGTTGGCTCTTCAGTATTGAAGTGTGATTTACATGGGTGGTAAAAGGTGATCAAGTGTCTCCTAAAGAACTTGATTATTGCATTTTTGTGTGTGTCAGAAGTAGACGTGATAAGCCTTTGCTTTTTTGCCTTTTTGTTAAGCATCTTTCTATGGGTAGGGGGAGGCATATTCAATTTGTGCCTGCAAATTCAGTTCAGCAGGTGGGCAAGATCACTTGATTCCAGTGCTTGGCTTCAGTGGCAACCCAAAGTGAGCATGACTGGGACTGGGGAAGAGGAACTGCAGCAGTAACTCCCAGGAGCTTACCCCTGCCCAAGTCTGTATTGCTTTGCTCTTTCCCTGCCCTCCTCTACAGCCAGAAGACAACTGAGGGAACAATTGTAGTGACATCACTTCGAAGCACTGATAGGAGTTATAGGAAAATTTGGCTTTAAAATTGTTTCTTTTCACACAGCACTGACAAAGTTTAAGAGCAGTCTTAACACTGGCGCCGTTCAAAATTGCTGTGTTCAGAGAGTCCAACTTCTAATGTTTTTCCTGCGGCAGAGAATGAACATAATAAGAACATTTTAATGACTCTGATTATGACAAAAGTGCTTTTCAAAAGGTTTTAAAGAACAGCTGAAGGTTGCAGCATTGTAATGCATCTGCAGTGCTTCTATCACACACTATTAATACACTAGGATAACTTGAATTAATTAATAATGGATTGAGGCCCTCCACGTGAGGAGACAAGACAGGCACTCTTAAATGGACCCATCAGGGAAAGTAATGGTGGTACCTGTCTCTTATATACCATTGAAGCAGGAACTGCTGAGAGGAGGTCTTTACTCTCAGTTCTGTGAAATCTCTGTGGATTTATTCAATATTCTCAACCTCGGTAAGAAAAGGGTGATTTTCAACCCCTTTTAACTTGATGGTTACCGCACATTCTTAGCTTTGAGATGCCTCATGCTGGAAGAAGAAAATTGGATGATTCTAATCACAAAGATGTTTCCTTACAGGCTGGTCTCAGCTGAGTATAAAGCACAGCTCTGTTTTAAAATATATTTTAAAATACTCCCTTATTTAAAAAAGTGTTTCTTGTGTTGATTTTTGGTGGGGTGAAGTTCTTATGCAGAGAATGAGGATTTTCCTTTGGTGGCCTGAGCTGTTTGTCTATAGCACTGAGTCAGCTGCTTTAGCTTAGGAGAGAAATGGGATGTCAGATATATCTCTCTGCTAAGCATTCCTGGTGAGCAAGCTCTGGGCACTTCATTGTTTAAATGTGTTGGGTATTTGAATCACGGTGCTGAGATATTTTGCCTTGTATTATGCACTGCGTGTGAAACCTGCATACAGGTTTCTGAATACTACATTTCTATATCGACTATTAAGTGGAGGGGCTACTGAACAATGATGTGTGATTGAGGCCTTTGCACAGTGGACTAGGTGCTATCAACTGTAGATGGATTTCTCCTGTGATGCTAATATAAGCCATCCATCCATATGTGTGTGTTAAATGGCAATGGGAAATGCAGGGAGAACACTATTTTTTGTTATTATTGTTGCTGCTTACAGTCTTTAAGGCAGCTAATTTAACTGTACTTTAGAAATGCTTCAGTCACTTTGAGTAAAAGAAGAATTAAATTATTTTTTTATGTGACTTTTGAAGGACTTCACTTCTGGCGTATGCCTCTCACCTCAATGCTCCACCTCAACTATCTTGGTCCTGGTTTTCATACCTGAGAGCAAATTAAAGCCAGTCAGAAGTAATTTATTCAAAAAGGAACGTTATTTAACTGGTTGCTTAAGGGTCAGCAAAGCAAATGGTAAAAAGCAAGAAAGCTTTAAAGCACATCTTTGCTCTTACATAAATCTTAATCTTTTCTCCCAAGCTTTGGGAAATGCTGTTCAGCTCAGCTACTTTCATGAACAACCCACAAACTGCAGATGTTGTGATTTTTTTCCTTTTCAGAACTCTCTCAGGCTTCTGGTGATAGCCCCATTCATCTTCATTGCCAGCCTTTCTTTTTTTCTCTGCTTGTTTCCAAAAAGCAGGAATGGGGGGAAAAAAAAAGTATTTGCTAGGGTAGATGTAGTCAAGTAGCAATACTCTCCAATTAATAGTTCCAGCCACTGTTCAATGAAAAGACTATCTCTGGTTTTGTTCACTTTCCTGTTATCTTCATCATGTCAGCCTCCTGTGCGTTAAAACTCTTGGACCATGTAAATTGAGGTGCATATGATATGTTTTTCATGTATAATGTAAATATTTGAGGGATGCAAGTATTGTTCTCCTTTCTCCACACTGCATTTGTTGTCTTGCTTATCTCTTACTTGTTGATTTGTTGTGATAGACTTCATGTCGATTTTACATATATTTGAGTTAACATCTGGTTCCTAAGATTTAAGCTACATAAGAAAAAGTCTATTTTTGGTCTATCAAGATTTATGTGAATATGAAGACAATTCTTCCTCTGCTTCTGAATTTTTGGTTCATCTTGAAAGAAACAGTAAAAAAATTACCCTTGTGTGTATATATATATATATGGATTTTATATTTACATTGTGTCTTCTACCTGTAACTTTCCAACAGTCTGGTAAAAAAGAAAGTGCCAGCAAGCTTCACAAATTTGTAAGGAGAAATGAAGTACACACTGCAAATTGAACTCATGTAGATGAACACCATGTCAGGTAGAATTATGGTGGATCAACTGCACTGCTGTGAGTGAGCAATACAGACATTTCCTTCCTTATTACTTCCCACTCGTCAGATGGAAACATCTATTATTGGGTGCCATGAAGTTGGAATGAATGAACTCAGGACAAGGGTCGTCCATTAGAGGTGCTGAAAAGAGTGAGAAATAGATAGCAGTCTAAAATGATTGAATGGTGTGTGATTACATGGCAGTGAAAAAGCATCCAAGAAGATTACATTTCAGTCCAGGGAGGTCTGAAGTAACGCAGCAGCATGAACAACAATTACAGTGTTCTAAATGCCGGGAATGTAATAGAGAAAAAATTCACAACAATGCTTTATAATTATATAAATAATTAAATCAGCAAGCTAACTAGTTGTGCTTGAGAAACTGTGTAGCTGAAGATTTGAAAGTGGCAAGTTAAAAGTATGACTGTCAGTTTCTAAGTTTCTCTATAAATTGTAGGCTTTTTATTTCTGTTCTTTTTTTTCCTAAAATTTATACTCTAATGACAGCACTGCAAATGAAAAAATATAATTTCTGCCTTTTGTTCAGGCATGAGGCAGCTGAAATCACTTTAGTATTTCAGCAAAATGCAACCTTTCTTCAAACATGTGAACATATCATACACATTTTGCAGCTGTTCCAAAGTCAGCTTTAAGATATATTTCTGACAAATCCATTGTTTTGACCATTATTCAGTGCAAAGAAGTACCTTCTCTTAGTTTTAAACCGCTTGCATTTTTAGCGCTTGTTGCACGAGCTGTTTTCCCACTGAGACAACAAGGTACACAAAAAAGCAAGACATCTTTGCTGCTAACAGAATCACAGTGAAAATGAGTCTTGTTCTCATGGCATATTTGTCCCAAGGGAGATGGGACCACACTCCAGAAGTAATCAGGGTTTTTTAATGAAGCAAGTTAAAATGTGAATAAAAGCTCCAGCCTCTTATATAAGCATGGGAGATCCTATTATCCTTTTATTCTCTGTAGGGTGCCCCATTTATGTGAGTAAGGTTTTTATTGCAATAAGTCAGCAGTGGAACATGGCCCAGCCAGCCTCCCTCATGAGAGGAACTGCAGCCACAGGTTGTTCCGTGAAGATATTGCTGGAGGACGTACCTCAAGATCTTCAGCAGAAACTGCAAAATAATTTTGCCCTCTGCTATGAGGCAAGGGTTAGTTTATGTGACTGAAGACTGTCCAGGACTGAATGGAAAGGTTACAGAAACGTGCTTAAACCAATTTTCCCTGATTCGTACCACATTTGCTGCGGGGTTTGAGTTATGCAGTTGACAGTAATATGCATAATGACATGATGAAGACCTGCCCCAGAAAGAGGGCCCTTCCTGACAGAGGTGGTGATGCTTCACTACATGCTGAACCCTGCATATGAGACGTTAACAGAAATACGGTTTTCTTCTTCAACAGCCCAAACTGTGTCTGAGTATAGTGCTTGTTCGTGGGCCTCTCTACTTACTTAGCACCTACGTCTTTCAGGCACACACATCTTCCTCATGTGAATGCTGAGGGTTAGTCCTAACCTTGGAAAACCTTCCAAGGACCTGTTTATGTAATTTCATGTTTCTATCCTTGTTCTGCATAAGAGTATTCCAGAGTCCCAGATTTATGTGGTTAGGTCTTTAACTAGTCTAGGGAAAAAAAACTATATGCTGGAAGTCCTAACCACCATAGTGGGTAAGTATCCACAATCCAATTATTATTTGTATGCGTAATATATTAATATTGCAGCAGACTTACAGAATTTAGTAAAATGCTCCCCCTATCTTCTTCATTAATAACTGTCTTAATATATGCATTACTATTTATATGTTCCTTCTTGTCCATAGTCCATGTTGAACCAATATAAGTCTTCCACTTTTTCCTCATAACGCTGTGTTTCCAAGCACCTGATCTGACCATTTCTCTGGCTGTCTTCTGGACTCTCCCTAATCTGCCTATCACCATCTTACTATGATTTGGGCAACAACAGACATGGTATTCCAGCTGTGTCAGGACTAAGTAAGCACACCAGAAGGTTTACTTCTGGATGCATATGTGCAACATCATCATGGTGTTGGTCCCTGTTTGTTCATAATCTCCTATTCCCGGTCCTATTGCTGTCTAGCATGTGGTTTCTCATTTATTGGTATACTTGATATTTTTTGCCCAAGCATGCTTGTATAAATTGAAATTCATAGGATTGAATTTGGTATATTCCTTGAAATTCCCATTATCACTGAGCTCTGATCCTTCCTCTGGAATATACATAGTTCTTTTCAGTTCCACCATCCACTGGAAAAAAATGAAGGGTCTCAGGTGAAACTCTACAGAGCTCTTTATGGAGAACCATGTCATTTTGACCAAACCCCATTTTTAAGAAGTCTTTGAGATTTTTTTCCAAGCAGAAAGGTGCCTTCTTATAAGGATTTCATCTAGATTGTTTTCTAAATCTATGAGAATATCATACAGCTTTCCTTACATTATGGGTTACTTTATATAAAGCTAACCTTAATGACCTACTTAAGGGTGGAATTTATGTTTAGGAGATAGAGAATTCAGTCGTATTTTGGGGAGTTAGCAAAAAATGCCCAGAGTGCTGCAGTACTAAGCCACAAATTGAATGTTCTATTTAAATCTTTCTGCAACAAATCTCCTGTAACCCAGACCCACGTCATTCATGTTCTAAACCTTGTCAGAGTCTGATTCACTCCAAATTTTTAAAACATTTTTTTATTTATTTTGGAAGTCGAGAGAGGCTTCAGTCATTTTAAATTTATTTTCTTCTACAAGTATTTTAGGCAGTCAGTGAAGCAAGCACTGGGTTATTGTGGTGCAGGCTATACTGAAATAGAAAAAGCACTGAATGCTGAAATATCTACAAATCTACTTTCTTGAACATATAGAAAACAGTGAAACTTCTGGGAAGCCAATATTTTGAATAAAAAAATGAACTGAAAAGTAAAATAAAATATATCTAAAAACATATGTGAATTTTCTTGTCTTGTTTTGAATTTTACAAGGCAAGCTTCATTGATTCCAGCACAGCATTTTCAGTAAATCCTGCTGTCAGTGAGGTCTGTGTAGCACAACAGAAGAGTTTAGATGTAATTTATAAATATATACAGCATTCAGCTGACAAAATCACCAGGTAGACTAGCAAATTGGCTGGAATTCCTGGATTCAGATACCTCCTGATGAGGTAATGCTTTTTGGTTTGACAGTCTCTGCTGCAGAAGTTACATTTTTGTTTTCAGTGTATGCAGTCCTTTAGCTTTAATGTTTGCAGAATATTCTTAACTTTGTCTTTTAAAACTATAGTTGGGGTTATTTTGGGGTTTTTTGGTCAGGTCTTCATTCATCCACTTTTACTGGGGCTTGAAACTCAAATGTTTTGAGGCTTCTGAGAAATATTTTCTATCAAAGGGCACAATGATAAATTCAGAAAGTTCATTCATGGTTACATGCATCATTCATGTTTTTTATTCATATATAATCTGCTATTTGTTTTGAAAGCTTGCTCCCAAAATATTCCATTGTCTAGAAAATTCCCCAGAGCACATTCCTTTTACAAGTAATACAGTCTTTTATAGGCCGCTTCTAATTTGGACACTTCACTGAACACAGCTGCCACAATTAGAGTCAAATTTGTGATTTTCTCCATTGTATGGTACCAGTGTAAATGATACATAAACACAGCTGGCCTGAATGCAGATTTCTTCCCATGATGATGCCTATCAGCAGCAGCAGTTCTCTGAGGCACTGACCCACAGAGGCCAAATTAAAAATCAAATTAAGCATCATAAATGCAACTTCATTACTATTCACACTCTGAAAATCATGAACAGATACGATTTATATAAGAAAATTGACTGAATGTCCCTGACTGAAGAAGTGCCCAGGTCAATATCAGGTTTCATCATACCACAAGACATTTAGACATAAAACTGTCCCCAGCTCCTGCAGATGTAAGTATTCTTTCAAAGGAGCGTTGTACCTGAAGGGATGATGCTGAAAGACAGTCATCTTCCCCTTGTGTGTGCTATTAAGTAAAAATCCCAGTTTTCACTAAAATGACATGAAAGTTCAGTTAAAATTGTATTCAAGTTATTTGTGCAGGTGCCAGACTACCAGCGACCAGCAGGAATTGCATATTCCTGGAACTTGGTGTCAACAGATAGGATGTTTTTCCAAAATGTTGATAGGATTTTGAGTGTGTTTGGAATAAAACTATTCTGCCATCAGAAGTGGTGGTAAGGAAAGAGATTACAAAAGAAGGCAATGAAAGTTGAAAAGGATTGGGGAAGAACCTGACTCCGAAAACCAGATGCAGACAGAGAGATTTCGCAAATAAGGGAAAGTACTAACTTGACAAAGGCATAGAGGATGACCTGACAGTGACAGTGCAGGCACCGAGGTGGAAAAAGAAGGGCTTGAGGTAAAAGAAGCAAAAGTACATGATAATGAATAGGCAAAAAAAGCTCAGTTCAAGGTAAGTTGTTTGAGGAGGAGTGACTGGGAAAGCTTGAACCCTGTGGTGTGGAACAAAGACATAGTGAAGAATCGAGAGTAAGGTAGCAATGGAGCAAAAGGAGTCAAACATTTATGTTGGAGGAGCACATTACCAATGCAATCCAAATTTCTTAGAGTGAGAGAGAGGGAGTGAATCCAGGCTATGCAGTAATGCAACTTGTTTTTCTGTAAAATGCCTTTTAATCTGCTCTGAAATTTGAGCTTCCGAATGGCACAAGGCTCAGTTTCGGGCTCAAGGCAGTTAAATTTTCCTTTGTGAACCTGGATTCCATACCTGCTGTAAGTTCTATATAAGAATACTAAATAAATCTTTTAAACCAGAGCTCCACAAATGGGCACTGATTGCATGTGTTCGTTTTTTTTTCTGGGTACTCAGCTGAATTCGTTAACTCTTGGTTTATGCTTGCTCAAAGTGAGTGGAAACTTGATACCTGATTTTCCAAATGATGCAGCTCCTCGCATGCCAAATAGAAGCATTTATGATACTCTTACAATCAGAGTGTTCAGAAAATAGATTTGTTAATATATATGAACCATTTGAGTATCACGGTGATGAACACTGCTGAAAAACCCAGGAGGATGCTAATTTTGTTACTGGAGCAAGGTTGAGTAGGAGGCAGTAAGTACAGTGGCACAGGACCACATATTGACCCTGGAAGAGGAAACAAAAGAGAAACAAAAGCTTGTCCAGCTGATTTTTAGCAGAGCACTCTTCCTTCCTGTGAACTGAACACAGCAGTGGTCCTGAGGGGAAAAACTGTGTGAATGTATAATTACAAGACTGTATCATAATGTGTATACCCAAAGGGACTGGATTAATTTTGCACAGGCAACCTTTCTTCTGACATTGCCTAACTCTGAAATGCATGATTAGTGACTGTAAGTGGGAGCGGAGGGACTGCTCTTTTGGTAGCTCTCCTGTGGTTAAAAACACCCAATAACAGCTCTGAAGCATTAATTGTATTTCATATGCATTAACATCCCTGATCATTTTCAGTCCTGGAGTTTTAGATTAGTTTGTTTTACTAAGACTGCAATGTTTGTGTTTAATGCAGGATTGTAGTAATTATTTCAGCAACCTGAACATCAGGTTAAATAGGTATTTAACACGTGAGTAGCAATGTATGTAGGACAACTCTTGAGTAATGCAACAATTTGCTTTAGTCTGCAGGGCCAGACAGAATAAAATTGCTTGTTTAATATTCAAATCTGCTATGAGATACTCTTCATAGTCCTTTCTCAAATGACTCCTCAGGCTTGCCCAGAGACTCAGACTGCTCAGGAGTGGAAGGAGGTATTTATATTTCTCTGAGACTGCATTACTCTGTGAGGTGACTGTGTCAAGCGATGGGTGTCCTCATTAGGGGAGGCTAAGTGTGAGGCTCACACAGCAGGGCCTGTCTCTTTTCTGGTGTCTTTGTGGCCATGGCTCTCTGCAGCGAGATGCTCCATGGCTCTTTCCCAGTCAGTAGTGCCAATCCCGGAACACCTGCAAGAAGGTCACTTGATGACTGTGAACATCCAGGTGACTAAATCTGGGTTTTAATTTATATGACTCTCATAGTGTGCTGGCCCTTGCTCAAAATTCCTGCTGACCTCCCACAGATTGGTGGAGGGTTTGGTTTTGGTTATGTTCCTCTCCCCCCCTGCCCCCTTCCCCATATGGATCCCCATATAGCAGTAGGTGTTATCCTTGCCTGGTATTCTCACCCTATCATACTATGATGACCCACTGAGTTCAGTACAATATGTCATTCTTGTATAGCTATACTTGAACTTTGGGCCAAATAATATTTACCAGGAAAATAAAAATTCAAGAACACCAGGGCATTTCATGAATCCACCTTGCTTTTGCAGAGTTGTTCCTCTAGGAGAGGAAGTTTTGTTTTTCTTTTCTTTCAATTCAGAATTAATTATAAAGATTTTTCACTTTTCATCAATGCAGTGTTCTTGAAAAGCAATTCAAGTCGAAGTTGAGGTATTTGTTTTAAAGTCAAGCTCATGATTAAGTGGGGTTGTTTTAGTTTCCAGTTTCAGTCATTGTAGTATTTTTTTTCTTTTTCAGGATACATACTGAGCAGCTCCATCAAGCAGAGTTATAGAGTAACTGTACAGCAGCTATAGCTCACAGCACTATTTACTTTTTCTTTCTACTTATCAGAGGAAAAAGTGGTGTGCTATAGCTATCTTCCCATTATCTTGTATTTATAGCTTAGATTCCTCCATTATGAGAAAAACTTGCCTCAGATTACTGGAATGTCTGACTGTTTCGTAGTCTAACCATAATGTCCCTTGATTTGGTCTAGCCACTATAAGATCATGTTAAGAGCAGATTCATCCAGAAAAGGAGAGTGCCAGCTGGGGTTTGTAACATACATACATAAACATTACACAGCCACTGTATCTGTCCCATGGAGGGACAATCAGCGTGCTCATAGTCTTTTTCCATTTTGGGGGGCTATATGATCAGGCAGTACAGTGTGTATCTAATGGGCTACCTTTGAGATGCCTTGCAAACGAGATGCTAAAATTTATAATATTTCAAGATAGGGACGCAGAGTAGCTCTGTAGTATCAAATGTGTTTCTGTGTTTTCTGTCATCTCCAGCCTTTGTCTGGACTTGTAGTAACATGTAATATTCTGTTTAAAAAATAGTGCTGTGTGAATCTCTTATTGTAGGAAAAAATATTGTATTCTTGTGATCAGTGGCATTTCAGCATTTAAATTTATTGATGGTAACTCTTTGTAAGATAGGAAAGCTTTATTGTCTCCTCTTAGGGATAGCAATGAAAAGCAAAATGACAAGATGGCAGGCAGACTTGAAAACTGAAGCAGAACAGGCTGAGATATGTAGCAAGCCAAAGTTGTGACTTAAATCTGAATTCACTTTAGTGTTATAACATTGCCAAACAAGATCTTATACTTAAATGATAAAAGCAAATTTTGACTACAGTCTCATCTATTTTTTGATGTGCTGACTACAAATCTATTTCAAGTATTTGATGGCTGGAATAAAGAGAAGAGCTCCGTTTATCAGGAATAAATGTTTCAGTCTTCCCAGGATAATATTTCCAGGATGCTTCTGAAAAAAACACTTTCCCTTGAGATTCACCTGAAAGCTATACACTCTTCCTAATGGTCATACCTTTTTCTTTCTTTCCTTTTTTTTTTTAACTAATGGTCATGAAACAGAGAACTTGGCTCCAAAATAAAGCAGGGCTGTGATTCTAGTTTGGCTGCTTGTACAGAGAAGCTATTGACACAAAATTTAGACTTGAAACAATTTTGCTGTTAAAATGGGCTAGAAGTTGTGTTTATGGTATCTTCAACAACAAAATTTTATGGGGACATAGACATAGTCATTTTGCATCAGACACCATGTTAAAGTCTCTAATTATTCTCAGACACTATCTAGGTCATTTTTTTTTCAGAAAAAGGATGTGAGAATCTAGTGAAAAACAAGGTGAAGATTATTTCCAGTTTCCTTCTGACTGATAGGACTTCGACTTAAATCTGAAAACTTGAGGATCAGTGCTGCTGCCAAAAGTTGCACCATAACTGTTCAGATTCCGTTATCTATATAAATGTGTTTTTTTATCTTATATTCCAGACCTCAAAAATTCATGGGGGAAATTAATTCTATAGTTTCATTGCATAGCATGTCAAAAAAAACCATTTTCATATACGTGTTTGAATATTCAGTTATATTATTTTTTCTGTTTCACTGGGTAGCCTTCCACTTCATGTTTATGATTTCTAACTCCTTTTTTTCACACTTTTTCTTCTACCTGAATTTGTATTTTGCTCTACTTTAATGAATATGAATTGAAGAGAACTGAAAAATGGGTGATTCCAAAACTATTTTGCTTAATTTACTAATTTTTGTGAAACATTAGTTCCTTATTGTACAGTAACAGAGCAATAGTTACGAAAGCGTGGAAGGACTGGGCTTAAATCCTTCATCTTGTGGGAGGATTTCAGCCCATATCTTTTGCCTTTAGAAGAAAACACCTTAACCACCAGACTGCACAACATGCTGGGAAGAGCTTACCTGAATCTCTCTTGGAAGTTGTTCCCTAACTCAACCTGATATGCACTGAGGGGGAAGGAAGAGTCCAAGATTTGAATTCTTCTGTTTGTATCAATAGCAGAAATAAGGAATGAACTGAGATTATAGTTCCTTACCTGTTTCTCATGTCTTGTGGATGTAGCCCTTTGTTCTGCAGCCAAACCAAAACATCAATTACATATTCTGTACTAGTATCGTTCCCATTTCTTTATTCAGCTGATAGCACCATTATTTTCCCATTATATTCATGGACATAAGTGTTTTCTTTTCTGAAAACTGTTCACATTTCTCTTCCTTGAGATCTCCATTAGATCACTCTTTGAAAGGAGTAACAAGCTCTATGTATTATACAATACTGCACGTGAGAATGACAAGCATCGTAGGGCAAACTGAGTTTCTGATCTCTTAAAAGTGCATACTACTTGTGTATGAAGCTCGTCTTAATTTCCTTGGGGTGAGTTCATAGACTGAAAGAGATTCTAACTCAGATCTTCAGTGGTTTGTGTAGCAAAGGTGTTTAAATTAGCAGGTTTATCACTTGATTTTGTTTGTGAGTCTTCTGTTTTAGGAGGTAGGACCAACAGTAAATACAGTATGCCTTTGTAAAAGATAGAATCTTTTGGTTTAATGAGTGCGAACAAGGCATCATGTCACAGATTTTTGCAAGAACAATAGACCTTCATGCAAGTATCTGGTATATTTCCTTGTACTTCTACTCCATAAAAGCTTAACTGCTCAAGAGCTCTGTCTCAGGCAGTAGGATAACCAGTGTCCAGACTTCATAGAGAGAATTTTTCATTAATTTTAATCCTTTTGGTATACAAGCTTCTAAACAGGGCTCTGTAGCATAACTAGAAGAGTGGGAACAAGTTATCCATGTTTGATAGCTCTGGAGTCTCTTGACCCTTAAAAACTTGTCAGCTTATTTTATATTGAGTTTACATCAGATCTCAGCTGACTTGTGTTAATTTAAGCAAACATATATACACATACAGAGTCAGAACCTTGACTTCTGGTGATGCTTGTCACTGTGAACTGTTCCAATACCTTTGTGGACTGCAGTTTGGGGTATTCATTGCTACTTGTTTTAAGGACATGAAAAAAATGAGGCTATGATCCAGTCTGCTTAAATCCTGCCTACAATGGAATTAGAATGCTTTAAACCCTGCTGAATCCTAGACACTGATCCAGCCTGCTTACTTAGTAAGATTATTAAATCCATCAGGCATTGAAATTCATTAGATGCCTCCCATGTAGTCTGAGTGTTCCCTAGGCACTAACGTTTTGTCAGTCTGTACGCACAGAAGAACCTTTCTTTCCCATGAATTAAGTTCCAAAAGGTATATCACAGTCTACGATGGGGCAGAAAAGTAGCTGAACCAAGGATTCCCAAATATTAGACTATGCAATGTCTGTCTCTGGCTTCACCTTATATGAGGACAGTACTGGCAGGGAAAGGGATGGGATCTAAGTTTCTGTCCCTGGTGATGAGCAATATGACAGGATATCGTTTAATGGGAAATGAGTAAATAAGTCCTCTCACAACTGAATGTTTTAACTAATAACCTGGACTTGACCTCTTGCAGCACTTGCTCCCCTTCAGTGTGCTGGACACAGTGACATGGTGTCTGAAGAGCTCTCAGTCCTGTATTCACTAAGCCACTCTCCTGAGACATGACCTCAGCTCTGATAAGGCTGCAGATAGCCTGGCATCCAGATCTTCTACTTCTTTCACACATTTTTATTGCCAGCACAGTTCTGTGAAGTGCCACCATTCTGTGGACTAAGTGAATGGAGCTGTCCAAAATTTTCCTGTAGCTTCCTGTCATCTCAGTGAAAAAGATGAACCCCTCATTTAAGCAGACGGGATTGATGTTGTCTGGAAATGCCTGAATTCTGTATATTGTGAGAAGAAAAGGATAAATGCATAAGCTAGAAAAACTAGATATACGTTTACAGGTCTTCAAAGGTACCTGAATCTCTCCATTGACTTGTAGAGAAGCTGGGCAAACTAAACTGCCTTCCGTCGCCAAACACATAAAACTGAGGTGATGCAATGTCTAAATTTGAGCAGACTGGATAATACCCTGAAAAACAATGTTCTGTGGCCAGATGGTTGAATGAAAATGGCATGAGTCTCCTGCGGTATGAATATTGCGAATGGCAAAATTTCATCTTGCCTTTGCCAAGGAGAAATTTTGTATAATGAACCTTATTGCTGGAGGGAGGAGTCACATGTACAACCTTTTCTCAGACTCTACATGAACTCTTTCATCCAGAAGGTGCAACAGCCTACTTATTCCTTCTGCCCTGTTGTTAATGTACTATTCTGTCTCAGCAATACAGCTTGAAAGCAAATTGTTTTGATGGATCTGGATACATTTCTGTATTTCATCGCCACTAGTTTATCATGATGTTCCGGGACAAAGAGCAGCAGATCTGTATCTGACACATTGTGATATATCACACCACATCCACAAGCCAATGGTTTTGCTTTGAATATTATTCCTAAATAATTTTTCACCTAAGGTATAGAGAAGTAATTCCTTAAAAGCATGAACAGCTCACATATGGAGGGGGGCTCTGAATTTTAAGGAGGGGTTGAGAAAGGAGGAGCAGCCATGTGTCTTTGGGATGTGGGGGGAGATTTTTGTTTTTCCTTCCCAATTAAACATCAAATGTGTGCTTCCTGTTTTAAGGAACTGGATTGGTCAATGAGATTGAATTGTATAAACCTTATTCCATTTGACCTGTTTGAAAAATCTCGTGTGGACTTCACAAAATGCTTTTTCACAGAGGACAGTTGGGTGGAAATGTATCATAACCTATTGAATGGAGTCTGTTCAGATTCCTTTGGAGTCCTTGAATAGTTGCCAGGGTCACCAAATGTACTGTCACTGTCTTGAGTTCACAGATGATGCTTTGATTGTGTTCAAATCATATTTAAGTTATTAAATACAGTATCATCCATATGCTGAGGACAAGCTTGGTCTTTCCTGTTCTCATGTCCCTTGGATGAGTGATAGATGTTTCTGTTATCTGTGAGTTATGTGACGTTAAAAATATTTACCTTTTTTGTCCAGAGTTATGTAAATAGTAGTTGTCCTTCTGAGATTCCAACCTGTGCACAGATTTATGTAATCCTTTTTATCCCATCTCCATATAACAATGTTTTTAATTTCTAAGAAGGAAAATGCAAATTAATTATAATTTACAATATATAATAATCTCTAACATTTAAAAAATCATTATACTGAGAATCTTTTTCAATCAGAAAAAAAGATCGAACTACTACTAATCTGTGTATACCTTTTTATTTTGGGGGCTGGTTACTCTAACCTTTAACAGGGAGTTCCTGTATCTTTGAGGTTTGGCCTTGACATGACATTATGGAAAATCCATATAAAAACTTTAGCTTTTAGGACATATCACTCCTATTTTTACACTTTTTCCTTTTAATGGTGGATATTAACTCAAAGGTTTTACCACTGTATTTTCAAGGCACTTAATGGCTCTGTTATAAAATATTTGACATCCCTGTTTGCTCCTGACCATTTGCTAATGTAAGATTTGGCAGGTTATGTAGCCCAAGACTGAACTTTATGCCTCTTGAAGATTTTAACGTCTTTTTACGGTGGTGGAATTCACTTTGATTACTGGTTAAAATAATCATTTGTCTAGACACTTAAAATTAAAGGAATGTTTTGCTGCTTCTTTGACTTTTTGTATAAAGTACTGATGATGTTGCTATGAGCCTTGAAGTAATTCTCTGCATGATTTCATTTGATCCTTAACCTTTTGATTTATTATATAAAACAAATTGACAGTCAGAGCAGGATTATGTAAAAAGTTCATTGAATAGCCAAGTCATCTATTTTCTGCAGACATCTCAGATCTGTTCAAGAGCTTTTCTAACCAAAAAAATCTTTCTGCTGTTGAGGGTGAGGAGGAGGAACAGTGGAGGCTATTTGCTGAAACCCAGTGTTTTGAAGAATTGAGTGAGTTGGTTTTGATGATAATTTGACAAGCTGGACCTAGTTTCTTCCTCATGCTTTGACTGGCAGAAACCCTTCCCATCACTTCTCAGTTCTTCTCTCAGAGGTGGCCTGGGCACAAGGACTAGTCTGAGACTGAGAGCCGCTTAGGGGGAAGCAGGGTATTGCCAGCCCCGCCAATTACCTTGAGGTGTCTGGGAATCAGGTCTGTGCTGAAGCCCCTAGGACTGGGTACTGCACACCCAGGCTGTGTAGTGCTGGATCAGAAAGCAGTATAAATGTGACAAATAAGCCAGAACTACATAATATGTAATAAAAGCCAGCTTCATAGCCGCAGGTCAGCCTTCATGCCTAGAGAAGCCTTCTGCAGCATTCTGGCTGCAGAAGGACAGCGGATGTTAACCTGATAAAATGTTGATTTCTGTATAATTTTTGATCAGGATGAATGCTTCATGTCCTTTGTGGTTTTTTACTCTTTTATTATGGAGAGCTGTAATGTCAAATTTGCAAGATTTATTGTTTACAGCATTTCATAACTGGGGTCTCTATCTTAATTTGGAAAAATCTGACTAACATGTATAGTTCTTTCTCCCTCCTGGATATGCATTCTGAGAAAGCATCCCTACCCAGAAACATCTATTTTTCCAATTTGAAATTAAACTCTTCTTAAATATTGACTTTCCAACAGTATGGGAATTGTGAGTTCTGAGCATCTCTATGGATGGTGTTGATCAAATTAATTTATTTTAGGGATGTCATGTCACTGGTTTTAAATGACTAAGTGCCTTCTTAGAAGAAGAAGCAGTTACTTTTCTGTGATAGTCTGAGAAATTCAGGGTGGATGGGTTGTTTTTTTTCTTTAATATAGTAGAGCAAACCTGTGGTAGAATTACAGAGACATGGCTCCAGCTGTGCTACTTAGCTTCTCTAAGCAAAATTAAAATTGCATATAAATGGTTTAATTGCCCTTCAGTTTGTAATATTGCAAACTCAAGCTGTGCCTAAATTTTTTAAAAAATCTATAAATACAGGAATAGCATTTTTTAATGTTTTATGCATATTCATTCTTATTTATGTTGTGGGTTGTGGGCTGTAAGACAAGGTGCATACCTCAAAAGACCTACTTTTGGGAGATACAGCTCTACAAAGATGGTACTTAACATTATTTTCATACCTAGGGTGACTCACTAGATTTTGATTGATGTTTTAAAAGAAGCCAACACTCATTAAATACAGAATAGCTGTTATCAACAGCTACTATAAGTGAACCCTAATGGGGGTTACTGAATTTCATTTTAGATATCAGCAACAGCTGGTCTGTTCAGAGAGTTCTCATTCAGTTTCTTACAGTCCTAACAACTTGAATTTCTTTTAATATGACTGAGGGGTCCAATCTCAAATTGTTAATGGGAGTAGAGGCCTCCTGGTGCCACTGGGGAAACATATTAGAGGCGTGCAAAATCAGGGATAATAGAATATGGCAACATCTTGTATCATATCATTGAATGGACTGTTTTTATTTTGTGTCCACAAAAGCTCCTCCAGTGAGGTGAAGAGGTGCAATCAAGCTCATCCTTTATAGAGGGAAGAGATTGGCCCTTTTGTGAAGCAACACACCCTAGATCAAACAGACAATATTTTTCTAGTCTTAGGTGGAAGACATTTTAGTTGTTATGAAGAAATAGTGTGCACGTGGCTATACTTACATCTTTATTTTGACAGGAAATTATTTTGACTGCTATTCTAATTCGATTTTCTTCTGAAGGGCAGGAAGGAGACAAACACCTACGTGTTTTACCTTTCGGTGTTCACTTAAAGTTGAATGTGTATTCAACCATGGAACTTCATATTGCTGTATCAGCAAAAACCTGTTCAAAGTCTATGAAACTATGAATTTCTGTCATTTCATAGCCCAGAAGATATTATTATTCATTTAGCGTAATGGATAGATTGTGATTGCTTATGCTAAATAACCTAGACATCAGCCAGATAATATAACAGAGTTAACAAATGGTGTGTGAGCATAATGTAGTGCTTCTGTAATGGAAAAGTATGTTTTTCAGTTTTATAGCTAGATGAGGAAAGCACATTTAGTTCATCCTATCCTGTTTGGGGGCTGAGATAAAAGCATACGCATTTTTCATGGAAAGAGGCAAACACCTGAGGAAATTGTGGCAATGTAGAAACTGAGGTTTTCTATGTATAGTTCAACAGTGACCCTAACAACTGAATGCAGGGAATCATACCTTTTACATACAGTACTGTTATATTTTTCAGCTCCACACCTGCAATAATGTAGAGAGTAGTAGCATACTCCTGTCAGGACCCTATTGAAATGAGTCAGCTGACAAAATAAAGAACTCTTCAACAAGTATATAGCTGCTTTTATTACTAATATGATTTGCAGTTTCAGACCATGGTTCATGCATATTATGGTCATGTATGGCTAAAGAATGATAGCAGAATGTGAATTCAGTTTAGTCAGACCTTTAGCGCCATCTTATTTTGAGTCCATGTTGACTTTATCTCTTTTTTTAATTCTTTTTTTTCTTCCTCATTGTTGTGCTTTCAGAAATAAGGCATTACAGCTGAGGGATTTTTTAAAGATACAATTGCTAACATCTCCCTGCTAGTCCCATGTGTAATTTAGTAGCTTAGAAAATACTCTAAAGTACATGCATCATTAATTTTACTTCTTATTCTAAATCACAACTCAGAATGGACAGGCTTCTTATCCTCAAAACTGTATTTCTCTGCAGAATCCCAAGATCCTAAAAGACAGAAAGCCATGAGAAACTGATTATGCTTGAGGGGACCATCACTCTGTGTTCTTGTAGTTAAGTTTTAAAATCTCCATCACATTGCAAGTGGTAAACTTGTGCCGTGCTTCTCTCAATTGCTGTATCTATGCAAAAACTGCAATGAAAATCATCTCCAGTGCTTTCAGTGAGGAGACTGTATCTCCCAGTAAGTGATTCCCTGCAAAAAGCACCGCTGAAGTGGACTGGTCAAAAGTTTATTATTCCAAATATTATAAGGGCTCTTTGGATATAGTCCAATTTGAGACAGTACTGTCTGTCATCCTCATTTTTCATTCTAGACTCTGTTAATCTCATTTGTGTTTATGATGGAAGATTGACAGGTAAAACCAAAGATCTGTTGCATGTTTATTTCACAGATGCACACAGAGAGAATATATCATAAAATGCCCAGTAACAGGTGTTTTCTGATCTTGACACAAAGTCAAGTTTGGCACTAGGTTAACAAAGGAGATAAAATTAATTATATTTATTACTCCTGGTTTATTTTCATCTGAAGATGTTTCCCATGCTAATGTGCTGCTGGCTTGAATAGAAATGCCAGATAGTGTTAGGACAATTTAGTTATCAGACTCTTTGACAAGCCTGATTTTTGCCTTCCAAAATAGGGACCACACAAAGGGCAACATTTCTTTTTGTTTGCTGCCCCTCTCTGCAGATCTTCTTGTGTCTACTTGCATTCACAGGACCTTCCTAAACCCTCCTAATTTAACAAATTTAATCAAACAAACCAGCTCTCAACTGGTAATGAAATGGTTCCTGACACGACCTTAGCCTTTGTTATATAGAAGGGCAGTGCTGAGATGTAGCTCCTTGCTGGGTAGACCTAGGCAGTGCAATCACCCTGAAAAGCAAAGTGCCCCATATGTGCAAGTGTTCTCCTTCCTGATCATATGCGCTTCCAGATTACTACATTAAGTCCATAGGAGCTCATAACATTTCATAAATTGAGAACCCCTGATTATTCTTAAGAGTTGAATTTGAGGTTTGGATTAGGTGACAATCGGTGACAGCTTTCAGGGCTCGGAAGACTGTGGTATTTTTAAGGATACCATGAAAACGTAAGCACTTCTGCTAAGTGATTGCACCTTTCTGTATGAGAGATTTCTACTTAAAATGGCCATAAGCAAAAGGATATCCATGAAAACAGCCTCCTTAAAGGCACTGCTGTGCATACCTACTTGTTGAAGCGTACATTGATAGCCAAGGAGATTTTGCTAGTAGTGAGTCTCACAGCACATGGCAAGCTGATTGCAGGAAATGCTTGATCTTTGCAAACTCCCGTTTTAAGCTGCCATCTCCTTATGCATTACATGTAAAACATCCTGTTTTTTTTCCAGAAGAGGTAGCATTTCAGGATCAAATTAACTGGCAAATATAGTACATAATTGTGCTGTAAAAGTAGTCCTGATTAAAAAGTGACCAGAAGAGATTAAAAATCTCTAGTGAAGGAAATAGCAGGACACCACGATTAAAAAGACAGAAAAGAAGAGGTGCCTCAGTTCAATTTGCCTTTGAGTGCAAATACTGGGTATGGGTCCTGGTTGCTGAATAAAGCTTCTTCCAACTCATATGATACAGCAGTTGTTGAGTGTCTCTGAGTACCATGTGCAGGAAATGTCAGATAAAACGAAGTTTCATTCTGAAGTGCTCATTCCTGGGGGCAGTATTCTTGGATTGAGATTGTGCTCTGTTGGACGAAATCTTCCACCAAACCAAAGCAGAGTTCAAAAAAGGAGCATCTATTTTCCTCAGTGGCATCAGCAGTGAGCCTGATGGAAAAGTCACTGTCACCAAACAGCTACAAAGCTCAGGGGGATTTTGGTTCTCTGGAAATATTAAAACATTTGCATTTAATCCCATTTTGACCAAAATGAGACTCCGTACAACAGGAAAAAAAAAAAATCCTTTTTCCACCATCAGGGAGTCCTATTTGTCAACCAGCTCTGTCTGCATCTCAAGTGCCGGAGATGACACTTCTGATGTACAGAGGTGTGGCTGCAGGGACTTCCCAAAGAGGACCTGGACTCAGCATTAGGCTTGCTTTTGAGGTCTGCCTGTGCCACCTCCTGTTACTTATGAAAGACTTCTTTATTTCTTTAAGGCTTCTTCTTGTGGAGGGAGCAGTGGCTAGCAAAGGGAAAGCTTTGACTGATGCAGTAAGAGAAACCGGAGTTGGTAGGAAGCAGATATTTCAAATCTGTGCATAATTCCAACATTTGGAGCGTAGGTTGGTGGCAGATTTGTGCTAATGTGAAATGGAAAGAAAACCCAAATTTCAGTTTCTCATGAAACAGACATTCCTTTCTCTTCTCACTGATTGACTCCAACATGGATGCTGGTGGTTTTGGTTTTTCATTAATGCAACATCCTATAAAAAATTTTAAAATAATGTCAGCTGTAAGCACGTGATTAGTATTAAAGCTTAATAGCATAGAAAGCATGAATCAAGTATTATAAAAATTTGACTTTTGATTTTCTTCCATTGAAAAACAACTTTCTAGTCAACATAATTCCACAAAACAGATAAATTATTGATAGTTGCATTTTTAAAGGAAAACTGTATTGCTGCCTCATAACAAATACTTTCTTGACAGTTAAGAGCCAGCTTTCCAAGTGCTTTATTCCTAAAAGTGATATTACTTGTTTAGGTTTGTATTTGGCCAAGGCTTCTGTTTAATATGCCTAATGTTTAATTTAATTAAGATTTTTAAAATCTAAATATATTTATGGGTAGACATTGTCAAGAAATTTAATGTTGGCAGGAGTATTTACAAGCCCTGTTATTGCTACCATGTAGCAAAGAAGTAATATTTCCTTGACATGAATAATGCTTGTGAAAATGCAACATTTTGCACTGTCACCTTGAATCTTCCGTAGTGCTACTGCTTTCACACGCATTTTTGTACCAGAGACATCTATGTAAAGGTGTAGGTTGTGGGTGCAGTAAACATGCACAGGAAAAAAATAATTGTAATACAATCACTAACAAGGAGAAAAAATCTGGACTACCACAAGTAGTGCATAACCTCAGCAGTAGAGGATTCCTACACCTTTTTTAAAATCATGACAGAACTGAGAGAAGGAAGAATGTGGAGGACCACATGGAAGTGCAAATAAAAAATAACTGGAGGGAATAATCAAGAAATTATTGATGAAATGGCAGTAGAGTGGGGACACTGGCTTCCTGAGGAGGGCCAAAAAATGACTGCAGCTGGAGAGGATGTATAAGAGACAGTGAAAGACAGTATGTACCCTGAAATGAGAAAGCAGTCTACTACAGTGTTGAATGCTTATCCTATAGCATGGTGCTAAGTAACTCTAAAATCACTTCCTCTGACAAAGCAAATGACCTATTTCTATGTGGCAGAGGTTGATAAACAAAATCCATAATGTTAGAATTGTGTCATGGGAGTTCTTTGGTTCTTAAGCATATATGGTGCCCTGCCCTTCAATGCGTAAATCACGTGCCCGGTGCCAGCATGAGCTCTCTATCTGCGGCTCCAGGGGTAGAAGTGCACAAATGGAGCAATGCTTAATAGTGCTCAGCTTTGCTAAGTGCCAGATACACATTTATACTAAGGACTCTATCACAGCCTGACAGAGGAAATTTTATTAATATGTAGGGGAATGTACTTACCCCAATCTTGGCATATATTTTTTTTTTTCTGTCTAAAGGAACTTAGCTTTACATTTTCTCATCATTGCAGTAATATTCTAACTATTCTAAAGTATTAATGCCTTTCTAACAGCTAGTCTGACAAGATTTCTTCCAAGTTGCAGATGTCTGTGATTTGTCTGGGGTTGAACATCAATGAAGGCCAACGTGCAGTGATAATTTAGCCCTACAAAGTAATGGTTCCCTGGCTGGGATACTCCAGTGCTTTGATTTGCTCTGATATTTCTGCTGTTCCCACCCACCATGTAGAAGTTTTCACTAGCTGCTGTGTAATCACCTTCAGACCCATTTCCGTGAGGTCTCTGCTCACTTAGTACACTGCCAGGCAGATGCCAGCACAGGTTTTGCAGGCAGCATGGTTGCAGTATGCATGCACAGGCTGGTAAGTCCTTGCTCTCAGCCAGATGCATTACCCTGGGGGCAGCACCGGAGGGACACAACGGCAGAGCAAGATCTCTTGGTGCTGTTGCTCCTTGTGCCTTTCTTCCCGGGAGACCAGTGCAGAGAGACGGAGGTGTTAGAGATGCAGCAGAGGGGGAAAAGTCAACCTGCTGGGAGCCTGCCAACCTAAAAGAAACCAACCACCACAAACAACAACAAAAATGCAAAAAAGTGCAGGGTAGGTTCGCTCAAGGTAGTTTGAATCCTGCAGACGAAATGCTGCAGATGACTATACAGAAGTAGCCAGAGCTAGAGGCATGTGGGATTTATGTGTGTGCTCAGGTGCAGATCTCTTGCTTCCAGTGGAGGTCTTTGATCTGAAAGTTCCCAGGAAGCCTTGGTGTTACCATGTTGGAAGGCAGCTGTGCTGGAGTTTTTACAAACTTTTGGACTAAGGTTTCTAAATGCTGCCTTTTAAGTCTTCCCTTTCAAGTCCACTTTGTAAGTATTTCACTGAATATTTGTTCCAGTTTTTCAGGAAGCCTGTCAGCCTTGCCATCTTCCTTTGCCCCTTCCCCAGCTTTCAAAGAATGAAGTTTTACTCATGTACCTCTTCAAAAGCATTGTTGCAACCTCATGTGCCTGCATAAATGCAGGGCTTTTGCTTACCACTGATATGGGTGAAAATCTTGCACCACACTACAAGCTGAAATAAGATTGCGTGATTTGTTTGACCAATGCAGTGAAACTTCACAGTTCAGATATCAAATACAGAAAATAATTTATTGATTAATTCACAGAAGAAAAAAACGCATCAAATTTGAAATCTAGATTGAAGGGAATTACAATCTACTTGCAGGTATTTTGCAAGGTAAACATGAGTCTAAATTGTTCTCTAAAATTATTCACTCACTCATAATCACAGTAAAGAAAAAGACCTTTGTTGAGAAGAGTAAGTGCAAGAATAGCATTAATCTTAAGGAAGGGCTATATTACTGAACCTGTAAACCAGATCAGTAAATTCAGGTGATGGAAGGCAGCCACTGTTCTTTGGCACTGAAGTGCTTCCAGATTGCATCAAATTATCAAAATTCTGCAGAGCACTGAGAGGATGGCAGTGACCCTCAAGCCTTTCTACATGCAAAGTTCCACAGCGTCTGGTATTTCTTATCTTTTACTGATTTTTCTCTCACCTACCACACAGGAGAAAAAAATATAAGAAAAAAAAAATTTCAAAATAGGTGATTTGCTTTTATGATAAATTTAATTTTGTATTCCTCCTTCCTTTCCAGTTTCTGTTATCAATTTTTCATTAAATATCTTTTATGCTAAAACTGGGTTAGTGGTAGGGATATCTATGTATGAATATTTTGTCAAATTGAAAATTGCTGACTGCAGCTCTCAAAGTAAATCAGAGATCATTACTAAATTAAGCTGTCCTGATTACAGTTTTACTTTGTGATGGTTTTTGCATCTGTACTAGATATGGGGATAGCCTGAGTGCCACCCATTTATATTTTCACAATGCAGATAGGGCCTTAGTATGTGTTACATTCAATTGTTTGAGCATATCCATTTGGGCACATATATACACATTGATTGCATACCTTCCTGCAGGTTCCCAAAGTCCATATTTAGTGGTAGTCTCCATTGTTCTCCTCCCCGTTGCAACTACATATTCTTGTTGACTTGTATACAGTGGGATCTTCAATCCTGCCCACAATCCTGTGCACAACCTGTGCACAGGTTCCCCATACCATAGACAGGAGCAATTTCAAGGAAAGGTTTGAAGAAAATGGCTAGCTGAGTGGGAAGACCTGTAAATTATTCAGAAGTGAAATGGGAGAGATGTGTATGAGAGAGGGAGGAATCTCACTATCTCAGGTTGTGAGGATGGCTGGCAGGCCAAGGTGAATGTCACATCTGTCTTCACATCTTGTCCTCAAGCATCAGTAACTGCTGGAACTGAACATCTAAGACAGATCAAGTATTTAAGTAGCCCATGCTCAGTTGTCAGTTTCATATTCCCTCTTAGCTTTTATTACCAGTACTCTCTGGTCTGCTTTGGGTGGCAATCTTCCTGCCTCTCCTCCCAGCTGTGACATACCTAATGCAGGATGTTAAGTTTATTTGGTATCCTCAAGGCATGTCAACAGGACCAGGTACTGCTGTTGAAATATGTGTTCCCTCACCTGAACCAGGATCCCCTTCCAAATCTGACTGGTTCTACGTGTCTCAGGACACAAGGAAGGACTATAGGGAGCTGAAGTTTAAATGGCTTGTCAGCTGATCAGTGATAGAAACCTAGGTGTCCAGGAACCCAGACTGAGGAGTATTGGAAGCTGGACAGCAGGTGGGTGACAGCTGAAGATGTCAATGGCATGTCCTTGCCAGACATCGGGACCCGGATACCAGGTTGCACTGGCTGTGTACATACTCATAATGAAGCAAAGCCAAGGCACTGACATGTGACTGCCCTTACCATTAGCTTCATCCCTGGCAAAGGTTTGGACAGGGACATCTATCACTCCCGTAGCAGATCAGAGATAGGCATGGGTGTGAGTGGTCACTAGCACATTACCAGTGGACAGCTGACTTATAGGTAGAGTTTCAGAACACACTATTTGCTGGTACTGTTGTAGACATAGATTCTCTGAAATGTAACAAGGAAATGTTCTAGACCCCACAGTCTCTCAGCCTGATCGCTCAGTCATGCTTGCACATTGTGCAATGATGATATGGAGCTGACTATAATGAGATGACCGTGCAGTGTCTTTGATTTTTCTCCCATGAATACCTCTTTCTGGATTACTGGCCCGACCAAAGCTTCTAACAGAGTGGAAACACATGAATCACTATGTTGTTTAGTTGGGTCAATAGATAACGGGTTCCCCTGTTTAACAACTGTATTGTGGAAGAGGCTTTTGATTATAGATTCTTCTCAGACCTACGATTTTCATGAAAATATAGTCATGGAGAACAGCTTCTTCAAAATAAAGTATTTTTCCCCATTAGACTATAACAAGTAGGAAGGAACAGGTCAAAAAGGCAAAGTTTAAATATCTATTGTTTTGCCTAAATCTACCATTTTTCTCAAAGAGTTAAGTAGCTTTGACTTAACCTTGATCCTCTGTGGCCTTTCAAGCTCTCCTGAGCCTGATATATTAACTGCTTTTTGGAGGAGTACTTCTGAGGAGTACCTAACAAAAAGTCGTCAGGGTTTCAATTACCACAGTAGTCATGCCACCAATCTAGATGGATGATACTGAAAATAAGTTCTGAGAAGTCATCATCTTGGTTTTCAGAGAATTAACTGTTCAGACAAGCTGAAGACATTAACTTTTGGATTGTACAAAGAAAGCTGCATTTAGCTCTCGATTGTTCTTTAAATGCCGACATGATAACTCCCAACCATATAGCAATATGAATTTTTTGCATCACATACACTAAAATATTCACAAAGTCAAAAGGTATGGGTATACTCCCACCATCACTTTTGTCTCTCAGCAGGGTTCACTTTATTGTCATTTGGTTGTTACTTGACTTTCTATGCAACCTTTTCTAATTCTTAACCCCCTCTTCATGAGCTGGATAGTTCCTCTGCTGAAGTTAGTCTCTTCATACTGAATGTAATTTTCAGCAGAAGTTTTCCTGGCTCTTTGGAGGTTTGCGTGCTCTCTGAGCCAACTGCTGGGCCAGAAGGCAGATGCAGGGATGCTGAGAAGCAGTCTACACTGCTTCCCATAAGAGTGTCCCAGGAGTGTCATGCCGGTCTCCAAAGGTTGCCTGTAGGACACGACTAGGCTGTAATCTTGTGCCATAGCAATAAAATGTTACCCAGAAGCTGTTCTACCAGGCATAACATTTATTAATCACAGGCTATATCTCCCAAACTGGAGCCGCACTGGAGCCATTTTCAAGCCACCTATGGCTCAGCAATTTCAGCTTGGTGATTCTGAAGTGAGATGCATTGCATAAGCCATGTACACTAACATGTGTGGTAGGAATTGTGAAAAGGTGCATGCACTAATTTTGTTTATTAGGGTGGTGCCTATGATGAAATCTTGCCTGAGAATTTCTGATACTACAGGGTCTCCTGAATCTAGGCTTTGGATGCTAGATACAGCTGGAAACTCATGCTGGCAATTCAAATAAAAGTTTATCTGTTGCATAGTCTTACAGCAGTATTTCTATTTTCTTCCCTATAGGATTGTTTTCTAGTCAAACTTGTTTTTTTTTTTTAACCCAAACTCTGATCAAGATTTCAGTGACTAAAATTATGACAAAGCTTCCCAGAAATTTATATATCTGTTTAAGATTCAGATTTTGGGCTATAAATAGAATAAAGGATGACATTGAACATAATGAAGAGTGCATATATCATCACACATTTAAAATGGTAATGGTGCTGCAAATGGATAATTGAGGATTGGCAACATGAATCATTTAGAAATATGTTCTCAATTCTATGAATATTCTTATGGGCTCTTATAAAGTCAGTGCCAATTAACAAGGGGCAGCTGGGCTTTGAGATGAATGTGTTTGTAGGTATCTAGGCCAAGATCATACTTCAAGTGAAATCTTCCTCCTTTAATGACTCCCTAAATGAGTCCCAGATTAGGAGGTAAACTGTTCCTTGTAGACAGCTACACTGGGAAAGTATCTGCTATGATTTCTAGTAGTAAATCTGACTGACCAGCCATGGGAGCCTGATTTACTTGCTTATTTATTTATGAGTGCTGGACCCTTTGACTCTAGACGCAGTTGAGGGAACTCAGCCACTTGAACATCAAGCCTAAATTAATACAGTCTGAGACTCGCATGAGAAAGTTGAGTTTGTGTGTTCAGTCTCAGACTGAAAATACCTGATTCTGTTCAGATCTCTTTACACTGTGTGTAGAGAGATATGGGGAAACAAAATATGTGTGCACTCTGCATAGAAATTTTAGGTTTTCTGTCTTCTCAGAAAATATTTGTAGGTCTGCCTGGGAGGCTAAGCCCAGAATTCCTCTATGATTAAATAGTAAGAGCTCCTGTCAGCAAAGTTGTCAGATGTGTGTTAATATATGGTGCTCTGGTGGAGTTATTTAGGCTTTGCTACTTACTAAACTGTAAAGGATTTGTTTCTCAGTGGTCAGATGTCATATTTGATCCAGTAAGATTTAGCTTAAAGACCTTTTCCTCTGTTCTTTGGAAAGGAATCAAATCCAGCTTGCTTTCATAGTCTTCTGAGAAACATATCAAGATTATCAGGATTTCTAGTACCTCCAGTTATTTCATCATATTTATTGAACCCCATAGATTCCAACTTGTTCTGCAAAAAATGTATGAGCTGGACATTCATGTTGCAAGTAAGAAAAAGTCAAATCAATTTAAAGGATATATATTTTGTCAATTGGTCAGTATTCCCTGCTAACATGTCTGTGGAAATTTTCCAAGGTTCTGCTTCTTGACCAAAAGAGCTGAATGTATTAAATGGGATGGGATATGGTTTACAGTGCTACTTTGCTCAAAGATTTGAAAGAGAACCTCAAAATGCCATGCCTTTTCCTCCCCTATCTTGTCTCTTGATGGACTCTTGCACTAGCCCATAGTGTGTTTTGGTTTTCTTAAGGCAAAATGGAAAGTGGTGCAGTCTGTGGCCCATGTATTTGACCTTATTAGCTCTGCAGTACTTGAGTCTCCTCCTACCCAGGAACACTACAGCGAGATTGTCAAATTCCCCTTCTGCTCACTGCCCTCTGAAAGGGTTGAAATTCAAGGTCTCCATTTTAGCACATTTTAAGCAGCAGTTTTAGTTTCCAAATGCTTTTTTGCTTGTGGGAGCTTGTCCTTTTACACTCTAATGTTTCACCTTCTGATATTAGAGGTGTAAACTATATATGGCCTGAATGTTTTGACTGACCTTCCACAGGCCAAAATGTGATTGGAATTTATTAAAATTACTTACCCTGTTCTTCCTGGAGATATTTAGAAAACCTGGCTAGGAGTTTGGTAAAGGGATTTGATCCAAAAGGCAGAATGTAAAGGAAACAAAGTCTCTGTGCCTGTATGGAAACACACTTTTTATTCCTTTGTCTTCAACAAAGTAATTACATTATGTGTAATAGGATTGGCAACACATTCATTGTCTTTACAGAGTCCACAGAATCTTCTCTTCTGACCCATAAGTGATGGGTACAGCTACAGGAACAGTGTAGAAACTAGTGTAGAAAGCCAGTGCATTTCCTTGGATGGCATTAAATGTTGCTATATAATGAATGACTTAAAATTGTTAGGAGCTGTAGCAGAATTTATTTACAGCTCTATTGATTTTTGCTATCATGAGTGCCATTATTGCCTTCCCTAGCCTTAGATGAATGATCATAACTTAATAAATGAAAGCAGTGTACGTTCATGTTCAGAAAAGGAGGCAAACTAGTGCAAGATGTATGACCACTTACAATTAAAATAAAAATTTTAAACATTTCTTATTAAAAAGATATACCCAGTTTATTAGCTCCAGCTGTTGTTATGGATTCTGTTAAGCAGCAGACAATAAAAAGTGGTGCAAATAAATAAGGCTGGAGAGATCAGTGATACAAGCCTGGGCTGGGGTGTCAGAGATCTGGGGTCTATTTCTAATTCTGCTGGCCACTTGATCTGATGCCAAGCTGTCTGAATCTCTTTCTCTTTGCACTTGTTGTCTGCCATATACAAGCCCTTTTGGAGCACAGATTTCTTATTACAGTTTTGAAAAAGTGATGAAATTGATCCCAGTTTCTGTCAGCATCAGTGGATGTTAAAACAATACAAAATTAAAAACCCACATTTATTACTCAGATTTATCTTACAACACTAGATCAAGACTGAAAGATAGAGTTCTACTACAATTAATAGATACATATTACATATGACAACCCCTCTAATTAAGGTGGCACAACGTTCTTTAAATGCTTCCATTGTGTCACTTATAAAAGGACTTGTCAGGAATCATATTCTCCCATCTACAAAATGTTTCAGGACTGCAGTAGTTCTTTCATTTAGTGCTAGCATTGCACTGGCTTTCCAAATGCATCACCTCACAATGTTATCCAAATGTGTGTATCTGCCTTCCATCTGAGATGAGCCAACAGTGCTCTGGTTAGAGACAGAGCTCCTCCTGGACAAGCTAACTCTTAAAATGAGATTTTCCTGCTCTTAACTTTTGTTCAAATGAAAGTTTTATTTTTAAAACACAGATTCAAAAAAATCAAAACTGTTTCTGAGAAGGAGAAGAATGTAAGGAAAAAAGTAACATTAATCATTCTTAACCATAGAAATAGCATGATCAGAAAACAGTAACTGTAGAGTAGAAACGAGTTGTTTGAATATAAAATATATTTATGTGATGGTTTATGTTTGATTAATTGCTAAATTTTCAGATTAGGAAAATGATATTGCATAGCATGTAGGGAATGAGGATAATTTACGTTGTGCCAATGTACCTGGTAAATGACATACAATCAGCTTGGAGCATTTCTTGTCCTGAATTGGCATGTTTCCTCCATGAATTGACAAGAAATATTAAAGATGAACACATAGGAAACACTTTTATCTCTCTTTTTTCTCATTCCTGCTGTGGAATACCTTATTTCAAAGTCTTACGATAGACCTTACATGTTTGGGGGCTAAGTTTGGCTGTGGAGTGTGGAACCTGTTACACTTCTCCGCTCCATCATTCGAACCTGTAGGAAGCCGTCACAGGTTCTTCTTTCTAGGCAACACAGCATACTTCATTCCATGTGGTCATGAAATCTTAAAAGGGAATGGAGACTTTTAATGCTATGCTTTCCAAAATTATTTTTAAGTTTGTACATTCACATATGACAAACATTGATAGAAGAAAGCACCCCAAAATACATGTATCTTTCAGAAACATGTATGGGATAGATTTCTTGGATTCACAGTTGGATTTGGCAACTTTTCAGTTTTAAATTTATTTCAATTAGTGAAGCCCTTTTTTCTCCTCTAGCCCTCATAAAAGTATAGTATTTATCCTTATGTTTTTCTGTATCAGAAGCCAGAACCATGAGAGCAGACTTGCCCATGATGACACAGCAAATGCAGATCTGAGACTCAACCCCAAACCTGACTCTGTTCCATAGATGATTGTAACTATTAAATTGTGGGTTAACTAATGCTGCTGAAACTGCAGTGTTATTCATGACTAAGTAGCAGGATAGGAGAGTAGAAAATGAAGGTCCAGCATAACCATGCAATGAAAAGCAGTAAATCCCTATGCAGATGATTTGGTTTTTTAAATCTGACCTGTAGGCAGGTCTTCTGTCAGTAAAGCTTAGGGTTTTGTCTCAGGTTTAGGGTTATGTGGTACAGTACGTTGAAGTGCTTGTGAAGAGTCGCACTCAGAAATGCCTGTTGGCTTCTTCCAAAAAGTGCAGTATTCTGAATAATCTCAGCATACCAAGTGCCTTCAAGATATAACACAGAATTGGGTCATCTTAGGGCACAAGTACACAGCATCAGAAATGCCCTCTAAATAGGCAATACTTGACCACAAAATGGTGTCAGCAATCAAGACGAATTTTTGTCCTTGTTCCTTCCTTCCAAGCTGATTGAAAGGGAAAAGATGAAAAACATTTTGAAAGGCATAGGAATACAGCATTAAACTCAGTCTGCCTGATACTACCACTTTGAGGCCAGCTTTACTCTGGTAAAACTTTTGAATGCAAATTTACAGAAGCATGGGAAGATCAATGCTTTAGTTCTCCAAAAGGCTTCATTTAGTATTTTGCTGAAGAGGACAAGGCTTTGTTTGGTCTCTCCCTTGAATGTTGTAATTTAAGTATTGCTTGTAAATGTTCTTAGCCACTAATTCAGAGCTCTAGGAAATATGTCCAAAGCTAGGTTATTGCTGTCTAGGCTATTTTACTAAAAGATCATGCACAAATTTTTGCAGTGGATGCTGGGATGTAATAAAACCGATTCCCAGTTATGGATTGCAAATAGTAGAGGAGGATGCTTATAGCACTCTTTTTTATAGAAACCACTAAATCAGATATTTTTTCAGTTTCTCATTGGAGGCTATTCAGAATTGTACTGACTCACGAACAGATTATGCAATAAAGTATGGGATAGTATAAAAATGACAAAACAGTAGATTGAACTGAGACAAAGCTGTACCTTTGTTCTTTTGGGAGCAATAGGGTTTCGAGGTCTTTTGAGTCTGTTCCTTCTTAAAATTTCAAAAGATTTAGGGTAGGCCTGGGAAAATTTTGAAGTTGTTACAGTCAACTTAAAAAAACTCAAAACACCAAAACCAAAAAAACAGGTACATATGTCAATGAATGCCTTGAATGGTCTCTGTAATTAGCTATTGCTTACCAACGGTTGCCGAAGGCAATAACTCTCCAGGTTATTGATTTCTGAGCTCTCTGAAGAGAGCTGTGCCCAAAGTACTGTTGCAGAAACACTCTGGGAACTTGTGGACTGCCTGGGAATCTGCTCTGACCTGCTGTTTCTGAACATCATGACTGCCTCTTCCTTCCTCCTCTTGGCTTCTTATCTTGCCTTCTGCAGCCCTTAAGATAGACCCTGTTGCTGCCTACCCCTGCTTATCCTGGCTCCTCTCGTTTTTGGGATCTTCTTTCCCATTTGAATTTCTGTGAAGATCAGGTTTTGGCCTGATTCCTGACTGTGTTCCTCAACTTGGTTTATATATTGTGTTTATGGACCCCAACAGCCTCTCTTTCTCGTTGAGACAGTCCCTCTTTTTCCCCAGATCCACCCTAAGCTTACCAATCTTTTTGTATTTTTTCCCCAATTTGTTCATCTGCAGCTGGGACAGTATCCCCAACCTAATACTTCAGCAGGCATCAAGCCAGGCAGGCAGTGGGTTTCTTCTGCTACACAGAAAACACATCAGTATGACATGAGAGTACATAGTCTGATTACAGCACACTTAATTCAACTCAGTAATGCAATTAATGTTTCCTTTCCCTTATACGATACTCAAAACTTCACCAGGTAGCAGAAATCAGATGGCAGTGATAGTGTGATGGAAGATTGCCTCACTTTGCTACCACTTCCATGTTGCATTAATACAAAATGTTGACTGATAATTCTGCCTCGTTTCCAGAGATGCCTGTAAACACGGACCTGGCATGCAGTTTTATATTTGAAGATGTTCCCATGAGCATTGCTTACAGGAAGATGCCTTCAGCACATTCATGGTGGAAAGGAGGTTATGTATGTTCTGTGTCTGTATTAGCTTTCTGAATGATTCTGCACTTTTGCTGAGATCTCTTTTGGCTATTACATGTTTGCACACTTCATGCTCCGAACCAGAAGTGGGCAAAGTCTCAAGGAAATACATACACTTTTGTTCCAGTAAAGTAACCTGCATACTTTTTAGAGCTTATAGAATGTGAGTATGAAACCTAAAAGGCTGCCAAAGATGCTACGGAAGGTTGGGTCTGTTAATAATGTAAATCTACTTTTAAAAATGAGTAATTAACAGAAGCAAAATGGGAAATCACAAAAGTGATGTGAAGAAAAGTGTATTTTTCCCCTATGCAGTAGAGGGAGCCTTGCAGACAGGAGAATCTGCATAATGACACTTGCTTTTCTTTCTAAGTAGAAGAGTTTACAGGGTAATATTTTAAAAAACTCAATGTTATTCTAACTTTATTTACCAGCAGTATAGTGTGTTCTGCACTTTGTGCATGGATTCAGGTCCCCCTGAATGTTATGAAAACATACTGAGTGTCTGGACTTTGCTTGTGATATACTTTTTTCTTATTCACTTTAGAAGCACAGGAAACATGTTTCATTTGAACAGGTTGATGATGATAAGAGTTAACTGGCCGAATGCATGTAATGGAAACTTGTCGCCTGGTGAGCACTCAGCAGCCTCACAGTGCCCTAGCATTACACAAACTGGTAAATATCCTAAAGAAATTGCTCTTGCCTGTATTTTCCTTTTCTGACTTATGATAATGGGGCACCCCTTTCCCAGTGGGAAGTATGCTGCAGCATCAGCACCTGCCTGCCCCTCCTCCTGCTTGTGCCCCCCTGGTTCCAGCTGTGGCTGTTGGCTGTGAGGTGACCTGGACCATGGGCTTCGTCTTTGTTACCTGTGTCACAATCCCCCTTGCTGGGTGGCTGACCATGACAGCAGCAAGGAGGCTGTGGGGATCGCGCATCCCACCCTAGAAAGGTGCTAAAGAGGAAAAATTGCTTTTACCAGCAAAAACAATGCTGCTGCCAAATAGCTGGATACAGTTTATGAATGCTAGGGCAGAAAAGCTTGCTCTATGTGAGAAGATAAGATTAGGTTCTAATTAAGTAACTGCAGGGGAATCATTGCAGTAGTCAATGTGACACCCATGAGAGGAAAAATCAAGTTAAGATGGAAAGGTTTTACCGAGGCAACTGTGAGACCATATCTGACATGCTACTTAGACTGATCCTGTTATGCAGGAGCCAGAAAAATTAGTTTTAACATGAGAAGCATTGTGGGATAGGATGCCCTTATCATGGACAAACTAAATATTCGGGGACATGAAGATTGTGATTCGGTAGATTGGTGGGTAGGGCATTCAGCTGGGAGATGGACACGTGTGTTTGAGGTTTTGCTCCAGGAAGCATTTGTATCCTTGTCTTGATATATAACTGTCCTGGTTTCAGATGGGATAGAATTAATTTTCTTCCTAGTAGCTGGTATAGTGGGTTTTTTTATTTAATGTGAGAATAATGTTGACAACACACTAATGGTTTAGTTGTTGATAAGTAGCACGCATCGTAAGTTAAGGATTTTTAGTTTCCCATGTTCTGCAGGTGCACAAGAATCTGGGAGGGAGCCTGACCATGACAACTGACTGGACTAGCCAAAGGGATATTCCATACCATAGAATGTCATGCTCAGTATATAACCTGGGGGGAGTTGGCCAGGGGGTTGTGGATCACTGCTCTGCACTCTCTGGGTATTGATCAGCGGGTGGTCAGCAATTGCATTGTTCATCACTTGTCTTTTCTTGGGTTTTTATTTCTCTCTCTGTTATATTCCTTTTAATCACATTATTATTATTATTAGATTTTATTTTAGCTATTAAACTCTTCGTACCTCAACCTTCTTACCTCAACTCGTCTTACCTCAATAAAACGAGAGTTTTATTTTTTTTCCAATTCCACTGGGAGGGGGGAGAAGTGAGCCAGTGGCTGCATGGTACTTAGTTGCTGGCTGGGGTTAAACCACAATAATTAAATCTTTGGATCTTATATTTTGCAAGGAAAAAACTATTCCAAGCTGATAATTTCTTTTTATTATTTTTCAGCCATTCATATGTACTGCCCTAACTACATATCTCAGCCTTTGATTTTAGATCACAGCAGATCTTGTTTACATTGTCAGTCCATTTCATGTCCTGAAGTAAGGTTCAGAAAATGAAAAGAAAACCTTTCAATAAATAAATGTTGAAAATCTTGAGTTTCTGAAAGCTTTCAGAACTAAAAGTATAAAATGTCCACATTTTTTTTTTCCGAGACACATTTAAGAAAACCTGTATGCAAAACCAGTATTTTTAACCTTAAAAATACAATTTTAAGTGGGCAGTAGGTACTTATGTTCTTTTTACTGCTCTAAAAGGCAGTAACAAAAGCCAATCAAGAATTTCAATTTTTAAATTAGTATTATTAAAAAGGGAAGTAGCATCAATGAGCTTGCCATACCTGTCTCACTGGTCTCAGCTGGGTATGTATGAGCCAATCCACTCAGAGAAGCCTCAGTGATGATCAGACCTCACCCTACGATGCCTGTGGCAGTTCCCTGCAGCTGGGTTGTTGCAGGGAGGAAGCCTCCTGTTTTGTTGCTACACATGATCATGGTCTATGCCATACAGCATCTCTAATAGGGGAACTGCTTGAATGGCATTGAATCTCTCTAATAAATCAGTGAATGAAGAAAATGGTCACACCATTATCTATTTTAACTGGTCTCATTTAATTTTCTCCTAGCCTTCTAAATGAAATGTTATTAAAATTAATGCAATTAATTTATCTTCCAGCCATTTAAAATTAGCTGCTTACCTAAAGAATATAGAAATATAAGTGCTCTTTAATAAAAGCATGGCTCAGGGTTTCATTTGGACTTAAATCAAATTAAGAGTGTAATTAGAGCCTGATAACAAAGTATGTGTTCCTCAGAAACTAAGAGAAGGCTTTTGTTATCCATCTGTTCATATCAACAACCTGGCCCCTCTTAAAGCTCCATGTGTACAGTCTGTCTCTTATCAGGTCATATCTGTAGGTCTGGGTATGCTACCTGTGATGCCATTGCTGTGATAAACTGGCTCTTGAGGCTGTTATTTGGGATGTGTAGTTTGAGGATGTAGTTTCATGTATGACACAAGCATATTGGGTTCTTGCACCGTTTGCACTGCTGTTATGTTGCCTCACACTGGACAAACTGTGTTCCTAATGTCAATCACAGGTTAATGATAAGGCACTGCAAGAGCTGCTGTTTGTAAAAATCATATGAGACAGAGTTCAATGTGATTTCAGCCTCTGTACTTACATGCTAGGAGAAAACAGTTCCCGGAGGAAAAAATGGAGGCCTCTTGGGTAATTGCTTGGTGATATCCTTTTTAGCTTCTGTTTTTCAGATCAAACTAGGTAAGGAGAGCGGTGCCTTCAGGTCATAAAATATATGTCTGTAGCAAGGCTCATGAGTAATCAGTGGCTTTTATAGAATGGTAGATTCTAATTTTTATTTCTAAATTATGATATCACTAAGTTTAAAGTGTGATGGAAGTAGGTTCCATTAAATATATGAATTAAGGTGCAGATAGAAATGGTACAAGGCATATCATAATAAGAAAAGTTCTCCTGCTGTCAGTTGGTAGAATGCTGCAAATTCCACCTCATTGGCAGGTGTGCAGTGTGTCAGGGAAAGGAGAGGTTGGTTCTCAACAAAGGCAAAGGGCCCTATCGCGTCTGGAGGCAGGGGAGAGAACGGCACAGTCTCAATGCTCCTGAGGTAAAAACTGAAGAGAAACAAGCCCTCAGGGATGGTGAGAATGGGTGAGCTTGATGATGCTCCCCTGCCACTATAGACATCCCTTTGTGCTCAATATGTTCAGACGGTACACAATGTGTAGAAGGAAGCCATCAGACTAAGATGTGCATGTACCCAAAATTCCATTTCCTTCCTGGGAGCCATGAAAAGAGAAAGATGGGAGGTTTTGTTTTCTTCAGACACTGTAATGATTTGTACTTTGAAATGCATGTGTAAATTGTGAGTGACTTTATTTCAAAGATGGGCATTACTATGCATGACTCAGTTTTGCAGTGCTTCAGAGAGGAAGTTTTCCTTTGTCTTCAAGATACTATCAAGATACTAGCAGCCCGCTATGCTGACAATGAGGTGCTGTAACGTAAGTCAGAAATAGAATATGATTAAGCTATGGTGAGGCTAGGCAGGGGAGAGAGAAATCAGCCTTCATCTACAGCAATTCCCGAATTGCCGTGAGACTCGGTTATGTAACGATTGAATTGTCTGAGATTTCATCTATAAAGTGCAGCCTAGTCATTATGTATTAAGAAATCTCTTGTATCCACTTTATTTATTCTTTGATATTTATCCTTGAATCACTGAAAGTCAGCAGTAGGGAATAGACAATTAAAGGGAGAATTGCACTACTAAACACTGCGTAGTGATTATTCATTTCAGTAAAAAGATTTTTTTTTCCCTGATATATTAGACAGTACAAACACATTTAACTTTTAGGAGAATATCACAGCTGAACAGCACATTTCCAAGATGTTCTGTGAAATTAATCTTTCTTTCAAAACTGTTTACAGTTTTATAGGTGAACTGTGAACTATCATCTTTGAATCTGTTCATAAACTGCTGTAGGCACTTGCTGCAATACCTCTCAAATGTCTCATATTTTGAGGGTTGTTGCTCATTTTATCTCTAACATTGCCCATGTTCCACCAAACCTAGTATCCCTCTAGTATCCCAAGTTTATTTTCTGTTATTGAAAACTTTGCACCATAATTAAAAGATGTCAAAGTTCATGCAGGGAAAGCTATTTATGTAGAAAAAATGAATTCTTCAGCTTTCATTGCTTCCTGCACTCTGTTTTATGTCACACCTTGCCCAAACTGCAGGAGGGATATGTGCCCCACAGCCTTAACCTCCAGTCACACAGATCTGCTGGGGCACAGTGTGACTGTCCCCATCCCACCCGTGTTCTGACATGCAGTCAAGGTGCATAGCCAGAGCCGGGAGCTGGAAAGCACTCCTGGGCTGAGTTCAGCTAGACCTATGATGTCCTAAATTACATTTTTTCACATGAGATTTTAATACTTGTCACTACAGATTTCTGTCTGAAGGTGAGTGCTTTTCCCAGTGTCTACTGCTGTCATTTTATTTTTAGCATGTGCACAACTGGCCAAACCAAACCATGACAATCTTGGCAACGTTCAGTGTGTTTAGAGCCTCCCTGGCCAGCAGATCGTCCCCTGTGCAGTCAATCATAATGCACAACCTGGCCACATAGATTGGCCATAGATTGTGCTGAAAGCCCAGCTGTGGGTGCTGGCTACACATTGTCCATGGCCAGGAGCAATGTAGGAGGGACCAGAGGTAATGCAATCTATCAAAATCTGTTATCTGAATGATAGGCTTTCAACACAGAAGCAGATTGGGACACATTCTGTCTACTGGTAAGATGCACCTGTGCCACTAAGAAGTTATGGCATAACTAAACTGACCATCAAGGATGCTAGGTTTTGAGATAAAGTGGCAGGAGAGAGGAGGGGAAAATAGCTATAATAGGAAGTTGGGGTTGTGTTGGTCCCCAAGCTGAAAAACCTTCATGGTAAATGTGCAGCAGAGTGGTGTTATTCAGTGGTGACGGCACAGAGTTAGGATTTGGGTCACACAGTATCCGAGCAGCCTGGCTGCACCCAACTGCACCTTGAGCATAATAAAAGTGGACCTTGACTGGTGCTGTGGTGGCAAATAGCAGGCGAGGCAAATAGCAGAAGGGTGTGAGTGTTAGATCCCTCAGCAGATTACTAAACTTGACATTCAAAGGATTCTCATCTTATTTTTGGCAGCCAATTTTATCAGGTCTTGATAGAAAGTCAGCCTTATCAAGGGGAATGCTGAGCCACACTGTCTGTGGATTGTGAACCAGCTGTTGGCCTGACAGGGAAGCAGTAGTATACACTGAGTGCAAGCGGGAAGATAATTTGAAAGTGAAAAGCACATACAACTGATTTAAAAACATTCAGCAGAGCAAGCACCGTTTATAGTTGTATGGGATATAGCTGCTAAGTCAGCATCAAAGACGCAATAAGTTCTCAAAGACTGAGAACAGGAACCTAAAAATGAGTGCCTGAGCAGAGATCATCAGCTTAAAAAAACCTATAGAGGAATTTCAGGTGGATCAGGGAAGTAAAAGTTACAAACAGCAGGTGCTGAAGAAGATGACTGAGCTGAAATTTCTAAGAAAGAGCCTTGTGGACTAATGCATTCAAAACCATCAGCATGTGAAACTTCACAGTGCAGTCAGCAATGTGGGGAATATTCTAGAGTTTCCCAAGCAAATTGCTGGGTATCAGCAGCTTACTTGGCATGGGCATTTACTGTCCAAAGTTGCACTCGCAGCTCAGGTTCCTACCCTCAAGAGAGAAATTGCAGGAATGTAGGTTCAGTGCTTACACATTCGGTATAGTTAGTCAAGGTGGAATGGAGAACAACGAGCAAACTTTCTACCCAGCCTTTCTTAGCAATCATTGAAGTGTCAGTTCTCACTATTTTTTTTGTAGCTGCAGGCAGGGACGTTACTGCTAATTTTCAGCTCCCTGCTAACACTTAAATTAAGACTCTAGAGAGACTTGGTTGAGTTTTTTAGCGCCTGAGTAGTCATTTGACAACTTGCGAAGTAGCAGATGAATACTAGTGAGGTTGAGAACTAGGTGTTGTCCAAGGGTAAATATGTGTGGCAGGGAGGCAGGGAAAATTCACAACAAAAATAGGCTGTACTGACCTAGGAATGAGGATATTTGAAATAGAATTGCTGCAGGCAAGCCTGTTCTCAGCGTATAAAGACAAAACAAGATCCCTTGCCTTGCTGGTGTTCTTGGAAGACCTAAATATGACCTTGAAAGGGTAGTATGCTCAAAAGGCAAAGGTCAAGAGACAAGGGTCTAGGCTGGGGACTTAAACAGAAGCCAGGGTAGGGTTCAAACCCTGGATTTTAACCTGACATGACATGCAGCATGAGTGCCACAGTACTATGTAAGAATCAGACAGAGGAAAGCAGGTCTTTAGCTGTTCCAAGTAACTTTTTTGAGCATGAATTATCGGTGTGAGATCACACGTGCTTGTGCTGAAAGCTGTCCTGTTGCAGTGTTAAAATATTCTCTATTACTGGAAAGAAAGATTTACGGGTGTTCCAGAAGCTGTAACACAGGCTGATGGTACCATGAAGCTAGCTAATTTCTGCCTGGTTTTAATATGAAGAACTTCCACTGATACTGCAGTTTTGTATGCACGGATTTCAGTGAACTTTGGATAAAGTCATAAATGAGGTGAAGGATGATCAGAACTTTACAAATTGGGCCAAAATATATCATACAATTGCATATGTTTGATAAATACCAAATTTTGTTATTTGATAATTTTCTATGTTGTGGAATTTTTAAAATTTGCTCTACAACACGTATATTTTGATCTTATTGAAAACCACAGTGAAAATCCACAGTGTAAATTTGTGTAAACGATTTAAAATATTGAGAAAATAATTAAATAAAAACTGATCCAAAACAGTGATACTAATAGCTCTGTATATAAGTGTATAAATGTTGTTAAGAATTTCTAAATCAGAAGTCAAAAAAAGAGATCTGTTTGTAAATATAGAGATTTCTACTGCTTTTCTAAAAATCTGAGATTAAAAATAAATATCTAAACAACGGGATCCTCAGAAAAGCAGCATTTGGGTTTCTGCCGTAGAGAATTTTTAAATTTATCCAATACATACCTGGAGAATTTGTCAGGTGTTGCCTTATCTTGGGCAGAGAGGAACATAAGTTTAGTACTGTCTTATGGCATTTGCATGATGCAAAATGTGAAACATTGAACTAAGAGACGGCTCATTTTATTTAAGTGAAGACCTGGCTCATTTACTCATTACTGCCTGCCAAAATAATTTATAAATTACTAAGCAGTCTCTGACAAGGAACGATACTTTTTAAAAAAGCACTTATTTTGAATTATTGTAAGCAATTCTATTTTATTCCTTTTCTAAATGAAGCTGCATTTACTTATGCCAAAGCTGAACATAGGCTCCAAGCTCAAATATTTCCGAGCACTAGGGAGAAACTTAGGGCAATACCGTATCTTTCTGTAATCTGTAATGAATTATTTCAGTGTTTTTTGGCTCATCCCTGCATTTTAAAAATAGACGCACTGTTCTAAAACAAGTTTGTTCTATAAATTTGATTCAAATACCCACTTGGCACCCTGTTTTCCTGGTGATGGTGTGGAATATAGTCCCCTTTGGCCGGTTTTGCAGATCCGAATGCTCCCTTGCAGGGCTAGTGTGACAGCTGCAAAAAACAGATGCCAAACTCTGTATGATACCGTATATTTCTGTGTATAATCCTTCAGTAGTTTGCGATGAACAAAGCACCTCTGCCACTGCACACTCAGGCCATTTCCTCTGTGGTTCAGCAGTAAAAGAAAGTTATTTATGTGTATGGGTGATATGATGGGAAGTGTACCTCTTTGCTCTTAATACCTCTTTTTCTAATATGCAGCAGGTGCTTTCTCTTCCCTAGCAAGCTCCTGTCTCTTCGCATTTGTTTGGATTATAAAAGCATGTCCCAGTACTTCTGTGGTACTTAGCTGGTTTATAAGTGGCTTATTGGAAGTACAGGTGATACACACAAAACATTATTTGTATTATGATCTTCAGTTGGCTCCCTGAAGGTCTCCCTGTAAGCAGCATTTCCAAATGTATGGGCACTTCAGAGCTGAAGTGGGGTCAACTGGGTGTACATACCATGTGAAAATCATTTCTGCTTATTTTGGTTTATACTTTTTTTTTTTTTTTTCTTTCTCACTGTACTCAGTAAAGTGTTTAGGAGATACCCATTAGCATAAATAGGAGTTACATAGCAGTATATCACAGTTAAGCTGTACTTACTGGGGCTTTTATATCTACAGTAGCTAAAGCATCACTATTTTTATGCTACATTTTTCCAAAGTATAAAAGTTGTTCTTATGTGTATTTATTATTAAGCCCTTTTCTTTCAAATAAAAGTTTTTCCTATTAGCTCCGTATTTTCAGCAGCTGTTTGTAGATTAAATATTTCCAGGCTTTTTTCTTCTTAAAACATAAATTGGAACACTGTTCTTAAGCTTTCCAACTTGGCAAAGTCTTAATCAATTTTTTATGATTTCTTTCCACTTACTGTAAAAGTGAGAACAAAGAATACATCCATAGTAACAAGAACGGTGTGTATATATGTTCATGTGTCCATTTAGAGAGGTTAACAGATTATTTGACCTTGAATGGCTAGGCTATGTGTGTAGAATTGGAAAACAGCATTCGCTCTGCTTTATAATATAATAAAATTTACAGTACTTTATATCACCCTGATTTCTTTTCACTGTCCTTCTGCATTTGTGACCCTTTGGTTCAGAAACAGTGCCCCAATCCTTATTAAAGTATCCTTTGTATCAAATTGTACTTGAATGCTGGAGGGACAAATCACATTGAACATAAAGAAGCTGAAGTGAAGAACAGTTTGTATTTAGACATTTTGCAGTGTTCTTGGCAAGATATCTTACTGAGTAATGCTTTAAAGGAATAGCTCTGCAAGCTTTCAAAATTATATTCCCTACAAAATGAGAAGGATGAAACTCTGAAGTCTACTGAGAGGTTACTGTAGAAGAGATAGCTTGAAGATACTCTTTGTGTTTCAGACCAGATGTCAACGCATAACTAAAGAAGGAGAAAATCATACATCCATATTGGTCCCTTGCTTAGACCTACATGATGAGATGTAAGGAGAGATGAGTTTGTTAGCTTAATTCCAAACCCAAGGTTATATGGTTGTGGCCTCTTTTTTTTCTGCCTTGGAGTATGGGCAAAATAAGCTGATGCCTGCTTGCAGCATGGGCAGAAACAAGCTTATATCTGTCCACAGAGTGTGCAAGCTGAACATGTTCACAAAAATCTACCAGTCGAGGCACAGTGGGTGAAGCATATCTCATGGTTTGTGTCAGTGCTGAACTCTACCATGCTGCTTGTCTGTAGCTCTTGACTAAATTACAGAATCCTTTATTGTAAGCCACGGAGTAAACTAATACCCAAAAGCAGTTGCACAGATCTTTAGGTCTGAAGTCAGGAATCTTCTTTAGCTCAGGTTTATAGTGTGGTTGCTGAGACATATTGTGCTTTCTTTGAACGTCAGTTTACTCCAAGGATCTCCATGAATGCAGTGTAGTCACGAAGACCTTTTCTGCATTACCTACGTGTAAAAATTCTTGGCATTATTCACATACGTGTTTAGCATTGTTATGGCCACTGAATGTACCTTTTCAATCCTCAGCTTCCCCATTTGTAAAACAGTATTAATGATATGTATACACTTCAGAGGCCAAAGTACAAATTGCTAATGCTACATTTATGCAAAGTATTATTAAGATGACCATCTGGCAAAGGATGGATTTTGGCTTGCAGCCCTTTGTTCTTTCATCTAGCCATTCTGTTACTATATTTTAATATCTCTAAGTTCCAGACAGGTCTGCAAGCCCAGCAAACCTTTTAACACCTCTGAAAGCCTGGGATAAGCTAAAGAATTCACAGCAACCCTTGCAGCACACAGGGGAAATGGGAAACAAGAATCCCAGATTCTCTAAAATAGCAGAGATTTTGTTCCTGCTATCCCCAGTTATTCCCCACAGGAGTGGATGACAGTTCATGGATCATTGAGCCTCGTTCCTGCAAACACAGCCAACCATGTAATAAATGTAATAGTCCAGAAGAGACCAGAGGAAAAGCCAGCCTGTGTCTGCTACACCAGTCACCACAAAATGTTTTCCGTCCTAAGATTCCTGTATGTAAAGTAAAAATCTCCCAGAATCAACGTGTCACATGAAGAGAGTGTAACACAGATGTCCTGCATCCCCACAACACTGTGGGCTTAGTGAAAGTGCCATGCCATTCCTGGGAAGTAGGCTGTGACTGTGGTACAGAGAGAGGCAGGTTCTTCCACCCTCACTGTCTCTTAAGGTATAATGGTCCACAGGCTGATGTATACTACTTCTTCCCCTCAAACCTGGTCTCAAATGTTTTACCAATAAACACACAGATGAGTCAGAAAAAAACAGAAAAGCATGAGTTTTCTCAGCTCTGCCAGGGAACCTGCACTCCCTGACTCAAACCCCCTTAGATGATAGCCAGCATTCAGTGGAGAGGGGAAAAGAGTGCAGTTCCTTCTCCCTTAGTTCCTGCAGTCAAAGCCCTGAGTCAGAGAAAGGCAGGTCTGAAGTGTAATTTCAAAGCTGCTTGATCATGACTTTGCATTAGTGCCTGTTGTAGAAGATGATGCATATACTCCTACTGTAACACGTGGTTTTGCAAGTGACAACTAAGTGTAATGGGAGATGAGATGTTCAAAATTGGAGCAGCAGAATAAGCTGAAATTAGGTAGTGGGCTTAGCCACTGTTCATGCAGGAATTAAAGGGATGTTTGAGAAGGAAGTGGCTGAGCTGCTGATAAAAATGCAGCTTCGTGCTAGAGTCAATTACTTACCTACAGTCCCAAAGTGTAACAAATACTGCACTTCTCTTAAAAAAAAAATATTAGGGGTGACTTCAGGAACATAAAGCGCTGACCTTAAATTAGGATCAGGAACATTAGTTGAAAAAAACAAGGTAGAGCCTTATTAAACTAAGCATGATACAATAGATGTAAATCAGTCTGGCTTCTATGAATTAAAAAAATCTTAATTTTACAAATCTCATAGAATTTAAATCTGTCATTAAAATATCAGAAAGCATTTCATCAGCCAGTTCTTTATCCAGATTTTTAAAAGACTTCGCCAAAAGTCTCTAACAGGATGCCATGGCTGGCATTTGTCATAGTAGGAGACTGTCTAGGTGTGCTGGTTTAGGCTGAGGTAGAGTTAATTTTCTTCACAGTAGCTAGTAGGGGGATATGTTTCGGATTTGTGTTGGAAACAGTGTTGATAATACAGGGATGTTCTGGTTACTGCTGAGCAGTGCTCACACAGTCAAGGCCTTTTCTGCTGCTCACACCAGTTTACCAGTCAGTAGGCTGGGGGTGCACAAGAAGCTGGGAGGGGGCACAGCTGGGCCAGCTGACCCCAACTGACCAAAGGGATATCCCAGAACATATGGTGTCATGCTCAGCATGTAAAGCTGGGGAGAAGGTTGGTAGGGGAGCTGCTGCTCAGGTAAGGCTGGGCATCAGTTGATTGGTGGTGAGCAGTTGTTTTCATTTACATCACTTGTCTTTCCTGAGTTTTATTTCTCTCTCAGTGTTATTTTCCTTTTCATTACAATTTATTACAATTTATTACTATTATTATTATTATTATTATTATTATTATTTCAATATTAAACTGTTTTTATATCAACCCATGACTTTTTTCACTTTTACCCTTCCAGTTTTTACCCCCATCCCACTGTAGGGGTGAGTGAGCGAGCAGCTGTGTGGTCCTTAGTTGCCAGCTGGGGTTAAACCACAACACTAGGGCAGGAGGCTATTTGGAGCAACAGATAACTTTGTCTATGATAAGAAGACAGCCTAGATCAGCTGTTCTGGTAAAAGGCACCTCTCTTTACAGTTTGGCTCCTGCTTCTTTTCCCAACCCCTGGGAGGGTGTGAGGTACAAGGCTACACAGGAGAACGGTGCAGGACACCTTCTGACACACACAGGTGTCAGACTGGAGTCAGAGAGAGATGTTAGCAGTTTCTCTGAGTAGGGTGAGGGTAAGTATTCCCAGAGGGATTAGCAACAAGGACTACTCAGAGAGGGCGTGCTGAGGAGGAGACAAAAGAAGTCCTTCACATACCTGTATGAAACTTCATTGATCTTTTCTATTATCCATGTGTCCCATAACCCAAATTAGCCTTTTCTTGATTTCCTTCTTCCCTGCAAACCTTCAAAACCCCACTGACTCTTTCTAGGCTTCTTAGGAACCAGTTCTGCCATCTCAGTAATACTGCTCCAAGAAAGAGGACAAATTCAGCTATGCCCTTGTGATCTTGATCTGGCTTTGTCAGCGGTATTTCAGGAAATTCAGGGTAGGCAGGCCCAAAATAAAGCAGTGTTATAGACTATAAACTGACTGAGGGAAATAAAGAGGAGCTATAGATGGCTTATGGTCAGTATAGAAGTAGGCTAATTACTAGCTTTCTCCAGGGGATCGTACAAGGTCTGATGATCCACATGTGCATTAATGACCTAAGAGCGAAATGAGATGGTAAGATCTGAAAATAACTAAATATTAGATTAATCCCAAACAAAAAAGACAGTGAAACTCTCTCTTTTTCAACTTAGCTAAGGTCAACACCAAGTGTAAGAATAATGGAACTAAGACATAGTGTTGGGATTTTTTTCCTGCATGAATATATTACTCTATCTTAAACCCATATCAAACATCATAATGGCTTCTCGAACGAGATCATCTTGTTATTGGAAGACATTGGAAAGACAGTGGAAGCACCTGCCAGTTTAAAAGACCCTGTTCCTTATTTTCAGGATGCTGAAAATCTTGTTTCACCAATGAAGAATTAAAGTTCAAAGGAAATCTGAGAATCTGTAAGAGGTTGGCATGTGTGAGCAGCTATCTGCAGAGACAAGCTGCCATAGAAAGCCCAGCAGAACTGGGCCTTTTTGTTCCAGAAATGTGAAAAATTAGATATGCACACAATATGGTTTTGATATTCTCCTCCTGAAAAACTTGTTTCTAAAGGTTTTCTAAATAACTTCATTGAAGGGATGATCTTCAGCTACTGTCTCCAACTCTCATTGTCCCAGAGGGAACAGGAAAAAAAAATAATCTTGATCCTATTGCACTCCAGTATGTGTCAAGAAGATCACAAATGGTCTACAGAAGGCTACTGCCTGTGCCTGAGTGTTTTTACTTTGGATAAAGGGGCAATGACATGAAGACTAAAACCCTGGTAAGGTGCACTCTAAGACAGGGGACAGTAATGAGTTTCAGTTGGTTGGGTAAATACACAATTGGAAGATTTCTAGCAGTTAAAATTCATCACAGACTTGTACAAAATAATGTGTTTTGGAAAACAAAATTGTAACAGCTCACTCAAGTGTGTGAGTTCTTCACTTTTTTAGCAAATTATGTCCTCATTAGCCAACACAGAAGCTTCTGAAGTTTATTTGCAAATTACTTCAACCTTCAAGATTCAGCACAAATCAAGAAAACTGACTTGTCTGCATGCTTGGATTTTACTCTTAAGGAGGAAGAGTTTATCACTGGATTCTGGTCAAGGCAGACAGATTAGACAGTCTAACCAGCATGACAGTATGCTCTGTGTGCCACAGCTGGGCACTCTAGCAGTTTAAATATTTGTATCGTACAAAGACATGAAACAAGAAACCAAAATGTGCACCAGTAAAGCGAAATACACATGCTTATAATTTCAGAACAAACAATATTTTAATAAAAATTGGTTCAGTTATAATTAGTCTCACACAAGTTTTTTATCTATCTGGAAAATGTAGGGCAAATGAAACTTCAGACAAAAAAAAACCCAAAACACCAGCAAGCTAATAAAATTATCAGAGCATCTTTAAAAATACCTTTTCTGAGGAAAAGCACCTAAAAGTATAGTCTGGAAAGAACTGATGAATTTGGTTAATAAATTCATGAAACTGATGGTGCCACTAAGGTCTGAACACAAAGAAAAGCATGGACAAATGCAAAACCCAGCTGGATTTCTCACGCTTTTCCTGTAAATCAAACATGGAAAATTGATCCTGATATGTTTTTTCCACCCCACAAACTAGAATAGTTTAACTGCTGCCTTAAAATTGAAGGCAATAGTTGGAAATATGAACTTGACATTTTAAATAGAAAAGGCAGCTGCCAAACACATCCTTTTACTGTATTCTTGCTTGCAGGTGAAGTGTGTAAGCTCCAGGGTTATAACTGAACAAAATAGAGGTACAGTAGTTCAAACAATATTTTTATTACTGCTACCTGAATTTTCAGTCTGACTCTGTATTGCTTGGAGGAGGTTGAGAAGTGCAAGGGAGCACTATTCCAGTAATGCCCTTAATCCACTGCCTTTATAGCAGAAATATTCAGTTATAAACTGAAAAATATAAAATTGAAGTTGGTTCTTTGAATGATCAATTTAGGTTCTTTATATCCCTCTGACCTATTGACAGCAATAGACATTTATGTGGACTGGAAGACTAATCAGATGCATTATGAGGAAGTCACATCATTGTAATCGTATTTGATTGAAAATTCAAGATATGAATAGTGGTTACAAATTAGGAACTGGAAGGTCACAGATTGATTCCCCATTGAGATATAAAGATCCTCAATGTATGCTAATGATCACCAAAATAGAACTTTTGTTTAATTTGGGCTTAGTAATGTTGTCTTAGGACCTGGTGATATAGAAAGTATGAAGAAGAGGAGAAGGGAAGCTTTCACTCATGGGAAATAACTCAGGAGTATAAAAGTAAGTGTAAAATAGGAGAGAAGATTTGGATCTGGAATGTAATTCTACTTTCACCTGCTTTATGCAAGTGGAGGTCAAATACTGGTGTAATCTCATTGATATGGGTGGAACTGCTACTGATTTGTCTTTGTATAGTAAAAGAGGACAGTGAATTTTTTTGCCTATTACTTTGCATAGATACCTGTATCCAAATTTTTCAAATAAAACACTTGAGCAAAAATTGTTTACAGATACTGAGCTTCGATAGCTCCTGATGATTTAAGTTTAAAGCTACTTTACCTCTGAAAGGCAGCAGCCACACAGTGCAGTTTGGGTCTGGTTTATATGGACTGGAGAAACCCATGATAAGGAGGAAAAGGAAGGGCTATGAGGATGTAGCTCCTTCAAACCCCTGACAAAGCTACTCTGTATTACATTTATGCAGTTGAATTCTCTTAATTTTCATGAGCGAGTGCATTTGAGAAAAGCTTTGCTCTTTTAGGTTCTGTACCTTCACTGCATGTGATTTAAAAATGGGTTTTAATAAAATATAGTAATCAAAGAGCAAGAAAAGTTCTGCATTCAGAGAAAAGAGTGGGGGGATTTGCCTATCCAAATCAATGAATCAGTTTTAAATAGGCCTTTTTGATATACAGAGGAACCCGTAGATTTTCTGAGTCTGTTCACTCCAAAATGCACCGAATCAAGTGTTGAAGCATCCTGTCCCCATCTATGTCAGATGTTGTAATTTAACTATCAGGAGTCCTAGATTACCATGATAATTGCTTGCAATGCTGCTTCTCTTAATGCACAGTCATTCTTGAAAGGTATACAACTGCAGGATTTTTTGCATCCTTTAAAATGGAGGGCTGGAGAGCTTCTGTATATAGTTATGCTGCTATAATTGTACTGTATGTAGCTACTTTCCTTATGGGAAAAAAGCTGTAAAAGGAAAAGGCATTTTTCAAGATTTCTTTATGTTTAAGGCATGCAGTGACAAATTATTTAGTTCATGCACACTGCAGTGCTCAAGTCAGTTCTACCCTTGTCTGCTTCTCAGTTAAAGCTTTGCAAGACCGATTTTTCAGGCTCTTTCCTATTTGTTGGGATCTCAAAGAGAGTATAATTGATTACAATTTTACAGGCTTTTAAAGGGCATGATACTAGTTTTGCCAACTGTTTTGGATGACCGTGTCATAGCATCAACTATTAACACAAAATTGCAAAAAACACAGAGAATATTTGTGTGTGTATATACTTGTGGGTATATATGTATGTAGAGTGTTATTTTCTATGTTGTATGTATATAAAACCACAACAGGTCTGCTACTACAACTTGAATATTCAAATTACTATTGGAGGAAGGAATATTTAAATGTTTGAAATCTGTGCAATATCTACATAGTTCTGATTTTAGAATTTTAGCCTGTAATCCTCTCTAAAACTATTATGTCAGTTCTGTGTCATACTCCCAGGTTTTGCTAAGAATGTAAGTGGAATGAGTACTGGAATATGTATATAAGAAACAGGAGGTTTTAACCTATAAGCCATTGCCAAAGCCTAAAAAGATGTTCAGCAGGATACAATCTCTGGGTCCAAGTTGTAACTTATCCTTTTTGAATACATAGGACTTTTTTCAGTATGTGCGTTAACAATTGACTTTATTGGGAAGAGGCCAAATTTGTTTGCTGCCTATGGTGGTTCTGGATGAATGAAATGAAAGCATGCACAAAGGAAGCCTTGTACCGTTCATAGCTAATGAATTTCTCTGGTGCAAATTCAATATTAAGTGCAGATTACAGCTGCAATGGTTCTTGGGGGAATTCAGGAGGATATTGCATCTTATGTGGGATGCTAATTTAAAAGAATGGCTGGCCAGAATGCTTTTAATAACCATTGGAAACTGTAATGTACAAGAGGAGACAAGGGAGAAAATAGTGCCTGATGTGATACAGATGGAGGGTACTTCATTAGGAAGTACCTGAGATTGCCATGACTTCTTTGGAATGGACACAGTGCTATTATTTCCTGAAATGTGAGAAGAATCATACAGATTTCATTTATAACCAGAATCTACTGTGAAGCAATTATTTTCCTGGTCAAAAATGACACGAAAATGTGTCTAACCATTTTAGAAGAGCTAGAACCAATGTTCTGCTTACTCAGTAATTTAATGAGTAGAAAATGAGGCTTTAAAAGAGTTTGAAATGGAGGAACAAAGGGGGTAAAAGTCCCCCATCATTTCTTCTTTGCTACTGAAACAATATTTTGTTTTATTTTAACCTGTGATTGTATTCGCATGCATAAAATTAGCTATCAAGCATCTAACATATGCGGTCTGTGAGTGTGTTCCTATGTGTGTTTGTATATAAGGTAACTTTGTATGTGTGAGACAGAGAAGCATTTTTAGCCCTAAAAAGAAATAAACTTTTCCTGTTGCTTACTTTTATTCTTTCCCTCTTTTAAAAATGCCAGGTTTTCCTTTGCCATTTTAGATGCTTCAAGATGGCTGGTGTTTGGGGAAAGAGTGGGAGGAAAAGAGAGGGGTTTGGGAGGAGGAGCTGGTGTTGACAACTTGTTAATGAAATTTCAAGTTTAAAACACATTGAGGATTTCTGTGAGATAATCTTCTGAAGAAAAAAAAAAAAATCCCTTAACATGGCATTTTAAATATAATCTCTTTCACTTATATAGCACCTACCATCCCAGGGAGCTAGTATGTTGCAGATCCTAATTTAATTAGCCTCCAAATATACCTACAATGTTACTGAACAGTACAGTTCCCATGTAGATATGATGAGAGATGTTCAAGGAGGTAAAGCTACTATATTGCTACATATAGTTTTAGATACTAATCGCCTGTCTCATGTTACCTTTGGCACAGGAGAATACTTAGGAGGAAATACTGAAGAGGTGTCTGAAATATCTGCTTTTGATTACCCACTGGATGCTGAAAATCAGCTGCTGGTTCTTGGTAACTGTCTTAAAACTACAGAAGTGGTAACAGGGCCAGCCCACAGTGTGGTGGGCAGAGCACTGTGCAGGAAGAGCATGGGCTTGCTGCAGGTCCTCTCCAGCCTGCGGGGATCCAAGCCCCAGTCTCACATCTTTTGGGAGTTTCTCAACCAGAAGGCTACAGGAAAGGTTTGCAGTAAGAACACACTGCTTTTGATCAATAAATGAGTTTGGGCCAGAAAAAGAGAACAGGGGACCAAGGGGCATTTTGTGTGCAGGAGTGACTGAGGTTGTAGCCAGGATTGGGCCCATATCAGAGTGGTAGGCATGTAAATTTTGGTACATCCCATATGGACAAGAGCAGGGAGGAGGTACTGAGCCATTCATCTGGGCCAGTGTGGTAGCAGCTTAAGGCATTGCCATAATTCTGGCATTCCTCATGGTTGAAACGGGAGATACCACAAGTTGTTTGTTCCTCAGAGGAGTAGTCAAGATTTTCGTTAGTCTCTGGGCTATAGGTGCTTAAATTGAGTTGCATTCAGCAATATGAGCACACTTGCTTTTCGTGGATCTCTTTTACCTTTTGTACTGACTGTGTTGTTAGCCTACCTCCACTTAAGTGATTCTTCAAGCTTATGAGGGATACATGGAATGAGACTGAGGGCTGGATTTTCCTCACTGCTGATGCTAATCATTTAGAGCGTTTCCTCCCTCCTGCTTGAAGTGTTTCCCCTTGTCACCAGGATATAGTTCAAATCAAGCCGAGAAGATAGAGATGGATGAAACCCCATAGGTTTGCCTTGAAACAGCAGTTTCAAATGTGAAAAGCTTACCAGGAGCTTAGTCAAATTCCTCAGTTCATTAAAATTAATTTGGAAGTCTCAAGAGGATCAGACTTCTTTATGACTTCTGGCACTCCCTATGCCTAGTTAAGGTCCACCCGTTGCAAACAAGCCAGATTCCTAGAGTGCTGAAATTTGTTTCATCGGCTTACAGACCTGCTTGATATACTGAAGTCCAAGTGTATGAAAAAATCAAAGTTGAAGCCAGCTAAATGAGGGGATTTGGTCTGGCCCATTCAGAGTATTTTTGTTTATTTGTTAGGGTTATTTGCTTTTTTGTTTGGTTCTCATTTCGAATGGCAAAGACCAGCTTAATTTTTTAATCTGCTCTTCTTTCAGACAAAGGGGTCTAAATCTAGGTATGTCAATTTAATGCTAAATGACAGATGCATCCCTGCAGGGGAATGAGGTGCAGCAGACACTTTCACAGTCAGTGGATTGTGGCACAAGGAAGGTACCACAGACTCCATTCTGACCAAGGAAGTAGCACACAAGCCTGGGGGACTATAGGGGGAACTGTATCCTTCAAGGTGGACTGGTGTGAGAAGAAGCCTGGGGTTTGTTATTTGCCTTTGGCTGAGTTTCCTGGATTTACCATTTTGGTGTTTTTAGCTGGGAGAGCTTCTATTGACATTGCCTCAGTTTTTTGCCTTCGTTTCCCTTAAATGGTTTTATTGAATCTCGGTCTGCTTCTGGAAAATAAATTTTAAAAAAAGTTAGATCATAAGCATGCAAACTCCTGTAGAATGTCCAGCAGATATATAATAGTATGGTATAACATGTGAGTGTGTATATATGGAATGTGTGTCCATGCACATATGTGTATACCTATATATATAAAATCCTTAGCATTTCCCATTTCATCAACCTGACCCGATATTTAAAGGCAGCTAGAGGTCTCAGTCCCAGTGATTTCAGTAAGAGCTGGGCTTCTGCCAATGTTTTCTGGGAAGTGGGATGTTTCAGTGTTCTGTAAAGATGTAGCTATAATGTGTTTCTAACTTAAGGTAATCTGGAGCCAAGTTTAATCAGATACACATTAGTGAATGGAATGCACTTTCCAAATAATGAAATTCTGGTTGGACCACTGAGTGCAAGATAAGAAAATCACAGCAGATGCTACTAAAGCAAAGGTGGGAGTTAAGGGCAGAGACTGCCAAGAAACAATAAATGTATTTCGCAGAAAACCCACTGATTTTTTGTCAGTGTCTCTTTGCGTGCTGTCTCTCTGCAACTAATTTTCCCCTAGGAAGTTGTAAGGTCACATTGACCTGTATGTTCAAAACATGTTCTCAGGAAGGGAAAAAAAAAAAAAAATATATATATATATATAAAAACGCATTTGTAAACATACTTAAATAGTCAGTAAAAAAGAAACCCTTGGCACAGGAACAGACTTTCTGCAGACTTTTTCAAACTTAATTTCAAAAGCAAATTAAAAGAGTAAATTATGGTCTTTATCTCGACCTAGGGTTTGAGTGCTTCACTAGTTTATCATGCCAGTCTGCACAACAATAAGGAAGAAAGTATAACTTAGAGGCAGTGTTGATCATTAATGTATTTTACCAGGAGAATGAGTGTTTCTCTGTAGAGATTCTTTTTGGTCTTTTTGCTTTCATGTCCATCTTGATAAGGACATGATGGAAAAAACAGAATGTATGAAGAAACCATTCAGAAATATATCTCAATACCAGAATGTTTTTCTCTTCTTTTCAAGTAATTTATATCACAAATCAAGAGCTTTAATTCTCCAGTTGTTTGTTTGGGTTTTTTTTAAATAAAACATTGCAGTGCACTGAATTAAACAATGCACATAGAAATGTTTATTACTGTTACGTGCCTGGTATAAGTTAGTTAATAAGCAGACGGGATTCTCTGGAGTACATTTATCCATATTTGACCAGCTTGCCAGTTCAAATGCATTTAGATACCTGCATTTCAAATGTCAGTAAAAGGTAGGGGGTTTCTAATTAGAAAAATAATAGAACTATTCCCTGGGGAAATATGGCAAGGCAAAACTGCGTCCTTGGAGCCACCGAGGTCTTTCCAGTAAATGAGGCTGCCCTGCCATGTCAGTGGGACTCAGAAAGTGCTGGATGATGTGGTCCCACTTTTCTTCTACCTTTGCCCATGCCTTACCATTCTCTTGCCTCTCCCTGTGTTTCTGGTGCTCTGTGATCCTCACAGAGCCATTTCAGCATGCTAAGATTACAGAAAAGTAACCAAAATTAAAAAACCTGCTATGTTGAAACAGCTCAGCACAGACGCAGGCATGTACAGGTGCTGGCATGAAGGAGGGAGTGAGTGTGCGCAGGCCGGATTTGTGGAGGGTGGGCGCCAATAGGTAGATCGATGTAGGCTTCTGTACAGGCATGGCTTTAATCGTTTTATTTTAAATGGCCTTCAAAGCACAGGGTCAAATTTGTTGTATATCTCTGTAGGTGCAAACTGCAGACACAAGTAAATGTGAGCACAGAAATGGAGGACAGTAGCAGGAAACCTTTCAGATCATTGTAATTGTCTTTTTGCACAAAGAGATGCTTTGAGAGAGCAAAGAAATGCTGCCAGGAGCAAACATGTCAAAGCCCTTAGAAAAACAATACAATCAAAGACCCTTGGAACTGAGACAATCATCTTAAAAAGGTGCTTCACTTCCTTCGAGTGTTTTTTTTCAAAGACCAGTTCTCAAACTTAATTAGCATTCCTAAAACATAGCAGACCTTCTCTGACATGGAAAATGGTAAAAGACATGTAGAAAGTAAATGCGTTACCTTAGCTACCTGTTTGGGGTGACATTTTAAATACAGAAAATAAAGCTGGCAGAATTATAGTGACCTTTCAGCCTGAACAAATAAAATAACATCTGACAAATCTAAATGGCTGCCTCTAGCTGTAGGAAATGATATGCATCTTTGAACACTAATACATAGAGGTCTTTGGCAGAGCTAGTTTTAGTAATCCCTCCTAGACCTAAACAATTTATTTCCCAGCAGAGCATGGAAGGCTGAAAATTCCAGGAATATGGTGCAAGTGCCAAGGGACACATAAAGACCAACCATGGCTGTGGGTGTGGAGAAGCCATCTGCATAATCTTCACCCCCTTAACCTATCACAGATCTCTCATTTTCTTTGGAGCACCCAGAAAGAGCTGTTCAGTGTATCCTTGTATGTTTTCTTTGTCCCTTCTATATGTGCACATTTCTCTGTATAGAAAGCAGTCTTCTGAATTATATTCCCTCTTTTTGAATTTCCTCTGGAAACTGAGGGCATATGTGTGGCCTGGGAGCAAGCAGCAGTCAGATTGCTGGTAGAAAGGAAACTGGTAGTCTGAAAAAAAAAAAAAAAAAAAACAAAAAAACACACACACAAAAAACAAACCAAAAGAACAAACCTGCTTTTTCCTGCTTCCCCAAGCTCTTTTAGCTTCTAGTCTCAGCTATACCAGCAGAAAGAGCAAGTTCTTAATTGTGCTCTTGAAAAGATGAGAAGAGCTGTTCATAGTTTTTATTGCTTTCTATATCAGGCACACTTACATCCCTATCCACCTTCACCTCAAATACTCCTTAAATTCAGAGCTGTGGCACACATGGAAAACCAGTTCTGCACTTGTGTGACTGGGATCCACAGAGGAAGAAAATATCATGGAGACACTGGTATTTTACTTAGCTAACATAGAAGACATGCAGGCCCCATGAATTGCAACCATAATTAGCCAAAAATACTTAATTTCTTAATGGTTTCCAAAGGTTAAAGGAAGTTCATGCAATTTGCTGTCTGGATTAATATAGATGGTTTTCAATTTAAGCAAATAATGCCAAACAGTCTTATAATTATTAACAGTAGTATTATTAGTATTACGTATAATTTCAGTTGCACTTAGGAATTTGGGCACATTTTTATTCTCTTTGCAAAGAGCTAGGAAGACATGTATCATATATTCCGTGAAGAACTCATAATCTGTAAAGTCTAGGCCAGGAATCAGACTTGTAGCAGGTGGCAATTTGGAGATGGGGTGTCAGTCTGAACAAGGAATTCCAGCTCTGGCATCTGCCATATATCTGAGGAATTTTTGGTGGTAGGGATGGATAATTAAAGAGCTATCTGCTTGCAATATAGATGCTAGAATTGCATTTTGTTAATATTTAATTTACTTGTAAGCTTTCAATTTTTTCACCAACACTGTACCTGTAAACCTGATCATAAATCCTGCCAACTCTTCTTAGTTTTAGTATTAACCTTCCATGATTAAATGACTGGCCTGGTAGGTGAGGGGAGACAGTGGACATTGTTTACCTAGACTTCAGTACAGCTTTGGACACTGTCTCCCATAAGATTGTTATAGAGAAGCTGATGAAGTATGGTCTGGAGAAGCAGTCAGTGAGTTGGACTGAAAACTAGCTGAACAGCTAACCTCAAAGGGTTGTGACAGTAGCATGAAATCTAGCTGGAGACCAGTAACTAGAAGTGTACCTCAGGGGTCGATGCTGGCTCTGGTCCTCTTTAGCATCTTGAGAGATCTTACATCCATGATCTGGCTAATGGAGAAGAGTGTACCCTCAGCAAGTTTGCGAATGTCACAAACCTGGGAGGAATGACTGATATACCAGAAGGTTGTGCTGCCATCCAGAGGGACCTCAAGCTGGAGAAATAGGCCAACAGGAATTTCATGAGCCTCAACAAAGGAGAGTGCAAAGTCCTGCACCTGGGGAGGAACAACCCCATGCACCAGTATATGCTGAGGGCCACCCAGCTGGAAAGAAGCTTATCAGAAAAGGACCTGGGGATCCTAGTGGACTCCAAGAAAAGGACCTGGGGATCCTAGTGGACTCCAAGTTGAATGTCAGCCAGCTATGTGCCTGTGCAGCAAAGAAGGCTAATGTTCTGGGCTTCATTAGGAGGAGTGTTACCAGCATGTTGAAGGAGGTGATCCTGCCCCTCTACTCAGCACTGGTGAAGCCACACCTGGATTGCTCTGTCCTGGTCTGAGCTGTCCAGTCCAAGAGAGATATGGAGCTACTGAAGAGAGTGCAGCAAAGGGCCACAAAGATGATTAAGGGACTGGAGAATCTCTCCTGTGAGGAAAGGCTGAGAGAACTGGAACTGTTCAGCGTGGAGAAGAGATGACTCAGGAGCAATCTTATATACCTGAGAGTGCAAAGAGGACAGAGACAGTCTCCTTTTGATGGTGCCCAGTGACAGGACCAGAGTCAATGGGCACAAACCGAAACACAGGAGGTTCCCTCTGAACATCAGAAAACACTCTGACTGTGACGGTGACTGAGCACTGGCATGGGTTGCTCAGAGAGTTTGTGGAATCTCCATCCTTGGAGATATTCAAAAGCTGTCTGGACAAGCTCCTAGGCAACTGGCTCTAGGTGATGGCCCTGCTTGAGCAGGGAGGTTGGACCAGATGATCTCCAGAGGCCCCTTCTAATAACCTCAGCCATTCTGTCATTCTGTGATTAAGATTGCAATGGAAGGGTGAAACCAATCACCCTAAGTTTGCCAGTCTCAATGGACATACCATGGCCAAAGTAGCTCTTTGAACCTGCAGTGTGTTTAGGGGAACCAGCACTGGGGAATGTTTCCTGCCCAGGTGTAAAGTGATAGTGCTGGATGCTTTGTGGAAAGCCAAGTGCTCCCTCCACAAGTCCCAAATGAGCCTTCTAGCTCTGGCATTTCCCCCCTCACCCTTGTGAGAAGCAGATCACCCTACAGCTCCTGGCAATCCCCTGTCCAGTTTTACCCTCTTGGAAGCAACCCTGTGCTACATCAGGCTCTTAATTCTATTGATTTTCAGGGTGGCAGTGAATTCATACTTGATACTTAACGTGTTGCTCTTTATTTATACGTGTATGTACAACAGTTTGGGGCTACCTGCACACAGATTTTGTGTTTGTTTAGTTATATTTGTCGCATTTCAACAGTGTGGTCTCCCAAGTTTTACAATACAAGCCTTCTATCAGATGCTATATCCTTCTCTAATGGAATAAGATACCTAAACTGCAGGGGAATTGCAAGCTTATACATATGCATCTGGATGTAAGTATGATTCTGTTTTGTGTTGCAAAACTTTACTGATCTTACACCCAACTAAAAATAGTATTAATCAAATGTTCATAGGCCAAACCTTAGCTAAATTTTCTCAGTCCTTTGGGTAAAGACTTATTCGGTGCTACTGGCTTATTTCAGCTTTTTTCCTTAAATTGGCTCTTATTAAAACAAAGCAAACCACCTGTAAATTAAGAGTTTAAGTGCTTAAATCAACCATTTAAAATTAATATTTTCAATTAAGTGGAGGTAACTGCCGTGTAGACTAACTCATACGGATCATACAGATTTTTCTAAAGTATTATTTTCTTAAATAGACTTTTCATTGGATTTGCTCCTGCTGCACATGAATGAATTTTTCTGAGCTACTAGGTAACACATAATATGTGTATATGGTTCTGACACCCCTGACTATTTTGTGCTGCCTCTTTCAATGACCATCATGTTCATCTGCCCCTTAGGTTGTCCTTCTCAAAATACAGTATAAAAAAAAATTGATGTGTCCAGGTCTCTTTTCTCCTGTTTGTCTAGGGAATTCCTGCCACAGCAAAAAATTTTCTTCTTTCTTGTTGCATGCCTGTGTTATTTCTGCCTTCTTTTCTGAATAATTTTTCAAACAAAATGGCTGTTGAATTCACAGTCAGTCGCAGCATTTGTTATAAATTCATGCGCTTTGATACAAGCTATTCCTTGAAGCATTTGTTCTCGTAGGCATTTTACTATCCTTCAGTGTTTCTTGGGTTTTGAGCTGTATTTTAAGATGGAACAAATATTGAAATTGAGAATTCCAGTTAGACTAAAGACTGTAGATCTCTAATGACCACAGTTTAATTTCAAGTCCTAAATGTAATTGCTGTCTTGCCAGCTCATGTTATTTTCTCCTTTAGTTTGTGTGTTGCTGCCAGCACATCACCTCTTATATTCCTTCTTTTTTTTCTGTAATATATTGATACGAAGGCAGACTGGGAGGTCTGTAAATTGGCAAAATTCCCACTAGATTCCTCAGGGTCTTTTTCTCACTGATGCCCTTTGGATTCGGCCTATGGGAACTGATGAAAGTCTGAAATGAAAATGCTTCCATTTGCCCTAGAGCTTTTTCCTTAGGCAAAATCCAACCTAGAAACTTTATTCCAAAGATTTGTGAATACTACATTTGCAAAGCATGCAGATATAGTGCATGGTGTGGTGTTCAGCTTGGTATTCAGGACCATTTCTTTGTGAGATGCTGTTCAGCACTACTAATACCATTAGCTGGCAAATTTGGTTTTGAATTGAATCTTATATAAAATTCTTCAAGCAGGCAACATTTAAAGCACATTCTCCATTAGTCAGGACCACTTATAAGCACCAATAGGAAGTTAGCCTGAATTCCTTTTAAATAACACTGACAGTCATTTGAATATCACATAAAGATCACACAAGCACTGTCTGTCCATATCTTAATGAGGGACTAATCCCTCATTGCTTCCTGAATGCTTATAGATTGCTCCATCCAAACAATGAGCATTCAACTTATTAGGAAGTTTTATATCAGAGGATTAGCTAATAGCTTTTCCTGAGTGCTTCAAAAGAAAACGCTGAAGCATAGACTGCTATATAAATAGGATGAATAAAAAGTTATTTACAGCGTAGATATTTCCAAATAGAATTCTCAGTTGTTTTCTCTGAGCCAGAAAGAGCAGGCAGGTCCTATAAAAGCTCTTATAAGCAATTTGGAAGGATTTTTGGAGGAAGGAAGGGGAAGGTTGGCAATAGTTCATTTTTACTGGTTAGCGGAGGCAGCTAGCTCCTGCTGTTTCACAGTGTGAGATTATGTGCTAGGCCCCCAGAGTGACACAACCCAGATTCATCCTGGCACACACTGGTGGTCATGAAAGAAAGATGTGTATATGGAAGGAAACGTATTATATTTTGTCTGTGGGGATAAAATATAGCCTCTACCCTAGCCATTCTGATTCACTGATTCTGATTTGTACTACTATTGCCTCTCTTGACTTTTGCAAAAGATACTGCAGACATCTCCTCTGCTTTAAAAATGCAATTTTTTCCTTTCCTGGACCAAGGAAAACACAGCTACCTGCTCTTGTTCTGTGGAAGTTGACACTGGAAAGCTGCTTATTCTGCAGGTGGATTCATCTACTTAATTTATCAAAGACATCAAAGAGAGAAACAAAGAACATTGGTTCTTGTGAATAATGGCATGAAGGTATTCCCTCATCCAGATGGTGAGTTTGAACACAAGTTTGAGAGCTCACCACTGAAGGGTTCCCTAACAGAGCTAGCCATGAACTGGTGCAGGCAGGAATGCTCAAGGGTATTTATTCTACTAGCTGCTCTGACAGGTTCCACCTCCATGTTGAACCCTCTCTTGTGGACTGTTCAGACCGATAAATAGCCCATGTCCCTCTGGAAATGGTCTGAGAGATGGATGCTGGGAGAGAATCAGCTCCCTGAGCGTCTCCCTATGTGCAGTGTGAATAATAAACACTGGTACCCAGGAGAAGAGCCTGTCTCCAGACTACAAGGGACATAGCCATGGGACACATTTTCAGAGTGTACACTTTGTTCCTGTGGAAACTAATACATGGTAAGGTAGACAAAGGGTCCTTGATGACTTATCCCGGTCTTATCATTATGTGGTGATGGGATGCTGCACAGCTGCCTCTGCAGTGAGCTGGGCAATACACCTGGTAGCCCAAGCTGAGAAGAAGCCAGGGGCACTCTTCTCCAGCTGTGCCCACTTTTAAACTCTACAAGTGGTCCTTTCTTCAAGTGCAGTCAAACAGGTGGTCAGAGACAGGTGCATCTTCCTTGCCAGTCTCACAAGGCAGGTCTTGGGACCATTTCCAAGGGCTATCATCGTAATTCTTTCATAGCTGGGAAGTAACAGGGAAACAGGGCAGCTCCTGCTGCAGCCCCAGGGGCTGGTGAAGTGAGGATGCCTATGATAATGATTATATTCCTGTGACAGCTGCATGGTACAGATCCTTGGCCATGACTAATTGCCTTTTCAGGGAATGCCTGAAGCTCCCTAGGGGATTCTGTGCTTTTCTGCTCCCTTATTCTTCTTGATATCTCTAGACTGAGACACAGAGGCAAACCAGGATTCAGTTCCCAGGGTGCTTTGGGATGACTAACAGGCAGACAGGCTTAGAAGCAAATGAAAATATGACATGAGGAGGAAGGGAGGAGAAAATGAGAAAGACATTCAGTGTAAACCACTACTGGTTGGGGATCTCAACTCTTGTTCATAGGACAGAGACAGCCTTTCACTTGAGCACCCCCAAAAATGTGTAAGGCTGCGGGAAGAAAACCAAAAAGAGACACAACAGACAGTGAAACAGGATTTTAATTTAGCTCTTTCAAGTGCCCTGGCATTTATCATTAAAGCCATGTTTTCTTAACAGTTTTAGTTGAGTGTTGTTGCTTTGGGAAGCCCATAATGGACCCTTCAGACATGGTGGGAAAGCCCTCACTTTCTCAGAGGACACAGAGCAGAGTGGATTTCTGCTGTCTTGGGAAGCTGTTCGCCCTCAGGGATCTGGTCTCACATGGGCATCACTTCCAGGGCTGCAGCCTCAACTCCAGTGTTTCCCACAGATGGAAACCAAGTGGCCTCTGAGGCCCAAAGAGATTTCATTGGCTTTTGATGAAGCAGTGGCTCTGGTTAAAGGACATGCAAGTGTGCAGTGCCATACAGGAAATAAGAGTGCAGTAAAACTTTCTAGTTGTGCTGCTGAACATGTCTAAATGGTCTTGTTCCCTAATTGAAACAGGAAGGACAGCTGTTATGTAGAACCAGTGCCAATGTCTGGTGAAGAAACTCTGAGATACAAAGATATCGACAGCTGCAGCACACTATGAATATTTTTTTTAATTTAATTTCTTTATTCTCCTTTTTAAATATAACCCATAGTTGATGGTGCAAAAAGTGGACTAATGTTCACTGCTGAGAAGTATCAAGGCATCATCTTGAGAAGCTGTGACCAGTGGCTATATCACAACCCAAGACAAGGTTAAGCCATCCCTGTCACTGTCAGTGACACCATCAGCTGCCAGCCTGATGGGTCTGAGGCCACCAAGCTCCATCTGCCCCTGGGTCCCAGTGCTACAGAGGGGAAAGCTGAAATCAGGACAAGCACCACAGACAGGGCAGGGGCAGCCTGGCAGCACGTGGAGTCACAGGCCAGTCAGGATGTTGCAGAGCCATCGGGCTAATGGAGAGCCCTGGCAGGCGAGTGCATACTGGGAATACCCCAATTTTGAAAATAGAAACAAGGAAATGGTTAAACTAAATGGTAGTGGGCATGGTGTGGGGCTATCATCTCACTGTGTGTGTAGACAGGGGGTTTGCTGTCCATCTTGCCTGAATCTGCAGGGTGCAAGGAAAAGGAAGGGACAGTAAAATGTTGTAAAGCCAGAGGGGTCTAGCACGGGACAGCCTAGCATCTGTGCCATTCAATCCAAGAGTGCAAGCTGCACCTCTCCTCCAATACAAGAAGACTTTTTTTTCCTGGAGGGGGCCTTTGCCTGATGCAGGGTTGAATCCCATGGTAGCCTGAGCAGTGGGACCAAGTAGCCATACCCCATAGGTGAGCGGGGTTGGCAGGGGAGCAGGGGGCACCAGGGATTTCTTTAGACCACCCCGCCTTCCCCTCATTAAACCTGTACCTAGTCCTAACAGGTCCTACCATCTCCCTACACCAGTGGTTCATACTGGAGGTTCACAGTTTGGCCATGTCACAAAAGGAAGGAAAGTGCTGGGGATGACTGGTCACATTTGGGGAATTCAGATAGTAGCTAAATTCATATGGCCATAAAATTTTAGGTGACCATAAAATGCTACTGTAATATGGCTCGTGGCCATTTGGGAAGGATCACCCAGTCATGGAAGATGCTGGGGAATGCTTTACAGGTCATAATAAAACAGATGTAGTAATTTTGTTTATGCTCATAAAGTGTCTTGCTTTGTATTAAAGGAAGTAAAGGAGATATTTCTCTGATATCTTACATACTACAAGGGAAGATAAAATACAAGTTGGTTTTTATTTTTTATCTTCACAATGGATGTATATTCTGGAAATAAGTCTTTTAACGCCTCTTATGATGAAATATTCCCCAGTGGGATCTGTCCTCACATGGATCTCATCTCAGTGACACAGATGAGGATGCTGCACTAATAATTTAAAGTAAATTAAGCCCAGACTTTTGACTGCTGGTAAATTGCCAGAACCATGCTTGGTTGGACAAGCTTTGGTCACTGCTGTGCTACAGAATGCATCTGAGTTTCCTTTTGCACATTAAACCTTAATGCTCCCATCAAAAAATAATTTGATTGGAAAATTAAAAGTTGGCTGCTTGTTCCTTCCTAGAAAATGAATTAAGGCATTTGTCTGTTTCTTCAGAACAAAAAGAATACGTGTTAGCATGTACTGATAAGGAAGTAAGTATTCCTGCTACAGAAACTTTTTTGAGTTTTCAGGCACACCTAATAAAAAGGCACAGAAAAAGCAAAATAGAACAATCTGTTGTTATTTAACATGGCAAATACTGTTGCGATACAAATACTGTTAAGTTTTCCCTGGTAGCTAAGCAACAAAAGAAAATACCACTTATCTGAATTGCTGTTTATTCTACTGTTTTTTAGCTCTGCAGTAGTGCTTTTTATTCTCCACACCTCAAACACAGAAACAACTGTTTATGATATGGCTAAATTGTTTAATGTACTGTTTGATACAGGGGCAAATTAGGCATCAGAATAAATGTCTAGGGCTGCTACAACTAGCTATTAATGACTTTTGATCTTCTTGCAAATATTTCAGAATATTTCAGAATAAGCAAATGTCCTCTACAGACTTAGGCAATTGTAATAAATACGGACTATATGAGGCATGAAATCAGAACATTTTCATTTTTCCAAAGAATGCAAATGGTCTCTCATTCATGTGTATCATCCTAAAGACTTTTTAGACTAAGCACATGGTAGCAATGTAGTCTTTGACACTTCTAAACTGAAGACTTTTCTCTAGAGCTGTGTATATTGCCATCAGATGGATGGTTTCATTAAGGTGAAAATCTGTAGCAAAAAGTGCTCAGAGCCATAGTTAGACTGGACTTGCATATGGCTCTGCACTTACATATGCACATACTTGTGCACACTGTCTAAATGAAAAGCAACTGAACATAACTCTTCCTAATCTCCCAAATCTCAATTTGTATTTTAAGATTTGCAATAAATTCTGGGGCTGGAAGAAAGGAGGTAAGGGCAAATAACAAATCGTGGGATGGGAAGCCCAGAGGAGCTCAGAAGACTGAAAGATGTTGACTGAGTCAAACTATGTGCAGCAAGAACAGTTCAGTCCCACATACATGGGAACAACATGTCCACCAGCAATCAGGTTTTGGTTTCTCTGTTCCACTTATAATAAGACTCATCTGTCTGTCCTAAAAATAATAGTGTCTGTGAAGCATAATGGAGCAGCTTCTGAAATAATTTTGTAGAGAGAAGTAATGGGCATAAATGACACCCAGCTACTATGAAGTAAACTGGGTAAAAAAACAAGCTCTGCTAAATCACTGTCAAAAGCCTTTTCAGTTTCAGTGATCCCAGGATATTCACTGAAGGCCTTTTATAAAATAGTAGATGAACTGTAGTCAGGTTGGAAACCTTTAGCCTCGATGCCAGTGTCATCTCAGCTCTCTCTTCCAGAACATCTGGCTCTGAGGAATTACATCCTGTTTGGAAAATATTCTGTAGCCTCGTTGCCTAACTTGTACAGGAGCAAGAGCTGAGGAGAAGGTTTTTCATCCACAAATTCAGGACAGAATATCACATTCCTAAGAATAAGGGGAAAAGGAGGGAGATTTTTCTTCACACAAGAAAAGGACAACTCATCCCCACCCATCACAGGCTTATGAAATCTTACCTGGATTTGAGTCTCCTGAGTAAAAGCTATACCTTGCTCCTGCAGGAGGGTATTAGGTTAGTCAGCTGCCAGTTCCTGGTGAATGAATCCTGTGTGATTATTTACATTCAATCCAGATAAGCAATTAATGTTCGTAAAGCACTTTAAACTTGGAAAGCATTCCTATAAATATTTGGTATTATCATATAATTACACTACATCGCAATTAAATGCACAATTGGGCATGCTTTAATCATGTAACTGAAGTGTCACCAGAAGTATTTCAAATGTAGGTATCTCAGTCTATGTTGACCATCCTCAAGACTGGTATGCAAATCTAAAGCAAAATGAGGACACTTGATTTTGGAAACACTGGAGACCCACTGTCTGATCAGAATGAATGCCTCTTTCCCTAGAACAGAAATATCTTTTTTCCTACAAATATAGGTAGTTTTTCTTCTACTTGTCTTGCATCTTGAACAGTTCTTGTGAGCAGCACAAGGACTAACCTGACTTTCTGTTTGTTTTTTATTTTACTGCCTTCCTTCATTAATATAATGGAAAAAGAATGTCACTTGTGATCTTGTCTCAAATTCATATCCTTCAGGGTTATGCTTTATCAGTGGTCTGTATACTGTGCTGAGTGATGTACTGAAGTAAATTAAAACAATTAAATGCTGAAGCATTCTCCACTTCCTCCAGAGGGTAAAAAAGACATTAAGCCTCAAATAAAGATATATATGTTGCCATCTGATTATCAGCGGTATAGGCAGTATTGCTTCCTACTCCATTGTCTTCATTCTGAATATTAAGCTTGTTTATATCAGCACTGACAACCCAAGCAGTGGTCTGGCTTTAAAAAAAAAGAACCAAAAAAAAAAAAAAAAAGAACAAAAAACAAAAACCAGAGTTATTTTAAAATAATAAGGTTTGATGTTGCTTTTTCATAGTACATTTTATAGTCTTCTAACTGTAAAATCTTTAGGAAACTCAGTTACTTCTAAGCTTTTCTCCACAAATATGAGAGCTATGAAACTGCGGATTTTGGGGTGAAGATGGAGTTTTTTATTTGTTTTTTACTTTTCTGGTGAAATCAGAAACTTTAATGGACTATCTTGACTTATTAGATGAAGTAATTATTTTACTAGATGGCAGTACTGTTACCATACTTTCTGTTCCTTCTTTTAGTTTCTTCCTCTGGTGCCCTAACTCTCACTTCTTCACTCCTTGTCGTTTCTTTTCATGTCAGCTAAATGCTCTTTGGGGAAATGGATAGGCAATTTTTGTGTATTTGTACAGCACCTGCACAAGACTAGTTGAGGCCTCTGAATGCAGTCACAACCAAAATCTTAACATTCACATCTGCTCTTTCAGGTTCATTGGCATCATTTTACCTTACAATGAACGTAAGATATTTTCTGATGCAGAGCTGTTATTACTTCTTCCTATATCTTTCTGGAATAACTGTCTATAAGACCCACAACCTGGACTCAGGGAAAAATGTGATTTTCCACAAAGGCAATACCAGAAGACCAACATATAAAAACTCTTCAGGGCAGGAATTACCTCTGAGTGTGTCTGTTGCTGACAATAGGACTCCAGTGAGGCTGTCTAAGATGCAATTACATAATGTGTATATATATATAATGGAATGTGTCATTACTGCAGTGTTAAGCTATATTTGGAAACCACAACAAGAAAAGCACTTTCTCCTTTTTTTTTTTTTTCTTCTTTCTATTTCACTGTGGAGAAAAAAGTGTCTTTGATAGATGAAGCATTTTATGAAACCATCTTTTTATTTTAATAACTGCTAATTTGCACACCTAACATCAATTGCTGGTGCAATTAATTGTGGATGCAAATGAGAATGTTTAGCTGTCTAATCACCTGATTGTGCCTATAAATCAGTGACAGTAATTATGTGTGTAAATGCTCATTTCAGCCTGCAATTAATTTGGCCAAAATTGATAGGACAGAAAAAAATACCACCCTAGGCTGAAATTTGGTCCCCAGTGTATAAAAAGAGAAAGTATCTTCCTCCTCTGCCTCTTGTGTCTAAACTGCAGAGCTAAGTAGACAAAGATGCAATGATTCCCCAGTCCCCAATAACTCACTGCCAGTGCTTCACAATAAAGTGCAATGAGAGAGGAAGTATTTCCATAAGGGTTCATTAATCACAACGTATTTGCCATGCACAACCACTCTGCAGAGCACGTAAAGAACCCTAGGGGACATTGCCTGGCACAGCATGTCATTTTCATAATAGGAAAAGTATTTTTTGCACAAATGCTGTAGAACTGAAGTTGCAGATGGCTCCACTGGCAGAGCTAGAGCCTCCTGGCACAACCCTCAGCAGCCAAAGTTACTTTAGGTATTTATAGCAAGGATTAGTGATATCTCAAAAGAAGGATGCTGAAGGTGCTGTCTGCCCCCCCTATATGTAGTATTCCCAGGTGTGCCCCTTGGGAGCACGTGATGCAGGCCAAACAAACCCCACCCGAAAATCAAACTGCAGAAAGAAATCCAAGTCTTACCTGTCCCTTGTTGTGCTGCAGGACACTAATGAGAGATCTAGGAACAATTAAACTGATTGTGACTGAGAACCTGAGAGTCCAACGGAACCCATTAGCAGAACTGCGGAGCAAAAGATGCCTTTCCAGCTCAGTGGCTTCTTTCAGGTTTGGCAGCAGGCCATTTCACTTTACCTAACCCTGAAGGACATCGAAGAGCCCCTGTTGTCCCATCATACTCTGACCCACCTAGACCTGCTTAGTGTTTTGCATGAGAGGTAGGGTTGGTGTCTGTTTACTGTACCTCTGTGATCTCAATCTCTGAGTGGTTCATTGCTGCTTCACTCCCACGTAGGACTTTGATAAAATTCAAAGCCACCTGGTGTGATTTTAATTTAAATGTGAATTTAATGTGTTTTCCTTTTATATTGCTGTGATGTGCATTGTCAAGAGAAATGCTGCAGACTCAGATCTGGCCTCTCAGCTGTTTCTCTGTGCTACTCCCTGGTTTTGTTTGATGCATATTCCTGAGTAAAGCTGTTGCTCTGCAGTGGCATGTGCATTGGGTACAAGGGTTCATTGGGTACAAACACAGTAGTGATTCTTTGAGGGGCAACTGAGTCTTGGACTGTTCACCAGTCAGAGGCCAAAAATCTCACTGGCAAAATATACCTCCAGAGTTACAACTGAACAGAAGAGGGATGAAAGGTTGCATACAGCCTATATAAAAAGAGGTTCCACAGTTCACCATGCTCCACCAGTTATGAAAAGGGTTTTAGAGAAAACTTGTGAAAAGGAAGAGAAATAATGAAATGTTTTATCTTAACCAGTTAAAACAATTCATATTGGAAGTGGTTAAAATTTACTAAAGTTTTCCTTATTAGCAAATATAATCTCACTTAAAAAAAAAAAAAAGTGCTATGATAGCATATTAAAAAGATCATAAGGAAATGTTTTCAGGACCAAGATGTGAAAGATACATCTAGAAAAAGAGAAACAGAGATCCATATCAGTTAGTTGCCCAACAGGGCACTCCAGCAGGATGCAAGACACCCTGATGCAAGACAGCATCTTAATCTTCAGAATTTTTCATTAAGTAAGACTTTTTTTCAGCCAGCCTTAATTACTTTTGAACTAAAATTGTAGGAGCATGGTGGGACCCCTAGACATTCTGACACAGAGTAACAGAGAGCAGATTAGAGTAACAGAGCAGATCAAAGGCCACCCAGAGTGGTCACTGTGTAGTGACACAGGTGTTTCATGGGAGACCGTGGCAAGCTCTGCAAGGGTCACAGAAAGCATCACAGCAGCTGGGTGGCTTGGCCATCAGAAGACACCCTGTGCTTTCTAAAACCACTCATTGCTCCTGTACCCACTGAAATCTCTTTAATTAGCTGGTCACCAGATGTCTTTCCCCCAGCTTGCACAGGCCACGAGGGCTGACAGGTGCTTTCTGGCCATTACTTCTCTCATCTGCTCATCTTACTATTGCCAGCAGCAGCAGCCTGTTGGGCTCCTGGCTCCTGCTTCTTCTTACTGCTGCTGCTGCACGGGAGTTATTGTAGTGAGTCACTTCTAATCACCAAGGGAACCCACAGCCAGATCCCTGCTCCTCCTAAAATAGGAACTCACAGCTACATCTTCTCTCCTCCTAAAATAATCATACTATGAGAAAAAGCACTATATATTTGGCAGTATCTGAAATATGATATCCAATGCATTAGATGGATGGAAAAACAGGACAAGGCGCTCAGTCATAGCAAGGCCTCCAGCTAAGAACACCCCAGGCTTGCAGTGCAGGTGGTCTTCTGAGTCCACATAGAGCCACACAGAAAGGAGATCAGTTCTTTGCAGGTTCTGAATAGAGAACATTGCAGAATCAGGTTTCTTCCCTGCATTATTTGAAAAAACTCTGATGGAGGCCATATAATCAACACATCCTCCTTATGTTTCAATTCAGAAAACTGAGTCCTTGAGAGGAATCCTATTTAACTAATAAGACAATGCTAAGCTTTTAAAATAGTTTTATGAAGGCAAGTCTTGTCTTCAGTTTAGTTTACTCTTATCGCATCAACTATTATAAATTGCAGTACAATAATACCTTTAAATAAATGTTCATTATTTTGAAGTACATTGAAAAAATGCTGGTTATTTCCAAGCAGAAGTGCTACCTGTAAAATATTGTTCTTCATTTCTATAACCTCTGCCTTTTATTTCTAGGTATTTTCACACAATATACTTGGGTATCCGGAGTCGACGGAGTGGAGAGAATGACAGATGGCGGTTTTATTGGAAAATGGTGTATGAGTATGCAGATGTGAGTATGCTGCATTTGCTAGCCACGTTTCTGGAAAGTGCACCACAGCTGGTCCTGCAACTCTGTATTGTTGTACAGACTCGCACACTTCAGGCTCTCCAAGGTAGGGGTTCATTTAATCTATTTGGTTTTTATCTTTTTAGGAAAATGTAATTTCTCTACATACATTATTTACCCTTCGTTCAAAATGCTGTGTGTCTTGTACTCCTGGCATAAGAGCAGATCTTGCCTGCTAGCTGCTATTAAGCTGTTAACAATGACTCTGTCAAGAAAGCGTGTGGTGTTGGAATTTTTAGCCTTTCTTATTGGCCCTGGGTTATGGGTAGGATTTACAATGTTTTGCTTTCTGCTTGTCCTTGTAATAGAAGAGCTCTTATGATTATCCACTGGGCCAATGTGAAAACTACATCAATCAAACTATTGCTCTTCTCCCTGTGCTTCTTTCTGTGAATGTTCAAAACCCCCCAAACTGCAGTAATGAAGTTCATATGGTATTATGCAAAACAGAAGATGACACAGCAGAAAACAGCTATTCTGTGAGGAAAATGCCACTGTCTGTGGAATACATGTCCATCAGTTCTCAGCTATGTTTATCTGAAATAATACAAGTCAGCTGCTCTTGAGCATTACAACAATATTCATTCCTTCAAGCTCTGGGCTTTCTTCTAAGGTTTATGCTTTCAGCAAGCATGATTTCTTCTTTAAAATGGTAAATGAATGCATATCCTGCCATAGTGGTTGTCAGTCAGCAATACAAATATAAGAATATCTCCTTCTCTGCCGCTTTTTTGATGCTCCTTTTGGTTACCTCCTGACAGCTTTCCTTTCGTACTGCACCATTGTTTTGCCATATGGCTGCACCTGGGCAGAAATTATTGGCAAGGGAATGAGGTGAATAAGAATGAATGGGATCCAGAAGGTGACACAAATGTCATGAGGCAGTGAGGAGTTAAGGGAGGAGGGAAGGAGGAGCAAAAAGACAGGGAAAGGAAGGAAATGCAGTGGGTTTGCCATTTGTTTTTAAAAAACAACTCGTTCTTGCCACTGTACAAGATAAAACTGTGACAGCACCTTGCTCCAAGAAGCTCTGTGTCTAGTTATCTTATTACAAGTAACATGAAAGTGAGACTGATCTGGTGAAAAAGGACTGGGAACAAAGTAGGTAACTGTGTAAAGACCTCAGTTCTGGGCAGTTTCCTGTGGATAAATCAGAGGCTTGTCATTTACCTCCCCTTTGAACTGTGCCTAACAACAGCTGTCCTGCTTTCTGTATATTCTGGTTTTGTTTCTTTAGATCTAAAACTCTGTCGCCTTAAGGGGAAAAGAATGCCAAAGTTTCTATTTTAATTAGTTGGTGCTCTGTACAAGGAAGGTTGCCTAAGCACTTCCTACATCTATTTCTCAAAATTATGCTGCCCCACACCAACTGGTCCAAACTGCTATCATTCAGGAGAAGGTATTATCACTTCAAGAAGCTTTGTCCCCCCAGTAAAAGAGATTCCAGAAAGAGGCTTAGGAGAAGAACATAGCTAGAATACTGTATGGTCAGCTGTAATTTAGCTATCTTCATAAACTATTAATACAGAAGACCTCTTGCCCTCCTTTTAGTGCAACAACAGATCTGTCTATGAGAAATGTGGCTGGTGAGTAGGCACTAAGCCTGTGATGTACTCTGCAAGTGGTTGTTAATTAGAGAAAACCTGAAATGCTTCCATTTAAAAGGCAAAAATGGTTCCTGAAGCCTGCAATCAGCTCTGTGAAATCTATGTATCAGAAACCAGAAAGGAATAAAACTATAATTATGGATTTCAGCTGAGAAGGCTGAAAATATTTACTTATCCTCTCTTCCCCCATTTTATTTCATCTTCTGAGGAGAAAAGGCTCCATTTAAAAAAAAAAAAAAAAACCAAAAAAAAACAACTAAGAAACTTAAACAATGTTGTAGCATTTTCTTAAACGGTAGTACCATTATATTCCCCTGATGAAAGCTAATGTTTTAGTACATAGTCAGCTGTGAAAATCCTTTTTGTGTTCTCTCTCCTTTTTTGAAGAAATGTTACAGATAATGCATTGCGCTATAGGATGGTAGATTTGCTGTGAGGCTGCATAAAGAGAGTGTAATTTCTCTCAGTATTATCATGCTACAACTGGGTGTTTTAAAAGGCCTAGCCATAAGGTATATGCTTCAGCTAGCTGTCCAGTCACTGAGCCTGTTACAGAGATTTCTAGCATGGATCAATAAACAGAGTGTTTGATTGATTTTCTTTGTTTAGAGAATGCTACTTGAGTTTTATTATTGTTCTTTTAGTTCTCTGTCCCACAGGACAAAGTTATCATGACAACTAATAAGTGCCATCACTGGTCCACGTTCTTAAAAGTACACTTCCATCACAAACCACAAATTTGGCATGGGAAATGAATGATACTGGAAATGTCTTGGTCTGTAAGCAGGGTATTTCTAATATCAAGCCATTAATGACCGCAAGAAAAACTGATAAATATTTTTTTTAACAAAACTGTATATTTTCTATTCCAAATGCACCAAAATAGTGTAATTCCCAACAGAATGCTGTCACTGTGACTGCAGATTCTCCAATTTGTAATGGGTATTGGCTAGGTGTGGATTATTTCTTATTTCAGCCCTAATTAAGCCCCGCTAATCAAGGTAAGAAATACATACAGGCACGTACATACATCCTTAAGAAAAATATTGAGCAATGTGTGCAAAACCTCCCCTCTCAGTGTTCCATACACTGCAGTGAGGGCCACTTCAAAAGCCCAGAGGTTGCACACAGGATCCTTTAGCACTTGCCTGGGCTCCCCAAGCACGAATTAAAAAACTGAAATATAAACTTCTAGCAAGGATTGTGTACCACTGTACCATGACTGCTGCAGCAGAATAATGCTTATGGGGGAGGCCACAGACAGTCATTATGGAATGTCATCTCTCTTCTGCATTGGCACCCAGACAAATCTGAGTATTGATAAAACAGTATCTAAATTATTATCTAAAAATCTGATTTTTCTTTAAGACTTCATCAAACCTGGCACAATTAGAGTCAATGATCTTTCTTATTCTGCCAACAACCAGCAGCCAGGTCCCTTCCAGACTGGAAGAAGTGAAATGGTTTATGGGGGAAGCTGATGATTTCTCAGTGCTCATTCCTCAGGAAGACAAACAACTTCAGTATGATGCTGGACTAAGCTGGAGCTGTGCTAACTCCCCATTATGTCCACCTTTTCCACCCTGGCTGTTCCTTTGGGTTTGAAGAAATATCTACTCTCTAGAAGACAGATGTGCCTTGAAAATAAATAATTCCTCAGTCATTTCCTCATGGGAGTTAGTTTCCCTTCCTGTCTCTTCATGTGCTCTGAGCACAGCACTCCCACAGCAATTTCTCTGCTGAACCAGCAGCACCTCCCAACTGCATTGCTTTTTTTCTTTGTTTGCCTTTTTTTTTCTTTCTCGTCTCCTTTAATTACTCTGTAGAAAAGTCATGTTCTAAGCAGCTTCATGGTTGGAGCCACAAGCTTCACCAGTCCTATTCTTGGTGGGAACTGTATGAGGAATGGGGTAGTTCTGCATGTGGGGGGAGCAAGAACAGAAAGTCCACGGAAACAACTGGTGCTCATCCTGCATCCATCTGTTTGCATAAGGACATATATGGGGATAGAAGTGTCTGAACTGTTTGTAGGTGAGGTAGTTCAGCTACCAGAAACAGTCTAACAGCAATAGTCTAACTGGTACTGATCTCAGTGCCAGCCTTGTAGCATTTCTACAACTGCCTAAAACTCCCTGTGGGCCTGGGCCATTCACCCCACATTTTCAGTTCTGCTCCCAGGGCTGGGCAACCAGGTCCTGCACTGGATCTACCTCCAAGTCACAGGGAACTGAAATACTGAAGTTGAAAGTGTCTGGATTATTGGATTACCCCAATAAATTCAGAAGGTTACGTGTAATTCCCTTAAAAATGCCTCCACCATCCAAGCCATTTAGTAAATTAGCAGTAGTTTCAGTCTTTGATATAAAAGCAAACATTTCCTTGATAAACTGCCATAAACTATTAGGCAGATTTGCTGACACAGTAAAATCAGTCTGAAGGCTACAAGACTCCTCCTTGGTTGGATCTCTGGACATCCAGCATAATGGCCACATCTTACGACATTTACTCTGCTGGCTCGACAGGTTTTAGGATTGACAAAGTTATAGACAGACCTGGACCGGCAAATTGGCTATTCTGAAATCACTTGAAGCCAACCTACCTGCAAGCCAGCCCTAAAAATCTTTGATTTAATCATGGAGAGTCCTGCTGGCACCTCACCCAAGCTGTGTGTTTCTATTGCATTGCTGGCATTCCCATGGCTGCATGCTGGGTCTCTCGGATACTTTTATTTACCCCATTACTAACTTCACTGAGGCTCACCATGACCCAGTTGGACCCCCTGGGGCAGGGGAGGTGTCACACGACCAGCAATGCCAGCCCTGGGGAGGCAGGGGGCACATGGCGTCAGGGTGGATAATGAAGGTCAGGGCTGTCCCTTTCTGTGACGCCTTGTTTTGGAATCACACCCATAGACTGGCAGTCATCCCTTTGCATTCTCCTTTTACTTCCTTCAATTTTCCCACTATGGCATTTGATTTTAGAGAGACTTCCCATCTTAAAATTAGTAAAAAACAGCAAGTAAAAAATCCTGCTGTTTGTAAAGAGACTCCTGTCCGTTAGCATGGAGTTATTGTCCTCTTACACAAGGGCATGGTGTTCTAGCTGCTCCTAGATGAGCAGATAGACAAGATTACTCCCTGGATTTACCACAGATTTCATTATTGATGCTGTATTAATTAACACATTGTTTAAATTATAGATTAGCTTCTCATTCCTGTTTACTGCATATTATGCTGGCTAGTCAGCACTTGACATTTTTTTCTTCATCAGCCCCTGGAGGAGTTTGTTCTGGCTTCTTCATACAGTGCTATTAATCAAAGTATCTATCAAAGTTTAATCAAACTCTAATCAAAGTTTATATCATATAAAGCTGCAGTTCTTAATATAGACTGACAGTAGTGCAGAAGCAAAATGAGAAGTTCAGAACAATTTATAAATTCATCAAGTTTCACTGAAGTCACCACACTCCCATAGAGCTGCTGGATTCTGCTGAAACTGCATTTCCATGAAATCTCCCTGGCCAACCATTTTCCCATTTTCTACCAGCTCTGTTGGAAACTCCTACACTGATCATCTGCTGACACTGCAGCCAACATACAAAAGTTCACAGTGCCACTAAGCATCCCTCTCTGGTCCTTCTATTCCAAATGAATTGCTATTCCTGCCTGAGCTGAACAAGAAGTTCAGAGATCTGCTAGCAGTTTATGACATGGCTGATAGGTCCTAACTTTATCTGGCAGAATGAAATTTTGTGTTAGCTAGTTCATTAAAAAATCTAGCAAAGCTCATCCTCATGAATCAGGAATTCAAACTCTTTTCATATCAGCACAATAAACTGAAATTCATTTAAGTCTTTTTTTTTTTTTTGTGAGGACAATGCTATGCTTTTAGACAGCTTTTCATTTTTTGTTACCTTCACAGCAGTTTTGGATTGTGCTGCCTACATCTGCAGTGCTCTTTACATTAAAAAAATAAAATAAAATTCTGATGGAAAATCTTATACAATTCAATGTATATTTGTATGGAAATAAGGTGCAGCACTTGAGTTCTGGGCAAGCTGCCACTACTTTTCACTGTGCTGTCAAGGTTCTGCACCACTGCAGACCAGCACCCAGCCTTTCCAGAGAGAAAGAAAAGCAGAGCGAGCAATAGTCACAGATTCTGCCTGCAACTTGGCAAAACAGATTTTCAGTGACAAGGATGAACAAATATGATATACTATGGAGTAAATGTGTCTTCTGCAAATGACTTTTAAACTGATCTGTAGGCCCCTTTGCAAATCTTAAAATGTTATCTTGTACTCATTAGGATAGAGCTATCATATTAGCACACCCTTGTTTCTGATAGGACAAGAGAGGACTTCCTGAAGGCAATCATGTCATATAATCCATTTCATAACCTGATTACAATCTTAAAACTAGTTATAACCATTGTATCTAATATACCAGTTCGAAGTTTAATTCTCTGATTGATAGAGACCTGCTGCTGCTGTCCTGCCTTTTTAATTTAATCAGCAGTCTGTCCCTATTTATTCTTGTGTCATCCCTGTTTTTACACTTGTTCCCTAAGGAAATGAGGTTCATGTGATTATATAGTCCATTTCTGTTCTTCAGTCCTGACTTTTAAGAACTTCTGATTCATTGTACTGTTTCAATCAAATATAAAAGAACAGCCAACATCTCAAAGATAATTATGTTTCTTTAAATGTTGGAAAAAAAAGCAGTCATAACAGAGGAAAAGAAGACAAATGAGAGCCTCCACTAAAAAGAAAAGCAAACTTCAACCGTTATTCTTTTTGTTAGGCACCAGCCACCAGCTAGTCCAAATAGGCATCTTTCCAGTCAAGGCATTGCACTGCTCTCCCCTGTGGGACTGTTGTGATAGACAGATGGGATTAGGGAATAAGAGACACTTTGATGGGAAAGTAAGAATCATTCCTCTGCATTCTTTTGATTATCTTCATAGACCTTCCCTTCACTGGTTCCAGTCTGAATTAATCTTTGGTGAATATGAATGACCAAGACTGTACAGAGTACTCCAGATTACATTTCTCCAGAGCTCTCATACTTCTCATGGCAGTATCTCACTGGGTATGATCTAGGCTTGTAATTCTCTGTTGACTCTGGCATCACACTGGTTAATCCTAGTTATTTTATGATTCTTTGAAACATACAGGCTCTTCTGGTGTCATGTCACTCTGATGAGGCTTCAATTACATTAAAAAATTTATTAGCAAATAAATGCATGTAATGAAATTTCATCTCATTTCTACTTTTCTAGCCTGCAAGGTACTCCTGATTTTTCCACATATCATTCTCCTTTACTACATTGATAATGTCTCCCCAAACATTATTAGTGTATTACTTTTTAAAACCAAGGTCACTGAGACATATTCAGACAAGATTAGTTCCAAGGGTAATCAGTACTGGAAAAGGTAATAGTGACCCTACTCCAGCCTAAGAGTTTTTCAATAGCATTTCAACATAATCCTGTAGTATCTCTCTTTAACTAGTTCCTTTACCTGTCTTAGCTATCTTGTACTAATACCCATGATCTCAAGCTTCACTAATACTTTCCCATTAGCATGGTAACCACCATCCAAAGTTTTGATAGATTAGATCTGCCACATTTTAATTGTTGAGAAAGTGGTTATTAAAGAAAGATATGAAGTTAGCCTAGACTCTGTGGCTCTCTTATGATCTATTTTTTTGCAGTTATCTGTTATTTTTCATCTTCTTTTATGTTTACCTTCATTTTCAATTAGTTTTTGCTTGAAAAGCTGCTCTAAAGCTACGTACTGTATTGAAGCCTACATTGTAGGCCTGTTTCAGCCAGGTACTTGTGAAATGCACCAGACTGCCTCTTTTCCAGTCACATGGCACCAGTTCTGAGTGGAAAGACTTGCTTAAGATGCTTCTCACCAGCAGCAAGATTTCATACGCCAGCTTTTTTTGAATCCTGAAACAGAGGTTTTCTGGTTACGCTGGGTGAAAACAAGGAGCTCCGAGTTTTGCTTCCATCTATGATAATGTAGATTTCCTTTCTGCTCTCATTTTTTATCAGCTGACTCCGTCTTTAAGCCCTTGTTTCGAGAGCCCTTATTGAAAATTGACCTATAAGGCACAGCCTTTATTGCTGATCGTCTTTTTCCATTTCCACCTAGGCACCATTTCCAAGGTGGGTTTGCATACAGCTAGGTTTTGCTTTAGTTTTAGGCGTCTTCCAGAAGTTATTTTTATTTTGGAGGGTTTAAAATCTCCAGAAATTCTTCTGTGTTTTGCCTTAAAGAAAATCCAAGTCTCTTCCTCAGAGAAGTCCCTGAACAATTAACTTCTGCTGCCTTCACTCATTTCTTTAAAATTCTGATAGACAGACTTACTAACAGTTCTATTTTTGTTTATCCCTCCATTTTATTTAAATTAGACCAACATTCATGTGATCCAATGCTATTTTTTACAATTAGCTGTCCTATAACAACCTCAATACTTTCTGTAACCAAATTTAGAAAGAAGCATCTCTGCTTTCTGTCAGAAAATCTGTCAGTTGTCACACTCCAGAATATCTGGGCTGCCTTCAGTAGCATTTGTTCTCCAGTCTATATCTGAGAAATTGGAGTCTGCCATAATGAGACAATTCTCTGCAGAATTTCTTCCTGTAATAAGGGTTTGAATGTCTCTATCCATATCCAAATTTAACTCTGGAATTCTACAGCAGACTCTAACAACTACCCACTATCTTTCCCCAAAGTAATTTTGTATGCAAACAGAATCTGTTTTATTGGGGATCCCTTTCTGAAACATCAGTCTGACACACCATTCACACACACAGCTTTTACCATTATTTCCATCTTTTCTGAATACCAGCTCCCTACTAGTATCTATGTCCAGGGAATGATTACGAATCCATGATGTTTCTGTAGCCAGAGCATTTTTCTTCCCTTTATTTAAGTGCAATAAAAACCCCTAAATCCTCTAGCAACATCAGGAACAAGAGTCCAACATTTTTTCCCAAATAATATGTTCTGGTGACTCTTTTTTACTGAGTTCATGCTGGTATCTTTATTCTTGTTTAGTTCCTATTAACTGGCCATAAGAAGACCACAGCATCAATATGAGTTTGTGACATGATGCAAAAAATAACATTTGTGGAGCTTGGCCACTCATGGCCATTTTTTGCCACTCATTAAATCACAGGAAAAATTAATATACTATGCAGGTCATTCTGAATGAATGGCAGTAATGCTTCATAACATACTAGCACAAAATCTGTGTATGTCATTTTAATAGGAAAAAAGTCATTAAAACCTGTATCAGGAAGATTTAGTATACATTTTACTTCTACTCTTTTTGTTTTCTTTCTTTTGGCCACATTAGATATCCTAGCTACATTTGCAGATACAGATGTATCCAGTTAATTTTCAAAATCCTACTGAAAAGCCTCAGTAAATCAGCTGATTACCAAATATATTATGTGGGTGCCTCCTTCACTAAATTTTGAAAAATCTTGTCATATATTTATATACGTGAGTCCAACTTTAGGCATATATTTTGTAGTACATGCCAGTCTGTATTGTGCCAGTCTGAAATGAAAGAATTATGTGTTTTTATAAACGTCTGTTTGCATACAAACACGATCTCAAGATTGGTTTCTCAAGGCTTTTTTGATGCATCTTGTCCCAGTACCAAGCTGATAATCTCACCTGTGGGTGGCATTTCCAACTCATACAGATTGAGAGAGAACACTTCTTAACTTGTCACAGAATCAAAGAATAAGTTAGGTTGGAGGGTCTTCAGGACATAATTTAGTTTAAACCCTGCTTGAAGCAGGGCCATGTTCAAAAACAGATCAGGTTCCTCAAGGCCATGTCTCTGAGTTTTGTATACTTCTGTGGATGGAGATCCCACACGCTCTCTCGGTGAACTGTACAGTCCTCAACATCCTGGTGAATGCTTCTTTTCTTACAGCAAATCAGAACTTCCCGTGATGCGATTTGTGACTGTTGCCTCTTGTCCTTTCATTATGCATGTCTAAGAAATGTTTATCTGAGTTTTCCTCTAAATCCCCTTTAGATAGGAGAAAATAGTAGTTAGATCTCTCCCCTTGCTTCACACCCCTCTCTACCAGCCCTCACTGAGCTACACAAACCCAGCTCATATGCTGTGTGCTTCACCCCCAAATTATCTTGGTGGCCCTCGATACAGTTTATCAAAGTCTTTCTTGTACTGGGGGCTCAAAATTATATGGACATGCAAGAGTTTTCCTTTGCCTTTGTCAGTCTTTTTGCATCTCCTCTCAGCCTGCTGAGATCCCTCTGCAGGGCAGCCCTGCCCTCCAGTGCACCAGCTGCTCCCCTCTGATGGGTCCAGGCTTTAAGATCAGTATGAGCCTGGAGGTATTGTGAAAAGAAATTCCTTACTGTTGGGGAAAATGGCAAAAAAAACCCACCAAAATTACTTTCAGGTTATCTACAGGTTTTTAAATTTAATAGTGGCACCACAAAGCTGCTAATATATACATAGTGGTAAAGACAGCCTGAGACACAAAGTAGTGCATTTAGTTTCTGAGAGCCTGATATATTGCCTACACACTGAATTTTATCTGTTGGTGTATGTCATAAAGTTAGTGGCATATCCTTCACCTCCCTTTTTGTTGTGCTAAAAGCACATTTACCAAAGAACAAATTCCTAGTTTCGTTTTGGGTTACTGTGTTTTCTATGACTAGTTTTGTTCAGGGTGGGAAAAAAGTGATGCATGCTTGGCACAGAAAAAGCTTTCTTGTGTCTAATATAGCAGTGAGAAATTTCAGTCGTGATTGTGTCTTGCCCAAAGACTGCACAATACTGCAAAGATAAGAATTAATGTGAATTCTTCATCTTGCAGTGGCCTTTAAAGCTTCAGTCAAGAGAGCTACATGTACATGTCCAGCTTTACTCCAAATACATAGATCTGAAGTTTTCTCAGACTTTTTTTTTTGTTGTTGTTGTTAGTGCATGATATATCCCTTCCCTTATTCATCTTGCATCTTTTGGCCTACATGCAAAAAAAAAAAATTTCAAATATTTACTAGAAAAGTAATCTTTTCTGTTGAGAGTGATTTTAGCTGAAAGTTACAATCAAAGTGGGACTGCATGTTTTAAATGTGTCTTGCATGAAATTCAAGTTTAGTTGATAAACTGCAGATGATGAAATCACCTATGGAAATTAGTATCTATAAATTATTTTATAAGAACTAGTATTTTTCTGTTGTGCATACAGTAGGTGAGTATTAAACTGCAAACATAAACCAAACCCATTGCATTATTGCTTTGTGCTGTTTTGCAAGTATCAATGAACAGCCAATGCTACAGTGAGACTCAAACAAAAGGTCCAGTCTGGCATAGGAGGGTCACCCCTGTGAGACCTTCTCACTGGGGTCAGTGGAACTGCTTTCATAAACGAAGACTATTCACTGGGCTGGGGTTTACAGGACCATAGTTTTACAATAGCTCTCTTTTGTGTTAGGCTTGACATTCTACCTAACCTAATGGGGATACAAACCTACTAAATGTATTTTATTAGTTTTTGGTTTCCCTAACTAAATTATAATGAAAATAAATTCCAAATACTTTTTTTTTTTTTTTCCTGTGGGTGTTATTTTGCATAGTGTGTCAGTTAATAAAGTGGTAAACTATATTCTGTTCTCTTTATGTGAAGAATACAATTTAAAACCAAATAACTAATGGCATTTGTGTTACAGTTGAAAAGATAATTTCTAGTTTTAGTTTTGATTGGGGCATTTAGCATATCATCTGTGCATGGGTGGCCAGTGTGATTCTCATGAGTTAAATATCCTGGGCAGGAAGAATCTCGTGATATGAGGCTACTGAATCACTACTGAACCCAGTCCATTCCATTTAATAGCCACTGCATCTGCATGCTCTTTCCCACCCTGTGGATATTTCAAGGTATAGAGGAATTCTTCCATTCTCACATAACTGAGTCAAAAGCATGAACTGAATCCTCTCTTGATGTGGCTTTCCTGGCACAGCCACAAACATTCTTCCCTGTCAGCCTCCAGCAGCCATCCAGGACTGTCACAGGGTTTTGCAAGGAGCTCTGGCAGCAGCACGCTCCTGGAGCACTCACCCAGTGTCACCGGGAGGACCCAGCAACCCTGTCGCAGGGTCAGAAAGTGGCCAAGAGACTGATCAGGAGCAGCCTGCAGGTACTTGGCACTGGGACCACGGGGCTTTCAGGACTCAGGTGTAGCAGAGATCAGCAGCCACAAGCCCCTTCTGCCAGCTACCGTATTGCTCTGAGCAAGGCTGTTGCCGTGTCCCCGGCAGTGGGGACAACTGACTGACTCACAAAAAACATCATGGTTCGCTGCAGTTTTCAGTCTGTGAAATTAAATAAACTAACCCCCACTTCAGCTTACTGTTTTATGCTGTGCTAAAATCTGCGGTAGCTCAGGGGCTGCTTCGTGAGCCATGCTGTCGTCCCCATCACAGGGGCAAGCGAACGATGGGGTGTACCCCTCCTTCAGCCATCTGCTGCCACCCCTGCGTCAAAGCCCTCAGAAAGCTTATGCAACTTCAGGCTGTTTTCAGGTTTTAACGAGTGCCTTCGAAGCTTTCATATTCTCCTTCCTGCTCTGTGGAAAAATGTATTGAGTGATTCATTATCACTGGAAAGGTGGATAGATAGGAAAGAGCTGTTCGTGCACCATCTAGTTAAATTGGATCTTTCCCAGGTCTCTTGTGCCACAGAAAGGCATTCAGAGCTCATTTTGAACTCCTAGGTTAGTCATTCTTGGTAATGAAGCTTAATAGAAGTAATATGCCCCAAAGCCCTAAAAAATTGAGCTCTGGTGATCTTCTTGATCCTGACCCTAAGTGGCATGGTAGCATTTACTCTCTGGGTTCTCATAGCAGCTTGTCATCCTCATTACTTATATATAGCACAAAACATAACTGCTTTCCTAGGTAACTGGGCTCTTTGCTGGTTTTGCTCAGCAGAAGGCAGAAAACATGCAACGTGAGTCCAAGGCAACAGTAAATGAAAAATGGCTTCCTGTGTCTTTTCTTCAGACCCACTGTAGTCCCTCATAGGCACGCCATGAGACCAGGACTCTCCTCCAGAGGTTTTTAATCAGGTATTGTCACCTGCAAGCACAATAGATGCTAAAATGGTTAGCAATAAAAAAGTGCTTCTTCTGTTGTAATGCATATTTTATATCTTTTTCTTGGCATTTCCTTTAAAAAGCATGATTTTACTTTCCACTCCTATGGAGTCAGTTTTGTTTTAAAGAGCTGTCTCAGAAATGCCTGAAAGTGTCTTGAATGGTGATTCAGCAGGAAAGAAATGGGGCTACAGTCATCTCCTCCAGAAAAAATACAATGTTATTTTCTGGTTTTGAGGTGGGTTTTTTTCAGACTTTGAATTTCACTTCCTTGATAATGAGGGTAGCAAGGCAGCAGCAAAACTGGGAAAACAAGTTGGAAAGCATTCATGATGTAGCCATACACCTGGCTGACTCATTCCCCACACCTGCACTGGGGTGGTTCACTTTCAGCTATTTCAATGACATTCCTTGAGATGTAGAGCGATGCAAGCAAAGGCAGAATCAGGCCTTTGGCTTTATAGCAGCAGCACATCGTGTGGCAGCAGGCTTTGGAGCCAGATGGGTTTTCTGAGCAGAGCATAATGGATTGCAATTGAATTGATATTTTAAGCTAACAAATGTTTAGATCAGAGAGGCTCACAACACAGACGCTTACAATACCGGGCTGATTGCAGCATGACAGAAGCAGCAAAATGCTGTAATGAGGAAGGTGGTGTCAGCATTTCACTTCTAAATTTCAATTCTCAATGACTTCTACCAGCTGTAAAAACTCACTTTTAGCTGAGGCTTGAACAAGGACATGGGCCAAGACCTAGAGCAATCTAAAAAGGGATCCCAGTTTATCTCTCCATGAAAGGGTTCTCAGTATAAAAAAGCTTAAATGTAAGAGGGTAGCAAAATCTGCTTCCCCACAGATGGGGTCCTGTGTTTGTTTCTGAAGCTGAGACACAAGGGAAGCAATGAGAATGAACTGAGCTTTGAAAAAAGCTCTTCTGGAGAGATCAGCTGGATAAAATGTTCAGAGCTGAAAGTGATCTCTAGGAAAGCACATCAACCATACTTCACCTAACATGAAAACTAAAGGACCAGTAAATTGAACAGTGGTAAAGTCAAAATTTTATATAAAGTGCTCTTTTTAAACCATTAGCCTCTATAATGTATCCCCTCTTTAAACTATTAGCCTTTATAATGTATCCCTTTATCATAAAGTATCCCTGAGGCCAAGCAACCAGTAAGGGGTGACCAAGGATTGAAGAACCTTATTATTATTATTAATAATAATATTCAGAATTCTAACAGCAAATTATTACAATCCAGTCATTCTGGAGGTATTTACATGCTTCTATCTTTCAGAATTCTGTTTCCTGGGGCAGAAAAAGCCCTTTTCCTCATGGCAGGATCTTCCTGAACTGTTTATTGTAGAATTTCTTATACCTTTCAGTTAAGTGTCTTGCACTGGTTGTTATCAGCAACACAAATGAAATAGCTGTCCTGAAAGTCCAGTGCAGCTGGTTTGTCTTATGTTCTTCTGTTACTACACTTTGGGAACTCTTCTGCATTATGGGCTTTTTTTTTCTCCTGCTCAAGGTTTCATCAATAGGGAACAGGTATCTTAGAAGATGTTTAGACAAATATCTTAACATGAGTAATCTTTAGAACAAATTCTTCAACTACAAGAGAATATCAGTGAGAAACTTTCACACATTTTTCTACATATGAGCCATACCTGCCATGAAATAAAATAGCCCTTCTGTCAAGACTATGGAAAGATGGTTCTCAGATACCAAATTCCTGGTCCCAAGAACTGTACAGAAAACTTTGCCAAATGTCTCCACTGCCAAGTCTGGAAGGAGAGAAGAAAAAGATCTGAAATCTGAGGGAAGATGGAATATAATGAAGAGAACACCAGACTTTTAGGTCAAGTCTTTGGGATGCTATTTTGGTTTCTTCCTGTAACACACCAAACACCCGTTAGTTTGACAAACACTTTAAAAATAGAGTATTTAAGTTAGGAAAAGGGATCCGTAGTTAAGCACATAAATAGGTAATCTGCTTTTCAAATGGATAAGCGTTTGTAACTTTAAAAAAAATTGCAGTTATGTGTTTGTAAATACGGCTACAGAGGAGTTGTCTAAATACCTGTTGACCCAAATGACAGCCTGACCCATTAAAAAGCTGAAATCATAGAACACTGAAAGCCATGAAAATATTTGTGAGTCTTTTTATGATATCCTTATGTGAAACCATTAATATCTTGTAGTCTTGTGTCTAATAATAATCCAGTCACAAGGTATTTTGCAACTGATAATGCTTTTTTGACTCCATTAATAAGCTCCATAAAATCATTACTGAATTTTGAAGATATGTATTTCTTAAAAAAAAAAAAAAAAGATTGTCTGGAACACAGATTTTCTTTCTTTTTTGCTCTTTTATTGAAGTATCTCATGCCCATCAGAATGTGAACATACTTGTAAGTGAGACTACATTTTTGCTGCCTGGTATGATGGGCAAGAACAAAATCTTTCCTTAAGGAGCATATTAATTAACTAACTAATATTTAGTTTTTGATTGCTTCCCCCGTATGGACACAAAAACATACATACAAATTCATTAGCACCTCACCGGTGAGTGCTAAACTGTTTATTACTTTTTGCAGTGACTATTTGATGCTGGTTCCAGTTAAGCACTACTGCCCAAACATTCATTTATCTGGTTTATTAATCCACAGTGACAAATCCTATTTCCTCCTCCTTCCTGTCCTCCCTTCCATTCCCCCTCACAAACACACGTTTCCATCCATCATTTTGCAGAAGATGCTGGTTTTAAAGACAATGTTATAAATTTTGATGAAAAGGGAGGTGACTCTTTCAACCAGTATTTCTGTTGTCAAAAACAGATGCTTTAGCTTCTGAGTGTCCTTTATACAATCATTAAAATATGTTCAGCCCTCTAAAGCCATTACAAAGGCTGTAATGGTACAACTCACAGTGTGTTTTTACTATGGCCTCTCCCAGTAGTGGAAGGACTGTCAGGTGTTGGATGAGAAGGGATGTATTTGGATCTCCAAACTCACTCTCCTGCAATGAAGCACAAAGAAACTCATGAAACAATACTAAGCTATAAAACACAAAATGATAATGAAGAAAAATTAGTAATATGTCATCTAACTGTCCAAAGTGAGGCAAGAATAGGCAAACTGCCCAGAGTGGTTCATGTATTTATGTGTGGAGGGACTCAGCACTAAGATTAAAGATTTCTAGGTAAAAAGGCACTAAATCTGTATTGGCCTCCAGCTGGGACACAAGAAACGTGCCCATCTCTCCTCAATCAAGACAGAATTCACCCTGCACATGGATGTCCTAAAAGCTATATAGGTTTGGCAGAAGTCTACATCTCTGCTAAAATTTCCTTTAAACAATTGCAAGGAAAAGGAAGTAAAAAAGCAGTAGTTATGTGCTTGATCATAAATGGTTCTAGACTCTGTGGTTTTATGTCCCAATAAGATTCAGAGTTTCATCAGGGAATTCAAATTAAAACTGGTTGCAACAGTTGGCTCTAGATTTTGTTGTCAGGGAGCAGTATTAATTTTCTTTAGTGCCTGGTTTCTCTTATCTTTCTGCTTAAGAGAAAAAGAATGAAAGGATGTAAGGAGACAGATCAAGAGAGCATGGCATAAAACCTAAAATATGCTAAAATTATACCTTCTCGCTGCCATGAAGTGCTATAACCGAAGGATACTGAAAAGCTAGATCTAAAATAGCAGAAATGTGCTGTTCTGAGAGGGGAAGAAAGAGGGAAACAGATAAAGGTACAAGCCAGCAGAGTGCAAGCATGTAACTAACCTACCAAACTTTAACTTACATTGTAATTCTCATCCCTATGCAAGCTTTGCTCAAAGCCAGTGTGAGACACTGGGGGGGCTGAGTCCTTCAGCAACATTATGCTGAAGAAAAGCACACAGCCCTTATCTTTTCTTCCAAGAAAAGATAGCTTTCTAGAACAATTGTAACACTGGCACTATGAGCGGTACCCATGCCCCAGAGCAGCCTGCAGAAGCACAGCCTGCACTCCTGCATAACACAGCCCACGGGGGTCCCACCCACACCGGTCACCTCAGCTGACACACACACCCCACCCCACCCCACGGTGTAACTCTTGTTATAAGACCTGCAGGTATTGTGAGCAGTCTCTCCTGCTATCTACGTCAGGGGCCATGCTCCTGTGAGCCTCGATGAGCATGCCAAGTGGATCTGCATCCTGCACACCAGCCAGCCTCGTGTCGCTCAGGAGCAGGCTGCTCCCCCACCACTCTGGGACTATTTGAGCAATCTCTGGGGTACCAGGCCCCCAGCATGGGCATCTGATGCTGGGGAGGGCACAGGGGAATTGCATGAAGATTTCACACTAGCAGTTTGGGTTCAGCTTTGGTTCTTGATAAACACCGGTTTGCTCTGGTTTTGGCTCAGGTTCGGGTTCAGTTTGACTCAGTGACTTTGAGTTATGCTTCTCAGACATCATCCACCATCACAGAGTTACTGTGAGCAATTATTTTAGATGGATTCTGGTGGAATATGCCAATGCTCTCAAACATCACTGATCATCTGGCTCAGGTTCTTCTTCTGACTTGTATATTAAATGAGCTGACATTTGTTTCGGCTTGTTTTGTTTTCTGCCAGAATTCAAGCTATCTCCAATGAGCTTGTTTTAACAACATTCTTCTTTCTGTTGTCTGCTTGGATAGGAGCTTGGTTTTCCACTGGTTTCAGCGGGCTTTTGATCCACACCTTCTTACAGATACTGCTCTGAATATCCAATTCCTCTTGTCATCACTGGGAGTTTTATGCAAGAACACGTACAGTTAGGTCAACAAGAGAGAAAAAACTGTCTTAAACTAGATATTCCTTAGCCAGTTGCAGAGGAAAAGTTTGCCTGAAATAAGCATTGCACCAAACAGATAGACGTCAACTGTCTGTATATGCTCCCTAGATTCTCATGTGAAGAAATCATTGGAAGCTGCCCAAAAAATGACACTTTTTTGTATTTTTTTTTTTTAATTGGGAACATCAAGTGTCAACAATATCCTGCTTACACAATACTGATACAATTTATGGCCCAGCACTGTAATCTCTACCATCAACTGCCATGGGAGCTGCCTGAACAATGAGTCTTTATTATGTGTGGAGCATTTCATACCATCTGTGTCCCAGAACACTTAACAGAGTTAGATAAAACAGTCTCAGTAAATAACTGGAGAGAATAAATAAATTTAAAATGTTTAGGCAAAGGAAAGCAGATATAATTCAAACTCTTAGTCAGGAATGCAGCAAAGAGCGTGGCAGTAAATGACGCCATGTATTTCCTTCAAAAATACCAAGAAATTAGAACTTTTTTTTTTCCATTTATCCTCTCAAAGATTTACACTACTGTTCAAGAAAGCTCAAGAGACTTAGTGTCATAAACAAGCAGCCTGGAGTCTGGAGGCATAAACAGGCAGCCACATCTCAGTGTTAAGCATTCAGTTCAAGAAACCATTGAGTCCTTGTATGACAAGATACTTAAACCAGTCCATGTGATCAGTTTTTCAATTGTGGAAGACTGGGCATATGTTTAAATACCTTGCTGAAGTGAGAAGATGAGAGTAAGGAAACTGCATGTTAAGGGTGGAATTAATCTCACTGAACTGTAGTTCTCCTTAGAAGTTAGATGTCCTGTTTAAGCTACTTTTATAGGCAATTAAGAGAGAGGCACCTGAAGGACATCTTTCTTGAGTGACATCTGATATAAGTGAGATGACTTACCCTATAGATATTCTCACTTCTCTCCATGGACAAGAAATGGAGCCCAGGTAATTAATATTGTTTCGATGTCTGACTTTAAGATGGCTAAAATCAATGGAAATGGACACACATTCACTTTTTCTACATCTTTCAGTGCAAGATAGTTGCTTGAAAAATTTACAGAGAGAGCTTTCACATGGCTCCATGCACATGCTAGGAGTCTGCATTGCTTTAAGATCTGAGAAATTTTGAATTCCTTCACCATGAAAAGTTTTCCTGCATTATCACCCAGGACTAAGCTGAAAGTTAGTTTAGAGTGAAAATAGCATGCTGCACTTAAAAAACTCCTGGTTGAACTCACAGCAGTTGTGTGTCAAAACTGCAGCAATGAGAGACACTGCAAATGTTTGTGACAATACTGCTATAGGTCATACAGTGAGTTACAATATCTAGGCTGCCCTCAAAAATGACAGAGTGCTGCTCTCCGAGGAAGGAACAGCTTGTTCCACCTGCCACGAGATGAGCTTTGCAGCCTTGTACAGAAAATGCTCCAATATGATACCTTGGGAGTATCCTTGTACAGCTGGATTGTCTAATTCATACTGGCAGACACAATCTGAATCCAGTGAATAAGAAGATACATGAGATTTCATCAACCAGATCATTTGAGTAGACCAACACAGGCCCAACCAGTGTCTGTCAGCTGTTTCAGAGAACTGTTGGGGCAAAGGAGACAAGTACAGAGGCCAGCTAAAACTGCTTGATTGCAAGTGTCTGTATTGCAAACACTTTATCAAAGAGGCATGCATAAGGAAACTGGTTTTCTAGGGATTGAATATGAGATATCTGGCTCATTCGTATGTAGAGCCTGGTTTAACAGGTTCTCACAGGCAGGCATGACATGTGCAGATCTTGCACTACATTTTACAATTCTTGTTCTAATAATTATAAATGTGTCTTGTATACTGAAGACATATCTTCACTGTCTCAAAGATCTTAATAACGATTGAATAACAAAATGCAAACATTATACTTTGTCAGCATAAACAAAACAACAATTATATCAAAGGTCCTACAGGCATTGCTCATTTGTAATAATAATTCCTGCTTTGCAATCAAGGTGTACAAGATGCCAAGTTAATTATTTTAAACACTTTTCATGACTTGGTACTTTGTTTGGACTGCAAGTGGAGAAGTGAGGAGAGGAACAAAAACCCAGGGAAACAGAAATTCCTTCACCATCAAATAACTGAGGCATATGACAGAAGAGGATTTAGGAGGAAAATGCCCTAAGGAGGTTTTTGGAGGTTTCACTAGTTTGTTTAATGAAATGCCTGAAATGCTGGAGGCTGAACAGCGTAAGGTAGACTTTGCACACAGGAACATGCAATGTTAACTGCTGGAAGAGGCATAAATTATGCATTTCTGATATGTCTCTATAGGCCTTGTAACCTTTTTTGCCCCTTGGGGTGCTCGTTATCTGCAGGAGCAATTAACAGATAGTATCTAGCAGCTAGCATGGTTTCTTACCTTTAGAGTGATTTCAAATCAAATAAAAATGAGGCTAATAGAGCCAAGGAGGCCTGAGCTGTGAAGTTGTTTCTGAAGTATATTGGTCAGAAATAATCAGTAAATTGAAGGTACACGGTACCAGGGAGCCTGGATTATGTCCAGGTAGTTTTGCTAGCTGAATCTTTTATGTTTCAGATAGATATTGTTGTTACTGTGAGAGATTATTCAAGTGATACAAATAATGGAAAACCCCTTCATTAAGTAATTCTGAAAGGAGAGATCTAACTTCACTTCAGCAACTTCAAGCTGATTAATCAGAAGATATGAAGGAAGAAAAAAGCATACTTAAGACTGGTCTTGGAAACATAAATTCTGATGACTAGCAATCTGCTTAATTCCCCAAAGCAAATAGAACATTTTCAACATTTAAGACTTATGAATAGCTCAGAAAAAATAACTAATCAAGTGCAAACTACAAAATTCTAAGATAAAATTTGTTCAAAACTAATTAAGTCTTCAAAAAATCTAAATGAGATATTTCTCATCTGAAAGAGCAGTGTTGAATACAAATCAGTCCTATGTTATGATACTTCTAGAGCTGTCCTACTGCAAAATGAAAATCCATGAAAATGTTTAATATACAGAGCCTGTCACAGTCCTACATGTTCCTCTAGTACTACATGTGATGCACCATCACTTTTTTTTTAAGTGGTAGAACGCTTTATTTTCAGTTCTTTCCTAATATATGAAAATCATTCCCAAACCTTATATGCACTGAAATGCATTACAAAAGCCACAAAAGTGTTGGTTTTTGGTGTTGGTTTTTTTTGTTTGTTTGGGTTTTTTTGTGTTTTTTTTTTTTTAAAAAAAAAAAAAAAAAAAAAAAAAAAAAAAGCCATTACTAAATTTCTGGTTTAAAAGACCAGAAACATAACTTTAAAATATATGCCAAAATATTATTGCTATATACCTTTATTCCATCCAAGCCAACAGTGTCTAATACCACCTTTTTACTGTTTCATCATGAGTGTATACTGAGTCTGGAAACAAGACTTCTGTAGATTCCTACACCATACAGACCTGCTGATTTCACTGAGGAATCCAGGTGAAGTCAAGGATCTGTCTCTCATTACCAAATTGAAGTTTTAAGTCTCAAGTTCTTGGCACTGAGGATATTTCTCTCCTGTAAACTACAAAGTCTTGAACATATGAAAAAAATATGCTTGCAGAAAACCTTGATTTCATTATGATTTATTAACTACATAATTTAAAACTTTCTATTGTCTTACATTAAAAAATAATTTTTGTAACTACTAGTACCAGGCTTCTAAAATAATTTAATTGCATCTAAATACATTGGGAATAATACAAAAAAAAAAACTTACAGGGAAATATCTTGGAGTCATTCAGTTCACCTGAAGTTTACCATTGCTCACATTGTGGTGAGCATTTCACTACCAGGAGAAGGAAAGCAAGATAAGAAATGAGACTGGATGGGTAGCACCATGATTTTATTTTTATCAAAATTATAAAAAGAGTTATTGATCTTAAAAAGCATGTCCAAATTATGATAAAAAATGTAATCTCATCTTGCATGTAGAAATATCAGTAGATGTATTATTTTTTAATGTGTAAAATGGTACCTAGATTTCAGAAGCAGAAAATGAAAGGATGCTACTGAGCTTGTAAGGAGAGGATATCTTTTGGCTGACACACCAGAGGCAGGCTGGTTAGCATTTAGGACAACAAAGCCCCTGACTCTGGATGTTGCTATCCTCCCCTACAGGAGTTAGAAAAAGTAGACCAGGAAAGAGGGCAGTCAGAAGGTCACAACTGTGATCTTGGAGGATTTCAATTACTCAGGTATTGATTAGGATGACAACTACACAAAAGCTGTAGAGAGGAACACATTTGTAAAGGTTGCCCAGGATTGCTTTCTTTAGGCATTTGTTGAGGTGACTACATAATGAAAGCTTATTTAAAAACTCATCTTAACAATTGTGACAGCTCTGATAAATAAGCAGAGTTCAGGAAACAGTGAGACCTTCTAGGATCTGCTAAAATCTGTCTTGTGGTGAGGAAACACAGCACTGTTTCCCTATCACAACTGAGACTGCTCCTTCCAGAAACTCCCTGTCAACTAAGTCACTTGTGCAAAATGACTGTATGACTTCCAAAGATCTTTTGTCCCTCCTACATTAGCTCAGAATATGTCTCCACCCTGACTAAACTCCTTAAAAAGTCAGGTTTAAATCAAGGACATACTATCAACACAGGCTCACAAAGACATGTATATCTGCACATGTGTAAATACTAAAGTCAGCATCCTAATATTAGAAGTTTTGATGCTTTATATTCCTTCAAAATACCCATAATTAGGTGGAACATCCTCAAAAATCACCATAATGGCATTTAAATTTAATGTGCTGAATGGATTTAAAAACATCTTTTCATAGTCTTTGACAAATAGGTCAATAGATATGAAATCTGATTGAGTCAGAATACGATCCACCTCTACTATAGAACTGTTTACTCATTGTACACAAAGTGTTTCTTAGTTACCACAACAAAGACTTTTCCAGGAGTTTCATTAAGCTGAGGACTGCTTTTAGGCCAAGGAACCCAGGTCACATTTGCAATTAATCCTATATATTTTTCTAATGCTTGACCAGTGCATTAATTTATACTAATTTATATTAATGAATTTAATTAATTTATACTGCTCGCCGAGCGCCGTCCTACGCTGGGGTCGTACGGCCGCCCAGTGCCGCGTCGCGGTTTGCTCTGAGGAGCGGGAGGGAGGGAGAGAAGGGAAGGGACGGCTCTGGCAGTTTTTAAGCGCCGGCTTGAGGGGGATGCTGGGGAACGTTAGGCTTGACCTTGCAGGAGGAGGCTTGGAAGCGCTGTGGTGGCTTTTGGCCGAATGTCTGGGGGTTAAATAAGGTACCACAGGGTACCTAGACCAGAAGCTGAAAAAAAGAGACGGGAATCCAGGTCAGACTTTGTCCTTCACATCGCTGATACTAAATGTACTACCAGAAACCCACACTGAGTAAATATACTGCTGGAAACCCATAGTACAGATGGGTGAAGGGGAAGCTGGAAGCAACTGGATACAGAGAAGAATGAGCAGGAGGCTGTAGCAAAGGAGTAGTCGTGTAGGCTTGCAGTGGTTAGGCTTCTTTGTGCACCTCCACTGGCTTCTTTAGCTTTCTTTCTGGGGCTGCTAATACATGGTGTGCATATAATTCAATTCCAAACTGCTAAAAGAAAGCATAGCAAGGCAGATTTGTTATAGTGCTTCCAAAGAAACGACTCCACACATAATAAATAGTGCATCAAAATTCATACCTGGTTTTTAGAAAAATATATGTACATGTTTATTACCAGTTTTAAATTCTTTAAAATATCAAATGTAGCTACATCCTATCCCAGAGGGACTCCCCTGCAGAAAAAGGGAAATACATTGCATCAGTATTTCATTACACAGTCCACTGATCACAAAACACATCCACTCTAGTTTTACTCCAGAGTCCCTACCCAACGTGCTGCTCACTCGGAACAAATGCAAGCTCCAGAGTCTCAGAAAAGGGAGTTTAAACCACAGTCTTTCATTGTAGCAGCTTGTCCCCTGTAGATAATTAACACACTTCACAAAGCTCTGATTAAATTCGTCTTTTTTTTCCTTTTAATCTTGCCCTGTCATCTAATGGTCCGGATACTGCAAAAATGAAAATGCATTCACTGAGTTAATGATTTTGTGGACTGACATTCAGGAGTATGTTCTGTCTTCCATAATAACTACCTCTGGAACCAGCTGGTGTCTGCCATGTTTACACATTTTGGAATGTAGGAACCTCCAGCTTCCATAAAACAAGCAGAGGGTAAGCAGTCTAGGGGCACACTGTCAGGGTATCCCCTCAGCCCCAGAGGTCCTATCTGGCCTATTTAAACTTCTTTATATTCCCTTTATGATGTTAAAATGGGGAAAAAGAGGGGACGGTGCAAGAGTCAAACAAGTCAACTACTTTAAAAATCATAGAATCATAGAGTGGTTTATGCTGGAAGGGACCTTAAAGATCATCTAGTTCCAGCCCCCCTGCCATGGGCAGAGACACCTTCCACTAGATCCAGTTTCTCACAGCCCCATCCAGCCTGGCCTCGAACACTTCCAGGGAGGGGGCAGCCACAGCTTCTCTGAGCAATCTGTTCCAGTGTCTCACCACATGCACAGTAAAGAATTTCTTCTTTATACCTAAACTAAATATACCCTCATTCAGTTTAAAATCATTATCCCTCATCCTATCACTGCAGTCCCTGATAAAATGTCCCTCCCCATCTTTCCTGTGGCCCCCTTTAGGTACTGGAAGGCAGCTATAAGGTCTCCCCAGAGCCTTCTCTTCTCTAGATCGAACAACCCCAACTCTCTCAGCCTGTCCTCGTAGGAGAGGTGCTCCAGCCCCCTCATCATCTTTGTGGCCCTACCTCTGGACCCGCTCAAGCAGGTCCAATGTCTTTCTTATGTTGGGTGCCCCAGAGATGAACACAGTAGTTACAGTGGGGGTCTCACGAGAGCAGAGTAGAGGGGGAGAATCTCATCCCTTGACCTGCTGGCCACACTTCTCTTGATGCAGCCCAGGATACAGTTGGCTTTCTGGGCTGTAAGCACACATTGGTGTCTCATGCTCAGTTTTTCATCCATTAATACCCTCAGTTCCTTCTCCGCAGGGCTGGTCTCAACCCACTCATCACCTAGCCTGTATTTGTGCTTGGGATTGCCCTGACCTATGTGCAGGACCTTACACTTGGCCTTGTTGAACCTTGTTGAACTGAAACTTGTTGTTTGTATGAGCCCACCTCTCCAGCCTGTCATAGTCCCTCTGATGGCATCCCTTCCCTCCAGTGTGTCCACCACACCACACATATTTGTGTCGTTCATGAAATTGCTGAGGGTGCACTCAATCCCACTGTCCATGTCACCAACAAAGATCATCAGTCCCAACACTGACCTCTGAGTCACTGCTCTCCACTTGGAGATTGAGCCATTGACCACAACACTTTGAGTGCAACCATCCAGCCAGTTCCTTATCCGCTGAGAAGTCCATCCATCAAATCCATGTCTCTCCAATTTAGAGACAAGGATGTCATGGACAACCAGATGATCAGGCCCAGTCAGCATGGGTTTATGAAAGGCAGGTCCTGCCTGACAAACCTGATCTCCTTCCACAACAGGGCGACCTGTTTATTGGATGAGGGAAAGGCTGTGGATGTTGTTTACATTGACCTCAGTAAGGCCTTTGACACCATTTCCCACAGCATTCTTCTGGTGAAAGTGACTGCTTGCAACTTGGATGGGCACATGCTTTGCTGGGTAAAAAACTGGCTGGATGGCCGGGCCCAGAGAGTTGTGGTTAATGGAGTTAAATCCAGTTGGCAGCCAGTCACGAGTGGTGTCCCCGAGGGCTCGGTTTTGGGGCCACTCCTGTTTAACATCTTTATTGATGATCTAGATGAGGGGATCGAGTGCACCCTCAGTCAGTTTGCAGATGACACCAGGTTGGGTGGGAGTGTTGATCTGCTCAAAGGTAGGGAGGCTCTGCAGAGAGACCTGGGCAGGCTGGAGCCATGGGCTGAGGCCAACTGGAGGAGTTTCAATAAGGCCAAATGCCGGGGGCTGCCCTTGGGCCACAACAACCCCCAGCAGCGCTACAGGCTTGGGGAGGAGTGGCTGGAGAGCTGCCAGTCAGAGAGGGACCTGGGGGTGCTGATTGGCAGCCGGCTGAACAGGAGCCAGCAGTGTGCCCAGGGGGCCAAGAAGGCCAATGGCATCCTGGCTTGTGTCAGCAATAGCGTGGCCAGCAGGGACAGGGAAGGGATCTTACCCCTGTACTCGGCACTGGTGAGGCCGCCCCTCGATTCCTGTGTTCAGTTTTGGGCACCTCACTACAAAAAGGACATTGAATGACTCGAGCGTGTCCGGAGAAGGGCAACGAAGCTGGTGCAGGGTCTGGAGCACAGGTCGTACGAGGAGCGGCTGAGGGAACTGGGGGTGTTTAGTCTGGAGAAGAGGAGGCTGAGGGGAGACCTCATTGCCCTCTGCAGCTACCTGAAAGGAGGCTGCAGAGAGCTGAGGATGAGTCCCTTTAACCAAGTAATAAGGGATAGGACAAGAGGGAATGGCCTCAAGTTGCACCAGGGAAGGTTTAGACTGGATATGAGGAAGCATTTCTTTCCAGAAAGGGTTGTTAGGTGTTGGAATGGGCTGCCCAGGGAGGTGGTGGAGTCCCCATCCCTGGAGGTGTTTAAGAGTAGAGTTAACATAGCGCTGAGGGATATGGTGTAGTTGGGAACTGTCAATGTTAGGTAAATGTTTGGACTGGATGATATTCAAGGTCTTTTCCAACCTAGACAATTCTGTGATTCTGATATGTGGGACGGGATCAAATGCTTTGCACAAAGGTAGATGACATCGGCTGCTCTTCCCTTATCCTCCAGCCCTGTAACCCCATCATAGAAGGCCACCAGACTTGTCAGGCACTATTTGTCCTTAGTGAACCCGTGTTGGCTGTCACCAGTCTCGTCCTTATCTTCCACGTGCCCTAGCAGTTTCCAGGATGATCTGCTCCATGATCTTTCTGGGCACACAGGTGAGACTGACTGGCCTGTAGTTTCCTGGGTCTTCCTTTTTTTGCTTTTTAAAAATGGGGGCTAGTTTCCCCTTTTCCATTCAGTGGGAACTTCACCAGACTGCCATGACTTTTCAAATATGATGGATAGTGGCTTAGTCACTTTTTCTGCCAGTTCCCTTAGGACCTATGGATGCATCTGATCAGATCCCACAGCCTTGTGCACCTTCAGATTCCTTAGATGGCCTTGAACCTGATGATTTCCTAAGTGGGCCGTTCTTCATTCTCCCAGTCCCTGCCTTTGCCTTCCACATCTTGGGCAGTGTGGCTGTGCACTTGCTGGTGAAGACTGAGGCAAAGAAGTTGTTGAGTACCATATCCCAGGTAACTAGGTCTCCCGTTTCCTTCCAGAGAGAGCCCTCATTTTTCCCTAGTCTTTCTTTTAACACTGATGTATCTGTAAGGTCTTTTTCTGTTGCCCTTTATGTCCCTGGCCAGATTTAATTTTATCAGGGCTTTGGCCTTCCTAACCTGGTCCATGGCAGCTCAGACAATTTCTCTGTACTCCTTCCTGTCAGGAGCACCTACTTGTCCTTGCTTCCACCCTCTGTAGGCTTCCTTTTTTTGTTTGAGTTTGTCTAGGAGCTCCTTGTACATTCATGCAGTCCTGTCATTTTTACCTGACTTCCTCTTTGTCAGGATGCATCACTCCTGAACTTGATGGAGGTGATCCTTGAATATTAACCAGCTTTCCTGGGCCCCTCTTCCCTCCAGGGCTTTATCTTTTGCTACTCTACCAAGCAGATCTCTAAAGAGGCCAAAGACTGCTGTCCTGATATCCAGGGTAGCGAGCTTGCTATGCAGCCTCCTCACAGCCCCAAGGATCTTGAACTCCACCATTTCATGGTCACTGCAGCCAAGGCTGCCCTTGAGCTTCACACTCCCCACCAGCCTCTCCTTGTTGGTGAGACCAAGGTCCAGCACAGCACCTCTCCTTGTTGGGTCCTCCGTCATTTGGAGAAGGAAGTTATCATCAACGCATTCTAGGAACCTCCTGGATTGCTTATGCCCTGTTGTGCTGTCCCTCTAATAGATACCGGGGTGCTTGAAGTCGCCTGTGAGGACCAGGGCTTGTGAATGCGAGGCTGCTCCTATCTGTCTATAGAGGGCCTCATCCAGTTGGTCTTCCTGGTTAGGTGGCCTGTAGCAGATCCCCACTTAATGACCATTTAATGCATCAAGGCACGGGTTTCTGAAATGGATATGGGGAAAAAAAATACGGTTTTATGCTTCCAAATATGACAGATTTTAGTAAGTTAAGACATCATGATGTCCACGGTAATGGACAGCCCAAGTGACATATAAAGCCTGTTCTCTGCATCCTGCGCCAAGTAGGTGTGAAATATGATTAAATGAAAATGGTATTTTTTAAATACCTACTTTACACAGACATAAACCACTTCAAACGGTGCAAAGCATTGAGAAATCAAGCTCCCAGTGATGGAGAGGAGTGGTATGCATGAACAATACACTATTCAGCCACGAAGTGGTTACAGTACAATGAAAATTGTTCACTTTAAAATTCAAGTTGCCTGCTCTTGCTCCTGGTTGCATAACAAACTCAAACTCAAATACTGATTGCTTTCCAAACTCAAGCACTGTTCAGCTAAAAGATCACTATTGTTCAGACTTTTCCAGGAAATTTGGAGTACTTTATGCTGTTAAATCAAAATTCTACTTTCCTGGTTTGATTCAAACTGTATGAATTCAGAACGGAACAGTGTCGAATAAGTTAATACATGAAAGCATCCTGTTTTCTTCTCACAAATGGTCTACTACAGCTACAGTTTCAACAGTGTCTCTTTCCTGATATCGTCTTTTGAAGCTGAAATTCAAAGTGTGTCTTTGAGAACATAGAGATGAAAAATTGGAATCAGAAGATGTACCATAACAGTCTTTATAGGAAAGTACCAGAAAACTGAAGAGCATTTAAGCAAGCAGGGTTCTGTCAAGGTACGTATAGGAATATATAGATTTTTTGTAAGAATTGCTTTACTTCTCTTTAATTAGTATTTTGCATTGAGGTAGTATTTATAAGTACTTGTCAAGCTTGACAAATTCTGGTATGTGCCATCCCTACATATACTGAAAGGAATAACTCACAGTGAGTTAAAACATATGGAGGACAAAGTAGAAACACACATAAATGAAAAGGGCAAATAAACAGTCTGTTTGCTACCACTTAATATAATAAACAGTTTCATAGGTTGTCAGCTGCTGTACCTATCACAGGGAGATGAGATTTGAGGCAGAATGAAAAAGAGGATAATGTTGTTCTGAATTCAGGTATTTTATTGAAGTTCTCGCTCTGAGTGAAAGAGACCAGAGAGACTACAGAAGAGCACCGAGATGATGTGGGCTGATGGACAATGATCAACCATATTTTGGGGGAAGCAGAGGCAGAGAGAGGAATGGAAGACAGTAGCTAATTAGTGATACGATTAGCGAATCATTAGGATGACAGATATGAGGAATGTGGCAGATCCTGTCCTCAACAAGATGGTAAGTTCATTGAGGTAAGGAGCAGAGTATTTCAGTTTTGCAGTCTGTATAAGTAATAATTACAGTGGCTTTCCTGAAAAAGCTCCAAGCCACATTACTATCTGCTCTCTTTTATGGTGGCTAGAGCTGACTAGCACTGTAGACCCCTTGACCACAGCTTAATAGGATCCAGATAAAGGAACAAAGTGAAGAGCCACTTAGGGACTCAACACTGTGAGAGCTGAAGAGCTCAGTGCAAGATCAGGTGCCTTGGAGTGCTTCCCATATGGCACGAGTATTGGCAAAAGGGCAGCTCTACCAGATTCACATTTATTTATTCAGCCCCAACAGCCTTAGATTTCCTTTTGTCATACCTCGGTAACACAAATGCTTTTGCTTTTGTAAGCAAAGCTTAAGACATCATCCCCATCCAGATACCTGTGCACCAGAAGCTGTTTGTTGCTACATTACAGCTGGGTCACAAATGTGAAGCTATTCTGCAATATTCACTTAACTGGCAGCATGGCTTTGTAGCAAGCATCCATCCTTCACTTTGTGTTCCTCATTTTCCTTTTGTCCTACTTGTGTGGGCATCACAGTTTAATGCAGCTGTAAGCCTAACAGGAGGTACTCCTCTACACCTCCTTTGTGTGAAGCCCTGCTCCCTGCATACAGGAGGGGAGAAGGACCAGGAAATGCCCCATGACATGCCATCTACCTAGAACAGCAGGCAGGGATTCACCACCCTGGTTGCTTCACAACTGATGCACAGCCTGGTGCCCTCTGTGCCCATTCACTGGGCTGCCTATTAAAATTGTACAGGACAGTGCTGGTGGTATGAAGAAGACAAGCTGGGAGATATTTCTATGCACTGAACATGGTCAGAAGGGGGGTGCATCACAGGTGGTGTGTGGGGTGAAATGCCAGATGACTAGAGCAAGCTTAGAAAAGGAACCTATCGGCTGGTGGGGAGGTGTGAGTAGCAGAAAAGGCCTTGACTCTGTGTAAGCACTGATCAGCAGTGACTAAAACATCTCTGTGTTATCAACACTGTTGGGCACAAGCCCAAAACACAGCCCCTTATTAGCACTGTGAAGAAAATTAACTCTTATCACAGCCAAAGGCAGTACAAGAGAATTTGGGAGGAAGAAAACCATAAGGACATCTTTGAAGGCCTTGCACAATATAGTGGTGAGCCTTCCAAGCTGAAAGGTCTGAAAAGTTGGAGACTGGTAAAAGGAGGACAGACTGTGCACACAGAAAGATCTCAGTACAACATCAAGTGGTACAGCTGTTCAGCTGCAGCCGACCCAGCTCTGTTGGGACTAGACACCATCTTACAGAGACAACAGAAAATACATCTGGGCACTGACTGGAGACTGGAGCACTGCTGGCCAGAGACCTTCTTTTCCTTCCTTGTATCCAGGCATGCTCCAGCTACACTGAACCACTGGATCTACCATCTACAAGGTAGTAAAAGATCCCTACTGATACCAGTCATGCAGATAGAGTTAAAACACCTCCAGAGAAGTGGAAAGAAATGACTGAACACAAGTCAGGCCAAGAGGAGGATTTTGCCATTTCTGGTGGTTGTTGTTTCAATGTATTGCAATATTACATTACAGTGCACCATCCAGGAGAGGAGAGAAGGGTCCAGAACTGATCAGAAGAATGTCAAATCCAGCTACACAGAAGTATGTGTGAATCTCTTACGAGTTTTGTAAATATATGTATGTAGGTTTGTGTGCCTTGGATAGCTGGCTGCAAAACTAAATAAAAAAAAAAAAAAAGAGTTCAAAATTCATTCCCAAAATGGTTAGGAGAAGAAACAAACAGCAGATCATGAAATCACAGGCTAGATGAGGGTGGAAGAGACCTCTGGGGATCATCTAGACAAATACCCTTACTCAAAGCAGGGTCATCACCTAGAGCCTGTTGCCCTGGACAATGTCCAGTCAGGTTTTGAACATGTTCAAGTATGAAGACTCCAGAGCCTCTCTGGGCAATGTGTTCTGATGCTCAGTGACCCTTGTCAGTAAGAAAAAGTGGGGGTTTGTGTTCAGAGGGAACCTCCTGTGTTTCAGTTTATACCTACTGACTCTTGTCCTGTCACTGAGCATCACTGAGAAGAGTCTGGCTCCATTTTCTTTACAACCTCCCTTAATGTATATTTATTTATAGACATTAATAAGATCCCTCCTGAGCCTTCTATTTATCAAAATCCTTTATGCAGAAAGGTTTTGTGAGATATAAAATCTATGAAGTTTCCATAAGTCTCCATAAACTCTTCATAAAAGAGCCAGGGAGTGGGGATAGGGAAGTGTTGGATTAGAAGAGGGGAGAAGAAGGGATCTTTGCTAAGACAGCACCTCTGAGCAGCAAATGCATAAAGCAGGACAAGACGAAGTAGAAGTCTCCCTCTGCAATAGAGGAAACTCTGCCTACTTCCCTGGCTGTGGCATCTGCCTTTGCAAACCATGCTTCAATAATACTTCCTGCTCTGTTCAACAACAGTATATTCATGTTCCAGCCCAACAGCCCCTAAGAGATGGAGGCTGGTTTTACCAACACTGTGGGTAGAGAGCAGCAGGACTGCTGGGCCAGTAGTGGATGAGCGGGTGCGCAGGCAGCTCATCTTCCCTGAGCCTCTACCCAGTGCTACCACCAGGACTTCGTGTGCTAGGGAGAAGTTGTCCATGGAAGGGCACATCCAAAAAAAAAAGTGTTGCATTAAAAAAAACTTCTGTGCAGGTGACCATCATGAATTAATTTCACAGTTAATTTTTGCATTAAAAAGGAAGCTTCAGAAGGCTATTTACTGTTATAATGGCTATCATACAATGTATGGAAATCTGTACAATGTGGCATTTCTTTACATGTTTTCCATGCAATTTTTCATGAACTGAAAAATGTGTGGTGGGTTCCTATGCCACTACAGCTTGTTTAAGAAAAAAATCACAGGTCATAACTATCTTACACTGCAGTAATGGAGAAAATTAATTTCCTTTTCTAAAGGTTTTTTAGCTTTCCTAATCCATGTCTGGGACATGGCTTGCAGATGATACCTGTTTCTTCTACCACATCATGGGCAACCACAGGGTTGGGGCAGCACTCCACTCTGGTTCCAGAAATCATTACCAGAATAGGACTTTAGAAGCAGAAAATTCTATTAATAGAATCACTGTAGATTAAATACATAATTGAGCAAAAGCTGTAGTATGTACAAACTTTAATTTCACAAAGATTATTAAAAGATAAAGGCACTATGTCCAGTCCAATAAATACGCTCATTCTGAGAAGTATAATTTTCAGATATGGAAGGACATTAATTTTCTCTGTATTATGCCTGAATCTTTATAGCAAGTAGCAACTGGAGCAAAAATTTATCTCTGCCCTTAGATATCCAACATTTTTAACCTCTGTTGAAAGAAATTATTTCAGATGGGTCACTGCAAGATTTTTCTATGTGGTCATCAAAATAGGTTGGCTATGTTGATTAGTGTTACTGTCATAAAGGTAAAAGGTTGGTTAGAAAATGTAGTTTTTCTGCAGTGTATGCTTATTTTAAATTTTGGGATATAATTGAAGTTTTTGGTTAAAGGTGTATTACAATATTAAAATTTGCAATCAAGCTGGCCATTAAATCATCTCTCTATTTTTTTTCTATTAACAAAATAATATATTAAATAGATATTTTATGTGTTTCTGTGCATAATAGAATATGCATAACAAATTCCTTCCACTTCAGTAAAAGTTTTACAAGGCAGGGATAGAATCCTAGTGTAGTAGGCTGACCCTGGCCAGCAGCCAAGCACCCACACAACTGCTTGCTCACTCCTCCTCCCTCCCCCAGGACGACAGGGGAGAGAATAGAAAGAGCAAAAGCAAGGAAACTCCTGACAGCTGAGATAAAGACAGCTTAATAAGTGAAAGGAAAAAAAAAAAAAAGTGATGCAAAGAGGCAATCACTCTCCAGCTTCCACAAGCAGATCAGTGCCCAGCCAATCTCTAAGCAACGGCCGCCTTGGAAGCCTAAATCCCCAACTTCCATCTTTCTCTACTGCAGTTTTTGTTGCTGAGCATCACATTATATGGTACGGACTATCCCCTTAGCCAGTTCCAGTCAGCTGTCCCAGCTGTATCCCCTTCCAGTTTCTTGCTCACCCCCAGCCTGCTTACTGGGGGAGGGGAGAGGAGGAGCAGAATAGGAAAAAGAGAAAGCCTTGGTGCTGTGTAAGCACTGCTCAGCAATAGCCAAACCATTGTGTGTTATCAGCACTGTTTTAGCCACAAATCCAAAACACAGCACCACACAGGCTGGTGTGAAGAAAGTTAACTCCATCCTAGTCAGACCCAGGACTCCCCCTTTTACTGATCTGAGAATGGAAAGGATTGTAACTACCTCTTCCACAGTCATCTTGCACCTCTAATTGACACTGCGACTCTGGATTTACAGTCTAGGATGGAAAAGTTAGTTAGCCTTCACTTCTGATCTCCTCCATCACCTCAGTGAAAAGAGGGAGACCAGGAGAGGTAGGTAGGAGCACAAGCACATGCACAGAAGGCACAAAGAAATTTTTTATGAATTTTAAATGCTCTGTTTTAGTGATCTGATAACTATGTCACTCATTGATGAATGATGGTTTTGGACCATGCCACCATGATAGTAGTAGGCTACTGAGATGAACAATTTGATCCTTCTTGCTGCCAGTGCCAAAATGAGGTGTTAAGGAAGAGTGTGTTACTTCCAAAAAAACAATGAGATTGGCTTACAAATCATGAGGGTTTTCAACAGCATTGATTTTGCTGATGATGTTATAATTTCACTTCTGGAGTGAAACTGACAACTTCTAATTTGTCTGTGGTCATCTCAGGTTCAAACCTCAACAGTAAAACAATCTTAAAGCATGTAAGTGGCTTCACTATCCATTGCTTTAAGGCTGCTTTGTTTTCCTTCGCTTAGGTGGGGATCTGCCTTGCTGCCTTACTGCATCCCACAGCAAGTAGCCTGTACAGAAAGCTGTCCAAATAATGCTTTTTCCTGCTTCTCCACTGATCGTGACTTCTGTGGTCCTCCACATCTGTTTGTGGCCTGTATTTCCATCTTTCTTGTCACTTGTCACATTCTCCATGTGTGTACCTGTATCTATATCAGTATGTACCCAAGTACATGAAACAGGGGCAGGGTACAGTGGATGTTGGTATACAGTGCTCCCCCAAGCTGCCAGTACTCTCCCAGGCCATGGCTGGGCTACTTAGGGAATTAACACAGACCCAGGGTCTGCTTCCAGAGGGCAGTTTGGATGAGACTGCCCTGCTCATCTGGGTTTGGTGTTCTGGGGAGTTAGAGCAGAAGGAAGATTATAACTATAGGAATGCAAGTGAAGTTGCCCTCACAGATAACAGCTCCTGGCCCATTTTATTCACCAGTCTAGACATTTTCCTGCACTGTGTCAAGGTTTTTTCTTTTATTTCTTGTTGCCTTATGTCCACCACCATTCTTGCTGTCCATGTTCTTGCTCCTTTACATCATCCAGTCCCATCTTCTCTACAGTTATTTGTGTAACCCCCAAATAAATCTCCTCTAAGGCCCTTCTGTCTCCCTGGAAACAGTGGCAACTGATGCTCATTTTACTAGGGCAGCAGCGTGCAGAGTCAGCAGTGCTTGCATCTGACCTCTGAGCAGGGACTGGTCTGAAAATGGGAAATTTTTCAAGACTGAAATAGAAGTATTTTTTGACACTTAAGAGTGGGCAGATTAAAATACATCTCATGAAAAAAACAGAGGAGCTGAGCACACTGATAATCAGTGGAATTTGCCAGCAAGTACCACCTTACCAGCAAGGTAAGGTGGCAGCTCATCTCATCACCCTGATGCCCAGAGAAGTGCCTCACAGGAGGGAAGCCTGAGATGTGATGTCCCTTCAGACCCCCATGCTATGAACTGTCACCTTTCTCTTGGTGACACCCATGCTGGATAGCTGTGTGCTAGAGGGAAAATATGGGAAAACGGTAACGGGCAGGTCCATATTGACACAAGCAGGTGCTATGATGGAGCCCCGGGAAGCTGACCCCAAGTTTCTGTGGGACATTTAATCCCTAAAACAGGATTAAGTAGGGGGAGGGGGACAAGGGTGTAGTGGTGCCAGAGGCCAGGAGAGGGAGTCTGAGCTCAGGAGAAGGAAAGGGAGCGGGGAAGAATCCTCCTCACCTGCTTCCTTGGTGGTGGGGTTGATGGGGCACACGTGGGAGGACAGCAGAGCCGGAGTCAGGTCATTCCCGCAGGGAAAGAGCCTGCCGGTGTGTGACCTTGCACCCTTGCCTACCAGCCAGATCGGTAGGCGTCTGCCTCTCCCCTAAAACCAGAAACATTTGATAAGGGGGTATCATCAGCTAGGCAGTAGTAAGTGGGTTTTACACTCAAGCTATCAATTACTGTGACCATTTTGTTCTGTGAACATCAGGCATGTTGTGTTTGAGTGCATGCATACAAAACTGTGATCTACTGAAAATTTTCAATCTATAAATATTTTATATTCTTATATATATACACATATGTGATTAATTGTACTAGTGACTAAATAAATTATTTTTATCCATTCTTGTGATTCACCAGACATGCACCCTCAGTTTCCTGCTGACATACACAGCTGTAATCAAAATGCCATCCACTCTTTTCCCACCTTTATAATGTGACAAAGATGCAGGCTATGGATATATGTAATTTTTAAACTGCATTTCTTTAATTTTGTGTACCCTAGCTATTAAATAATGCTTAAACACTTCCCACATTGAAAATAATATGCATACTGTGATAACTTTTGAAAAATCAGATGAAGACTAACCAAATCAAACCCCAAAGAACAGCGATTTGTTCATTTGTTTTGTATTTGTCAGGCTGAACTGGTCTCAACAGGCGTATTTTTAAGTGTCTAAAGTAAGTTGAGGCCAGAGTCTGCTTTTGAAAATTCTAAATTGTTTTCAAAACAGATAGCCTACTTCTGTAAAATTTATTTAAAGCCTTGAAATATTCATGCACTGATTTCTGTAACAATTTTCTCTTTTTACTTGTCCTACTATTCTTCTTAAACCCTCAGAGATAATATCTAGAATGTATCCTCCCTCTTTTTCCTGATATCAACACATGGTCCTTTTGAAACTATGAGCAGATTAAAAATCAGTTTTACTGGTGCCTGGGTAAGGGCAGACGAGGGTTAACCAATGAGAAAACAGTCCTAGGACCAATCTGAGAAATAACTGCAACTGGTTTTTAATTATCTTCGTCTTGTCCTGCCACAGACCCCTTGCAAGACAGCCGCCACCTAAATGCCACAAGGATTTCCAAACAACTGTTGTAACACTACCATCACCGATAATGAGTTTGACCTTGCTTCAGTCGCCCTTGTGAAGGTGCTGTGGTTTGTTGTCAGCAGCTCTGACCTGGCTGTGACTGGGTGCTGGGAGGGAGCTCGGCACAGGGTATCTTCCAGAGCCCCCACAGCATCTCGGACAGGCCCCCACTGCTGAGCAGGCTGGAATGATCTGGTCTAAACTTGGCTGAGATGTTTTAGTAGCGTGGTTAAAACATAAAATTATACTGCTGCATTTTGGGGGACTAGGAATCATGATACTTAATACCACATTTCACATTTATTCTTACAGAATAAATGGCCCCAATCAAAATCAGATCTATTCCCTGCAGACTGGGAAATGAGGCACCGAGATATGAAGGAATAATTCAGCTTTCAGACATGCCCACCCCTTCTAAATATGGAAAATAACTCTTAGTTGAAGGCCAGGTGCAGAGAAACAGGTTGTGTTTGCTCCTGGCCTTTGTAGTAGCCAGGTGAGGTCAGCGTGGGGCACAGAAGCATTTTGTGCCTGGTCATATACAGTAGCTTCTTTCATTTCTCCTATATGTATCTTAAGCTGAGGAGGAATGTATTGCATCAAGCTGGATGTCAGCCTTGGAGCAATGTCTCTCTACTGGATTCCCCAGGATTTCTATGACTTTTTTTTCTCTCCAGAAATGCCAGATTTTTCCTGTCCCACACCTTCCCCCCCACACAGCAAGCACAAGGATCAACTGGATTAAATTCCTGTATTTTTGTGGCATCTGACCCCCCATTGCTTATCTTGTGTTTATCTTGGGTCACCTTTGAAAAGTAGTGAGTTTCTAGGAGACTGATATACTTAGGATTTTTCCTTAACCCCATTTTTGTTTAATCTCTGTTTCCTTATCTACAATGTCCTACAGGGCAAACCTCAAAACCCCCAAACTTGTCATTTGCCCACAAGGGGCAGTCTCAGTTAAAAACATGTATTAAACATTCTGTGATTATGATGAATTGTGAAGCTGAGAGCAGACACGTGTGCACACAATGTTTCCATTATGTTGTCCTCTTTAAATTAAAGCTTCTCTCACTGATGAGAATCAATGTCAGTGTCTTTGCTGTTGCAAGAAGAAAGGCAATACTTCACCCAGAAGTATGAAAGTAGTCAATACTTCTAAACAGGAAAAGTTAGAGATAGAGTAAGTATGTAAGTAATACTGAACCTAAGGCAAAGGCACATAGTGCCCACCCACTGTCTGAACATGGATAAAGATGTGATTTTTTCACCTCTGTTACTTTATTGAAAGGACATAAGAGACTTTCATGGGAAGGCAGGCTGAACTGGCTTTACACTCAAAAAGGGACAGAGAAAGAATGAGCAAAGTATATCTGCAGCAGAAAGGAAAACCAAGAAAGAGATAATTACATGAAGTTATCTTTCTCCATTAAATTAAACTTTCACATTTTTTTCTTGAATGACTAATCTCTACAATTTGCTAGATTTTGAGCTGTTATTCTTTTAATACCACAATGTAGTGGTATCTGTTCCTCTCAGTATGTCTATTAAAATTTTTTTTGCCAAGTATATTTAAATCTTTTTTTAATGCAAATACTTTACTTCCAGGTGGAAATGGAAGTATCTACACATGATGTTATGTTTTTCTTCAAAATACATTCTCTAAATTAATTTGCTTAAGCTTAGAGAGAATGTAGAAAAGTAAATCTCAGATTTCTTTCTTTATTGTTATTAATGTTCCAGTTGCTCTGTTAAGTTGAAAAATATCAAATTATAAATGTTTTAAGCTCCCTATGAGTTATGGTGTCTTAAAAAGAAGTTATGACAGTTTAAATTAATTAAATAAAAATAGCAATAGCCATTCCTATGGTGGTACACATGGCAAAAGTTGCTGTATCTATTCTGGAAGGAAGTCAAAAGGCATTTTGCAAGAGCCTAGCAAAGAAGTGTCATAAAGCAGCTCCATGATGCACTTTCCGTCCTATTGTGCAATACAGTATTCTGAGTGCATTTTTTATGGATTTGCTTTAGGAGATGCCATGAACGTTCAGATAAACTTTACACATTTTGTTATACCAAACACAAGTTTGTCTCCAGAAAGTATACTAAACAGATCAGGCTGGAATTTGTAGGGCCTGGTGTGAATGTTAATATTAATCTTTGCTTGTCATATTTTAAATTTTCTAACACAAATTGGAAATTATGGCCATTAACTTTAAAGTCATTTTGCATTTTTATTCCATGTACATTTATAATCCATGGAATTAGGCACTGAAACAAAGGTACTTTAGATATGTTAAATTTATTTTGTTAATACACCAGGTTCTAGTACTCGCATGTGATCTCTCCTTTTCCCCTCACCCCTTCTCTTGCTATTTAGTTTTTCTGCTTTCCTTCTCATCTTCCTTCTTTGCCATGTTTTACTTCTGCTTTCTATGTCTCTCCTCTCTATTCCTTCCTATACTCCTTCCTCTTTCCACCTTCATGTTTTTTTTCTTTCCATATTCCTTCCCATCTCCCTCGTTCCTCATTGTCCTTCTGCATTCTCCATGGTGTTCCTTTTCTTTCCCTGCTTTCTCTCTTGCTCTCCCTTTCCCAAGTTCTCTTTTTCTTTTCATACAAGGTTAAATTACAAGAGGACAGCAGAGTCGGGTGGATATCAGCATCTTTCACTGTGGCTCCATTCCAATGGCAAATACTTACGAGGGTGAACGCTGATACCAATGTTTGTACACAGAGAGCATGTTAAGAAATAACACTGGTACTAAGGTAGATTGTAATTGATGGTTCACAGGTGGATAAGAAAACAGCTTCTCTGACCCAGTAACCTTCTAATTTAGCAGTAAAAGATGATAAGCTTAGAAAGGCACAGGACATGCTGCCTTTATTACATGGGGTTTCTTTGTGATTCCATCACAGATTTAACATGTGATCCTGGGAAAGCCATTCAGTCTCAGTTTCTTCATCTGGAAATGTGAAGATCATGCCTGCCTGCCTTACAAAATACTGTGAAAGGAACATCGGTAATCCATGTCTCAAGCGTGATAGGAGGGTCTATTAGAATTGTGAAGTATTGATATTTATTTTTCTCTTAAATTGAGAATTATATCCATCTCTTGAATACAATGCACACAAGCAAAACAGGCCACTTATTTCCTAATATATCCAAGATAGTCTTATGCGTGTGTAGTACTGCAGTCACTGAGCACCAGTGTGCTTGTAGAGATCAACTTCACTGGCTGTCTGATTTCTGATAATCAGTGCTGTGTAATCTGAACCTCTCCACACCCTGATAACCAGTTCTGGCCTTCTAAGAGCTTCTTAAAGATTTAACTCTCTGCATTGTTGAGACAGCTAGGAAATGTATGAATTACAGTAAAAAATACTCTGTACAGGGTATTTTTTGCTTGGTGTAAGCCTCTCAAGCAGTAGTATCTTTACATACAGACAGAAATACGCAAAAATATAGACTATGTAGAGACAGAGGGATAAACAACTCTGATAGTGAAGTTCTTTGTGTTTCTTAGCTAGTAGTTAACATATAGTGATACCACAGAATTCCTTTTTCCTGTGTTTTTAAGGGCTGAAAACATTGTGTTTCAGTTGCTGACATAATATGTCCCAACTGCTTGATCCTGGGGTTAAATAGCACACTTTCATATATGTTTGGTTCATAGCAGAGTCAGTTCAAGCATTCCCTGACTGGTGTGAATCACAGAGTCACTGGGATCGAAAGGGACCTCTGCTCAAGGCAGGAGCAGAGGTGTGGTCACAGCAGGCTGCTCAGGGCTTCATCAAGTCAGGTCTTGAAAATTTCTAAAGATGAGAACTGTGCAACTGCTCTGGGCAGCCTGTGCCATTGCCTCATTGTCCTCACGGGGAAAAAGGTTTTTTGACATGTTCAGTCTGAACTTTCCTTTTTTCATCTTAAGCCCGTTGCCTTCATCCTCCCACCTTGCACCTCTGTGAAGAGCCTGGGTCCATCTTATTGATGACCTCCTCATAGGTTCTCCAGGCTGAACAAGCCCTGGTCCTGAAGCATCTCCTCACAGGGCAAGTGCTCCAGCTCCTGACTCTCTCAGTGACCTTCTGCTGAACTTACTCTAGTTGATTGATGCATTTCTTGTATTGGAGGCCCAAAACTGGATGCAATACTTACATGCAGCCTAATGAGTGCTGCATAAAATAGGATCATCAGTTCGCTCAACCTACAGGCTGTGCTGCGAATGATACCACTCAGGATGCCATTCCACCAGGGCACATGGGGCTCATGTGCCACTTGCTGTCTGCCATAGCTCCCAGGGCCTCTTCATTATGCCACTCTCCCACCAGTCTGTCCCCAGCCTGCTTTGCCGCCAGTCATTCTTCTCGTCCACTGGCAGGCCTGTGCTGTTCTTACTGAATTTCATAAGTTTCCTGTTGCCCATTCCTCCAGCCTGTGCAGGTCGCTCTGGATGGCAGCCTTGCCTTTGAGCATATGGACTGATCCCCCCAAGTTGGTGTCATCTGCACATCTGATAAGCATGGTGTTGCATCCTCCAGGTTATTGATAAAGATGTTTAAGGTTCCAGGACAGACCCCTGTGGTGCTTTGCTTCTCACTAGCCTCCAGGTAGAGTACAACTCATTAACCACCACTCTCTGAGCCCAACCATCAAACTAATTTCTTTACCCACCCAGTTTTCCACATCTCCAGACTATAACATCCCAAACTGAATGCAAGAATAAGAATACTGTTGCAGAGAGAGCTGAAAGCTTAGCTAGAGTCAATGACACCCATTGGTCTCCTTTGCCCAGTGTTCTTACCAGTTTAGCGTAGCAGGCAGTCAGGGTGGCCAGCTGTGATTCACCCTTAGTCAATCTATGCTGGCTGTTCCCAATAACTTTCTTCCCCATGTGCCCAGGAATGTGCTTATGAGAGCAATCACTCCACAATTTTGTGTAAAAAACCCTCACTTTGTGCTTGTGCAGAACTTATTCTGCTGAACAGTAACCTGGAAATAAATAGTTTTGGTTTTGGCTGGATGACATGTGTAATCCAGTTTGCTGCAGAGCCATGCTTTCACGTGTGCCATGACAACAATGGAGGAGGTGGTAACCAGTTCAGGGCAGGGACGGTGGTGACCGCTTAAACCAGTTTAAGTGGCGCCACTAAATGCATACACTAGTGACATACACTAGATGTTAAAACATGAAATCCCTTAAACCAGACACAAATGCATATGAAGCTTGCTTGTGTGTGACCTTGTAAAACTTTTCTGCAGCTTCCTAGACAAAATAGTTGCATATTCAGGGGGAAGATGACATATTTCCAGCAAATAATTTGTCCCTCGCCTGTTTAGTGCATGCAGTTACAGTAAACAGAGTAGAATTTGCATTTTCTTGCTGTCTTGGTCCATGTTGTACTCTGCCTTCATTTGGTAGGTTATAGTCTCTTCTTAAGTGAAAATGGTATGTAAACAAAAGTTTGGAGGTAAAGGATATTTTAAATATTCTAAATATTTGTCCAGAGTTAAAAAGGAAGCCCACAGCATAACTGTGAAATCTGTGCAAATTTACCATATCATAGTCGTAGTGCCTTAAGGATTACATTTTTTTATAACTGCAGAAACATATGTTCTTCCATTCACTACCTCAGTAAAAGATAAAACAGACAGAAACCCCACCACTATTTGTTTTATAAACAAAATTAAATTTTTAAAGTTAAGGAATTAGAATAAAAATGAGCAAAAGATCTGCCACGCTTACTTTATGCTTCTAAAGTGTATTTACAATTTACTTTGTATTTATAAGAAACAATGACTTAGGAGTGCATTTTGGCATTGTTTTAATTTGAGTAAATGTTCCAGCAACTTTTTTTTTGCATAACATTTACTTCAAATCTCTTTCTTTTGAAAGTGACAAGTGAAGACTGCTAGTGTATGGGTTGACAGAGCTGATGAGGATCACAGTTCCAAGAATGGCATGCAATCCGCTTTTTTCTAAGTCAATTGCAAATAATGTAGCCATGATGCTCTAAGGATATAAATGGTTATAATAAGAAGTATTGTTTCTTTCTACGAACTTATTCCAAAGTAAATAGTTTTCTTTAAAGAAGTATCAGCTTTTACAGCACAGACTAAAAATCCTAAAGGGATGATGGCAGAGATTGCAAGGGAGTAGTGGACAAAAGGCAATACAGCACTTACTCTTTAAGCCTTAGTAGAGAAATCCTAGTGCCCCGTGTGCCCCATGTTGCATGTGTATGCAACATAAACTCCAAAATTAATTTGACATATTTAAATGGTACATTTGAGTTCACTCTGCTAGTTTATGTGAACTCTGTGTGAAGAAATCAAGAGTGTGCTCAGATCATAAACTCAATACCAACCCACTTTAATCCCTGATAACAATTCTGAGTAAGTCCTATTGAACCAGTCTTGTTATGTGATAGCGCTCTATTGCGTTACCCAAACCGTTTATGGTACACATGCTTCCAGATCATCTGTTAACAAACCAGTCAAGTTACTAGTTTCAACAGCTTTGACATCACCTCCAAGCTGCACTCCTACAGGTCTGAACCTGTTGTTTCTTTCAGCAATGCTTGGGAGCCTCCCAGAGTGGGGGTGGTTGTAATCATGCATCCCCACCTCCATTGTACCGCTTGCAGTTTCTTCTTCCACATTTATGTAAGAGAAGTGGTGTGAAAGTGCTAGAGGAGTGGGAGATGATACTTTACAGTTCATAGTGACACATTTGCTAACAAACGCACGTTTGGCACCTGCACTTTTTTTTGCATGGTCCTTCTCGATGCTGTTTTCTATTCCTGATCCCTGCTCTGTAATTCACCAAGTTCTGATGTTAAATGATGTTTCTCATATGTTGTTTGATCAAAAAAAAATTAAATTCAACTTTCTACATTACAACATGTAAGGCATTTAATGCCTTAAACAACTTTTGTAATCTCTCTCTTTGTAGATCAGACCCTTTTTTGCTGCATGTCTCTATACATCAGTCATTGCTGAGCAGAAGAAATGTTAAAATAAAGATGTAGTTACTATTCAGTGGTCTATAGAGAAAAGTAGTGGAGATTTTGTCATAGGAACATGAAGAACTGCACCTAATGAAACCAAAGTTTCTGCTAGACCAAAAATTTATTTCTGACAGTGGTCCATAGGAGAGAAACTTGGAGAAAATGTGTAGGAAATACTGCTCCCTCCTCTTTACAGATTCTTCTCTGTGTTACACAACAGGAGTATGAGAACCAGTGATCATAATTTGAAACAGGAGGTGTTCTGACTGTATATGAGGAGAAGAAAAAAACAGCAAGAAGATAATTAATCATGGAACAGCTTGTCCAGAGAGGTTGTGAACCCTCCCTCACTGGAGATTTTCAAAAAGCCCTGAGCAGCCAATGTTGTATTTGGTGTTGATCCTGCTTTGATCAGGAGTTTGACTAGGTGACCCAGGTCCCTCCAACCTTGGTGATTCACTGATTCTAGAAACCCTATAGGAGTAATTGTCCCTTCTGCAATCAGAGAGCTATCACATCTCTGAGCAGTTCTCACTCTGATTGCATGTGTCTAAATCTGTTCTTCATGAAATGAACAGCTGCAGTTTTGTCTGTTCTAAAGGCAACAGTATTTAGACTATAATTTCATAGAATTTTATTCTGTCTGAGGCCATGATTATTTTTATTCAAACATTGGCTCAAATGCCCCCCTTAGATGCACGGACTGGCAGCTGTAGCTATCAAAAAGAAATCCGTGACATTTTCTTCTGTGGAAATAAGTGCTCTTTATAAAAAGTTTTAATTATGGCCCCACGGGGCAATTCTTTTGAGTATATCTGACGTATTTTATGAGATGCATCTGCTATAGGTATCTGCCCTGCTTTCTACAACAGGAACGTGACATGCCTCTGTTGATGATATGAACATCCTGTTTATCTCTTTATCCACGTGTTCATGGACTTTAGTAACAATAAGAAGTACTTAAGTATTATTAAGTTCATTGCACATTCAAAATAATCTACAAGCTGTTTGAGATTTTTTGTCAATGTGATGCTTTGAATTTCTAGGGCAAGCTAGACATTAACCCTGGGGATTGGTGCCTTGGCAGTTACAGCCATGACCAAAAGTCCTACTCATGAAAAAACATGTGCCCCAGTCAGTAGTTCTGGCAAGGCTAAAACAGAGCACAGTTAATTCGTATGTAAGCACAGGATCTTGTGAATCTCCACTCCATTGGAGACCACTTGAAAACATTTTTGTATTGTGAAGGGACTAACTTAACAAAAGAGTTCTCTTAATATATTGATTTCAGACTCTGTGAGTGAAGATGTGCATTTTTGCCTATTGTTTCTGAAAATAATCCATGAAAGTAATAGCATACAATGCCTGTCAGATCTCAAGGGGTACCAACCCACTGCCAATCCAGGCATACATACTGGTTTTTGTCAAACTTGACCTGAGATAACTAAACTAAAAGATTTCCTGTCATGTTTGATGAACAGGATGCAAAAATCATTTATCCTTTACGATGTCCTAGGAGGCAAAGAAGAAATTTCAGAGACTGTCCAACATGGCTTTGATGAGAAAGCAATTAAAGTCACTGACTGAGCTGTCCACATGTTTAAGTCAGATAACAAAGTAATTGCCTGTAATGGTCCCTGTGCTGAAGGACAATAATCAGAAGATAGATGTGACTGAAATCAAATTTGCTAAGGGAAATTTTATTGACATTTCTAGCAAGTAGCAGTAAGTCAAAAAATAATTTTACTATACACAAGAGTTAAGTAGTCTATGCTATGCTGATTTTTGAAGAGAAAAGGAGAACATAATTCAGTGTCTAGATTTTTTTTTTCATTATAATAACCTGCTATTCATAGTTTACAGGTACTATTGTTGTCTCCTTTGACTTGCAGAGGTTATCACATTGTGCACCACCTATGCACCTCAGCAACTCTACCAACAGCAACTCACTTTGCAAGTACTGCTGATGGGCTTACATCACAGCCTCATCACAGCATACAGTAGTTTTAGGAGCTCATCTCCTCCCTCTCCAAGATGGTTAGAAACTAATTTTAACTACAGATAATTTTGTAATTTGCAGGCAGCGAAGTCAGTTTGACATACTCCTCTTAGCCTGATTGAATTAATTTTTAATGCTTTGGCAGCTTTTCTCCATGCTGCTGTTAAAAGAATTGTAGATAATGACACGACTCACAGCTGATCTCAATCCTTCCTCTAAAGGAAGAAAATAGCAACCCCTACAAAAACTACAGCCAACCTAATACTTTTTGGTCATGAATTGCTTCTTTCCTTCCCCCACTTTTTTGTCAGTTCAAGCTCACATGGTTATTTTGGAATGTAAAGTAACTAAGCATAAATATTCTGGGGTTTTAACTGTATTGGGTTTTCTGGGTATGCTTAAAAGCAAATAACATTTTCCACTTTGTATGTCAATTTTTACAAGATTTGATGGTCTAAGATACATTGTGAAGTTCCTTCACTGTGCTCCATAGATAGGCCCTTTGCCTCTCCAAAAAATACTTCCAGAGGAGTCAGGGTGGCACAGCCTAACTATAAACCATTACTCTTTCCCTTATTGCAGTTTCATGCAGCTGTCATTTGTGACCAACCACTTTAAGCTGTGCAAAGTTGAGCACAATACCTAATCACAGTGTCATCCTTTACCCAAATGGTCCTTGAGCCTTTAAGAAACTCGCAAAGGATGCTGCTCTTTCAGCTCTTGCATCATCTAAGTAATTGATGACCCTTGTCTCAGTCTTCAAGCACCTCTAAACAATGGTTTGCTCTGCTAGGGAAGGAACGGTTACTTCTTCCTATTCTTCCCTCAGAATAAGCTGGAAGAAATGTCTAGTTTTGCTCCTGAAACTTGGTGCATGTTGGAATCATAGTTCTCAGTCAGTGATGTGTCTGTCCTAGGGAAGTTTTTGCTCCTTATTCAAAAAACCACCAAGAGATTTTTCTATGAACCAGGATTTAGCCCTAAATTTCAGGTGCACAGCTGTCATAATTGCTGGACACTAGTGTCACTTTTAAGAGTATCCTGAATTTACATTTTGCAGCAAAAGTAGCACACCTTTAATTGAGCATTAAGTAGATTGCATTTGAAAGAAACAAATCTCACCCCATACTTCACTGCAATATTTTTCAGCAAAGAACCATGCTTAAAGAAATCCACAACCAGCCTTTAATTTGCATGTAAACTAATCACTTGCACCCCTAAGCAGTAGAAAGGCACCCACAACTTTTTATGTCTATTAAGTGATGCTGACAAATTCTGGGCTCGTAAACTTGTCATTCAAATTCAGCCTGTAACCACAAGATAAGTTTTAAAGTAACCTATTTATTCCTGTCCCCTTCTGAAGCTGACCACTCGCACTTGTGCTGGTACATCTGCTTATGGCATTACCTTCTAAACTGGGTAACTTAAGTGATGAAGATTTTTAAACTCCTGTTTTTCTCAAAGGCTTTCTTAATAATAGAGATGTGTCTGAAGATGAGGTGAACCTTAAGACATATGGGGGAGAGAGGAGAGAAAGCAGATAACATTTTAAACCAGTGTTGTTGAATAAAAGGTATGTGGAACCAGATGTTCAGCCATTAAAAACACAGGTTTGGAAAATACAAAACAATTTAAGAAAAATTCATCCCTGGCACTCCATGTGTTATTGGTCAGTTCTTTGTATTAGATGACTATGTCGATCCTTCAAATCTCTTTTTCTCCTTTAAAATCATAGAATGGTTTGGGCTGGAAGGGACCTTAACGATCATCTAGTTCCAACCCGCTGCCATGAGCAAGAACATATTCCATTAGACCAGGCTGCTCAAAGCCCCATCCAGCCTAACCTTGGACACTGCCAGGGAGGGGGCATCCACAACTTCTCTGGGCAACCTGTGCCAGTGCCTCACCACCCTCACAGTAAAGAATTTCTTACTTATATCTAATCTAAATCTACCCCCTTTCAGTTTAAAACCATTACCCCTCATCCTGTCGCTACACTCCCAGATAAAGAGTCCCTCCCCATCTTTTCTGTGGCCCCCTTTAGGTACTGGAAGGCAGCTATAAGGTCTCCCCAGAGCCTTCTCTTCTCTAGACTGAACAACTCCAACTCTCTCAGCCTGTCCTCGTAGGAGAGGTGCTCCAGCCCCCTTATCATCTTTGTGGCCTTCTCTGGACCCGCTCAAGCAGGTCCAATGTCTTTCTTATGCTGGGTGCCCCAGAGATGAACACAGTAGTCAGGGTGAGGTCTTGCAAGAACAGAGTAGAGTTGGAGAATCTCGTCCCTTGACCTGCTGGCCACACTTCTTTTGATGCAGCCCAGGATACAGTTGGCTTTCTGGGCTGCAAGCACATGTTGCTGGCTCACACTCAGTTTTTCATCTACCAATAACCCCAATTACTTCTCCGCAGGGCTGCTCTCAATCCACTCATCACCCAGCCTGTATTTGTGCTTGGGATTGCCCTGACCCACATACAGGATCTTGCCCTTGGCCTTGTTGAACCTCATGAGGTTTGTACGGGCCCACCTCTCCAGCCTGTCATAGTCCCTCTGATGGCATCCCTTCCCTCCAGTGTGTCCACCACACCACACATATTCGTGTCGTTCATGAAATTGCTGAGGGTGCACTCAATCCCACTGTCCATGTCACCATCAAAGATGTTAAACAGCGCCGGTCCCAACACCGACCTCTGAGGAATGCTACTGGTCACTGCTCTCCACTTGGAGATTGAGTCATTGACCACAACACTTTGAGTGTGACTGTCCAGCCAATTCCTTATCCGCTGAGTGGTCCATCTGTCAAATCCATGTCTTTCCAATTTAGAGACAAAGGTGTCATGTGGGACAGCATCAAATGCTTTGCACAAGTCCAGGTAGAAGACATCAGTAGCCTTCAGTTCAGCAAAATCCTTAAATATGTACTTGGCTTTAAGCATTTGAATGCTTTTATCAAAGCCCCTTATAAATAAAAATCACCTCAACCTCAAGTACTTTCCTAAATTTTGGTGTATTTTATTGTTTGAAATTAAGCATTCATCTAGACATTCAGCTGAATCTGGGCCCTCTTAACTGTCATAAAGTCCCTGCTAAGGTATATATAGTTGATAAATGTCCTTAACCACATCTTATGGAAGTAAAGATCATATATATCATATTTTTTCTTGTACAAATGACATTTTTCAAGATAGCTGTTCAGAAACTTTAACCCCGAGAAAGCAGACTGTGTATGTCTTGCAGATAATGGTGGCCTCTAATCACTGAAATTAAATAGCTGAAGCCCCAGAAGATGCTTCACACTGAGATCCGGAGACAGCAACACATTAATTCTTTTCAAAGCATTTTTATATTTGGTATTTGCTCAAAGTAGGAAAGTGAAAGCAATTGTTAACTAAAATTAATTTTTCAGGCCAGTATCTCAAAATACTTGTGCCAGTTTAAAGTTACACTACCGATGAAATGGTCAGTCCTCCCATCCTCCTCTTGGCAGACTTTTTCTACCTTTCCATTGTCTAGTGGTAGGACTTTTTGGGCCACAGACATCCTGCTGAAACTAATCCTATACATAAACAAAATGTTGACGTTTCAACCAGATCATCTTGCCAAACCACCAACTGCAAAGCTGCACAAGTGCTGCTGCTGGCACAAGGTATATGCAAGAGTGAACATGATGGAGTGTGAGCCAGGGAGCTCTGTGGAGAAGTGAAGAGGTGGACTGGAAGACCTAACTCCTGTTTTCCTGGAGGAGAAACTGCCACTGTCCACCCAAAAAGCCTTGTTTAGTTGTAAAGCTGTTAAATTGCAGGTTCACTTATAGAAGGTCAAAGATAAAAGTACAGTGAGAATATTGAATGTGCCTGAATGAATGAAACCAAATGCTTATGTCTTAGAAATTATTTGTCCAACTTTACTGTCATTATGAAAAATAAAAAAATATTCAGTCTTCAGCAACAGCTCTTTACAAGGTTAGGACAGGAACTTGTTTACTGTTTCTGATATCTAGAGAGGGTGGAGGAAATGCTGAGATAAAATCAAATTCATTGCTTGTATTACATTTTTTCCTCTAGCCTTTTCATACAAGAAAAAATTGTTTTCAGTGCAAAATTCATATATATAATTTTCAGTGTGAGCTATTCATTAACAGAAAGAAAGCTTTGACTGGTACAGCCAATCATCAAATGGGCTAAAAGTATATAATTTTATGTTGTTTGAAGATAGGTCTGGTCTGAACAGGAGACTGTCTTTATTTTAGTCTCAGTGAGTAATGATTTAGCTTCACTGATCTTAGATGCTTAAAATCTAAATCCAAACATTTTATTGTGTTCCACTTTTATTTTAGTCCCACTTTGAGTGACCTGAATCAGGGAACAGAATAATGCAGAGTTAAGTATAATAGTTCCAAAATGTCTGATTTTCAGTGTAGTCTCAGACTCTGAGTCACTGCAAGACCTCATGCTCATTTTCTAACCTTCTCCCTACCTTGTTTGCACCTCAGATAAAATTAAGACAGTACATTTCCTTACCAAAACCTGCACAGTACTCTCATCTCAGCAGTGACTGAGCAAATGACCGTACTTCACAGAGGCTCAGCAAAGATTGCTGATTTTTGTACAGCACTTTGAAGATTAAAATGATTTGTTAAGTTGTAAGGCACAGTGTAGGCATCTTGTTCCAAATGGTTAGTTCACCAAAACAAAATTAAAAACCTCCAAACCAGCCACATTGCTCTTGGTGTTCTGCAGACTCCTGCTACTTGCTGTCCTGACTGCAGGGACCCATCTCAGCCTCATCCGCTTGAGAATACCGGTTTCTTCAAAGTTCCTAAGCCCAGGAGGTTTTGTAACTCAGCTCTTTCCTCAGCATTTCCAAATGGTTCAACCAGTATGCAGGAAGCTAGGGATTGCTTCTTAAACATCTACCTCACCTCATTTCATATCTCACCTAAACCAACAGCAAGGAATCCATCTCAGCACTGGGGATTAGACTGCAACAAGCAGCATCACAAGGGCTGAGTTTCTGGTGTCTGTGGGTGAAGTTATCAATATAGTGTGATCTGTGCTTTCTAGCAGACCTAATTTCCTTATTTAAAAGGATGGTGCCAAGTAATAAGTGATAGGACAAAAGGGAATGGCCTCAAATTGCACCAGAGAAGGTTTAGACTGGATATTAGGAAGCATTTCTTTACAGAACAGGTTGTTGGGTGTTGGAATGGGCTGCCCAGGGAGGTGGTGGAGTCCCCATCGCTGGAGGTGTTTAAGAGTCGGGTCGACATAGCCCTTAGGGATATGGTGTAGTTGGGAACTGTCAGTGTTAGGCTAATGGTTGGGCTGGATGATCTTCAATGTCTTTTTCAACCTAGACCATTCTGTGCCCTCCCTAGCCTAACCACTTTTCATCTTAGATCTACATAGCAGTCCCCAGTGTTTTAGGCAATAGCGTGAGCTTTGCAGTCTTTTTTTGCCTGACAGCTGAGGTAGTCGCCTGGCAGCTTCTTCAAATTGAAATATTTTTTATTGGTTTGGGTACAGAGCAAACAGAGGGAGAATAGACCCTACTTAAATGATGGTCCTTGTAAGCTTCTACATCCAGGCAAGTCACCTGCTTCACTGTGCTTGGAGAAGTCAATACTGTCACCTGCTCTCCCTCTCTCTCAGAGATGACAATGTTGCTGCTATTGCAGCATCTACCCTCCCCAGCTTTTTAGGAGTTTCTCTAGCTATTTAAGATTTTAAAACTCTGGCATAAGTCATGAGTCCTCCAGATACCTGTAGCCATAATCCATGAATCCAGTATCTTCACCTGCTTCATTTTAGGAATGATATCCTCCTATATTTGCTTTTCATCCACAATAATTATGCATAGCTATTTCTTATTACCTCCAGTCTACATTCAGGGAAGATTATTTCAGCTAAATAAAGTGAATATTCCATTTTCGTCTGGCACAACGTCTAAACCAGGATGCCTTTCCTGAGTCAGCAATGTCTACCTAGAATATCTCTAAGGTCTTAAATTTTATATTTTATTTCACTCAAATACCATGGCTGCTTTATGTATTTTGAAATTGGGAGAATAATAGAACTGATGAGTATATGAGCTACGCTGTGATTTTTTTCCTTGGATAGCTCTTTCACCGTCTTTAGCTTTACTGACAATGAAAATCCATGTTCACTGAGTTTAAAATTCATATCTGAAGTGTCTCTCTGTCCACTCTTCTTTTTCATCCTATGCTAAATGTGAGCATGCTACTGTCTTTTGAAGATCCTTATCTTTTATTTGAAAGGCTTTTGTAGTCTTGAATACTTGGGAGGATTAATAAACTCCTTGTTCATTCTTAAAGATGGCATTTTTAAGAGGTGTGAGAGACAGGTGAGGGAAGACAAGACCTTTCTGACATCAGGAGGGCACCAGCAGCCTTTCTAATGCTGTAGCCTGATAAAAGTAAACATAAAATAAGAATTTATCAGGTTGTGGACAGTATCAAGAAATCGTTTGAAATTTATTTAGATGTGCAGATGAATCTTACCCTAAATCAAATGTAAATGACATAACTTTTGATGAGTAACTTATTGGTATAAATGAATCTCTTAGGCTTTTATTAGAAACTCCTAATATCTGTGGTGACCCTTATGTGACTGCAAACTGTTAAGTCTGTCTAAAGAGCCTGGTTAATGACGGTATTATCAGCACTATCAAAGAAGCTCTTAGAAATGAGCCTAACATTCCTTTTAAAAATATACTAGAGAGATTGAATGCTACCTTTAAATGATGTAACTTCTGTTTAGCAATTCCAAGCATTCCATCTGGTTGTATAAGTCCTCTTAACAGCTGTAGTGATGAATCAATTAATGGCATGCTTATCTAATCCACTCTCAACAGATGCATTTGAACAGTTTCACATCCATACTGTGCATAGGTGCACTACCTGTGTTTACATAATCAGGGTCTGAGAAAATCAAGGCAGCTTCTCTTGTTGCCTTTCCAGAGCTCAGAATGGCATCTCTAACCCACAGCAGGAAAAGTGCAGAGGAATGGGAGCAAGGAGAACTAGTCAGTGCACACACACACTCATGGTAAACTGGCAAGTCTTTATGGCCTTGTTGACTGAGCTCAAGTGCAATACCCATTTGTACCAGTTTAATACCTAACATGATATTAATATAAAGCCTTGCTGTTAAAGGGGCTTTCTGGTGCTGGATGAATGCCCAAAGGCTTACCCCAGCCACTCAGCATGTTGCCCCAGTATCACAGTGACGTGCAAGAAACTGGACAAGAGTGTGAGCAAGACAAGAAGAGACAAGGTTGTTCTGTCTTCTGTTTGTGGAAAGTGGAAAATGGTTAATTGCCACAGTTGATAATCAAGTATTCATCAAATTTATGAACCAAAATCATGCTGTGTGCTCACTGTATTCTTAACTACTTCCATAAAGAAATTGTAGTTGTAGCAGGGCTTTCTAGAGGAGCCTGAAATAATTTGTTTGAAGTTACACTGAATAATACTATAACTGCATAATGTTAGAACATTTTAATATATATGGAGAAATATCATGCCTACATTTCAAATATTTTTTCTACTAAACTTTCATAAGTTAGGAAAAGCCCTTTTGACGTCTCTTTACAGGCCCATATTTCAGCTTAATTGAAATACTTGCAGAAAAGTGAGACCAAAACTTTAGCATTGAGGCATTCAAGAATATGTTACTTTTCATAGCACCTTTAAACTGCTTCTATATCTGACCTAGTTTGGCCCTCTATAGCTTATAAAGTCCTCAGAGGCAAGTAAGAGAAAGATCTAATCTCTAAGTAGGCTGTGAATGAATCATTTCCGATAAAAATTCTTTTTAATTATTACACTGGCACACGTTAAGTAATATTATTAATATTTATATTTCTTATTTAATTAGAAAATGTAAGTATTCTTACATAAGAACTAAAGGTCCTGAAATCCTTTGCAATAGAAACGTATCAGTCTAAGCTATTAACTGGTTTTGGTTAAGACTTGGATCAAGAATATGTTGTGCATCCCATTAAGGAGTATGTAGTAGGTCTTCTTGCACCTGTACCTAGTTTCTTACAGTGCTACCTAGCAAATCTACATTTTTAGCTCAGGCTGTAGTGTGTTCATTTTTTTTAGCATAGAGGTCCCCAGTTTAATCCTTCAAGTTTTGGCCAGTATGGATATGCTTATGGCAATATCAAAAGACTTCAGCTACATAGTGCTTCAGGGATAGATGCTACATAAAATGTTACCATTATGAAACGCAGTTTATACTTACTTCAGAAACTATACCCAACATAAAAACGTAAACATACCCATGCACAAATCCAGCAGAAAACCCTCAGGTGAATGCTTTCTAATTCTGCTCACTAAAAAGTGATAATAAGTTTTCAGACTCTAGGTTCTCTCACTGAATATACCTTACCACAGATATGCCTGTCAGCTAATAAAAAGAAGCTGTTAGTTTAAGCATACATTTTCCAGACCCTGATGGCTCTCTGATAGCCAGGGTCTAAATCAAGCTGAGCTTTGTGCTGTGCTTGTGTAAACCTTAATGTTTAATTAAGCAACTGGACCAGAGAACATCCGCATCATACAAAAGCTGTATTACTCCTTTTAAATGCTTATCTGGTAGCTAAAGAACACTTAGGGGCTTGTGAATAAAAGACACATTGGAATTAGAAAATTCACCAGCTGTTCATAAGGAATCTTAAAGTTATTGCATGCTTATTACTCTTTGCAGGTAACCCTTCTTATCTAAGGAGCCATTTGGCTGTTAAAATTTTGCAGGACTTCAAGAATATATTAATCCAGAACAGAGAACAGTAATACAAACTGCCACTATAGTATTTTGTTTTTCACAGATATATTTTTTATGCTTTTAGCTGGGACAACCCCAGGATGAATATCAGCTCCAATTTCCATTTAGTATTCCCAGTGAATAATACTTACAATCAAGATACACTATAATGCTTTTGCTACCAGGGCCTATGTTGTATTTTGGGCAGCAGAGGAAGAGTTTTCTCTGAGATTATGTTTTTTGATAATCTAGTTAATTCAGAATACCCCAAGTTCGCTGGCCATAAAGCAGAACTACAAAGTTTATCTGTTTATCAAAGTCATATTCTTGGGAAATTATTGCAATGGCAAATAGGAACACTTTTTCTATGGCTAATGCTTCAGTAGTATGGTGTTATCTTGAACATTTCTACAACACATTACTGTCTTTTATTCTTCCTCGTGGACCTGCAGATGAATAGTCAGAGGACATAACTGCATCAGCAGTTCACAACATCAGGAATAGTTTCTTTTGATGTTCACAGACAGACTGACTTAGAAGACTGGTCCAAGTGGTCATTAGCTGGGTTTTCCTCATATAGTTATTTTGTGGATTAGATATCTCAGATCTATACTGTCCTAAAGACAGCACTGAAAAGACACGTCATTGAGTCAACTTTTGAGTGTATCGATGCATGTTCTAGAATGTTTTTCACCTACCAGACTGTGAAGACCATGTACCTATGGTTGTTGGAGAGTGTCAGTGCTTCACCTGAAAGGGAATGGATTAGGCTGTTCAGCTTTGCACAAAATCTCTTTATACTTCATGATGAAAGTCTTGACTATTCTCTTAATTGCTCATCCTCCATTTTTTTATGGAGGCTTTTTGAAAGGAGTTGCCAGGGTAGTTTTGCTTTTGGTTTTCATCAGCTTCTCTGATTGGAATCTGAATGTGGAAAAGATGTTGCATGACCTGTTCACTCATTCCTGTGAACAGGAGGAACAAGTTACAAACTCTGAATCTTCTAGATCTGTGGGAAGCTGTGAACTATTATTATGAAAGAGACATTGCAGGTCCTAACAGGGTGGGTGATACGGTCCTTATATTGTTCTGGTTTTGTCCTCTGGCAGGACCTAATGAGTAGCTGTGGGTAATTGCTTTCCTGTCATGAGGCCTGTTTAATATGGGTTATGAGTAGATGTGATGGACTCCCAGCTGTGTGGTGTTCTGTAGGAGGGATGTTATGAACCAGTCCAGACTAAAAGGTGATAAAGCCGGCAGAGATAGCAAGGGATCATACTGATATCAGCAAGTAAGGATGACATGATTTATATCACAGGTGTATATACTGGCCTCCTTCTGCTCTGGCTACCTATAAATAAATACAATTTCTTCCACTTTTACGTGGCCACATCAGTGAAATCTCTTGCTGTCATTGCAGAATTCAGTCTCTCACTTTCTTGCTCACCACACAGCAGGCACAGATACCAAAATAATTCAGGAAACAAGACTTTTCCATGTTCTCTCTTTCAAGTAACATGCCAGAACAACAGCTGTTATCACTTCTAAGATGAGTAGTTTAGTGCAACCCATTTCTTACTGTTGCAGCTGGTATTGCCGAAGCACTGCAACTCCGTTGACATGAGTAGGTGCATTCAGCCAAATACTTTCCATTATGAACTTCTGAGCTCTTGACTGTCTCCTGCATGATCCAATAAGGCCTGTATTAGTTATCTTACAAAGTCTCTGGAAAGCTCATGTTTAGCATAAAGTATTTATAGAGGAAGCTAGGTGTAGTGCCTAGGATTTTTTTTAATTTCTTATTTCTCAGATAATTTATTGCTGGGGGGGACGCATTAGACTGATTGTGAAATTAAATGGTATGAAAATACCCAGACCATGGGACAGAAACGTATTTGTGAATCTAAATAATGCAATAATTAATGTCTTCATATTAAAGCAACGAATCCTACATATATTTTTGATACAAACATATCGTATCGACTGACTGAAAGATATATTTATGACCCATGAATCAGAGTTAGGCTGGCCATCAACTACTGGCAAACAAGGAAGCAGAAGAGAACTAACCTTTCTACAAGACACCATTAGTGAAATTATATTGAATGTGTCAGGACTTGTCTAGTAAAGGATCTAAACCCGCCTTAGAACAAAGGCTCCAATTGCCACACTCAGCCACTATAAAGAAAGTAGATCAGAAACATGGCATTTCCTCTGCTGAAGAATTGTATTTCTTTATAAGAATAAAATTGGTGTTGAGCAAGTGGCTGCCATAACTAAGGTGAGTATTATATTCCATTCAAATAGCAAATCATTCAGACTCCAAACAATGGAAATTAATAACATAGATTCTTCCAAGTTGAGGGTTCTGGGTTTTTTTCCTGAGTTACAGACAAGGTTTACTGAGATAAACTTTTTTGAGTGTTCATTACTATGTGCTCTAACAGTACAACGTACTGAGTACATATATTCTCTGTACATATTTTCAGCTGGCAGTGTATACTACAGTGTACCTTGCTCTTATTGCAGAATGTCACTTGTGATGAAGTTCTGCAAAATAACGCAAGGAAGGCACAAGCTGGCAATCATTACCAAGAAAACAGTGACAGTTTCAGTCCCTATGATATATGCATACACAGCCCCTCTGCACCGCAGTGGGGAAATTTTCAATACAACCCATATAAATACATGCATGGAACTGCTACAGGAAAATAAAAACTGGTTGCATGGGCCCTAATGCTAAAGTACATGTCACCAATGCTTTCCAAAGCCAATTGGAACTGCTGGTACAGAATATAATACCGTAACAGCTCTAGGGCAAACACTTTTAAAAAATTGCCTAATTGCCAGAATTGGTTCTAGGGCAATTGTGCAAGTAAGCAGCATTTAGGGACTTTGAGGGCAGCAGGTCCTGTATGCATCCTGTTGACTTCACCATGTTCTTCAGTCAATTCAACATAATTGCTCCTTTTACAGGCAGACTTCAGGTCGCTTTTCTTATTATTTTCTGGAGGGAGCAGAAAAATGTAATCTAGTAATAAAAGAAGTTCAGGTAAGCAGGCCTAATAGCTTCTTTTTGCTTTCTGTGCAAGCCTGTTGCAAAAGTACATGTTCAAATTATGTGTTTCTTTCTAACAGTTTTCTTAACTTCTTTGATTCTTCCTATAAAAGACATCAGCAAGCCTGATGCCTCAAACTTCATTGGCTCATAAGCAGAGGTACTGAGCAATACTGAGCAACAGGTATGTTGCAGGCTTCCATTTTATTATTTTATTTCTGTGTCTGTAAGAAATACATGGGGGTCTACCGGCTTAAAAAGACCTGATTCTCTTCCACTATCTTCCCCCATCAACAGGATGTGTCTCATGTATTGGTTTATGCTGTGAGAATTGTACAGACTCAGAAAGTGAGAATAAAGTAAGAAAAGTCTCACATTAAAGCTTGTGCTGCTCCTGCCAGAAGTTCAGTTCAGATGAGTTAGAAAGTAACTTGCTCTTGTTTGAGGCTGACATTTTGTTCTCCACAATCTCAGTTATTTATAGTTATTTCTAAAGTTCCTAATCCCTATAGTTATGAATTAAATTATAACAACTCTAGATCAAGAAAGTGATGTGTGCTTGTGTTTGTGGAAAGTCTGAATAAATGATGTTGAGCACTGTGAAGTATCTCCTTTGTGCCAGTGCTCTCAGGAATTCAGTGGCAGTTACTGAACTGAGACCGCTCTCTTAACTATTGCACTGCTGATTACAGTGTATAAAAATTAAAATTACTAAATACATAGAAAAAAAATGTTATACATGCAGACATTTTGTTTTGCTCTCATCCTTAAGGAATTTACTGAAAAGCTGTATCATTTTGTCCCTCATCTTTGTGACTGGAACAGCCCACTATGCAGCAGGAAAAACCTAACTTTGGCTTTTGTCCACCCTCCACCAGGGATGAGTCAATCCTACAGTGATTGATTCAGCTCTGCAGTCTCTTCTTAGTCCTAGTGGTAGCATCTCTGCTCTTCTCCAGAGGACAAAAGTCGATATGTTATTACATTGAAGACATTGAACCTATATGGGCCATGTTTTCAGCCTTTTCTGAAAACTGAAAGCTAAAATTACGTGTATCGGATAAGAACCTGTGACTTCAATGAGGAGTGACCAGCAGTTTTCTGCTTCTTTTGGTACAAGGTCTAATGAGTAAGAAGGGAGGTTAGCAGATTGTAAATTCAGAATGAATAAACAGATCTGGCTTTTCATAGAGGGTATAAAAGCATTTAGCTCTTTGCTAGAGGATGTTCTGGGTGATAAGTGTTATGCAAGTCCAAAGAGAAGCTGGGATCAGTCATGGAAGAGAAAGAGAATTGAAGATAGTTAAAACATAAATCTACATTTGGGAAAAGAGGAGAGTATGGCTGTTCTGTTTGTGTATTTTTCCCCAGGTGACTGATCTGGGCTATTGCCAGAGATGGGAGGCTCCATGCACTTTTGCCTGAGCCAGTGTGGCAACTCCTATCTTAATCTTTCTTCATTGGTATTTGAGAGAGGTTTTATCTTTTGCTTTGCTATTAATAAAAAATAACGAGTCATCACCACTATTCTTTGTAGGTAATCAGGTACTTTAAAAGACTCTAACAAGGTGAGAAATTATCACAAGATGGTGTCTGTGTCTGCTGAATCAGACATGTAAATCTTGCACCATTTCTAATACTTCTATCAATTAAACAAGCAAATATCCACTCCTGCAAGACTCGTCAGTGTTTATAGCCTCTCAACAGCAAGGCCGAGGTTTCCATCACCCTAATTCCCCTGCTTAAAGGATGGTATGGACTTCTGCAGAAATTACATCAGCCACCTGAAACTTATCCCAACCCTAACAATGGTCCTATCAGGACCATTATCTTTGAGGATGCTCCTTCAACACCATCGTGGAGTCAGTCACACTCGTGTAAAGCCAGGTGAGCCAACATAGCCTGCCAGAAGGGTGGAGGGACATGGATACACAGGGAAATGGTGCTGCAGAGCTGCACAGCCTCAGTCATATCCTGCAACATAGGACGACACATCATACTGGCTGGTCTGAAGAGAAGATGATAGAGATAGCTTCACTGGTAAGCCTGTATCTGCCTGTATGCAGTTAGCTGGTTCTTCTGGTTTAGTCTGCACGAGGCAGAATATCTCCCTTTTGAATTTACTTTCTCTTTTAGTAACCCTTAAGGGCAACATTGTCTTTCAAGGCTTATTTTTGTCAAGACATTTTTATTTTTAGTCTGTTTACAAAAACACCCTAAAAGGAAAAAAAAAAAAGTGTGTAGATTTAAACATGAGTGAGTGTTTTTTCCTTAGGTTTTTTTTTAGTTAATATCTTCAGCAATCAGATACTATTGCTATTATATTTCTCTATAACAAGCAAGTTGAACAATCTGGCTTTGCAGAGTTAAGATGGCGTGGACAGGTTGTTTGCCTCTCTGAATTGTACTTTTGTGACCATCACGACGCATTTCTGTGAAAAAGAATATCACATATTCTCAAGCATATGGTCATTAAGGACAGCTTCTCGTATCCTTTCAGTGATCTTGAGTAGTGCTGCCACTGTGAGAACAGAACAATGCTATCTAGCATGAATAGGGATATATAAATGCTGCCCTACAGCTTTTTCTCTTTCATTCCCTGGAGATTAACAAAGCCATGTGTTTTTACCTTGGACTGCATGTGACTGCTACTGTCATTTATACCATATCTGCTGGGTGGGGGGGTTTTACTTCATTGTATTCTTATCTTTTTGCCTCCATGGAATACACTTTCTCAAATATTAGGGCACTGCATGCATTTGACTTTTTTTATGGGCTTAAGGGGAAAAGTATGATGCTTTCTTTAAAATATTCTTGACCCCAAAAATATTTGTTCTTCTTAGCAAGAGAAAATAAGAGCCTTGTAGAAAAAGAAGGACCTGAGACATGGGAAAATAAATACGCTTGCAGCTTTCCCAGAGGTCATTCTGTTGGTTTGGACAGTTGCAGTTTCATAGAAATTAAGGTCCAACTGTCTGTATATCCCTGTCCATTAAGTTTTACCTAGATATCTTATACCAAGCACAAAGATTTGAGTCAAATTGCTTTTCATTTCTAAAAAAACCTAACCTGGCTACATGGAGAGAATGAGATTAACTGATGGTGTATCAGTGCCCAAAGTATCAAAAAAACTGCTTGAGCAAGCTTCATTTCAAAGGAATTTATGTATGTCTCAGTTTTTAATTTATAAAATCAGAATAGAAACAATACTACTTTACAAGGGTGTTTGAGGTTCAACCATGAATATTGAGAACACTTTAACTGAGAGAGTTGTTTGATAGTGGAGGCTCTATTAGCTGGAAGAGGAGTGCATCACAAACTGGATTTACTGACACTCAGCTCATATTTGCTTAGGAGATTGTCTCAGGACAGATGAGTGTGAGACATGTTTATTTTAAGTCTGCACTAAATTAGACCTTGAAAATCTTTTGGAGAATTTTTGCATGCTTGTCTACGGTGACTGTGCTAGATGCCTTATATTTTTTAATTAACACTGTATTTAAAACCTCTTTATAATAAATATACTTACATACTAATATAAATAATTGATTACTTGGAATAAATATTCATGATCTCGGGCATAAAACTCACTCTGGATCAAGTCAGTTGTGATCCTACCCCTGGTCTTAACATCCATATCATTGACCTTCCTACAATACCCTGCAGATTTTCCATCCTAGCATTTCAAGATGTGAATTTTCATCCAAATAAGCAGTTGTCTCCTTTCCTGACATACCCACAGCTCTTCCTCTCTGGTATTGTCTGCAGCCAGTTGGTATCCACAGGATGTCAGAGCACATCACGGCTGAGGAGGGTTAACCTTTCAAAACTGTTTACCTCCATATGTGACCAGTTTTTGCAGCACTGCAGTATTGTGGCACAACCTCTAAGTATAGCCTTTAGATGGGTTTCTAGGAACACTGACTTATAAATAAATACAGTTGACAGTCTGCTGATCAAAAGCCTATATTTACCACAGAGAAGTTGACATGGTGTCAGGTAGGATTTGACAATTAACCTTGAAAATTCCTGAAGTATGTTCAACGTCCTTTGAAATTTTTCGGAGTAAAACTAAATCTTTTTAAAAATATATACTTATGGCACAGCTTTGGATTGCAGAAGATAATCACAAACAGTAAGGGGGCAATAATAATTTCATCTGTCAGAATCATGGGTAGGAGTTTTAAATGTTTTCTGGGTTTGCTATTTGATGTTTCAGCTGGCTTCACCTTAGTGAAGCAGTTTGCTATACTGCCACTTCTTCTGTTCCCCTGTATTAATTCAGAGGAAAAGTTGGCCTTGTCTGCTTGGTTTTTTCTATACTAGCTGTCCTTGCCAGTAATATATCTGGTCAGATGGGGGATTGTGTGGTGTTTTGGGCAAAATGACCCTGTGAAGGTATGCCAGAATGATACCTACACTGTACTCTGAATACAGGGTGAATGACTTCCTGTTTGCATTGGCCTGGATTTCATGGTTGGTAGTTCTATTTGTCTACACCCATGGCTAGTTAGCATGAAACACTTGTGCACTTGATGGCAAACAGAATGAATTCTTGTGTGACTGTGCTCAGGTCTTCAGTAGTTGGAAAGAGTCCTTGCATCCATCCATGCTCACTTTGCAGGGTTTAGTGAAAACCATGGACTGTTGCAAGGAATTAGCAATTTATCAAAGGAGTCTTGCTCTAGAAATATATTGGCCTCTGAATGATGATCTGTTTTCCCTCCTGGAAGGTTGTTCTAATGGTGCTTTTACCTTATCTTGGATTTTTCACTGATTTCTGTTGTTGTTTAAGTAAGAGCTTCAGCACAGAGGAAAAGCAAGTTGTAACTACATGACTGACCAAAGGCAGAAAAGGATATACAAGTATCTTAGCTAGACAGAGCCTCTTTGTCTGCACCTGGAAACAGCAGAGAAAGGCTGAGCATTTAAAAGTTAGCAGAAGAAAATTACTGTTGAAAACATAGTTCAAGTCTTGGGGAAAGTGTAATTTTCCCAGACAGGCAATGAATATGTCCTCAGCAAGGGTCCAGGTCAATGTGCCCTCAGGTTACATTTCCCAAACTGTAACTGAATTGGAACTGGCACTGAGGATTCAATGTAAGGGCTTATTTTGAGCTGTAGGAGGGGTCTTATAGAAAAATAATATCAATGTTATTTTTAAATACGAAGATCTTATCCCATATGATTTCATCTGAAGTGCTTTAATGTCCGATTCCCACTGACATCAGGGGGGTTAAGTACCTAAATATATTGCCAAAGTTCCAAGTTTAAGATACTTTTGAAACTGGAACTAGGACTTTACACAAATTTCAACTAAAATCTTTCTTATGATGGATTTAACATGACTCATATCCTACTGTGTTATGTGTTGCCTTTGCACCTTGTTGTACCATGGGTCACCATTCAGAAAACAAAAGTAAGAAGTTTTACCCCTAAAGTGAAATGTTGGCATGTACAGTCAGCACAAGAAAGAGAATTGTATTAAGAAACAGCTCTTTATGTTCCTTTGTAGTACCCTTTTCCTCCCATGTGACTATATGCCTGTACTGAAAGCTGTTCTGGAGAGCCTTATTTTTCTTCATAGAAAGAATCGCAGGTGTTTTCTAGTTCCTTACAATGCATTAAACCTTTGCTCCACTTCTTTCCTCCCTCCCTCACCCTTTTCTCTCTCAAACTTTTAGCTTAGGTGGTTTTCTGGGGCTTTGATGCTTTGTAACTGAGGGAAGAGCCTTGCATTGCTTGACAGGCTGACCTATTTCACAAACACAGGCAATCACTCCCACCACAGAGCAGCTCTTCATTCGAAGGCAAGGACTTCAGGCCAGCTCTCCAGTGTGCAACAGTCCCCTGATGCTCTGGAAGGCGAGTCACTGTTCCCTCCCGTGCAGAGAGCATGGCCCCAGGAAATGTGACGTGGCTACACTCCTCCAAAGCTCATCAGCTGAATCAATAGTCCTTTAAAACTGTCAGCAGTAAAGGCAAATGACAGCCACCTTCAAGCTGCTTTAATTTATACCAGGCTAACATATTGGCAAACTTCCTCATTCCACCCTCCAGCTACTTTGAGGGCCAAGGACCTACATTTCCTATGATAAATATGTGTGATTATTTAAGCATTTGTCTTCTAAGGTGCAAAGGGTTCTTTGATTAATTTAATCCCAGGAAAGCAAAAATGAGCAAACTAATTATACAAGCAATTTATTTAATTAATTGGCATTTTAGCCAAGGTATGTGGTTTTTTGTCTTTCAGGATGTAAAGACATCCTGTGCTGTGCTGTGGATGCCTGCTGCATGCAGCCCACCTGGATTGGCATCCCATTTTTCCTCAGTTCTGTTATCATTCATGCCTTATAAAGTCATTTATTATACAAATTGGCTACTTCAATTCCTTTTTCTGGATGGTGTTTGCATTTTTAAAATGCAGTGTGGGGTGTTCGCTTATTAGTCAGTTTTCTTTAGCTGTCACTCAAAGTGACTGCACGACTTGATTCCCTGCTGGTTAAAAAAAAAATTAACAGAGAGGCTGCCAGTCAAGTTTACCAAACAGTCCAACAACAGAGAAACTGCAAGCCCAGAATACTCTCCCAGTTTCTGTAATTATACACTGTGCAGAGTAATAATTGTATGAAAGCCTGGCATTCATTATGTGAGCTTAAGTGCTCACATTCTAGACTTCTATTTTCAGGACATTATTACCAGGCAGCAATAATTCTGTTCAGGTTGGTGATACCTAATGTATATTAGCTTTTATAGAGTTAGGGAAATTTGTTAATATTCTACTTACAAATATGATAATAAAATTGCTGCTTGATTTCAGTTCTAAATATACAAACGCATTTTTTAAAGACGAGTGGCAAATCTTTGCCTCCATTTATCTTCAGTATTTCAGAAAATATGGATTTAAGCCAATATCCTTATTTAGCCAGAGCTGCTATTAGATTGCTATTTAAACAGCAGTGTATATACCCTATGGCAACAAGTACAGAAGTACCAGATGTGACCGTGCTGGAATGCACCATTGGCCAGAAATAATAAATTCAAGTCACAGTGTTTGATTGAATAATTGTACTAAGTACATCAGAGAAGACATTTTCAAAAGGCCCATAAGGATTTAGCGAACCAAATTCCACTAATGATCCATAGAATTCATCCTCATAAGTACCTGGTCCTCATCTCTTTCAGATGATGAAAAATATTGAAAGCTTACTCTTATATAAAACTAATCTAAGAAAAATTCGTTCCTCTAACAGTTATTGCCAGTGAATTAGCATGAAACTCATTAGAAGTGTTTGCACAAATGTGAAGTCTTGGACAAATCTGTCACTGCTGTGATAATCTTGTGAATGGCATCTAAGGTTGGAAAAGCTCCAAGAAAATATCTCTCATACTCACCCAAAGGTGTGCCAGTGTTTGTGGCAGGCATTCTCAGCATGCTCAAAAGACAGTGGTTAAATGCTGTCTTAGGTGAGCACGGGCACAGAACTTCACCTGCAGTTGTGAGAAGATAAACAAAGTGCTTCTTGATCTGGGACGTAGAAAGCTGGTATGTTGATAAAATGGTTTTATTTATATAACTCTTGAGAAAAACTACTTGTGGTTGTTCTGAATTGTAATTGTTCTAGCCATGTGCTTGTAAGAATGAAAACATTGTCACTGCCTAGTACTGTTGAAGGGCAATTCAAAGCCGTATTCTCCTATTTGCTTCAACCCAGTTGCTCTTGTTAGATTGAATGGAACTCAACTGGCTTCTCAAATGTAGAAGTTGCTTATCTTTTTGGTAACCCAGTCACTCAGGGAACAACTTTCCAAAGATCCAGCTCTATGCCGACAGGTGAGCTTTAGCAGTGCAGGGACAGATCGTAATGCTGGCTCATGGACAGTGGTGCTCGAGTCCACTGGTAAGCGCAGTACCAATGCAGACACCTAATTTGTTATTTGAAAGTTTGGCCAAGGAGTCTGCTGTAAAGTGGTACTGAGGTGCCATGGAAGGCGTGTTCCTTGTAGCTGGGGTAATAGAGTCTGCTTTAAAACTCCTGGTTTCCTCCTCTTTAAAAGGTTTTGTACGTTGATATTTCAGGCAAATCATTCAGTTCCTCTTTCTCTGGTTCATCCATCAGGAAAATGGATGTCATACTGACATTGTTCATGAGCTATTTTAAGAATAATGTAATGACTATACAGAATACTAAAATATTTTGAGAAAAGGTGTTAGATCTGCCAAGCATTGTTAAAATGTCCCATTCACAGGAATATGCACATTCTGGGAGCTAATATGTTGCTCAGCTTGAAGAGGTTAGAGGAATACAATGGAGCTATATGGGGAAATTTTGTCACCTTTTCAGCATGAATAAAGGAGGCAGAATCTTATACTGGGGACAGAAATAATGTGTTTTACTAATTGAATATTGGCAGACACATCTGCACGAACATCACTCACACTTCCTATAAGCCTCTGAGATACGCAGTTTATGAACTCTTAAAATTGCACTGAGAATAGGGTGTACTGAGATCATGCCTATAACTTTATCTATTTTAATGTTAAATTATGAATTTATGGATCTAGATACTCTGTGAATAGCATAAATTATTTTAATGCAGACAGAAATACAGTGTGACAGCAAATAATTACAAATATATTCCTGCATTCTATGGAACTTTACCTTGATTACTTGGCTATTGTATTCAGGTTTTTCTTACCTCATTGTGAGAAAGAGAGGTAATAAAAATGAATAGAGGTACAGGGCAGGTGTTATTCTGATGACATAATTCGGCAGGTAGGAGCACTAAGAACAGGAGAAAGTGAACTGAAATGCCCTAGATAATGAGGGCTGCTTTGGAAAAAGTAAGAAGCAATGCATACCCTTGATCACTTGATAGTTACTCACACAAGCAGAGCTTTGTCCTCGGTATGACATCTCATATTAAAGTATGAAGCAGTTAATAAAACTAACACTTTCTTTAAAATTAACAAGAATATTAGTTTTCTATCAAATTCATTGCTGTAGGAGGATCTTCTAAAACAAACAAACAAACAAAACCCACCACAGTGTTTTAGCAAGATTTTGAAAGAACTGGCTGTTCAAGGAAAGCAGATGAGCTGACTTGGGGGGAAGGCCTGAACAACAACATATAGGTACAACCTGTCTGTGAGTGACTACGTACAGACTGGAAACCAGAGCAGTGAGTTGCTGAGACAGTCTGCTGCCGAGAGAAGTGAGCATAAGGTGGTAGCTATCTAGCTTTTATGGTGGACCACAACACATTCCTGAACCAGATAGCGATGGTCTCAATGCCCCAGTCATCAAGAGGTTGTATCTAAAAGCAGAGGCCTGGGCACTTTGTCCCAGTGCTGGGACAGCCATAGGGACTGTGGAGACATCAGGTGAGATGACATGGAAGGGAGGAGGCAGGGCTGGGGGTCAGAGAGCCTCTACAGAAAACAAATATAGGAGCTGGGAAACCTGTGGAAAAGCAAGAAATATGAGGAGCTTTGGGAAAAGAGTAGTTTAAAAACGTTGCAGATGAGGTGACAAAGAGGAAATGGAGGTGTCTCACCGAACATTTGGAAGGCAGGTGATGATGAAGACTTTGAGGAGCAGAAACACTGGAAGATGCAGAACCAAAATGGATGACATGTTTAAGCTATCGCTTATGGTAGTTATTTTGTGAGAGGAAAAGGAAGTGTTGAGGATCTGAGGAAGCATAATTTGGCTCATACTCTTGCACCTCGATATACCTTACTTTTCAAAAACAGAATAAGGAAAATCTTTAAATAAGTTTGTACTCATTGTCATGGTTTGAGTCCAGATGACAACTGAGCATCACACAGACTCTCACTCACCCCTTCCTTCTCAGGAACAGGAAGGAGAAAATAAAGCAAAAAGGCTTGGTAACCGAGATAAGGCCAGGGGAGGATGACACCCGTTATAGTCACGGGCAACAGAACCGTTGGGGAAGTAGCATAAATTTAATTCAGATGTTAGCAGCAATACCACTGCTTAACAGACAGAATAGGACAGTAAGAAGCATTACCACCTCTTAAAAACACCTTCCCCCACCCTTTACTTCTTCCTGGGCTGTTTTGCTCCTGAATTCTCTACCTCTTCCCCACCAGCAGTGCAGGGGAAAAGGGTTACAGTCAGTCCCACCGCTCCTTCCTCCTCAGGGGAGGATTTCTTGCATTCTTTCCCTGCTCTAGCATGATGTCACTCTCACAGGAGACAGTCCTCCACGAACTTTCTCTGGCGTGAGTCCTTCCCACGGGATGCATTGTTCCCTTAGATGCTCCAATGTGGGTTGCCCCCAGCATGTTGCAATCCTCCCAACACCAAACTACAACAGCAGGGGCTTCTTCCCACAGAGTCCCAACCTTCTTGGGGCACAGCCACCTGCTCTGTCATGGGGTCCTCCACAGGCTGCAGGTGAGCATTTGCTCCACCATGGACCTCCAAGGGTGGCAGGGGCACAGCCTGCCCTCTCACCACGGGCTGTAGGGGAGTCTTAGCACCAGTGCACCTCACCGCCACCCCCCTCCTCCTTTCTTCCACTGACCTCGGGGTTCACACAGATGTCCTCCTCACAAATCCTCCTCACAACTCTTCCTCCCACTCCAACTCCTCCTCCCGCATTCCCCTTCTTAAATATGTTATTGCTGAGGTGCAGCCACCATCGCTAATTGGCTCAGCCTTGGCCAGAGGCGGGTCTGACTGGGAGCTGGGGGAGTTGGAGAAGCTTCTCACAGACAGCACCGCTGTAGCCCCCTTCCCCACTACCAAAAACCCCTGCCACACACAAACTCAGCACACTCACATATTGTTCTAATCCTAAACAAAATGAAGTCTCTCTGTCTCCTGCCTTCCAAATCAGGTTGAGATTGAAAGAAAATAATAATATTAATAATATAAGTATACTAGCTTATTGCAAGTGTTGCATTTATTCCTAAGTGAGTATCAATGTCCATAATACGTTGTTCCAAAACAGTCAGTAATAGTAACAGAAAAATGTTGAATTCATTAGAATATAACCAGGCCATAGTGTTAGAGTTCAAATTAAATACTAATATCTGAAAATATATAGAATATAACCAGGCCAAGTGCTTAGAGTTCAAATTAAATACTAATATCTGAAAATATAGCTTATTGTGGTATCCTAACATTAAAACCGGTAGAGACAATCTACATGCATATTGAATGGATTTCTGATTAATGTGATCTTTTTTTCCCACCATGACTTGAGTGTTTGGGGAAAGTTATTTTGCATTTGCTCTAATATGAACTGCAACTACAAAAAAACTTTTGCCTATTTATTTCATCTCTCTATGGAAGATCATTTACTCAAATAGATCATGTCACCTTTTTTTTTTTTCTGTAACTGGGAATGTGAACACTTTGAAGAGTTTTTCCATATTACCTTTCAGATCTTGAAACGTGATGTTTCTTTGTTATGGTATTGGTTTTGATTCTTTGTTTGGCAGTGTATTTGTGGCGTGGCTCAGAAGGCTTTCTATGAATGCTGTTTTCTAAGGAACAGATTTTAGTTGACTAAGAGGGAAGAGTTTTCTGAATGTAGTAGTAGCAGAGATAAGCTTTTTTCTGCAGGCTGAATGAAGAGTCATTCACTGTTGCACATCCAAACAACTACCAAAGTTGCAGGGAAATAGCATACTTTGACCCGGAATCCCCTAATTGTGGGCACATGCTCTACCTTCTTTCGTCTCCAAATCAGGATGATTAAAGTGGATGGGAGTGGAGGCATTTTGTTAGTCTATTCACCAATAGGTTTAGAGCTGCTGCTTCTGGGCTTCTATCAGTTGTTGCTACTGCTGCTGTTGTTGAGAAAAGACTGGATTGTTTCATCAAACTGTGTAGTTAGGTTACTAGTGTAGCTTAAATGCTTATTATTGATATTCTGTTTCTAAAAATGTGACAGTGATGGGAATCGTTAACTTCTTGATCATCTTCAGTGTGAGAAGAAACATTTTACTAATCTTCTGTCACACCTTATCACAAACCAATAAATCAAATAAATATTAGGTATGCAGCTGACTGCCACTTCTCCCTTTGTGTCTGCAGAGAGCCTGATTTAAAGTCACACTGGTGTAAAAAATCATAACCATTTATTTGCTTTTTGAGTTAATGCTCCGTAATCTCTAAAACATAATCTGAGTCCGCTTTCCAGTCAAGGGGCCCTCTTCGTGTTCTCTTTCCAGCCTGAACTATATTGTCTCCAGCTTGGTGGACCCTATTGCAGATGTCTATAGACACTGAAACATTCATTTTTAAGAAAATATTGGAGAAGCAGGTGAATTCCAGAAAAGCAGAGTGCCCGTTAATATAATTAATGAAGCCTCATTTCCTACTGATTTCTTTCTATCCCTACTGTAAGAATAAACACACAATGTCCTCATAGCCTTCTCACACATGTCTCGTACTCCTACCCTGCCCTTAATCATTGCCTTCAAAATACCTCCAGCTTTTCCTCAGATCCCCTGGATTGCCACACTGTTCACTCCCCACCTTGTTGCCAGTTCTCTCTCATGACTTCAGGTTTGGATAGGTAAGAAGCAGTAACTGCTGGGGTTAGCTCAAAGTTATATCTGTGTGGATTTGCCAGCTGCCAGGAACTTATTTAGCAGTCTCTGGCTTTTAAAATAAAAATATCTGAAGGCATAAAACTGCCTAAAGTCTGCTTTCCTTTCAGTGGAAAAACTTCTTTGGGCCCTTCTCTAGCTGTCGTTTTCCCTGAACTTCATAGAACTTGGTATCTTTGAGACATCTATTTCTGTTGAAATCAGTTCGTCATTCTTAAAAACTACCATAGAGCAGACTCATGTGGAGATGCGTAAAGAAACAAAACTAAAAATTATAAAAGCTGCACAGAGCTAAAAATAAGTATAGATTAGTCTGACATTAATTCAGTATAAAATAATAGAAAGGTCAACTGTGTACTCAGGTAACAAAGAATTAGAAGCTAGATGATACTAGAATTCTGCAAACGATTTTTTACTGAACATCAGGTCTTGTTACCTAGACCTGTTATCTTTCATTGACAAGCTTACAAGCTAGAATGATGACAGCAATTATAATGAATAATGTTTGGTGGGGATTCTTTAAGTTCACGGGACTTAAAATCAAATGAGACCTTAAATTAGGAATAAGGCTCACAGTAAGTGAACTAAAAGCTGTCTTCTAGGTAGATAGGAAAATTAGGAAAGAATGAGTGAAGAAATACTTAGCAGCCCCTTGTCCTTGCTCTCATCTTGTTTGATAGTGTTATAAATTATGATATTTGCTGGCTGAGTTTCCGGTGACTGGTTACATTTTCCCAGGCTTTATACAGAGGTGTGAGGGTAGTTAATAGTGTGTAAAGCAAGTTACGATCACAGGTTGATCTGAATCATTTTGTGAAAATTAGCACATCCAACTATTTATGTTTTAATACAGAAAAGTGTATTTGGGAATCAGAAACACAGACTACACCTATAGGATGGGAAGATCTCTGTCTTACAAAACAGTCGTACAGACAATGGCACAGCAGTCAGCAGAGAGAAGTGGGGTTTTTTGTGAGAGCTCAGTGTCAAGTTGTGGTTTTGAGCCTTATTTTGATCCACAGGTGTAAAAGGAAGGTATGCAATAGACACATAGCCCTGTGAACCACCAATAAGACGCCTGTTAAAAGCCTGTACCCTATTCTGTGACTCACACCTCCTGGAGGATGAAATTCAGAGAAGGGGAAAAAAATGGTCCCAGATGCCACTGTTCAACCATGTGGATATAAGACTTTAAGGGACCAGTCAGCCCAGAATATTGGGAAAAGGTTGAAGAAGTAATTTGATCATCCTCTATGGGTACTTGTACATGAAAAAAATGTTTGATAGCAGGAGCCAAGGAAGCTTTTTCAATCTTCTAGACAAGCACCAGAAATTGAAATTAGAGTAATTTAATCTTGAAAAGAGGTGTGATTTTTTGGCACGAACCACATATAAATATTGAAAAAGCTTTTCAGAGGAAATGTTGAGTCATTATTTTTCTTGGAGTCTTCAAATTGTGCCAGTTTATCTGTCTGTATGTAGTATAAAAATCTAAATATACTATACATATAAAATGTAGACAGATACATAATATTTACTGATGTATACTGTATGATATTCTAGATATATGGGTAGATATATAGGTAGAGATATAGTTGTAGAGCTTCCCTACTAATAATAAATGGCTTTATAACTAATATTGAAGACAAAGACATAAATATTATATCTTAAAAAATCCAAAGCTGAACATGAGGTAGAGCCAGAATTAATCTCCAGACTTCACAGAATGTGCTGAATATTCTTCAAATTGGATAGTTAGACTTTGCTTCAATTTACATTTTCTGCACAGAAGGTGAAAATATGGATTTTCTTTTGGGAGAGGGGAGAGGAGGTTAGTGATTACTTTTCCACTAACAGAAAAATACGTCTATTTAATGATTTACTGTAAAAATTTATTTGAAGCTTTTCAAAATGAAAGAAACATAACAAAGAGTGAGAACTGTAATATTTCAGTTTGATCCAGAGGAAACTTAAATAACATCATGTACCAGACAAAGCTAACAGTTCCAGTTTTCCCTCTGCTAAGAGGGATTGCACACATACTAAATCGATTTCCTTTTCAGGGTGATACTAATTGCCTTTTGTCCCTGAGCACCATATCAGGCATTATCCTCAGCATCTCTTCAGAACTGAAAAGCTTAGAGAAGCTTTAAAGGCAAACACAGAAAAATAGTATATATAAAAAATATTCTTAGACAATTGTGTTAAATAAGGTACTAACTTCAGAATTACTTTAATGTCCAAGTGGGAGTTGCTTAAAGAAGCTGAAATTTATCCCCTTTCAGAAAGCCAATACAAACCTATGAACCACTGAAAACCAATCCTAAACTTATGGTTTAAGGAAATTTAAGGGGAGTAATGGTCCCATGCTATCTTTCTGCATAGAGTCAAATGTTTCATTGCCAGACACCTGGTCCCATGCTATTGATTTGTAATAAGACTTAGTATAACGTATTAGAGATATTTTTCATGCCAAAACATGTCTTGGCTTCTAATCTTCTCTGTGTTGGATGCTGACTACTGCTAGTGCAATATCTAAAAAAACAAACAAACAAACAAACAAACAAAAACAAAACAAAAAAAAAAACACAAACAAACAAAAAAAACAGAACCAAAGTCTCTGGTGTATTTGAAATATTGTTTTATCCCTTCCTCTTCTGAATCCCCAACAGAGATTTCTAGACCCAGTGTGATACTGCTATTTGCATTTTATGATATTCAGTATCTCTTGAAAGAAATGACAAGTAGAGATAACTGGATCCGCCAGATACTATTTCTGATATGTTACACCGTATTGCAGCCCGTATGGTTATTTCAAGTTGTTTTGCTTGTGTGATGCTGGTGGAAAACACATCAGAAAGCTTGGTTAATAGCAAGAACATATATTCTTCATCAGCTCATTTCAGGCTTATGAAAATTGTCTTCAGATATTTAAAATTTGTTTTAAAGTTGCTTTGTCCATGCTCTTGATATTTCTATGGATATTCATTTAGCCGCACAGATGATTTAAGAGCCTTAGAGCTATCAGGAATAATGCTTTAAGCCCTCTTTCTAAGGGTTATATATGATGGGACTCTTGAAGTCCATGTCTACTTCTCTATCAGTGTTTAGTCTTTACATAACTGGACACATGTATGTTCTATTAATTTAAAAACAACTACTTGGAAATACCACTAACCATCAAGTCTTCTTTGTAGATAATATTCTGATCTCTATAGTATCATTGCATATTGAGAAGAGAAGGATCTTAGCAGTGGTTTTTAAAGAAACTTTTCCTATAGTTTTAATACAAACACTCTTTTTTCTTTGATCCTACTAATACAAATAGAAAAGAAGCAGGAATCACCAGCTTCCTCTAGGTATTGCAGTGCGACACACCTATTTCATCATTAGAAGGGTCCAATTTTCCAATTGTAATATCAAATTTATGAAAGGTTGATGCAAAACCCTTGCACTGAGCCTACAACTACTAGAGCTTTAGCTTGGGTGAAACTGGACTAGATGATACTAACCCCACAGCTTCTGTTCTCCCAGTCTATCCTCCGATAAGTGCCAAATAACTTGAAATGAAGAGAAACAAGCTTCTACTTTCATTCAGTGGCATTTCTAGAAGCAGTCAGTAAACCCTCTGCTCCGTGAGGTGCCTCCTGGTGTTGCTTTTGTTCACGGTGTCCAAAATAAGCTCTCCCACGGCAGCAGTTCAGCTGGTAATCTGCTGGCCAGGCCTTCGCTGCTGCTTCTGTCGCAGCTCATTAAAGCTATGCATGTGGGGCTTCTGATGGTGCGTATGTTCCTTGCTGTGCTCACCCCCCTCCACCCGATTACTGCTGTTCCTTTTGTCATGCTGCTATTTTCTCACCGTTTCTCGCCATTTTGTAGATTGCCTTTACTTCAGAACAAGGCTTGTCTTTTACAGTGCGTTCCTGTAGCACCCATCTCCACAGGGCAGCACCTTGTCTGAGATCGGTTAATGATCACCAAAGGCAACAGGATTTTTCAGCTTCACTCTAGAGGTCATGAGTTCTTCCTTGCCAGAAAGGACAATGTTCCACGAATAAATTATATCACTTTTCTTTGGCATCTGCAGCATTTGGTCTTGAATTAAATAGTCTTCTGAGGGATGCCATAAATAATGAGAGAGAACAGATGCCTCAATAGGTTAAATGCCATATTTTTAAGCATTAGGTAATGAAGTATCTGAAAAAGTTTTTTCTCTGTTGCAGAAATCCTCTGTGCTTTTCTAAGAAATAACATCTTGCAGATAACCCCATAATCCTCATGTAGGGCTCCAAGCAAAAGGAACAATTTAGGAGTGATTTTAAACAAAATTA
>NW_020799095.1:112218987-112246782 GCF_003259725.1 Athene cunicularia
GAAGGGGAGGGAAGGGGAGGGAAGGCAAGGCAAGGCAAGGCAAGGCAAGGCAAGGCAAGGCAAGGCAAGGCAAGGAGAGAGGGGGGGGGACAGTGAGAGAGAAAGACAAACATATCTTAATCGATGTCCTGATATTATGCTGTTGCAAGGATACCAAGAGTTTCTAAGAAAAACTGGAAGCCTTTGCTTTTAAAATTCTTAAGATCCATGAAATATTGCACTGAAGTTTTTTGAACTCTATAGAACTTCAGACAAATCAGTAGCTGAAAACCAAAGGTAGTTAAAGTCAGACAGGGAAAAAAATGTGCATATTCCAAGTGAAGTTAAATTTCCCTTGGAAGGATATTTTCTCCCTTGTTTGAAACTCCTAAATTCTTATGTGCCTGTTTTAACACAAGTATGAGATTCATTCAGTGTTTATGAAGCAAAGCTCTGTGCCTTGTATTGTACATTAACTCATTGTTAAAATTCTATCTCACTTTAAATATGGATATAACATGGATATGTTTCATGGAATAATGAAATACCTCACTGAAGTACTGAATTTTGTGCATGTTTCACTAAAAAAAAAAAAAAAAAAAAAAAAAAAAAAAAAAAAAGGAAAATTTGTTGTGACTGTGTTAAATTAAAACTAGAAAATATAACATGTTGATATATGCTTCATTTTTCCAGAATTAAACTTTTCTCTACAGAGAAAAACTGTTCCTGTAGCTTTCCAGTTCTCCCGAGTATTAAATGCATTCCGCTCCCACATTATGTGGCAGCTTTGATGTTCTCAAACATCCATTCTTTGAGGTGACTGGTGCCTTGTAGGGTCTAAGCAGATAGCAGGACATATTTCAAAGAAAGAAGGGTTTACACAATTCTGAGGTGTGTTTCCATGTACCCCTGTACAAGGAAGTCTTTTTCTTGAATAAGCCCTGGAAGGAGCAGGTACGGCCTGGCCCCTGAAGCCTGAATGTTGCTTTTTAATGACCATATATACGGTTTGTGCATGCAAAAAATATATTGTAGTGAGATGATTGGATATGGTGGGTTGACCTTGGATTACAGCCAGATGCCCACCCAGCTGCTCTCTTAGTCCCCCTCCTCAACAGCACTGGGGGAGAAAATAGGATGAAAAACTATGTGGGCTGAGACAAAGACAGGGAGATCCCTTACCAATTACCAACACGTGCAGAACAGACTTGACCTGAGGAAAATTAATTTATTATCATTTAAAATAAATGCAGGTAGTAAGAAACAAAGACAAATTAAAACAACGCCTTCCCCCCTGTATCCTCTTTTTACCAGCCTCAACTTCACTCCGTCATTCCTGAGCCTCTACCTCCGCCCTGAGTGGCGCAGGGTGATGGGGAGTGGGGGTTGCAGTCAGTCCGTAACAGTTTGTCTCTCCTGCTCCTTCCTCCTCACACTTTTCCTCTGCTCCAGTGTGGGGTCTCTCCCACAGGATTCAGCTTCTTCAGAATAAACCTGCTCCAGTGTGGGCTCTGCACAGGCTGCAGTTTCCTTCAGGAAATGTCCACGGACTGCAAGGTGGATGATCAGCTCCAGCACAGTCCTTAGCAGGCTGCAGGGAAGTATCTGCCCCACCGAGCTCCTCTCTCACCAACACCTGGAGCACCTACTCCTCCTCCCTCTTCTCTCACCTTGGTGTTTAGACGGCTGTTCTCCCTTTTCTTCTTTTCCCCCCTCCTCTGCCTATCGGGTGTTTTTGCCTTTCCTTAAATACATTTTCCCAGAGGTGCCACCATCTTGTCTGACAGACTCAGCTGTGTCCGGCTCAGCTGGAACTGGATGGAACCGTCTGGAACCATCTGTGTCTGGCACAGGTCAGCCCCTGGCCTCTCCTCACAGAGGCCACCACCTGCCCGTGCCAGCACCCGGGCACCGACACCCATCATGTTAGAAAACGGATTTATGCAGAATTGATTAGGAAATCAATACTGTCTCTAGCACCACCTTGTTTTCACTTTAACAGATTAATCTCCAAATCACGTACTGGTTTTGTTCTGGCTTTTGTATTATTGCTCTGAGAACTGTTCTTCTGCAGTTTTACTTTCCTGCCCTCTGTTGATGTGCGGGCTCTGCGCGTACCCGCAGTGACCCCAAGCTAGTTGCCAGGGCCTGGCAGGCCACCGCCCCGTGGGCTGGGAGGGACAGCATACAGACCTTGGGATGGGTGACCACAGACACTGTGTGAAGGAAACAAATGCTAATTTTCTCCCTGTTCATGCTTGCACACTGTTGTAGGGTGAGTACAATGTCTTTTTAAAAAAAAAAAAAATATTTGCATACACCTGAATTAAAACCATATTTTGTTTTCATAAAAGACGGAAATCATCTAAATGGCATTTACCACGTACATATTTTCTTTTCACTTCATGGATATTTTTCCGGAGTGTTTTCAATAAAGGAATTCCAGCTGGTCTTGTTAGCAGCCATGGAGTGAAAATCTATGTTCCTCCAAAACATGGAATATATGAAGATAAATTTTATCCAGAAGTTGCAAAAGCGTATAAAAGCTCAACAGAAGAATAAAGATAAAATCACAGAAATGTGATAAATAAAAATAAAATCACAAAGGCGTTTCCTCAGATCTTATGTTTTAACAGGATTTTTTAATCTGTCTAGTAGGCTGCATCTTTTTTCTTTCTCCTGTTGGGCAGCAAGTTGAAGTGCTACTGCTTCTGCTGTTGACTATGGAGAGTGTTCGTATGTGCAGCACATTGAACCAAGCACTGCAGGTGAAGCCTTCTCCCGTAGATGGTGCCCTATCTTTAGCTTAGCGTTATGTTATGATGCTGTTTCTCCTCAAGAGGTAATGGCAGGGGTTTTGTTCTGCTTAGGGTTGCTGCAGTCTCCAGCTAATCCCTTGATTACTATAAGCTCCTTGACGCAACCTCAAGACATCAAAAGCACTTTTTGCCAAGAAACATACAAATCATGGAAATGAGCCTGGAGTCAGTGGGTATGTTTATGCCGCACGTACTTCACTGGAATATAAAGATACAAAATTACCTAACAGGCAAGGAGTCTAGCTGTGAAAGTACAGAAGTCTAAGTTTAGCTTCCTAACAGGAGAAATGATCTCATGCTGGCTTGCCAAGCCTGGCAGCATACAGACTGCATGAGTACCTGACAGTTGTCACTGCTTGTGAAGGACTGGGCTTGATTAGTGGTGTCCTGGTTTCAACTGGGATAATTTTCTTCCTAGTATCTGATACAGTGCTGTGTTTTGAATTTAGTATGAGAATAATTTGATATTACACTGATGTTTTCGTTGCTGTTAAGTAGTGCTTATTCTAAGTCAAGGACTTCTCAGTATCCCATGCTCTGCCAGTGAGGAGATGTGCAAGAAGCTGACCTGAACTAGCCAAAGGGATATTCCATACAATAGGACATCATGCTCAGTATATAAACTGGGCGGAGATGGCTGGGAGGGGGCCGATCATTGCTGGGGAACTGGCTAGGCATCAGTCAGTGGGTGGTGAGAAATAGCATTGTGCATCACTTGTCTTTCTTGGGTTTTTATTTCTCTCTCTTTTTATTATCTTCCTTTTCATTGCTATTATTGTTGTTGTTATATTTTTATTTCAATTATTAAACTGTTCTTATCTCAACCCACAAGGTTTTTTTTCCAATTCTCCTCCCCATCCCACTGAGGAGTAAGCATTTATCTGCTTGGGAGAGGATATAGAGGATCCACACGGCAGGACTCTGGATTGTAATTTATAAATATAGCACTTATTTAGTAGAACATGAAACTAACAAATATTAGATAAATGTGAGGGAGGAGAAGAGATCACCCAGGATGCTCACTCAGCTAGTAACTGCCTTAGCTAGCATATTCTGGCAGTGTGACTTCAAGTATCTTAAAGAGTCAATTATGGTACTTTTACAGATTGATGAGAATGCAGCAGAGCTTTTGATTGCCCCAAAACCCTTTCATCATTAGCTGTCTGTGAAGAAAGAGAGGCCTGAATTACTGACTGATCTCTTGAAGGACAGGAGACATCCAACTTTCATGGGTCTTGTGGTCTCTGCATGCTAAGTTGATTTTATTTGTAGCTTCCAAGAGTTTCCCAAAGAATTGAGATACTAACAACAAAATTTGTGTAAAAGACTTCATTTGGATTTCAGGGAGAGGCAAAGGGAAACTATTCTTGATGCTAGCTTGAAATAAAATTATGAGCATCATGCAGCTATAAACCTGTTTAAAGCTATGACCAGGGTTGCTGCTCATCAGAAGCATCTCGACAATATGTTTAATAGATAGATTTGCTAGGATGGATAAGGATTTGAGTGCAGCAAGAGGCAAATCATTACACATGTGCCTAGTACAGACCCTAATATGTACAAACTTTTGTTAGTTGACTTTGGTCCTCTAGACAGAGTCCAAACCACTACTGGAGAAAAATTAGGAGTAGGTAGAATGAGTAAGGTTGAAAATAACATTTAATATATATAATGTTTCTAGACTTCCAGGGCAAAGGTAAATTGTAGTGGAGACCCAAACTAAAAAAACATCTAGAAGCTGCCTCACTAGAAGTATCTATAGAAAGCAGCTGAAAGGAATCATGGGAGAAATTATTCCTAAATATGCTAGTCTGTAAGCAACACTTAGGAGGGGTAGCATCAGGCATAAATCTGACTTAAATTTCAACAAGGGAGAGTTCTTGTCATCCCTTAACCTGCATTACCCCACCCCAGTATGCAGTGTGAGAAAGTTAAGCCAAATGTTGACAGAGGTGCTGATGAAACTGTCTATATTGCCTTGAACATCCCCAGTTGTGAATACAGCCTGTGGCAAACACTGGAAAGATGGGCTACTAGAGACACATCCTCAGACACTCCCATGTTTGGGGGTAACAAGCAGTCTAAGCAAAACTACAGAAGTGGAATATTTCAGTGAGGTGCCTTTTCTATCTGGGCATGATCAGATCTAGCGGCACCTAAGAAAGAAGAAAACAATCCTTTTCTGACCTCAGAGAGCTTGTTTCAATTGTATAGAAAGCCTTTGTCTATGATTTAGGACAGCTAATGTAGGACAAACTTGATGATGTGGGAAAGTAATAGGATTATCTTGGCAACATGTTTATGGAGAATGACCCTGAACAAGGCCACAAACCTTTGAGTACAGAAAGATATGTTAAGATCAGCTTACAGCATATTTTAGGAGGTTGGACCTGGCTGCATACGTTAAATTAGTGATGCTTCCCTCTTCTGAAAAAAGAAATGTGCCAGCAAAGACTCTGTCATCGAGGATCCTTGTACATGAAATGTGCCTGACTATGAAACCTGATGACAGACACCTAAGGCTGTAACGAAGGATTCCAGTATGGATTCTTCATTACAGTGCTACAGCTTACCCCAGCAGACTACATCTGCAGTCATTGAGGAAGGAAATAACCCAGGTGAGGGCAAGAGTTTATGCTGTTACCCCTTTAGATAATAGGAAAGCATAAAAAAGTGAGTTTCATCTTTAAGTTTCACCACTCAGTGTTGGTCAGGGAATGACACCCATGAGCATGAAACACATACTGAGAACCTGGACACACATTCCCTGATATCATCAAAGCTGCCCCTGAAGCATGCAAAGCATCCTGTGTACTAAAGTGGGTGTGGAAGCACAGTACGAATTGCCATACTAGTGTATGAGAATAAAAGAATTAGTGCAGAAACCCACAGGCTATTGCCAAGCTGCCTGCAAGGCCTCCACGTGAACACCGAGCTCGTGGCTATACTTGCAGAGCAGCATGGCAAAAGCTGTGTAAATATAGCAAGCAAGCCATTTTCTGAAGCTGGAGGGATACAGTCATGATATACCATTTCCTACAGTATTAAGGCCTTAAGGGGGACTATGAATGTTAGAGGTCCTTGGCTTTGGTTCAGAGAAGCACCTGGAAGCTTGGATGCGTATAATGTCACTTCTCCTGCTGAGTAGGAAACTCATAGAAATAAGCTTCCTTAAAAGATGTTTCATAGTCCCAGAGCCCAGGCAACGTTTTCATGCCCAGATGTCCTGCTGCATTTGGTATTCCTGCTTTCACACGAATTTACTCCTGGAAATGGTGAGATGAGTACAGGTTTAAAATGGACAATGAAGCAGAAACGGAAGCCTTGGCAGGAGTTTGGCTTCCGAAATCAGGATGAATGTCAAGGAGCACTTTCTCTGATCAGTTCATTCCTTTGTAGGGTTTCCAGCTGACCTGAGATGTTCTGTACTTATTTTATATAGGATTTATGGACTGATATGATTAGAGAAAAAAATAGTTTATGGACCTGAATATGCCTTTACTCTCTCAAGTACAGATCAGGAGTAATACAAAATTAGTGTGAGAATGAGACACATATTTTTATCAGTTATATCCCAGTCTAAAGATTACATTGTGCAAGTGGGAGAAAAATACAAACTAGTAAATCATATATGCTGCTTAGACATTAAACTGCTTTCCTCAAAGTTAAATAAAACGGGAGAACCATAATGAAAAGGCAGAGGTGCCAGCAGGATACAATTAAGTTGTGAATTCCTAAGCAGAGATATAATATGTAGAACCCTTATCTGTTGTGAGCAAATTATAAATATTCGTGGATTACTCATGAACAAAACATTTGAGTCAGTTTTCTCACAAATAATTGAGGAGAAATTCATTGGCTTTCCTGTAGCTATTTGAGCTTGCTTCCCTGAAAGATTTGTGAATGTATCCATCTCTGTATACATTCTCTTTTCCCTCATATATGTTTCTTTTCACTTGTGAAAGTCATATTTCTGTGTTTCTATCTTTTTCAGGAGCTGTAGCTCCTTGCAGTGTATTGAGTATTGTATTTAAAGTACCAGTAAAGATATGCCACACTCTATAAAATGCAATAATATCTCTTATATATGGAGAAATTAATCATTTCAAGGGAAAGAAGTTAAAATTATAATTCAGATAAGACAATTCTGGTTTTTGTTTTCAGACAGGAAGGATGTTTTAAGGACATCTGAAACTCATCTGTAATTATAAAGTTGTCATTCCTTCACACAAATAATATAATTCAGTAAAGCAAACCGTTAACAGAAGAGGCTAAATTTTCTTTTTCACTCAGAACAGATTCTATTCAGTTCCTGACAGGAAATTGTCCTGATACAATGCATTATTGGCTAGTCTCATCATAGAGGCTACTGTCAGTGGGCTAAGCTACAAAGGCTGGAAGTGGGTAGGTACACTCCCCAGTACTTGTTATTCAGAGTTTTTCAGATGTCCATTTCAGAAACAAACAAAAGCATCATTTGCCTGGTGTAATATGTGAAATTATCTTTTTCCTGTGCAAAGTCTGTATTTCTTTCTTCTTCAGTGCTGAACTTTAGAGTCCAAATCATATACCATGGAAAAAATTTGAAGGGGAACATGCTTTAAGCTTTCCCAAGGCCATTTTACAGAATTCCTGCTTCCCTGGGCTTTTAACGGTCTGTAACAGATGAGCATATAGTTTATTAAGTATATATTCACTGAGAATGGCCAGTTAATCATAATTCCCAAGATCAAGACCCTAAATACAAGAGTCTGATATACAACACTCTCAGACACACCAGAAGGCTGCTGCAGCACCCAGAGAGAGTGTGGAGGCTGCAGCTGAACAAGCAGGAACGTTGGTTCTCGTTCTTCATGAGCAGTGGCTCCACAGATCACAGTCCAATCTTATCTGTTCATTTCTGAATCTCAGATAAGCCTTCCTGACTGTGGAAGTTAAACCACCTGCATTGTTACAAATTATGAGGTCCATAGGACATCCTTTTTTCCTGGTGCCATGTTAGTACCTTTGAAGTTTTGTTTTGACAGTAATAGAAATTTATTTTAGTTCTTATTTTGAAATAGGGATAAAGAGGTTTATATGAACACATACTCACCTAATGCATCAATATGTTCTAATTAATGTATTATCTATTCAGTGTTACAATAATTCACTTTAACCCTTCCCAGTGAATTATTTATATAGTGACGTTTGTTAGCAAACTTCCATTTGCATCACTTTTACATTATTATTCTCTTTATTAATTATACTTCTAATAATTCTTTAGTGCTTGATCTCATTAATAAAGAAGAATAGATGGTGCTCATGAAGCATTTAGCCTTATCTTAATTCTGTATCCCTAAAACCATTGACAACAGCACAAGAGTAGACACATCATATTTTAACTGGCAGTTCTTTCCTTTTGTCCATGCCCTTGTCTCATTTTCTCTCCTGTATGCTAGTATCCCTGAGTTTGTTCTGTAAAAGCAAAGGACGCTTCTCTATTAATGACTATTTAAATAACAGAATTACATTGCTATTGTACTTGCTTCTTTCTGTCCCAGAAAATGACTATGAATTAATTAGCATTAGAACATTGGAAATACCTATGAATTTTAACATTTTATTTGGAACATTCTGTGTGCATTATTGAATAGTTTTACACCTCCTAATGCAAAACTGATGATAATCTCTACAAACCTCTGGGTGAGTGTGTGGGGTCATTAAATTTAGATTTGCAAAGAAAATGTATGGATTTCTCTCTCACATTATTCTCTCCTATGCTGATAATGCTATTTTTGAGCTCTTGTTCAGAGTGGTGCATTTGTATTGAAAGATTCTCTTATCCTGTATCTTATTCATCTACCTTTTCAAACTTTTCATTTCATAAGGGAAATGAACTGTGTTTTTTCAATACTTAAAACATTCCTACAGGAAAACAATAACGTTACGTTTTCAGCTGTTAGTGATGTCTCCAGAGTTAATGGTCACTGAAAGGCAGCCAAGCGTGAAAAGCAAATATACATGTCAGAAATTAAAATAGCAATTTATACTATGACTCCTTCCTCTCTTCATTGATGATAGTTTATTCTCTCTGTGAAGGAGGATTCCAGAAGTAACATTGTTGTTTTGGCATCCAGGCATCTGCGTGGGAAGAAAAATGATGAAGTTTTATTAAAAATTCTCCCTGGAATCCTAAGTTTGTCCTATATTTCTGCTGATTGTTTATTATTACTTTTATTTTTAAAACAAAGATTTTTTTTAATTCATGGGAGCTCACAACATAATTAGCACCCTGCCAGTGACTGAAGGAGAAACAATGGCAAACACATTCCCTTCTGAAAGTAATGAATCCCTCTGTACTACTTCCCGAGGAAAATCTTAGTGTGTTAAGCCACATAGATTGCTTAAATAGGGTTTTTTTCCTACCAGATCAGGTATTATTTCCATAACTTACATTTTTCTGGTTTAAAATAAACTTTTTTTTTTCCCCAAAAGTGAATAGCAGCATGTATTTAGGCTTAAATTTACCACTCTGTTTTAATAAATTTGCATAAAAATTATAATATTTAAGTAGTATTTTCTTCATGGTAAAGTTCTAAAGAAAGCCATTGGACAAGGAAGAAAAATACTGTCTATGCATCCAGAACCAAAGGTTGTTGAAATGATTAAACAGGTTTTAACAGCAGACAAAATAAATGTTTTCATCATTTCATTTTGCTTTACTTCAATAACTAGTTCAAAGTTAAGAAACTGCTTAGAAATAGAGTAAGCTGAAGCATCATTATCTTTAAATGGTCTATAAATATATTCTCAGCCTGGGATGATGAGACTTATGAATTCATTCATTAACTGTATATAAAATTTGCTTTGGTAATAAACCAGTTTTAAGCATAAAATGTTTGCTACATTTTACCTCTGTATACAACACATCTATTTCAATTTTATTTAAATAATAAATACACTTGAAAGTCTGGGTTTCTGCATTTCAATTTAATTCCCATTTACATCCAAAGCAGCTTGATAAGAGTCATAAATAAATAAAAATTAATCTTGTAGTAAAGAAGATTTCTAACAGAATGCTGTGTGTTAAGCATTTGAATAATTATGCTGAACTATATCACCTCTTAAATGGGAATTTTCTGGTAGTGTATGAAAATAAAAGAAGAGTTTAAAAATTAGATTCATTTGCAGCACAACTTTTTTTTTTTTAAGTTTACTTGCAGACAACAATCAAACTCACTTTAGGAAAAAAGAATAACAATACACATTCACAATAAGAATAGAAAGGGTGGGGTTTTTAATTTTTCTTTACAGTTTTTGTTTTTTCAAGTGAATAGGAATTATTTTCACAAAAATAATGTTTGAAGATCTCATGAGAAATAATTTTATATTAAATTGTTTTTGTGAAAAATATTTGACAGGTTTTCCAGAAATATTATTGTTCAGGTCCTTATAAATAGGCAATTCTTTAATATACGGGAGATAGAATGGTTATATGAGCATTAAGTCATAACTCCCTACTTTAGGAGCATCTATACTCAGAATTTTAATTCAGTAGAAAATTCCAACATTTCTAAAATTAGTTTAATTTTCAACTGGAAGAAAAAGTTTTGACATATTCAACTTTTTAAAATTCAGTTTAGAAGCGATGGAAATATCAAAATGGGCAATATTTTTTCCCTCAGCAAGAGTAAGGCAGTTAGTTTAAATTTTGATATAACAGGAGTTACATTCATTTATTTTTAAAATGTAGATTTATGCTCACACTGTTCTTGATTTAGTTTATATGTATATGATGCTGGGATTTTAATTAGGCAGACTTGGTTGCTTTATATTAGGCTTCTTTAATGACTTATCAAAATCAGAAAATTCATGTTCTTCCTTTAACACAACAACAACAGTACATCTTGTTAAACCACAGAGCTGACAGAGACACCTATTCCCAACTTGCTCAAAGTTGTGAATTAACGATTTAGTTTCAAACATAAAATTGCCAGAAAAGGATTTCAGAGTGTAGTTTGACAGCTACTCTGGTTTGTGTGTATCCAAGATTGTAAGGGCAATGAAACTGCAGCATAGAGCTTCATTTCTCAGTGCTGGCTGCACTAAAGAAGGAGATTTTATTATGTCAGTGGTGGAGAACGCATTTAAAACAGCAAGGACATCACCAGATTCAACCAATACTAATTATACCTTAACTGCATCTCCTGTTTTCTCCTAGGTCTTACTGCTGCCGCATCTCTCGTATCCCTGGCTTGGGCTTTGGCTTCCTACCAAAAGGCCCTCCGTGACTCCCGCGATGACAAGAAACCCATCAGTTATATGGCTGTTATAATCCAGTTTTGCTGGCATTTCTTCACAATTGCAGCAAGGGTCATTACTTTTGCTCTGTTTGCCTCGGTTTTCCAGCTGTACTTTGGGATCTTCATTGTGCTGCACTGGTGCATCATGACCTTCTGGATCGTCCACTGCGAGACAGAGTTTTGCATCACTAAATGGGAGGAGATAGTTTTCGACATGGTTGTTGGGATAATCTATATCTTCAGCTGGTTCAATGTCAAGGAAGGAAGGACACGCTGTAGGCTTTTCATTTACTATTTTGTCATCCTTTTAGAAAACACCGCCTTGAGTGCTCTCTGGTATCTGTACAAGGCCCCACCAATCTCTGATGCATTTGCCATACCAGCACTGTGTGTAGTGTTCAGCAGCTTTTTAACAGGCATTGTTTTTATGCTAATGTACTATGCCTTCTTTCACCCCAACGGACCAAGGTTTGGGCAGTCACCAAGCTGTGCTTGTGAGGACCCTGCCACTGCCTTCACCCTGCCCCCAGAAGTGGCAACAAACACTCTACGATCCATCTCCAACAACCGGAGTGTCACAAGTGAGCGGGATCAAAAATTTGCTGAGAGGGATGGGTGTGTACCTGTGTTTCAGGTGAGACCCACCGCACCATCCACACCTTCATCCCGGCCACCAAGGATTGAGGAGTCTGTCATTAAAATCGATCTGTTCAGGAACAGGTACCCAGCGTGGGAGAGACACGTGTTGGACAGGAGCCTGAGGAAGGCGATCTTAGCATTTGAATGTTCCCCTGCTCCTCCACGGCTACAGTATAAAGATGATGCCCTTATCCAGGAGCGCTTGGAATATGAAACCACATTATAAAAAAAAAAAAACCCACAGCTTGAAGAAGCTCTGATGTTACAGTCCAAATTAAGGGTTGTCAGTAGGTCTGTAGGAGTAACTAAACTGTGTACTACAAGTAGAGCAGCAAGCTGTAGTGTTCTTAGTCTGGCTCTCATCATGATTATCATTTGATCCACTGTGTGCAGTCTGTCTGCAGGACACTGATAACAGCAGCATCACCTGAAAGCCTCATAAAAAACCAAACCCTGACCCACACATACAGAGCAGTTACTTCAGCTGGGGAAACTCACCCACAACTCCTTGCTGCTGTGAAACTCTGGCTGCACAGTACTTACAATCAAACCAATAGGAAGGCTCTGACCAGAGCTTTCAATTTTAGCCAGTAGTGCATTTTATTTTAGAAATTGATATTTGCATAATCAATGGCAAAAAAACCCGAACAAAACCTTTTCAAACGTAACAAAACTGTAGCACGCAGTGTTGCCGTGATGAAAACTGTTTTCTGGGGAAAAAATAGGAACATAGTAGTCTTCAGCAGTCCCATAAATCAACCATTCCAGTTAGAATAGGTTTGCAAAATAGTTCTTACTTAAAAAGATACATTGTCATGTTTGTAAAACTGTCAATGAAATATAAACTAAATTCTGATTAATTAGGTCATAAACATTAATACTACCAGAACTGTTTGGTTTTTGTGGAATTTCAAACTCTTTTAAAATGCAATTTAAGTTCTTTACGTTACTTTCAACAGAAATCCTATGCAGCTCACTTATGGTTTTCAGAAGAAATAAGGAGCTCCAACATGTAGTGATGTAAATTAAATGATAATCATGATTCAGTGTTCAATTTGCAAAAAAATTAAAATAGATATATATGTAAAAGGACAGGGAAGTATAGTTTTCATTTTCTAAACGTTTTGGAGGACCCCATTCAGATATTTCGGAAGAAACTACAAGGAGATGAACACACTGAAGTTTCTCTGTTTCAGGACTGAGAATGCATGATTCAGTGTGTGAATGTATGCAGGGGTGACAAGAGACTGTGACATGCCATACCCTTCTAGTGCCAAACATTGTATAACTGCAAGGTTGATGTTGCCTGAGGGACATATAACAAGTGGCACGAGCCCTACCAGAACAAGAAGCAGGAAAGACCATTCAAGTTCTCAACGTGTAGAGACAGCTCTGATTTTTTCCCACCCAAGGTGAAAGTGATGTCTTTTAAAGGCTTTCAGTCACCTCTTAGTAAGTATATTCACGGAAGTATAATATAAGCAAGTTAAGTGGAAGACCCTCTTCTGCCTGTTCAAGACTTGTGTTCAGATACGTCTAAAAATTACATTGAATCTCTTGTAATAGAGTGCTTTTGCTGCAAGCTTTTGGGTTATAAATACCTCCCTAAATCTAGTCAATGGTATCCTCCTTTATGTTAAAAGTATCCCCTGATGGTGCTTTCAGATGCATTAAAGGTGCAAGTCAAAATTTGATAGTATTTTTTTTAAAGCCGGTGCAGAGTGAAAAACTCATGAATTATTTCAATATTTTTGTAAAGTAAAAATATGGTATAAAAAGGTTACTTTTTATAAACCTCAAATCTTTTAATACATTTCATTCTCTTTATAGCTTAGATTTTAAGAATTGGTCCATGAATTTTATCAACTGGCTTCTGCAGGTTGATATAAACCTGGTTTTCACACATTATGGATTTGTTTTGCAGTGTAATGCTATATGAAAGCCTACATGGGTACTTTTAGAATACTCTATAAATTGTGGATCCTGCTTCAAATGTAAAAGTGGCTTGTAAAGACATCAAGCGATTCCATGAGAAACAATTTGCTATAACTATTTCCATCCGTTTTAGGAGAGCAAAACAGAACTGAAGAGTTAGTGTTGTAAATGGCATTGTCAGGATGGAGAAGACCTGATGATTGGTGGTGTAATCTTCACTGTCAGGTATATCCAGTGTTGTCACTGCTGTATATGCTGCCGGGTAAATTTCAGTCTTTTCCTATTATTAATATTTGTACTATGAAATGGCCGAGGTTACACAGCCTATGTTTATTTGTATGCATTCAATTAGCCATTTTTAATGTTGACTTTTTTTATTAGTGAAATGTTCAATACCTGTTGTTCTTTGCTGGGGCAAGTTCCTCAAAACAAAACATCTGTGAAAGTGCAGGAATCTGCAAGGCAGAGGGAACTTTACACAGATTAGAAAACACCCAATGCTTCAAGGATTTCTTAGGTATTTTCAAATTAAGCGGTGGCTGTCTGCCTCTATACTAATTTTTTAAATAAAGTATTTCTTTGATAGTCCAAACCTGAAGCTCTGATTGCCCTTCCCTCCATGGAGATATAGCTGATTTTTCTCAGAAAAGCACTCATATTTTGTCAGAAAATATACCACCGCAAGAAGTGGTAAAAAAAAACAGATTTTGGGATTAGGTCCTTTGTCCCATCAAATTCAGTAAAGCCTTCACTCCAGAATCAAATGCTTAGCTCACACAAGGAAATTGCCATTTTTCTTTACGAACAAGGCAAATGGTAAACTTTGTAATCCAAGATGTGAGAGGCTTTTTTGGAAATAGTTTGATGTGTTTGCTGCTGCTTTACAAACTCAGAAATTTTAGCAGAAGTGAGGCAGAGCGGGCAGCAGTCTTGAGCTCTTGCCTCCCACCAGCACCTCCTGGGGAGAGGGGCAGCATCACAGCTGTCAGCGAGGCTCTGCCTCTTCTAATGTCCCTCTCATCTTGTCTCGCTCTTCCTCGGAGCTGTGAGCCCTTTGGTCAGGGCTTACAGAATTGAAGAAGCGTCGCCTCGTGCAGAATTTAAAGGGTTACGGTCTGGACCAGTGCTTGCATTGCAAGGTTTCTGAAGAAGGTTTGAGGTGAGTTTGTTTCATTTGCTCTTGTTTGGTTTTGGAAGGAAGGACACAGAGGTGTGATTTATCCATTTACTTTTTTTACTTTCCCAGCATTTTTTTTTTTTCATACTGTTTGTAAAAATGTTTATCTTAAGCAAACTAGTGCAGGGTCGGAGTGCACATGGCAGTACGTATACACACCTTGTCTTCAGAATTCAATCCAGCTGTTTGAAGAAGGGGGAGAAGACATTTTACACTGAGTCAAAATTTGCTCTCCAAAATCTTGCTCTGTTACATTCGTGTATGTGATACTCACACTGAGAACAGGGCGGCCATTGAAATCTTAACACTCGGATGAATACGTAGTTTCTTAATTTGCATTGCTGTGAATAGGCACATTAAATGCTGTAAGAATTTTTTATAGAAATTGTCAAGATTAAACATAGTCCACGTTGAAATTCCATGATGGCCTTATGGACAGTTAATAATCAATATGCACTATTCTTTTTAGCACAGACAGTTTTAAAATCAATAAAGTTCAATTAAGACAGCAATAGCAAAAAAAAAAAAAAAAAAAAAAAAAAATTAATAATAAAAAAATCAGGTCTTTTAAATTTCATTCCAAAATACAGGAAAATTTTTAAAAATCGTAATTATATTCTGGAAAAGAAAAGCAACCACATCTCTTTGTTAGAAGTAAGAATTATGTAAGCATTGTTCTGATGAACCAAAAAAATTTCCTGGCAGAATTAATGTAACTTATCTGGTTAAAGTCTTGGTCCTAAAATTTTGAGAGTTGTGGATTTATATGTTACAGAAAAGACAATTTAACTAGTATCAACTGCTCAAATTAAATAAAGGAGAGGTAACGCATACCTATAGTCATTCTGAAAACTTATAAGAAAATGTAAGATAAACATTTTGTCATATTTTAAAGGAAAAGTTATTTGTTTTATAATAGGATAATTTTTTTAAATGAAAAAAAAATTATTTGAAAATATGTGCAATACTTTTTTCCTGCAGATTTACTGATGAAAAAACTTGTTTCCACTTTTGTTTATGTCAATTTAAATATGCTTCTTGTGCTAGAACAATGTTTCTGTGTTTGGGTTCTATGGGCTTGATGGCACATAGACAATATTTTCACTGGCAAATCAAAATCTCCTATTAATTCATTTCTATCACATTTTAGACAATTTTTCTTCCAAAATTAAATGCTAGGCCTCAGCTGCCTGATTTTGTAAACTTTTAAACAGAGGAGGCAAACTAAAATTTTATTGGAGCTGAAGTTTTTAATATGTGGTAAATAGCTGTTAAACCCAAATTCATTTAAAACATATGGTAGTCTTGCCAATATTATCTTCCTAAAATAGCAATTCATGAGCGGTACCAAAAGTACAAGCGCTGCTTTGTTTGGAAAGGGACTCCTAATCACACAATACATTCATTTACTTTTCACAACTAGCCTGTTGGTTTTTTTAGAACCCAAATTAAGCCATTTTGAACTGTTTGTGATTTGATCATACAGCTCTAAGAGCACTGTATTGAGTTTTAGTTGGCTCTGCCAGTGATTCAGTTTCCAAAGTCACTGCCCTTTCTCTGCTCCGTCCCTGCAGTTGTGCTATCCGGAGTGACTGAGATGCTGTGATTGACTCTGCGCCCCCTGCACTGCCTGCACAATGCCAAGGAAAAAGCTTCAGCAGGTTGCTGGGGTCCTACTGCTGCCTCTCTTGCTCCTGTGCATGGTGGGAAGCAGAGTAAATTGCATTTGCGCATCCCTCTAAACAAGCTTATTTAGGCTGAGCCCCGACAAGAAGTGCATGATGAAAATAATCACAACACGTGTCCATGAATTTACAAGCCCAACACTGTAATTACTAATTCTGTAGTGTAACAATGAAGAATGTGGGAAGAATTGTCTAAATACACAATAAGCCATTTAATTTTGCTAATTGTAGCAATTAGACTAGCTCGCATGAAGCCCATGCTCTCAGCAGAAAGCCAAATGGTGTAAATGGCAAACAGCCATTTATATACCAGAGATGTTATGTTATGAAATCCTTCCTTGACTGTTTATAGAACTGTCTTTTCATTACAGCATTGAATCCATTCCTCTTTACTCTAATAAAACAGGTAAAATACAAAATGAGAACAGGTTCTTTTAAATCTGAAAATTAAAAAAAAAAAAACTAAACAGATTACTGTCATTCACATATAGTGATTTTTTTTAAACAAATTCCATCATCATTTTCACTTGGCTGCAAATTGCCAAGTGATCTGCTTCTGAGATGATTTCTCACATCTGGTATGAGTGGGTTTCATTACAGGAGGGACAAAGATGACCTTGTTATGCCTTGGGGGTTAGGGGAATAGTGTCACTGTTCTACAGATCATTCACAAAGCTTTTTTAACATGAGGGGTCCCCTGGGACCATTTGTTTTAACATAGTGACCTCACTGCAGGTGTTTGGTGGGATTTCCACACTGTTACACTGGTATGAATATGAGAAAATCAGGCTCCTGGCCTTGAGTGAATAACTACATGAATTCAGACCATGGTAGTGAAAGCCTTCACCTCCTAACTCCTAACTGAAGTCAGCTGGAGATCTGCTTCATACCAAAGAGCCTGAATGTCACTTGGCTCAACCAGAAATACATACTCTAAACTTAGTGCTAACTCAGCATGAATCAAAACATTTCTTCTTCTTTCCTTTTTAGTTCAAACATTTAAGAATATGCTCATTTTGACGTTATCCTTTTAAGGAGACTTTGAAAAAGGTCTCTGAAACCAGTCATTTCCACTGATCCTTACAAAAGCCAATTGCTGACCAGTGCATTCATTAAAAGGAACTTTTTCTAAACATCTAAGCGTGGCTCCTGTATTTACGTTTTGTTCTGAATGCTTAGCATTTACTTCTTAGTCAGAGATACCCATTAGTATAATACGACATGTGCCTACTCTGAATCCTGATGCAAAGAGGACAGATATGCAAGATGCTGAGGAAAAAGTCCTCTTCGGCACATTTATGGGGTGGTTTGCATGAGCTAGAGAGGTAGAAGAGAAGCTTGTGTATAGTTACAACAGAGTTATAGATGCTGTATTCATTGGCAGAGATTTACAAGAAATTGTGAGATATGCGGCCAACTAACAGAAAGATCAAATATAAACTTCTGTGTGCAAGGCACTGTAAAATAAAAACAGCCAAGAAACTTTAAAGTGTAACCAAAAACATTGTTTCCATGAATGGTTGGGTTAAACATAAAAATGTAATGGATTTGTCAATGTAACTATATGCTATGTTCATAGAAAGAAAGACATGACTGCTATGAAAACAAACATTTTTTGTATATGTAGATTTCAGCATCTTAGTTCAGATACCTTTGGAAGCAATTGCTTCTGGATCTTACTTCTGGGCATGCTGTAGCCATCCAGTGTGTAAAACAGAATTTCGCCAATAAGTTGTTTCCTTGAGGTAATGAATGTTTAGAAGAGCCGTCAGAGACATGCCATAGTGCTAAGGCAAGATGTAGGCTGCGTTTGGGTGCTATGAGTCCGCTCAGGGCAAGGCCTGGTCATAGTCCAGCAATCTCTCCCCACCTCATGCACCAAAGAGCCCACAGAGGAAAACAACGTGCATGGGCTGGACAAAAGCCACAACACACGGGGACCAAATACCTGGCACGCTGCAGCACACATGCGGAGGTCAGCGCAGACACATCAGGGCCCTCAGGCTAATACTGTGATCCTCCAAACTGCACTAACCAGGAGCTCCTGAACTTTCTATGCTGGATGTTCAAGCACCGAAGATTTGGCTCCTGGACTTGGTCAGAAGCACCTCGGTCTTCACAGCACAGAGTAGCTCAGCTCCTGTCTCCCACCTAAGCCTGCCATGACCTCCTGAGCAAGTATACTTCTGCCCATCTTACCTGAAGGACTTGAGTCCTCTGGGGTGCTATCAGATGGAGCTTTGCACAGAAACACTCATGACTGCTTTTCCAGCAGTAGATTTGTGGTAACCAGAGACCAAGGGGAAAACCAGGCTCAGTTATCTCTTCAGCTAGCAAAGATTCGTATCTCTAGCTACTATCTCTCAGGGGAAGGCTATAGGGCTGCACACTACTGAGAAGGGCATGCTCCCTCCCTCTTATTTTGAGGCTGTTCTTCCTCTGTGTGGAAAACATAAAGGTTATACTGTGCAATGTGGACCTACTTCTAGTATTTTGATGTATTCAGTTCCCTTAGTGTTGAGGACTCTGAAGTTGTTGCACATGTCCAGTGCCATTGCTGTGTCCAGCCAGAGTAACGTCTACAGTAAAAAAGTGGGGCAGATAGAAAATCACTCTGCTCGCCTTCCAACGTGACCTAAAGCTGTATGAACATGGTTAGCACTGTGACAAAGCCTGAATCTCTACGCACTGCCTTGAATCAGGTCTATTAATGCACTGTGTGCTACTCTGGCCACACTCACCTGGTTTCTCGTTGGAGCTCAGGCAGATTTTGCATGTGCACCAGAGCTACACCATGCAGCTTATCCATAGTTCCCTGAGCCTGTGGTGCACTCACTTTGTCACCCACTTCTTTTGCCAAACAAAGATCAATTTGGGCTCAACAAAGGGCAAACAGGCTCTATACTGTGTAGTGAGGGAAATGGTGCAGACAGGGTTTCTCTGGACGGTGCGTTTGAACCACAGTTGTGTGCAAATTGCCCAGGTTATGGTGAATGCAAGAATTAAGTTCAGTGCCCAGAGTTTGAAGCATGCTAGAAAGAATAATCTTCGTGACAGTGTTTGGTTTTCTCATGATAAAAGTAGTAGGGTCATGTCTTATATTTGGGAGCAAAATTACAGTATCAAATGCATTTATATATATATATGTGTGTGTGTGTGTGTGTGTGTGTGTATACACATGACAATGAGTCCTGAGATTCTATTAGGATTCAATCTTATAGTTCATTTAAATTCTAAGCCTAAAAAAAACCCCATCAGGAGCATCATCGTCAAGGGCAATTAAATGATAACTACAAAAAAAAAGAACATTATTGGAAAACACATTCTGGTCATTATTAGAGACAGCTTCTCAATGTATTATGCCAGTACTTTAATGAAAAGTCATGGAGAAAATATGTCTAATGCTTTATTTCATTATCTTTAATATTTTGGTAAAAGAATAGAGTGTGGGAAAAAAAAAAAAAAAAAAAAAAGGTTAGCACATTTAGTTAATCAAGAAAAAAAATAAACAAATAGCAAAGGGATCAATTAAACCTTTGTTTCACTTAATGTTGTTTGTTTCACTGACTTTCAGTTATCAATGTCAGTAGTTTATGAAGGAAATAGCCTGCAATAATTAGGATGATTTACTTGAATTTTGACTGAAGAACACTAGAGTGTTATCTAACACATATGCAGTTGCCTGATACATGCTGTCAGAAGGAAAGATTTGCCAGTTCATGGATTATGTACTGAAAATAAATTTCAAATGAGTGTATTTGAAAACAATACCCTTGTCAATTTAAATGTACCATGCAAACACAATAGCTATTTCTGAAATTTTAACTACGGATGCTTTTTTCAGTATGTGTTCTGTATTATTATCTGTGTATCCCAGACTGTTTCTTAGACAATGTTCAATAAGAATTCATTTTAAATTTTATGAAGTTGAGGAAAAGATTACTAGCCAGTGAAGACACTTGCTGCACTGAATTTCTGGTATATGTCTTGAGTTCCTGACCTGAGTCACCATTCAGCATTAAGGATAATGTTTGAAAAATATAGTAACTTTCTAACAGGATATGACTGATGGACAGATATATACTGTTGCAGTGATTAAGTCAGACAACAGCAGTAGCTACAGAGGCTAAAATTCAAAAGTAGTCACTAATGACTCCCAATATCGTTCCCTGCATTTCCATTTTGGGACACACGTAGCCCTTTCTGTCAGCCAGCATCTGCACGTGCTGTGGATTGGTGCCGGCACTAGCTCAGTGGGCATTCACTCTTGCTTAAAGGGAAGACAAAGTAGGCAGCTCAGTTCCAGCCCAAGTTTCCCCTGGGTTTTGGGCTATCCCACAGCAGATATTTCACTGAGAATACTTTACCCACCAGTGAGACTGCCACACCAATCTGGGCAGGATTTAGCCCTTAAACAACACTGTATGGACAATGAAAAATCTTCCTTTGTCAGCAGAGAGGGCAGCTGCCTCTATTTATAGTCACAAAGTGCCAGCATATTGTCATGTATTTGTGGCTGCTATCGATTCCTCCTTTTTTATTTTATTGGAACAGCTTGGAACTTGTCAAGCTTTGCTTAGGTTGATTTGCAGCTAATTAATTCAACAGACATTTTTAATCTTGCAAATTTGTGACTTATAATACAGTAATCAAGCTCCCGTGAGCAAACATTAATCAGTTAGGGAGAAAAAAAAGAAAGCCGTTGTTAGCTGTGTTCAGCATGGTGCCCACACTGGAAAGAGAGATTTAGAAGAAATGCAACATTAGTAAATTCATCCTAGCTAAGCTTTCATCATTCATCTTATGAATCATTCATCTATTTGATTGGTTTTGTACATGCAAGGAGTTGTATTTAAAAGAGTATTGCTGGGATTGAGACAAAACTAGTTACTGTCAGTGGAGAACTGGCCAGATTTCCCTCTGGTCCTCTATTTCCTTATTAACCAAAAAGTCATTCTACCTAGCAGCAGTGCAATTTCATTTTTTGTCGTGGAACAGTTTATCCTGGAGAAATGACTGTAACAAAACACATACTGTATTTAGCAACAGTACTAAGAACTGGGTGAATGAGTGGAGAAAATTTTTTATTCATTGCTTTTAATACACTGGTGGACTCTAGCTACTTTGACATGAAGCAAAAGGGAAAAATACTATGATGTTGCCTATATCAAACCTGATCTCTGAATAAAGAAAGGCTTGTGATCAGCAAAGCATTTAAGTCCTTTCATAAGCAGGAAGGATGTAAGTTAGTACACTTGCGGTTTATAAAAATCAGTAGGAATGAGTGGGTGATTTAATATTTAACCTAAGTCTGGTACTTGGAGGAACACAGTTACAACAACATGGGACTCAGCAAGAGCTCACAGCTTGTCTGTACCCCCTCCTGGTACAGAGTTTTTAAGCAGGGTGCTGTCACAGCCCCCTCTGGTCTGTCTGCACAAGGTGCACGTGTATGTGCGTCAATGAGTAATCTGTACATACGTCTTATTGTGGAAGCATCTCCACTGGTAACCTTAGCAGGGAAGCCAGAGATCAAAAAGACATGAAAGCAAAGAAATTATTCCTCCAGTAAGGATTAAGACTTGTTTGTGAAACACTGTGGAAAAGCTGCCGCTGCTGTTTCAGTGGATAAAGGGAGGAGCAGAGCCTTTAAACAGAAGAAAAAAAAAAAAAAAAAAAAAAAAAAAAACAGCAACAAATCTTAATGCCAAAATGCTATTTATGGTGCAATTACTCTCTCCTTTAAGTAAGATGTTGACTGAGAAAGTTCTAGATATGTTACAAACTGGAAGACACAGGAAGGCAGTGAACGATACTTCTTAGATATAACTTCGTTGCTATTGACAGGAGTTGTTTATTAGCAATAAGATACAAAGGTGTCTCAAACTAAGGCCTGGGAGACAAGGATTTTGTATGGCTGCTATGCCAGTGATTGTTACATTTTGAAATCATAGATCTTTATAATATATTATAGATCAAAGAACTGGTTTTTTATTATTTTCTTTACAGAGGATAAATCTCAAATGGCTTCCACAAAAAAAAACCATAAGGTTTAAAATGGCTCAGTAGATGGGCTTTTCTGTATATGAAATATTATAGGCTTGGTGTTGTTCAAGTGCTTGTGCATTTTCTCATGCTCTCAATTTCTCCTGCAGTATATCCATAAGCAAATAGTGGATCTGCAGGTACATGATCCTTTAGTGCTAATAGTCCTCACATCAACTTGTTCATGCACAGCTTGAGGAGCACGTACATGGGGCGGTGTGCACTTGTAAAGGTGTAGAGCAGGAAAAAAGTAGAGAAGGTGGACATCAGTAGATTATGTGGTAGAAGCCTTTTTATAATTAGGGAACAGTTGTGAATCTTTAGAGTAAGTGAGCCCTCATAGTATTTGTCCATGCTCAGGTATTCTATCATTCAGCTCATCATAGAAATTACTGCTGAAGGACTTTCCAGTGTATTAGTAGCTATTATCAATTCTTGCTCATTTAGAAGCAAGAACAGTATCATCCTGATGTCAGCAGAAATCACTATGGAGTCATCCATAGCCTCATGCATGATCTGTAGGTGTAGCATGTCATGACAGGTCTGTTTTCTTCAAAGATTCGCTCAGACAAGTTTGGAAAATTTATTAGATACTGTTCTGGTCTTTTTCTTTGCTTACATTTTCCTTCTGTGCTTAAGTCTCATATGAAAACCCCACAAATAAGAGAAGACAACACCTTTCTTTTCTCACGTCATAGTATAAAACTCAAAAATTCCTTTGCATAACACCTGGCTATTGAGATAATCTCTGCGGTTAGAGAAGGAAAAGCAAGCTAAAGATGCAAATACTGAAGTAATTTTATCAAGTGCAAAGCAGGAACTTTTTTAAAGATAGTTGTCATATTTTGCTGCTCAACTGATCTTACTTCATAATTCCAAAGCTTTGTTATATGCCTATAAGAACCAAGAAATAACTATCTTCTGTTTCTGAGATTATTTCTGATTCACAGAACAGCCACTAACCGGGGATTATATGGCATGAGCAAGCAAAGACCCACAAATCCCCCTGCAGTTCTTTAACAGGACTGCAGATCCTTTAAATCAATTGCCATTTGATTCTCAAGGGCAGAAACTCCCCTGCATAATTTGTTCTACTTGAGGGGACAGATGTTTTGCTGTCTATTCATTGAGTTGTGTATTATTAACAAGCGAATGTTTATTCTAAAAAATGAGCATCACTGTATTTTCCTGCAGGTGCCATTCCATGCATTCTCAACAGTGGAAGCTGGCTCTGTTCTTTCCATGCTTGCTTACCTTCTTCTTTAATCAAGTGCTAACTTAACAATTGCTAGTTCTTGTGCTGCAGAGCCATGCAAAACCCATTTTGACTTCTGGATTTGACCCGTGGCACTAGCAAATGGGAGAGTCTTCTTCTCACTGTAAGCTGAGTGCGTTAAAAATGGTACCCACTGGGATGCAATAACCATGGTTCTTTACCATGCTGATTTTATCGTAGTTTTCCAGAGTACAGCTGTGCTTTAAAACTTTGTGCAGCTCTCTGTAATCTTCTTGTATTAAAAAAAAAAAAAAAAGACAATAAAATCAACTTTAATTGTTCTTCCTCGGTATACATTATTCTCTGGATATTTGCGATTTGCAGGGAGCATGTCAGTTAATTCGCATTGGACATTCCAACTGGATTCCTACAAAAACTATTAGTAATCTCAGTAGTAATTAAAAAGAGCATATTCTCCAGTCATTACAGCAAAATGTATACTCAGATAAGGCTAACTAATTTCTGTGTGCTTCCACCCTTCATCTCTTAAGATAAAGAACTCAAAGTTTGTTTTCAGGTTGACTGGTGAATTTGATTTCTTGGGGGGAAATGTGCGAAAAACTGTTTCTAGGCTATTAGTAAAACAGGTGAGCCTTCCAAAGCAACTTCGTGTGAGGCAAGTGATTCTAAAATACAGACTTGATAACAGTCATGCTTACAAAAACCTTCTTAAATGATCTACAGCTAAGCAAAAAAAAAACCCAAAAGACACTCTTAAAAGGCTGATAGAGAAATTCTGCCTGGTGAACGCATCAATAAGTCATACTTACACCAGCACTCTGGACAGGAGCGTTTATTATACTGGGATTTGCTTTGATTACCGGCAGTTTATAATCATAAAGGGCTTCCCTGAAGGTCCACCGTAGCAAACGGATTACTTTCTTTTGACTTTAATGGAGTCCAATAGGCCCCAGGAGTAACCATGTGGGCATTTTGCTTTTAAATTTCACAATGCCTCTCTAAGTAAAATTTATTTTTAAGGAATCTCTTTAATAACTATTTTACAACTCACTTGAACATTACTATCAAGCAAAACTGTCAGTCATTGTGCACCCAATACAGATTAGGCTAAATCAGTGAAAATGTCTGAAGAAGGAATATCAGGCTTTGTATCAAAAAACGGTCCACTGGAAACAATACTAAAGCATTTCTAGGTCTTCCAATTCTGTTAGTCACTGGATGAGGCCAAGATAGCAGGCTAGATTGCAGGATAAATTAAAATAGCTGTTTAAATTTTCAGATGACTTATTAATTATATCTTAATATTTTCTATTGCAAAAAGTACCCTTTAAGTGATACATTTCAATTTCAAGAAAAATCCACCTTTCTCTATAAAGCCTAAGTCACTGGGCTCTAGGGAAGCAAGGATAAAACTGGACAAGTTGAGGAGGTGAAATTTTATCCTAAGCTCAAGCAAGACTCCTCCTGCTTTCCCTGCTAGCCTGCCACCCCAACCCTCCATGATACTTGCCTGCCATGCTTCACCACTGAAACCCCTGAAGGTGGATCTAGGATTTGGATCCTGAGAAACCTCATCCGAGTCTTTAGTACTGGGTCACACAGGGAGGGGGTGGAGGCACCTTGATGGCACAAGGGTAGGATCAGGCAGGTGCAGGTACATCTTTTAGTCCAGTTTCTCCCATGGCTACCACTGACACAGCTGAACTGGTGATGAGGAGAGGGACTGCTTCTTCTTGGGGCAGATGTTGTCTGTGAGTACTGCGACTCGGGGGTATTATTTATAGCGTGCCTCTGTGAAAAGAAAAGGTGGCGAATAAAAGTTATGATGTGGTGAAGAAGATGCCATATATGTCAAATACCCACCCTGCCAAAACACTGAAACATCAAGCTGGATACCTAGGCCATGGAAGTTACTGCTGTGAACACATACAAGTTTATTAGCTGGTGCAGTGCTGTCCTCAGCGATGTAGTTTGTAGTTTTCTGTCCTTTGCAAATTGATATGCATAAGGAAAAACAAAGGATTGCCTTTACTGTTGTTTCACATGAAGAAAAAGGTTTTTACACCTATTTCAAAGGTGTGCCTTTTAGCATCTTTGAGTCTTATGAAATAAGGCCTGAAAAATACTTTTCTCCCCATCAAAATCAGAATATCTTTTTCTGCTTAGGTTTACACAAAACTATAAAGTCTTGACTTCTTTGAGAAACTGAGATTCTCATAGCCCCATTCCCTCCCCACCCAGACAAGTATTTTAGGGAAAGCTGCAATACTGCGCCATGCCAAGAAATCTCACACTCCAGTTTTCTAGTTTTTCACTTAGTTCTGTGGCAAGAACAGGAAAAAATAAAGACTACGACATGCAGGATGTGCAAGTGCAACTGGCAATTACCAGTGGCTCTGCCACCATAGATTCAGCACACTGAATATCAGTGACTCCTTATTTGAGGCTACCAGAGATGAAGTTGGTCGAAACCACACATCACTTTTGAAGATCATAATCAAAATACAAGGAGCTTAGAAAGGTAAAATTAAGGGGGGGAAAAAAAAAGAGCTTCAGGATTTCCTTGATAGAAAACAAAACTGAAAGAAGGCACAAATACATATCTCTCTTTCATAAGTTATATGTAAACCATATGCACACACTTCAGAAGTACAAACCTTATGTTTTCACAGGCCAATCAAAAAAACCAAATCACCGAAACCATTTCAGTTTGTGATGCTCCCTGCTGTGATTTCTTCAAACCATGTGTTTAGTGAAGAAGTCATGATACCAAATTGCATGTTGTGACCATCAGTAGTGGGATCTAACAGTAGGAGTCAGAAGAGCCAGCACATTGCACATTCAGTAATGGGTTGTATTAGATTGTTGCTACTGAGGACAGGAGCACATCTCCAAATTTGTCTGTCTCCTAGGAGTAGGCTTTTTTTGTGGAATTCATTCCCAGAGCCTGAAGTCTTTTATTGCACCTGCATACTCAAGTTGTGCATTTTGATAGAATAAAATGCCTGCTCCTCTTCCTAGGCAGGAATGGAAGGGAAAGCTGGGGCTGCCTCTGTGCTGGGGGCTGTTAGCTGGAGCTCTGGGACCATGATATGAGCCCCAATCCCAGCTCATCCTGAGTGGACTCAAGCCAACACTTTCTTGGAGACTGCCCTGTCTGCAGGAGGAGGAACACCATCCCTCTCTCCAGATGAGAAAAGGTCACCGTGAGGTCTGAAATGCAATGGTGCTGGGTGCAGGCAGGAAGGCCCGAGAGGAGCTGTGTCTCTGTGGTCCAAGGTGGAGGCTGATCCTCTCCTTGGGCACTGCTCAGTGTGCAGAGCCTCTGCCTGGGCTGGGTGTGTACACACAGGCTCTACAGGAACATCATGTGGGGGATCCCCACCACATGGGCACATCCCGCATGGATCCAGATGTGTGGGTACATCCCAGGCTGGCCCCCAGGGCATCTGTCTGATCAGTCCCCAGGAGACATAGGCACAGGACCCCTGGCCCTGTGACTCTCAGGTGGTCTTGGGGTGTGTAGAAGTTCACCCAAGTGGAGATGGTGGTGCCTCTGGGCACACGTGATGGTGCATCTTCAGGCACTTGCAGGATATTTCTGCCTTCTAGGAGAGGCAGTCCCAGAGGGCAACCGTATCTCATGTGATGACTGATAAAAAATAAATGACTTCCTAACGCTATAAAAAGTCTGTAAAAAAATGCACATGCAAATAGACTCAAATACTTGAAATTCAAATTCCAGTAGTATATTCTGTGTTGATTCCTATGTTATTGTTACTATTTTTCTTTCGAAATCATAAAGTTTCCTGCTTTAAGTTGTTGCATGATATGAAATTAATTCCAAACAAGTAAAAATGGATTTTTACTGTATATGTCCTGGGTTTAGTTTTTCAGTTATTTTTCATAAATACATTTTACATCTAACTACCTCAGCTGACTTTTGTTTTGTTTTGGCGCATATGAAGTCATGCACTTTCTATATTTGGGGATT
>NW_020799095.1:112246832-112251397 GCF_003259725.1 Athene cunicularia
GAGGGGGAAGAGTTCTTTCCATTTTGAATAACCAGGTTCAAAGCCATGTTGATCAATTTATAGAGGAGATCAATTTAACAAGACATAATTGTTGACAGTTGCAGAACATACATTTTATTTTTAGGTTCTGTTGGGGTACAGTTTAACAGAAAACACCATAAGCTGCTTATTAATTTGCCTTAAAAAAATGTGTGCTCTTTCCTATTCAAGTTGTGTTATTTAACTCTTCTCTTGTACACAATTTATGTGACAAAGACTAACGTAACAGTTGGCAGTTAAACAGCAAATTGAACAGAATGGACCAATAGTTTCTCAGTTCTCTGTTGTAAACTGTTGCATTATACACTGATTGTGCTAAAATAATTGTTACTGTGCTTATACTACTTAGTCACCGTTGCAGAAATAAAGTGATGGAAGGTCACATTTGTGTTTATGGAACAGTGTAGATATCCCCCCAGTACAAGCACAGTGACTTGAGGTGAATGATAATCATTGCAGAACTTGTGCTTTGACTTGTAAACATTGTAAAAATGTATTTGGTATTTTATTTGAAATGAAGAATCAAAATAGTTATTAAAAAAAAAAAAAAAGAAAGAAATCTTCCTGTAAATATATATATTCTGAATCCATGTATACAAACATTCCTTTAGAGTTCAAATTGTGAAGAGTGTCTTTATTGGCTAGAGACCGCTGCCTCCCACGGCAGAGGTTACATGTGCTATAGTAAAGAACACAGTGTGTGAAGTATTTGATGTACTGCAGTACCATAGTTCTTTTGGTCTGTTAAGTAAGTTGCAATTTGTGATGAAATGAAGTTGAAAGTAGTGCTTCATACTAACAAATTTCCTTGGTTACAACTTGATTTTTCTTGTAAAACTTAAAAGGAAAACTTGAAAATTTTATATATTTGGATTTTGTAGATTTTTTTTATTTTATTGCAACACAAGGTACCAAAATCATTAAATAAAGTACACTGTGGTCATTTTACCATGGCTCTAGAGTTTTTTCTAAAACTCTTTTCTTCTGGTGGATCAGCAAAAGATGCTAACTTTTGAGCTTCTGAAATTATTACTGAACAAGGCAAAAGTTGGCCCATCTTTGACAGCAGTTTGGAACAGATTATCTCCAGAGATCCTTTCCGCCATTTTATTATTCTAGCCAGTATTATCACAGGAGCTCCCATACTCGAGCACGGAACTGATGCAAGTGCCTCCCAGGCTATGCCTGCGACTGGGAGAAGACTTGACCTGGGACTTGAACAACATTACAAGTGTTGTCCCTGTAAGGACCCCCAACAGGCACCTCACCCAGAACAGCAGAACAGGGTGCTCTGGCCATCCTAGAGGCCCTGAGTTCTGTCTTGAATGGAGACCTCCAAAAAAGCTGCCTTTATCCATGGAGAGGCCAGCAGATCCTCCCTGCTCCTTGGCCCTCAGAGCCAAAGTGCTCTCTGATATGGGGCCACACTCCCCATCTGCTCCCACAGCCAGTACATGGCACCAAGAAGAGCAGAAGCAAGAGGAGCCTGACCCTGCCATCAGAAAGGGGGATTTCTGGGCTCTGCTCTCAGGGCTGTCAGGGGAGTGCAGAAACCCAGGACTCCTCCATCGTGTGAGAAGGGCCCTGCTCGCGGGGGACAGAAGACGGTGCTTTGTTGTTTTTCCCCCTTCAGACTCCTGAAAACATCTCCATTCAGTTATCATCACTGAGTAGTGGGGAAGGAAGAGCTGAGCCTCACCCCAGTCTTGTCCTGAGCCCAGTAATTAGGAAAAGCTCTAAGGAAGATGCAGCTGCTTCCTGAGTAGTACTGTGTTCAAACCCCCTCGGGTTGAGGAAGGTTTTGTTTCTTCTACTTCTGCTTCCTGGGCAAGTGCTTTAATCATTAAACTATTACACAAGATGTTGCTGTCTTTGGCAGCATCTCCAGTGGCCTTAATAGCCCTCTTGGATTCACTGACACATTTGTGTGTGCAATGTCATGCCAAGCAGTACCCAAAGTTTGTGCAATGAAGACCAGTGCCCAGATCTCTCAGCCTTTCTGTCCCATAGCCATGCTCTCACTTCTTCTTGGATGCTGCTTCTTGGCCTCTCTCAGGTGACCAAGAAAGGGGAAAACAACACCCCAAACAACTAAATAATTAGCATGAGTTCAAAGAGAGGAAAGAATATATATGTATATATCTTGGCTAAGTGAATTTGACTGCAAGTAGGAATGATACATGACTGATAGATTCTTCAAATTTTCACATGTATCTTGTTCTTTGGCTAAGAGTACGAATGGAGAAGTTTGTTACTGTAGCTTGACAAAGCATAACGGAGGGAGCAGCAGCCCAGCAACACGAGTCCTAAATCCTCAGTCCCTGTAACCCTGTGACTCCCCAGCAAAGGCTGAGAAACCAAAAAGCAAGTGACAGAAACACACTCTAATTTTCTTAATCATTCATGTGTCTCAGGGAACAGAAGACATCAAAGCCACAATCTTGAGCATGATAAAGTTATTTGATGATGCCCTGTAAGTAGATAATCTGTGAGGTGAAACATCATCCCCCAGAAAGGCAGCACAAGGAGCATTTTTTGATCTTTGCTGAGCTGGACTGTCCCATACACCTAGAGGAACACTTGCCTTGAGCAAAATGGGGCAGCTGGGGTGACCAGCCTTTCCAAAGCCAGGAGTCTCCACCTTAAGGTCTTGTCCTTGCATTTAGGTGTCTCTGAAAGGAGCTGGAGACCTCTAACACTGCTTCCTACTCCTCTCATACCTCTGAATGGGTAGGTTCGTGGGACACATAAACTGGGTGGGTAGCTGTCACAGCATAGGACTAGCTATCTTGGGGTAAAAGGGATTTACTTTGCACATTTTTAGGCAAATTATTAACCTCTGGGAAAAAAGCTTTCTTCAGGGGGCTTTTAATATAAACCTTCTGCATGAAAGAAACAAAGTAGTTTCCTTTTAGTCTGAATAAAGGCAGCAGCAGGCTATTTAATTAGATTCTTAACACAGGAGTGAGAGAAAGTTTTTGCAAGTGGCTTGAAAATCGTTTCTTGTCAGAGCACTTCTTGTCTCTCCTGCTTTAAAAGAAGACAGAAATATGTAACATTCCAGAAAAAAAACATGCTGAAAAACTAAATACAGGGACTTGGTAATACAAGCCGTAAGTGTCTTGGCAAAATTATTCAGGCAGGGTTTCTCTCCTACTTTACTTAGCTTGGGAGCTAGTAAGAGGCTTGACTTAATACTGCTAATAGTGCCCCTAGAGACCTGTGTGCATGGGAAGGAGCAGCGTCTTCCTTCCACAGCAATGGGAAACTTGGAAAGGGAGATTAGAGATGAGAAGTTATTCCTCCTCTCCTGAATGTGGCACAGGTATAAAATGCATTTGTTCGGTGACTTCAGAAATTAAGCTGAAAAGTAGGAAAGTATTGTATAGTGTTTTTGCTGCGGGAGCATTTCAGACCCATGGTCATGCACAAAACCACAGGTGAATGTGATGTGAAGTTGGGTTGGGTTCACTCTTGCATGATTTTGCCTGAGTGAACTGTAAAGTACACGATGTTGTCCACAGATAATGCATATTTTAACCAGTTTACATTAATGTTATTCTCATGTGCGCTTCTTTTCACCAGGCAAGGGGAAGAGAGCTCAATTTGCTGACAAAAGTTCCAGAGTATGTAGAGCCAGACTGACTGGAAGAGGCGGTTTTAGCTGCTTTTGCTGAACACCTTCTCTTAGTTCCTCTGTATCTTCACTAGCACTGGCCCTACTTTATTCCATCTGTTAGCTTTGTTCACTCTCTTGCCATGTCAGTGGACCCACCATTAGAGTGAGATGAATATAGATTCTCTTTCCTGGGCCAGTGTGAGACAAGAGGCACCATGATCAGCTTCAGCTTAGTCACCTACTGCAAACCAGATATTTCACAACTTGTAGTTACGTGAGAGTAAGAGGTAATATCTGGAGGGTCCTTCTGACTGAGGAGGCAGCATGATGCAACTCAGCCCTTCCTTATTGCACATTTGTCCCTACTGATCTTTTTTTGTCTTGTCTGATGATTTTGTAACACTTCCAAGAGTCTCCCTTTAAGGCATTTTCTCTTTGTGTTTATTTCTGTGTTTATTTTAAACACCTATTTGTCTCTGATGCTTGTTTTTGTGTTTTCCTTTGGGGATTTGTTTTTGCTTTAGGCTGTTCTTGCTATCTGTGATGTTTGAGTCTACACTGCAAATTCTGCCACCTTTTTGTGCCAGTTTTGATTCCAGCCAACCATGTTGGTGCAGCAGTGGGAAATGAGCTGTGTGATTACGTTACAGATATGTGATGTTTTGTCAGAGGTCTGATGTCCTGAGGAATGTCCTAAAAATACCCTGATAAAAGCAGGAAAATAAACTCATCTCTCAAGTTCTCTGATTGATCAGTTATATTAGGTACTCTGTGCCATCTCCTGCCTACAGTTTCACCCCAGGATCTATTGTGCTGACTTGGAATTTCTTTGACTTCTGTGTGTGACTCCACCTAGCCCATATTTTAAATTCTAAACACACACCTTTCCCACCCCCCACCCCCCCAC
>NW_020799095.1:112251447-112282276 GCF_003259725.1 Athene cunicularia
ACCCCCCCACCCCAAAATAAGGACACCCTTCCTTAGCTAGGCCATAATGTCCCAGATCACTCATAATTTCCAAGGAAAGCAAGTAATTGCCGTGTGCTTAAACTCCGCTCTAGCATAAAGCATATAGCATGCATTAATCATTTCCCTTAATGAGCATCTCCAAATATCACACCGATGTGAGCAGCATGCATGGTGCAGTGTATTTCTCTGTTTGTAAAGGAAAAATTAGGTTGAAGCTTAAGTTTTGTGTCACAGTGTAAAGGCAGAAATGGGCTGGTTTGCCTCCCATGAGAAGCACTGGTGCTCACACAGGTGTTACAGCTCCCCCCCCCCAAGTGATAGCAGGCAGGACATCATTGGCAATTAAGAATAAATATGCCTCCTGGTTATATCTTTCTTTAAAGTGACATGAACTCCTACATGTAACTTGTAACTAATAATGAATTTTGCCTTTAGATGGGCTTTTGCTTCTGTATCTGACCCATCTTTAAAGTTATAATTATCCAACACTATTCTATTTATGTAGTTAGCAGTATTTTACATTTGGGCATAACACCTTATCCCAAACTGTTACTCCATGCTGGTAAGTCATGAGATTTTAGCGTTAATGGCTTCTTCAGCACCCTAATGGGACAAGATTTCATTCAAGAGGTGTATTATCTAGCTTATAAAATTAATTTACCTTGCCTATAGAGCACCTCTGTGAGGTTTTGTTGCAGAAAGAATTACAGAATGAAACTTCTGTCTTTGATTTCCATGTACAGCATTCTAGAATCAGACATCTTCAGAAAATATGCAATTAAATGAGAAATGTTCTTGGAAATTTGAGGATCCAAGGATTGCGCTCCTTGTGATTCATTCTCTGCGCTGAGCTGGACCTCTGACACACCATTTGCTTTTCCTCATCATGGTGAGACTTTAAACATGAGCTGGGGAGAAGGGAACTGAAAGGACCGTTTCTGCTCCTGCCCCAGCCTGTTACCCAGCCATCTATGTGATGTCACCTGTGGCTTCTTCCTATTTAAAAGGTTCTTGTTCCTCTTGCTCAGTACAGGGGCATTGCTGCTTGGTCTGGATTGCTGCCACCCGTCACATATCCCTGTGGATTTGCACAAGGGCAAGCTGGCAGAAATTTGCCAGCCTCACCAGTGCATGCCTTGTTTTAGATGGCAATATGGGCTAATGATCTGATCCAGTATGGCACATCCTCTCACTGAGTGGTGCCTAAGAAGTAACTGCACTGTATTTCCAATCAGGTATGCCATTCCCCTGACAGTGCATGCAATTAGGACATGAGAAACCTCAATTTTAAATTTAATTTCTTTCAACATTGTTTTGAATACAGACCTTATAAAACTTTTTCTTTATTTAACTTTTCTTGCATAGATAATTCATTTTTGCCAGCATCCTATGCCACAGGATGCTTCTGACTGTGCATAGAGACGATACACTCTTTTTCTATTTCTGCCTGAAGCAAAATTAAAATAGGAAGGGAAGTATTTGGTTGCACTTTTATCCTTCAGAGTACTTTTACTTGTGTGCACACGTGCAACATCTTTTGAGATCACAGCTCTCATATTTCCTAAAGGAAGAGGAATAAAAAACAGGGCAGCCTTAGAGAAAAACAAAATATCTTGGAAGAACATAAAAGTCTTGTGTTCATTACAGTGTGCCTTGAAGACTTTATCTGACATTTCTCTGAAACCTGAGTTATCAGAAGCAGTAATTTGTTCTGCATTATCTACTACCTCAATTCAAAAGGAGTACTAAAGAGGTGCCATTCGAATTCATACAGGAAGCCAGATCTCAAGGAAGATGCTCTGCCTCTTATGAAGGCAGCCCGTGTGAGGGGAAGAAAGCAGAGAAGCTTCTGGGCTCAGGATGTCTCAGTTAGTTATCTTGCAACTGCCTGGGACAAGTATAGAAAGATGCTGTGCGTAGGTGTCGAGGTGTAAATGTACACATCAGATGGTGTAGCAGGAGCAGGCAGAGCCAGTGAGAAGATACAGCCAGCCAGACATGGTAGGGACAGTGAGTAACGGAGCCAGGCACTGTTGCCTGCTGCCTTGCCGGAGCTGAGCATTTATCCATAGTAGGGCAGCGCTTCATGTCCTGGCACTCTCCAGGTCCCACACGTCTACTTTATAAGCAGAGGCTGCAAAGAGGACTTTTTCCTACTGGCTTTTTCAGCCCACATCAGGCTACATGAATCACTCACTCCCTGTGTGCCATCTTGCATTGCTGCCGTTTTAGACAGTACACAGCGCTGAGCTGAGCTCTGCCTGCAAGCTGTCAGGATGCGGATGCAGGATTTGGTGTGAGTGCTCAGAGATGCTCAGCTGAAGTGTTCAGAGGTACAACCACTGCTTCAGCAATGTGGTCTTCCACTTGTGCCAAGGCAGCAGTGCTTTTGAATTCCCTCTGCCCTTATTGATTCTGACATCAGAAACACTGGCTTCAAGCTTCCAGCCAATATGCCTGGGGGAAAAAATTAAAAACGCAAGCCAAAATGTTAGCAAACTATCCCTTTTCACATTGTCATTTCCCCATGCAAAGATCCTTCCTTCACTTGCCCTCAGATGCCAGCAGAGGTGATGCAATATTTGGTTTTTTCCACACTATGTGCTATGCCATCTGTAAGCATAAAACAAGCAGACATAACTCCAAGAGGTGGGCAGGCAGGGCTCCTTTCAGGCTGGCCAGGGCAAACATCCTTAGGGATCAGGCATCTAAAAAATTTTCCTTTTATCTTAAAAATGGGAACAACTGTGCTATCTGAGCCATTCTGAGCCACCTTGCATTTTGACAACTTTTCTAATTTAAGACAATCCACCTTGCTAAATATTAATCCATCTCTGTCCTGAATGCAGTTAAATTGGTGATTTTTTAATTAGGATGGTTGTAATGGACCAGCACTGCTCACTAAACAAAGGGGCAAAATGTATATAACAAAAAGGGGAAAAAAAGAAAACAGCCCAGCACCCTATGCAGTATCAAATGTTTCCATTCCAGATGGGCTGTTGTAAAAGAAGTGGATTTCTGGGAGAAATAAACCTTCAGCTTTTCTTCTGAAGTATAAGGTAAATCCAGCACACACAGAGAGAAGTATGGGATGCCAGGAATGGAAACGTGTCCTGGGCTTATGAATTACCTGGAGCCAGTCATGTTTTCTTCATCTGATTTATTCCTTTATTTCACCCAGATGCCAACACTTGCTGCACCTCTTAAAATTGACTTTGCCCCACCCCAGCAGTGGCACATTTACCTTGGGATGAATCACCACCACCTTCTCTCTACGCAGCCTGCCTGTGCTCAGCCAAATGTCTTTTCCTCTCCCCAGTTGCAAAATAGTAGCTGTTGCCAGCACCTGAGTATTAAATCTAATTAAATTTGATGGAAGCGGGTCCTCATTCTGTCCCAAAAGAGCCAATACTACAGGCTTATGTGTTTTATTTCAACTGCCTGTCTCCGCTGCCATCTCTTGCCTGGTAAGCTGCCAGGACAGGTAGAGGGACCGTTGAAACAGGACAGCTTGCCAAAAAATGAAACTCCTGCTGAAGGACAGCCCCAAGATAAAAATTTCAGTCTTTTTCAGGAGGTCCCCCCTCTTAAGGTGAAAATCCACCTTTATATTTGAGTGTATCAGTTTCCCTCATCACCAAACCTGCTAGTCCTCTGTGTTTTACTGTGGAGCTCAGGAATATTGGTATTGCAAATATTTGTTCAGGTGGCAATGCTATTCTGGAACCTGAGCTTTCTGGCTTTATTTGCCCTGATGCAAGCATGCTGCTAACACAGATGCTGTCTTCTCTTTTAGGCATTGGAAATGAGGCCCAAATCCTCAGAGGTGGGCAAATTCCTCATTGATGAAAATGTTCCTATAGACTTAGTTCCTACATTTAGAGAAATCTGCATTAAAACCAGAAGCTTGGGCTCCAGAAATCATTATTTGCTTGCTGTCCATGTTTTACTTCATGGTTTGAAGAGATGATCTGTTAGAAATCAGCACATCTACAGAAACTACTTGGTTCACCAGCTAATAAAAAATGATTAAGCATAATAATGACAAAGCAAGCATGAACGATATCATCTTGACATTTACAAAGCTCAGGTGTATTGAATAATAATTGTCTGCTATTTGCCTTGCAACAGCAGCTGAAGTAGGTTCCATGCTCCTGTTTATGGCAAAGAAACGGCATCACGCATACACACACGTACACACACCTATGCTGCTGTGTAAATAATAGTCAGATGGTATCTGGTCCTGTAGCCATTAATGGTCAGAAGGTGTTAAGAAACTAAAAAAAGATGGATTCATGCATTCCAACGACTGAGATTTTCCAGCTGCCTTTTTAGGTCAGCTCTCTACTCCCATTGCTCCTTGGAGTGTTTTGGGGCACTTATGGGTGCTTAGCCACCCACATGCCAAGTTCTCCTGATACACCTTGCTGTAGACAGCAACAAAAGCCATCCTCCCATTTTAAATGCTTTTCAAACTGTACATCCACTGGCTCATGAGGAGAGCTTTGCAAATGAGGCACTGGGCATGGAGTAACCAAAGCAACTTGGAAGTGATGTGTTCAGCACAACTTCAGATCTATGTACACGACCCAGTTGCTGCATCAGAATGGTGGAATAAATTGCATAGCATAAGAGTGTCTGTTGGTTCATTTATTACAGCTGCTATGCAGAAAGCTTATTGCCTCCCAGAAATGCTATTTGTGGATACTGTACATATGACAGAAAAATACCAGAGGGTCTTTATATAAAGCTTTCTCTCCTGTTAGAACAGCAGTCTTCCATATAAAGTTTGGTCTCTATGGGGATATTAAAGGTGGTGGTCAGATGCGCACAAAGACCAGAACTTAACCATGTTAGCTCCTCAGCTCTAACTTCTCGTCTCTGACCACACCTGAGCCAGCCCTGGGCGGAACAAGATACTTCAGGGCACTTGAGGCACAGAAAACAGGGTGGCTGGGCCAGCCCGGCTGCTGCTCCTTCCTCTGCCTGCCCTGCAAAGGCAGCCCCGCCGCAGCGCAGCACCACGCACTGCCCTCACCGCATGGTGAACCTCAGCATTGCATCTGCAGGTGCTCGAGCTCGCTTCACTCCCCTGCAAAGGCAAAGCTTTGCTGTGATTCAAGCCTTGTCTTGAACCATCCTGGGTATCATCAGGGGGACCAGGGGAGTATGCAAGAGAGAATACAGACCAAGACGAGTGACAGAGAGAGGAACTGGGTAGCAAGCATGATTGCTAACTTGCTTTTGAAAGGAAATAGCAACCCTTATGTGCTGCTACCTGATGAGCAAAGTCTACTAGAGTTGACTACTAGGTACCATCCACGAGCCCACTGGCTTATACTTTGCTACAGACAAGCTCCAAAGGGTTGAGGCCTTCTGAGGCTGCTGCACGCAACCAAGCGCCCTGCTGCTGCCCAACTCAGATGGCAACTTTGGTCCTGGAAACACCATCAGAGCTGCTATGCTTCTGCACTGGTGCTAGGTCTTTGCAAGGAGAAAAAGGAGCCAGGAAATTTTGTTTCTAAAACCGTCACTCAAGATTGTCCAGAACTGTGATTCCAAAACTTGTTTGAGGTTTGGGTGTGCTAGTTTTGGTCGTGGAGCTTGGTTTATACTTTTATTGATGCCTTCAGGGACTGAATCAAGCTGCAGTCAGCCTTTTCCCTCAATCTTGTTCGCATAAAGCAAGATCAAGATACCAAAAACTCTGTCTGGAATGTGGAAATCTATGGCAAAAAAATCAACCAGGAAAGCCTGCAACTACTGTGTCAGCTACTTAAGAAAATTAATCCACTGCATGATGGGCAAAAGAAAATTAATCCATTTCCAAATGGACGGGATACTTCAAAAGCTTTGGTAGATCTGTCAGGAGAGTAGATTTTATATGGTAAGGAGAAATCTGATCATTAAATAAGTGTCTGCAGAGGTGGCAGCTCCATCACAGCAGTTGAAATAGGAGCTCAGAAGTGTTTCTAGGTAGCTTTGGTAGACTTCAAATCAATCAAAGATAATCAATGTTTATTGGAGCCTCTGTTTCTGTTACAACTTAAGAAGTAACTGAAGGAAGACTGGAGCTGCTCTGAGCACAGTGTAGACCTGACCATAAGAAAACACCATTGGACAAAAAAGAAAAGCAAACCCCAGTCTGGAATATACAATCAGCCACATCTACAACAGGATTCATGTCTATTCATCTGCCACAAATTCCCTGTAAAGATGCCACAAAACTGTAAGTTCCTACTCTCCCTGATGCATATTCTGTTTTCCATTAAAAGGAATTAGGTAAAAATGGTTACATTTCTTCCCTTTCATTTTTTAAAAACTCTTCTCTGAACAACACAATACTTCCCTCTGTCTTTTGTTAGAACTTTGGCATCTCATGTTTACAAAGCATGAAGTGGTTTTAGCTAGAAAACAGGAGCTAAAGGTGATTTGAAGAATCATGCTGTGCTCTCTCATTATAGTAACTAGTATGGACAGTAGGGAGTGGTGGGTTTTCTCTCATGTGATAGCTGCAACACAAGACCTGGTGGAATAGGATCTGCTTTACAATAGCTAACTCAGCTCTATGGTAGGGAAAAAAATATTGGGTCTGCCTTATATAAGCAGCATAATGTTAACTCCAAATGGTGTCTTACCTTCTTGTAAGGTTTCAGACACAAACACATGTACAAGCAAGAAGTATGAGAAAACACTTCTGTTTTAAAAAAAAAAATTATCCCTACAGTTCAAAAGTTTATTACACTTTTGTAATCAATCTTTAGACATGAAGGGAGTGTAACAATTTAAAAATGTTTCAGGAAGTAACATATGGGTATGCACTCACTGTATGTTGTGACAAAATTCAAGGTAGTAAGTGGTAAATTTGCAACCATCTGTGCAGAACAAAATTACTCAAAAAAAGCAGTCAAGCAAATACTGCAAATAACCCATGACAGAAAAGTATCATAGAATCATAGAATGGTTTAGGTTGGAAGGGACCTTAAAGATCATCTCATTCTAACCCCTCCCTGCCATGGGCAGGGACACCTTCCACTAGACCAGGTTTCTCACAGCCCCATCCAGCCTGGCCTTGAACACTGCCAGGGAGGGGGCAGCCACAACCTCTATGGGCAACCTGTTCCTGTGCCTCAGCACCCTCACAGTAAAGAATTTCTTTCTTGTATCTAATCTAAATCCACCCTCTTTCAGTTTAAAACCATTACCCCTCGTCCTACCTCTACACTTCCAGATAGAATCCCTCTCCATCTTTCCTGTGGGCCCCTTTAAGTACTGGAAGGCTGCTCTAAGGTCTCCCCAAAGCCTTCTCTTCTCCAGGCTGAACAACCCCAACTCTCTCAGCCTGTCCTCATAGGAGAGGTGCTCTAGCCCCCTGATCATCTTCATAATTTGTGTTGAGACTAACATTTATTTTGACTAGTTGTGAATTAAAATTATATGTATACACAAACAAGCATTAGCATCATTGATCTGTATTGTCGAAACACATTTTGTTGCTGGCAAGGACCTTCACAACCATGAAGCGAAGTGAATAGAACTAAGAAAGTGACATCAGATTGCCACATAAAGTTTCAGCAAACATGTTTTAGCAGATTATCTTACTTAACATGTATTTCCCATGCTACTACACTCATGTAGCAATTCCATGCACTTCCGTGTTTACTTCTGGTACAATAATTTTTTGGTGCAAAAATAATACACAAAAAAAATGAGTCTAGTGTCTACAATGGGTTTAACAGGGATTAAGCAGTGTAGAGCTAACACATTAAGTGTCACCATAGCCGTATCTTTCTCTACAGTAATAGGATGAAGCAACATAATGGCATACTTGTACAGCAAAGTCAATACCGGATGAACCACACAATTGTGTTGACAATGCTGATTACCTGCTCTACCTTGCATTTGCAGTGATTAATTTCATATGAAAGCATCCTAATAATAGATGTTCAGACTGAGCTCTGCTATTACACAACAGGACAGTAAATTGGCCAGTAGGAGGTTTGGGTCTTGCTGAGAGATAATGACAAATATCTGTCAGTACAGCAGTCGGTCCATTTCTTCTTCCAAACAACCTAAAATTGTATATCCTGGTTATGCTCTTTGCATGGAGAAACCTGGACTGTCTTCTGTGTACCCAAAGGCTAACCTTTGGATCAATCAGTGGTCTAGTCTAATGCTGCTAAAATTTCCTTTAAATACTTCTGCCTGATGCACAGTAAACCAAATCAGCTAAAGCCTGGTCTATAGCCTTACTTGTAAGAATCTCTCTCCAGGCCTGCCTCCTTTTTCAATGAAATAAAGTAGGTAATCATTCACACACCAAATACATATAAACCTTACTTTTGAGACATATTTTCTGTTGTGAAATCTTAAAGTGTAACAGAAGTGGCATTGCAGTGCCTGTTAAGGCCTCCTGCAGCACTGATTACAACTCTTAAAACTTGGACCTTATAGTTTATGAGACTTTTGTCCTCTATTCCACTGTTGTCTGAATTATTTTTCCTTTAATTCATTCCTTCTGGGGCTTTGATCCTTCCACTCCTATTCAGACACAAGGCAAGAGCTTCTCAAGGGTATTATGTGCTGCTCAAAACCACTGAAAGTTCAGCAGGGCAGGCCATGTATAATTTCATTTAGGCTCAAACAGAACACAAAACTTCAGAAGCCTGTTCCAGTTGTAAATTTTATTCTAAAGGTGTCTTCTATACATTGTTTTATATAGAGAAATAAATATGAAAGGCCTATACAAATATGAACATTTGAAGAGTACCAACACTGCCCTTCATTTTTTTTTTTATACTCATCTTTCAATACTTAAAAGGGACAAAACTGCATCAAACAGCCCACATATTTAGTAAAATAATTTTTTTAAAAAAATCTCAGATCACAAATTCATTCATGTCTAACAAACCTTTTAGACTGAGTTTTGTTTTACATATACTCAATACGCAACCTCAACACAAAATATGTTCAGCTGCCTTTGAGAATTTCACAATATAGACTGATGCATATTTTCCTCACAATGGACAGTAAAAACAAAGCCATACTTAATACTCCAATGTAAGAATTTGGCATTATCGCTTTTAATGACATTGTGTTAACATGATATTTTTTTATAACATTCTGATAAATTAAAAAGAACACAATCTTGCCTTCAAATAAAACCCAAGCCATTTAAAAAAACCCTTCAGAATGGGCATTTGCTTTTATATAATATGATTCTTCCCCAAGTTTAAAAGATTTAATTCAACACCACATAAAATGCTTTTGATATAAAATAACATCATAAAGATAAGCTTTTTGCAAACCATAATTTATAGACTCTTTCCCATAAAGTGATATTTTTCTAACATAGAGCTTCATCCATATTCACTTATGTGATCTCACTAATTTACACATTGAAAAGAGTATAAAGCAAAGCATGTGCTTAAATAGTGGAAGGAATGGGTACTAAATTAAATACAACTGCTCTTTCTAAAGTTGGGGTTTTTTTCTTGTTTTGGGTTATTTTAAAGGTCAAACCTGAACAATACTGAAAGGAGATGACATAATATAGCAAAAACCTCTTTTGTCTTTCCTTAGGGAATTTGTCCTCATCCCAAAACTAGAGAGGTCCCAGATGTTAATTTAAGAATGGTAGATTAAACTTGCTGGCAATCAGAAGAAATATTTCAGATATTTCCTATTTTGACAATAAAAGCATAGGCTTTAGTTCAGAAAAAAAAAAAATACTGTAAGTGCACGAAAGCCCAATCCTGCAACCCTTTCCTGTTCATTCAATTATTTTCACTTAAGGAAAGCATATAGGATTTCCCCCTCACCCCCGATTTAGTAACTTACGTAAATAACCATGTTTGAAGAATATGGATGTTTAACAGTTTACACATATACTAGACTTAAAGAGTATTTGGGAAAGTCTATCCTGCTTTTCAAAAGAACTGCTACTTTTAAAAGGAGTGTTGTACTATTTTTTTTCTTTCCTGCCAAATAAACCTTTATGAGCTCATTACTAAAACAATACTCTCATATCCACTTAAAGTTCAAATGCTTGGCTAATTCTTTTAAAGGAAAATTTGCAGATTGACTGAGAAGTATACAGGACAAGTTTCTACTCAAGGGCAGATATCCAAAATGGCTTGGCATAGCAGCTGTATTGTAGGGCATCGGAGTGGTTTCCATAACAAACTTCCCGGGTTCACTGCAGTTCTCTAATCAATTTTGACTCCTCTAAACTTCTTCTGAGCTCACCCAGTAAAACTAAACACCATAGGTTTTGCAGGCATAGCTGGAGGTTCTGCAGGCCACAGAATATGTTTTCCAGCAGGGTGAGAGTAACAACCAAAAGAAAGCTTTCATAAATGCTGAACAGCATTAATCTGGCCTGTAAAATCTAGTTACAGAGATGATGATCAAGACAGTAAGACTCTAGCTCTAACATTCAGGTTAAAGAGCAACCAGGGGGTAGTGGGGATGGGAAGAATAAAACAAACAAACAAGAGACCATGTTCATAAACACTTGCAGTGTCATTTTTTGAAAAAAACACCTTCAACGTAGGAATGCATTTATCAAAAACTAAGCTTTGCCCCATCATGGATTATTTGAAGTATGGGTTCCTGAGCTTGATACTGGACAGGGGGAAGGGCAAGGGCAAGTGTCTTAAATTACACAGCAGTATCATTAGGACCATATTTAAAACCTATCATTAGAAGAATGAATAAATTACAAACATGACTTTAAGAATATTGTAACTAAATAGTCGTTTATTCAGAAGACCTTAATCTTCTTTCTTTTGTGTTTGAAATCGTTCCATTAAAGCCCTAAATATATTTCCTGGTATTTTCTGATGTTTTTCTATTAGAGCTTGGAGTGCTGCTTTCGTCTGTATGGAAAGAGAAAAGGTTTTGGTCAGATTAAGTCATCTTTATATTGTTCATACATTAACACAATTTCTAGGCTTTTTTTCATCCTTTCAAAATGTTGCAGAACTACTGCAAGTTCAAACTAATATTTTCCCATGTTTAAGCCCACAGGAGTTTTTGTGGCATCGCTGCCAAGAAGTAGACCAATAAACTAGTATCTTTTATCTCTGGTAGCTGTGTTCACAAGCTCTATTAGTGATACGCAATAGTAAAATGACAATGGAGTAAATTAATGAAGAGACCTAGATCTATAAAGCATGTCAGCACCTGTACACTGTACTGCAACTCAGAAACTTCTGCCTATGCCCAGGTTTGCATCAGTAACACTCTCCCAGTATGCAAGAGCCAAGAGCTTTGCTTCTACACATGCTCGGAAGCAACACTGGAACAACACAACTGTGTCTCAGCACGTTTGGCTCGTACAAAGTAATTATCCCAGCACCCAAGTCCCCTAAAGGATCTGGTCCTGTAAAGCACACTTAGACCATATCTAAAATACTGCATATGACAGCAGCATTCACTTTGACTCAAAAATGCAGAAGTTAATAGCAACCCTTCTTATTATATAAAAGCTCTTCGGGGAAAACATTCAAAACCAGAGCAATATGCAAAATCTATGGTGAGGACATGCCGTAACCTTCCTATTCTGCCTAGAGAAGCACAGGCAGCTGAATTCTTAAGGCCAGAGACAGAACTGAGAGCCATTTGCCTTTGTAAACCAGTGGTCAGCAAGGGGAAACGTGATTCTTGGTACAGCTCCCACTGTTTATATGAAGTGGCCTCTCCTGTTTAACATCTTTATTGATGATCTAGATGAGGGGATCGAGTGCACCCTCAGTGAGTTTGCAGATGACACCAGGTTGGGTGGGAGTGTTTATCTGCTCGAGGGCAGGGAGGCTCTGCAGAGAGACCTGGACAGGCTGGAGCCATGGGCTGAGCCCAACTGGAGGAGTTTCAATCAGGCCAAATGCCGGGGGCTGCACTTGGGCCACAACAACCCCCAGCAGGGCTACAGGCTTGGGGAGGAGTGGCTAGAGAGCTGCCAGTCAGAGAGGGACCTGGGGATGCTGATTGACAGCCGGCTGAACAGGAGCCAGCAGTGTGCCCAGGGGGCCAAGAAGGCCAATGGCATCCTGGCTTGTGTCAGCAATAGCGTGGCCAGCAGGGACAGGGAAGGGATCTGACCCCTGTACTCGGCACTGGTGAGGCCGCCCCTCGATTCCTGTGTTCAGTTTTGGGCACCTCAATACAAAAAGGACATTGAATGACTTGAGCGTGTCTGAAGAAGGGCAACGAAGCTGGTGCAGGATCTGGAGCACGGGTCGTACGGGGAGCGGCTGAGGGAACTGGGGGTGTTTAGTCTGGAGAAGAGGAGGCTGAGGGGAGACCTCATCGCCCTCTACAGCTACCTGAAAGGAGGGTGCAGAGAGCTGGGGATGAGTCTCTTTAACCAAGTAATAAGCGATAGGACAAGAGGGAATGGCCTCAAATTGTGCCAGGGAAGGTTTAGACTGGATATTAGGAAGCATTTCTTTCCAGAACGGGTTGTTAGGTGTTGGAATGGGCTGCCCAGGGAGGTGGTGGAGTCCCCATCCCTGGAGGTGTTTAAAAGTAGAGTCAGCATAGCACTGAGGGATATGGTGTAGTTGGGAACTGTCAGTGTTAGGTTAATGGTTGGACTGGATGATCTTCAAGGTCTTTTCCAACCTAGACGATTCTGTCATTCTGATTCTGTAATTGTTAAGCCCTGGAAGAAGGTTTCTGCCCACATCCCTTTATAGATGTAGTCTTAAGTGTCTCTACAGATATAAAATTTCTATTAGGTAAAAAAAATTGAGCTTATTTTTAATTAATTTCATTGGGAAAATGCATACTGTGCCATAGGCCAAAATATGATATACAACTTTAAAATCACTCTAACTAGGATTCTAGGGGATTCATATTCTAGAGCCCTTATCTAGCAGAATTTGCACTTAAGCCAGAAGCAAGTGAGGGTTGGCACAAATGTAGATGCCAAAGCATGTTTGAAAGTCATTTTAACAGACATTCTCTCCTGAAAGCAAACAGTTCTGAAGTCCTAGCAGACTGAACCCCCAAAAGAAACAATCAGTTTTCCATAACCAGGGCATAAGAAAATGCAGATGAACATTTTAAGATATCATTTTGCAGAGATCTAATCAGAAGGTAAACAGATGAGGAGAGATAACTGAAATGACACCTGCATGGTCAAGGAGAAAAATGTCTTTCTCTCAAGTGAAGTTTTGAGAATGCTAAAAGTGACCATCTGTAGAGCTTTCAGAAATGGCTATTTCAGCTCCCACCATCTGACTGCTCCATCACTTAACTGTTTTATGTCTCTGCACTGTGAAATCTATTAATAAACTGAATGAACATGAGGACCTGACAATCCTTGCTATAAACCACCTAAATCTGAACTAGGGGAACATTCAGAAGTTAATTTGTTGGGTGAGAAGCTAGATGAAACAGAAATGGAAACACATTGTATAAAGCAGTGAAATGATTTACCTTATTTTTTAATGGTATGGAATTTCAATAGTTTGTAACACAGATGTGCTATATTTGAAAGGCTTCATTAGTATCTTTCTGAAAAGACCAAGAACCAGAACAATTTCTGTGGGTGAAGTGCTTATGTCTTTATCAACCCAGGGCAGTCTTATCTGACTGGATTGCTTCAGTCCCTGAAGCAAATATAGAGTGTAGTATTGACTTTAAAAGGCCTAGAACATCTGCAAGGTGTAGTAATAAAAAGACAACATTTAAGAAGGGCATTCAGTTAAGTAAGTTCAAAGCTTACCATGATTCCACCAACTTGTGTAACTAGCCCCGAGGCAGAAACCACTTGATAAGAATATTCCAGTGTTTTCTATCACAACAGTGAATATATTAAATATATACATATATATCTATCTTACCTTTGCAGTCAGTTCCTCAGCAGTTACATTTGGTTCATATGGAATGGGTTCTCCAATAAATGTACGAAGCTTAACTGGAAATCCACCATACATAGGAACTACTGGCAACCTAATACGTTCATATAGTGACCTAAATATTTCTAATGTGAAAAAATTTAGGGGGAAAGGGGAAAGCAGCAGAAAGAGAGGGAGGGTGGGAAGGAGAGAAAGAGAAAAAGAGAGACTGAGATTATTCTGTAAATTTTTTTTCCCAGTAAGTCTTAAAACTAGAACTGTCTTGTCAAGTAATCCAACCCCTGACCCAGATTCTCAAACAATGTGTCATCTCAAGTGCTATTCTACCCTTAACTTTCATTTCCTAAAAGCTGTGTTAATGCTAACATCAGACCTGTTTCAACCCTAACGGTGTGAAATCTCTCCTCCAAAGAGTAGCTGCAAAGAGAAGGAAGAAGAAGAGAAAAATCCAGTAGCTGTCTCTCTGCAGAGGAAGGGAATGCTACACAATACAGGTTACAGTTCAGCTAATTTTACAGGTTAGCATAAGAAACTAGTACTGGAAGACTATTCTGTTCGGTACTGCTGAGGTCTAGAGTATCAGAAATAGTCTTATCTGTCTAAAGGCCAAGCATGCTAAAAGACTGAATTGCTCTTTCAGATCACGCACTGGTTGCAGTGAAACAGCATGAAGAGAGAGAAAAAACAGCTATTTCTATCAGCTCTAAGAGGACACATCTTTCCCACATGCCACCTTCCAAGCATCTAGCCCAAATGCAACCAGAAAAATTCCTTGCAGAATGGGTGCTAATATTCTCTCTCTCAATTTTAGACAAGAAATTTCTTTGAGGTGTGGGCACACGAAAATCCTTACTGACCAAGATATGGAATTTTCTGTATACAACCTGTAAGAACAAAGAATATTCCAAAACTATTGAAACTAGAGTAATGTCTCCAGTGATCAACAGAATTCAATTCCTCTAGCACCTCTGCTGTAGAATATAAGTAGCATGAATGATTTTGGCTTAAATTTCTGCTTGTCTGGGAAGATTCTCCTGAACACAGCACCAATTAATTGCTGTTTATTTTTGTACAACCTGACGAACGTGTGAATTATTCTGTGTGTCTAAATCGGATGCCTTGGCTTTCTCTGTGCAATATATAGCTTTTAATCAGAGGGGGAGAGAAACACAATTGGTTTGTCTGCAATCCTCTGATGAAGTTGATGATGCCATACTTGAGGCAGAACATGCAGCATGGAGAAGACTGTTCAGGCCCTTTCTGCTAGATAGTAAATTGGAGAATATAAAAAAAGGCGGGTTAACACTAGCAGATCAGCAGAGATGTGGGCATCTAATCATCGCAGAAGTGATGGAGGCATACCTCCATCTATTCATGTGCTGGCTCCAAGTCCCACAAAGATGAGGAAAGAGAGCAGGTAAATGCAAGGTTCTGTGAAGAACCACTGATCTAGTGCTGAATAGTAAAACAACTACAGATTAACTATATTTCAAACTATTCAAAGGTTAAGTACAGGTAAAGGTGTAAGCACAGAGTTTTAGGAGTACGTTTAAAGAAATTACATGTCAGTTGCAAACCCCTGTGGTACTTTGCTTCTTAACAGACAGAAAACCTAGAGTTGGCCTAGAAGATATAAGCAGAGAAAAAAAGTGCTCTAAATCTATCTGCCTTTTTCTGGCTCCTTTCTTCTACTGCTTCTGTGAAGGCACACTGTCATGTGGAGAATAACTTGGATGAGCCAGTACCACATCTAATGCTGATATTAAATCCTCATATCATCTCTGAACTTTACTGGAGAACAAAGCTCCAGAAATAATGCTGCGTCAAATCTCAAATTTATATGGGGATTATTTCTACAGAGATAAGCTGAACACATATGGAAAAATAAACTACAAAAAAATAGAAAATATCTTACTTATTCCTCCTAATGTCCTAATGCCTTCTCGAACATTTTGTGTAAACATAGGAATGATGGGCTAGGAGGGAAAAAAAAATAAAGAATTTAATGAAGATAGCACTATCTAAAAAAATTCTACCTCACTTAAATCCAACATGTAAATCAATTTCAGAAGTGTTTCTCAGACAAGGACATATAGAGCGCAAAACAAGTATTCTTAAATTCTTCTGCAAACGTCTGCTATAAGGTTTCAAGCTGGAGAATACCATGAAACTTCAGTATCATTGTTATAGCAAGTCCATTTTCCTCAAAACAGTCCAGGATTTCATAACTTATGGAACATTTAAGCCTCCCCTCAAATAGCAGCATTTGCACAGTTGTGACTTAAACGATTAAACGTCTTACCTAATTTGTAGTTATGCTCAAAGGGAAGAATTCACAGGATTGTGACCCTAAACTCATCTGCTATGCTGATTGTATTACTTCACATATGATGGCTCATATTCAATACATGTCCATGATTTATTTCTGCTGATGAATATTTGGAACGGTGTTGAATATTTCAAGTTTTTATTGCTGTGTTTGAACTTGCAAACAGCTGTCGGGGGTTGACTACTACATAAAGCTTTTTAATATCACTCTATAGTGTGTACTCACTGCACGTAGCATCCATACAGACCTCTTCATGGGATTTTCAAACGTTCAGATTTTTTTTTTTTTTTATTATTACAAGCATGGAGATGAGCTAGTAAATGAAACTTTTCAGACAGGTATCAAGTTTGGGGTTTTGGAGACCGGGGCAGGGTGGGAAGAGTCTGTAAATAATCCAGTGCAACTATAGAGAATGCAAAGAAATACAGTTGGCTAAACCAAATGGTAACAAACTTCTTTTTATTTTGGAATCATCTTATTTGGAACATCTTACTTTTGACATAGAGGTAGAGATTTTTATATGTACCAAGTTGATTTATATGACAAAAATTCTGGCAAACTGCTGAAATGAGACAACTTCAGGAAGTTGAAATTCCCAGTTTTAGACACATTTTTCTTTCCATGAGGAGTTCTGCTCACTATTAAAGGTGACTTAAAGGTAATCTTTAATCTAAAGAGATTTTCCCCACTTTCAGCTTGCCTAGGACACTATTCCTTTTCTACTGCACCTCTCAGGGTTTTTTTTGAAGAGGGGGATGAACATGCAAGACCTGTGTGAGTGCATAAAGGGAACTAAACACACATTTGATAAAATAAATGTTATTAGTACAACCATCACTGAATCCCAAGTATGGCCTTTCATATGCTATTACAATACATTAGTAAAATCTAAACCTGTCCAAAATATCCTGTTTAAACAGTATTATTTTCCTCTTGAGAAAAGTGACATACACTTAAAATTGGGTCTTTAAAGCACTATATTTCTGTGTAAAATCAGAGATTTAACTAGTCTCTCTTTAACAGTACCTAAATATAAAACTCTTGGTGTGAGACTTCCCTTCAAATTAGGTATATGCAGACCTATGGACATATGCACACATCTTTCAAGTACAAATATAGACTGAGAGGGACTCTGAAATGATTATTAAAATAGTTACAATTCAAATATATCATACACTTATGCACCTTCCAATAATTACCTGTTGCTGACCAAGAACAATGTTATATATTAGAACTGAAGAGTTAGTTCACACTAGTGAACAGCATCTCCTGCTGCTGCTGTATGCCCCAGGCATTCCTTACTACCATAAAATGCCAATACAGTACATATTGCCAGTGAGACTATACTGTGTTGGGTCACAGGATACTTGAGCAATACTGGAAACAGAAATGTTGATGCACAGTTGCTTCTGAACCATTCTGATCAGGGGTTGGGCCATCACAATCCTGACCAGGTATGTGCAAAACAGCACAAGCTTGTAATGTAGAAACTATCCTAGATTTCACCTCTCATCCTTTTAAACTCTGGATTTTCTGACCACACTATTCTTAGCTGACTCCAAAGCCTTCTTGAAATGTAGACATGAGAGCAAGCAGACCACACTCACAACATTCACCAATGTAACACCAAATATATAATAATCAAAACAGCTCTCCCTGGAAGAAAGTACTAATAAGTTAGTATTCTTTGTTTCTCTTCTGTGATCTGTCATACTTACCACTTTTGCATCAATGGCTACCTGAGCAAAGCCCTTCCGATTACCCCAGATAATTGTATACATTTCATCACTAAAGAGTGCTTCCCGAACTCCACCTGGGGCAATGGCTATCAGGTAGCCCTTCTTCAGAGCTGTGACACATTCTTCTTTTGGTCCATGCATAACTCCATGTACATCAAGCAATATTTTAAAACCTGTAGAGTAAGATAATATTGAGAAATTGTTAATTCATACTACCACTGAGTACAGATTCCCAACACAGAACAGAATGGCTAAAACTTACTTGTTTAATAGCCTGTAACCCCGAATCAAAGATGTTTCTAGAGAGACTGAAGCATTAAGTCCTGAATGAATTTTAAGTCCTTATGAATTTTGGTCTAAGATGAGTATTTAGGGTTTTCAGTGGCTTTTTTGTCATAGTAAAGCCAGGTGCTATCTCACAATCAGGACTAAACTGGAAAAAACTGGCAAGCAGTCTGTGACATGTGTCCCTTCAAAGGAGTTGTCAAGTTGGCCCCAGGACACTGGCTCTTTGCTCAAGCTCTACTTTTCAAATGTAGTACAGTCCTAATAAAGGGCAACAAGAGAAAATACCAGCAAATTGTTGTGATTGGCAAACAAAGAGCAGTCTGTGCAGAAAAAGCAGACTGACAAAGAAAGTGCAGCATTCTCTGTGTTACAGATCACTGCAGGAATTGACTCCCTGGTTCAGTCTGTGAGTACCTGGACAGCTTTCACACAGAGTCATCGTGAAAGCCTGGATTTGGTATATTCATCTACGGCTAAGATTTTTCATTTACTGAATTTTTTAACTGTAAAGTTATGTAAACTCCTCATATCAACTTGAATTTGAAATGTCATACTGACCCGACTTTTCAAGAACAGCAAAACATCCAAAATTTGCTTACAAGCACCAAATGGGCACGTATCTGATCTATTTAGCCAACTAGTCTAATGTGAAAGAACATAACTAGCATAAACCTCCATTTGCAGGAAATCAATCATGTTCACCTGGTTCAATAAATCTTAAATTTATACAGTATTTATGAATACTGCATACCAAAATAGGAACTTTAGATGACTGAGCAGTATGGGAAAGATTATTTCTCTTTAAGTTTCCCACTGAGGCAAACAACCTTATCAGTCATAGACAAGGACACAGAACTGATCTAGTGAAGTTTGGCCCTGAATAACAGATCTTAATTTTTAACAGATTAACAAATGAATAGTTGTTACTATGAACACACATTTGTTACATACATGCACGCACACACACACACACAAGTGTTCAAATATAACTAAGAGGACAGAGATCTGTCTTCTCTTACAGCCCACATACTAAGGTCTTGGGGAAGGAGAACATGAGACAGCATATCATTAGTTTAGTCTTGACTAAACTCTGATTTCTAACTAGTCTTTGTAGGTGGTGCGAGTATAATTACTCCTCATTTATATTTATCTATACACAATCAGGATCTGTCTATAAACATGACAACAGAACACAAGCTGCCTTACATCTGTCTCATTCTGCTGTGCCTGCCTTGCACACTGCTGACAACCTGTAATTTGTAATACAGAATAGCAGTGGGGTCTTCACAAGTCTTCACAAAATTTCTCAGCTGTATTTCCCCTCTTGACTTCTAGTATAAGTCTTGTATTCTGAGCTATATCTCACAGCCTAGCCGGCGGGTCACAGGTTACTATCAATACCACTAATCCAGCAGCACAGAGGAAGAACCTGGCTCTATTGGAACAGCAGAGAGACAGGAAATAGTGCAGTGGCCCTGAAGGGACAACCAAGGTACGCTGTGCCCAAGGCAATGATCATCATGGAGTCAAAAGAAACACTAGGGTAGTACCTGGCTAATGCATTAAAGTGTCCAAGAATCTATTTTTCCACTTTAAACAATAAACACCTCTCAAAACTATCACAACATGGGGTTTTTGTCTTCCAGAGCAATAAGGGATGCTAACTTTTTCCAAATACCAAGTCCAATATTAATTTTATTCCACAGTTCAATCTGAACTCTGCCCTTTGCCCCAGAACACTTTTCCTGTTTTCTACAACACTGTGCCCCTACTGATGTTTGAAAGGGGAGAGTACCCAGTAATGCATTTAACATTTATCTCAATAAGTGCTCTCTATATATTTCTCTAACTTAGCCCCAGTGACTGTAATATAGGGGCTGTCAGCTACCTGGTAGCAAGATGGCAAGGATGTAATCTTTTTCCTGCGGTTGACCTTTAGGATCAAAGAGGAATAATTTTTGACCACTAAATCCAACCTTACACAATTGTAGGTAACTATGCTAGGTAATACGTATGTTACGTAGGTAACGTGTATCTGCAGAACATCTAGTCCACAAGACACTCTGCAACACCTTGTGTATGTAACAGACAGGAAGGCACAACTCCTTTCCTCCAGGGCATTACAGGAGAGGGACTGTCTTAGATGCCTAAAATAGCAGGCAACCTTTTAAAGAGGAGTTCCAGATGACACTGGGAAGCAGACATGGCCTGTACTATATAGGAGAGGGTGATGGAGAAGAACACAAGTGTAATCTCAGTCCTCACTGCACTCTTTGAGAAAAGATTTTCTCTTAATTCAACCTCAGAAAAATCAATTGATTCCTGAGCATTACACAGCTAAGAATCTAAAAGAACCAGAATCCATTGGAATGTGGGGGATGGGGTTTTTTTTTTCATGACTTATTTGAAAGAAAACAGAATAAAAGAAGTCACAGGACCACATTTCATATGCTTCTGCCCCAAAATGCAAGCAACAGAAGCATACATAGTATCGATACAGTATAAACTGAGACAATGAAATAATTTTCTTTTGCACTGATGTGAAAGAAAGATGCATTAGGCAATGTTCAATAGGAATCTCCTGATATCTATAGAACTCCTATTAGGTTAGATTCCCTTCCATAAGTTATCAAGCTGTATCTTTCAAGACTAAGCAGTAGGGAGAGGCACATTTGACCCCTTGCTCATGCATCCCTTAGGAGGCAAAGCAACATTTTACAAACACACTCCAGTTAACTGCAGTTAATCCAGGACAGCAGTACCCAACACAGAGGATGCAATGAGCCTGCACACTGGCAACTGCATACTGGCATGGACCTGAGATTCAGATTCATGGGACAAGACATTCCTCACAGCTATTCATAGTAGATTCAATAACCATAAATACAGAAGGACCATTAAATCATCTAATCTAAGTGTGTCTAACAGCCTACAGACTCCTCAAACAAACCCCTCACCCACCTCTTCATTTTCCTGCATTGAGCATAATGACTTTTGGTTAACTAAAACATCTCCTGAAAAGGCAACCAATTTAATCTGAAGACTTAATCAAGATCTTAGTACTAGGATAATATTACAGCGGTCTTTCTGGTTTGACTCACAAGAGAAGTTGCATCTATCTGGGTTGCCAGTCATAGATTATTGTGCAGATTTTGAAACATTATCTGGGCTCTTTGGGTTTATCTTCCCTGAATAGCCTTAATTCATTCACAGAACCAGAGAATTATGTAGTTTGGAAGGGACCTTTGAAGGTCATCTAGGCCAACCTCCCACTCAAAGCAGGTCCAACTATATTAGGCTGCTCAGGGCCTCACCCTTCAGAGTTTTGAAAATCCCAGGAATGGAGATTCCCCAACTTATCCAGGCAATCTGTTCAAGTGTCTGATCACCCTCATGGTAAAATACCTTTCCACACACCTAATCTAAATTTCCTGTGTTGTAACTTGTCTCTGTTGCTTCTCATTCTATTGCTGGGCACCTGTGAGAAGAGTGTGACTTGCTCTTCTCTGCACCCTCCCGTTAGGTCACTGAAGACAGCAATATCTTCCCCCACTATTGCCTGGTACAGACCAAACAAATCCAGTTCTCTCAGCCTCTCCTCAAACACTGTGTGCTCCAGGCCCCCATCATCCACTGAACACACTCTAGTGTGTCAATATCTGTCTCTTACTAGGAAGTCCAAAACTGGATACCATGTTGTGAGATATGCTGGCACAGGTACCAAAACAAGAGAAAAAAACCTCTTCACCCAACCTGCTAGCTGCACGCCTGCTAAAAAAAAAAAAATAAAAATGTCAGCACGCAGTTCATCTTTGCTGCAAGGGCACACCACTGACTCACGATCAACTTGTCCTCTAGGATGCCAAAGTCTTTTCCTGCAAAGCCACCTTCTACCCAGGGTACTGTTGCATGGGATTGCTTCATCCTAGATGCACAACTACATTTGCCTATGCTGAACTTTGTGATGTTTCTGCCAGTTCATTTTTGTGAAGGCATTCTGAATACCAGCTCTAACCCCCAGTGTATCAACTGCTCTCTCACTCTGATATCGTCAGTGAATTTCCCATGAGCATGCTCCAAGCCCTCATGCAGGTGTGCAATAAAAACATTAGGCAGCACTAGTCCCCGTATCAGTCCCTGAAGAATGCCAGTAGAAACCAGCTGTTAGTTAGACATCGTACTGCTGAACCCGATTCATTGAGACCAGCCATTCAGCCAGATACCTCTGCAGTGCTACTAAATGATATCTGGAGCACTCATAAGTATACTTACATTTAGAACCTTATTTTAAAGCATAAATGAAGAAAACCACAATAATCTCCCATTTGATAAACAACTGCGCATAAGTATTAATAGATACAATATGGAGCTAAATCTAAATTACAAAATAAGTTACATTAGTCAGCTGTATGAAAAAGATTTGATAACTGACAAATCCTACTCTTGGCGAAAGCAGTTGTAGAGGCAAAGCCATACTGTTATCAATATGAAGAAGTTTAGTTTTCCGGGATTAAGGCTGAAATAAAACTATACTGGCAAAAGGGAGAGTTTTCTGATACAAGCTGTTTCTGCTAAAAGCATCAGTAGACTACAGAACACTATTGTGAATTCACAAAATTAATTACGAGGGTTTAAGTCATAAACCGAACTTGAGAAAAGAACTGCATACTACTGTATTTCACACACACACACAAACCAAACCATTCAAGTGGTTTCACAAATCAGCAGTATTTCTCACTAGGCTGTCCAGCCAAAATCTTGCCCTAAACTTATTTTGCATTTTCTTCATGCTTCACCTGATGTTTCACACAAACTTGTTGGACACTCCTACAGCTTCTCTCCAAAAAAGATTCTATTTAGAACTGCCTTCCTGGGGACAGGCTCCACTGCCCACCATACTAAACTGGGTGAGACATAAAAATACATCATCTCCACAGACTAATATTGTCAACTTCAAGGGCACTGCTTCTGAACAGTTTATTTCTTAATTACGTTATACTGCTCATTCTACTTATAACAAAATGAGAAACATCTTCTTGAAGTCTTTGCTACTGATTAATACAGATACAACTCTTTCTCCTATGATCTCCTTCTCTTTGTTTCTAAACACCCTAGAGTCATTGTAAGGTGTTGCCCAGCCAGGAGTATGACCCATCCTTTCAGAGGCCAGTCTCAAACTCATTCATGTTTGTAAAGAACACATTAGAGATAGCTGTGCTTCAACACTTTCACTAAATTTGTCTGAAAGTCTGTTCTGAAAGCTGTGTTCCTGTGGCACAATATTTATTAATTACACCTAAAAAAAATAAATTTAGAGTTCTCAAACTGATTGTTTATAATGCAGTATGTTACCTGGCAATCTAAAGACGAAATGATCAGCTACTACGTGGCAGTATCTCTTCCTTTGTATAAGAAGTCTAGCCATGAAGTAGACATAGTCAGCAGGAGTAGCTCCATGATAAAACACAATAAGCCCTGGTCCTTCAGGAATATTTTCAGCACCATGAAGCTCATAACCTGTCAGGAGTTAAAGGCACAACAGATGTCAAAGTCTGATACAATTCTATCCAAAGAAACTACCTTGTGGCAAGTTGGCAAACTGAAACCAATAGGTATTGAGAAGTTGTAGGAGCAAAGTGACTGCTAAAAAGTCAAGAGGTGACTTGCAGTATTTACTAAGTTGCTTTCACAGGAAACAGAAGTTTCATTAAAGCAAAAGAGTCACATTTAAGAAAGAAAAACAACGAAACACACACCCCGGAAACAAAACACCCAGTCTCACTGTCATGAGCTATATAATTTTTCCTTACTTTTTCAGTTCACTGTCTTCAAGGCTGCAGAAGGCTCTGAATCAATCATTCAAGATAAATCACAATAAGGACTGCACAGAAGTGGTGAAACAACTATTTCAAGCTGTTATTTACATTTCAAAGTTCATTGCCACCAGTAACTGTTGAAGAAGATTTGATATGACAACATCCATTTACATGTGTCCTTTTACTCCAGGGTATGAAGCTTATCTTTGTTATTTCTCTCAATTATACTTGCTCCATTTTCCCATCACTAACTACTAAAAGCTATTTGGACCTTTATATGCTTAATTCAAACATACATCAACACACACAAGTTTGCTACTGAACTTATATCTCTAATTAAGTTAACAGAGCAGAATATGTTCAGTTACAGAAAGTATCAAAACACATCAGTATAAAACATTTCAGTTAATATTGAGCAGTATTGTTACAGTAGCTTTTGTGTGGATTTTTTTTTTTTTTAAAGCAAACAAAAACCAACAAAAACCCAAACCCTGTCACTTCTTCCAAAGTTAGTCAGGTCTGCAATTCCTATACTATTAAATCCTGATTTAATTCTGAAGATACTCTTGGCTCTTCTCCCTCTATTTTACTTTTATAGCTGTGAAGCTGCAACATATTGGAAACATATCATCTGTACCATCCCAAGGGACCACTAACTGTGCTCCATGGCAGCCAGTCATAGCCAGAATGATACCTACATCTAGCATTTGCATAATATATGTAAAGTTACAGGTATCACACACCGGTTTTGGATTTTGGTCTTGGTGGTTTTGGTTGGGGGGTTGTTTTTTTGGTTTGGGGTTTTTTTTTCCAGTCCTGTGAGATTTCAGGATGACAAATTCTTCCCATGATATATTAATCAAGTGAGGGTAAAAAATAACCACAAAACATTTCATTCTTTAGCAAGAGAAGTCTATAGAGAACATAGAAGCAGCTGGCAGGACAGAAAAAAAGTCACAATGGTCAATAACAGACTGAATAAGAATCTTTTCTGCACAAATAAAAAGTTAGACCTTATAAAAAGTTACTGAGGATGAAAGAAGCCAAGGCCTTAAAAAAATCATTTTCTTATGAAAAAAAAGTAAATAGCTTTTTATTGTGAAGTGAGCATTTTAAGCTCTTTGATGTAGCTGTTGATTTTGATCTAGTGTACTTTCCTAGATTTGAAAGTTACATCTTAGTCTTACAAAGCCTATCTGATACAGCCGCTGCACCATCTGGTTATCAATGCCTTGAAAACCCGCTTCCCTTTGACTAGAGAACAAATAGAGATGATTTTCAAGACGGATTTGTTCTTTATGTAAATTGCTCTTAAACGTCTCTTTCTCCTTTAGCTGCATCTAGACAGAATGGTTCTGAAAGAGGCTTATGATTTCCTTAGAAAGTAAAGCCAAATCATTTATTAAGTCTGTCTTTATAAAAGAAATAAGAGTAAAAGGACAAGGAACAGAGCCCTTAGTTTTGACATTCAAGTAGCAAAAGTAGTTGTCAAAAATACACAGAAAATTTAAAAAGTAGGGTTCTGTAACACTTCTGGGCTCTAAAGTCAATTTGAAGTAGCAACAAGTGAGTGAACTGACACTAAGTGCTCCTTTCCGCCATCATTTGGCATTACATAAAAGACTGGTTAAGTGCAATTCAATTATGCTAACATGCTGACATACTAGCTATCAGGGAACTGGCATTTAACTTTCAGTGTTCATATATCGATGCTTAAATAATATAGTTAATTGATCTAATTTTTAACATAGGTCCTTCTGGAATGAGGAAACCCAAGAGTAGTTATAGAAAGTAAAAATAAGACAGAAATTAAACCATTTTTTAAAATTGCGTATATCATATATTCAACTGGATGAAAGATCTCATTTTGTAGCAGCAAAGGACTAAGTGTATAAGACACAAATTTTTACATCCAAAAAAAGTCTCAGTGGTTCTTTTTCCCTCCAAGCACCACTGGCAATCATTGATCAAACAGGAAAAAAAAAAATGGCCTGAATTTTAGATTCCATGCAACAGCAACAACAATCAGATATATATTGATAATTATGAAAGGTAAACCAGGAATAAGAGCTTCAACAGTTTTTAATGAGAGGTCAGATCTCACTTACCATGCCATATTCTTCCATGTCCATCCCATAGGGTAGCCAACATTTGTTTTGCACCATCCCAAAAATCATTGGAATAAGCTTCCTTTAGTTCATTCTTCCTTTTATAAATATGAAGAAGGAGAATGGAAACATAGAAGAGGATGACAATAACTCCCGGAAGTAGAAAAACTACTGCGAGTGGAAAAAGCACCCATAAAAGGTAGACTGCATAACTCAGATAATCTTCAATATGCTCCACGCCAGTCCATTCTCCCAGAATGTAAGTCAGGCAGGTTAAGTAGGACATAGGAATTGGTCCTGCAGTACAGGATTCATTTCCACCTATCATCTCCTGTTTAATTTAAAAATAAAGGCAGATGAATAAATCCCCAAAAAGGTAGACCTGCTTATACTGTTTAATCATACAAAAAAAAAAAACCCTTCTGATGCATTTTATTCATATACTGTTTACCCCACATCACAGCAGCAAAACGTTTACTTGATTTTTTCAGTCCTTTTCTTTCATGTAGTCAAAATGCTGACAGTTCTGATGAAGAAAGTTAGTGCAATTCCTTAATGTCAGGCTAAGATTTTATCTCATTAAAAACTGTTCAACTTATGCAGATCCAGAATATTTATACTGTTACCAATATCAATTTATACTGTATTTTCAATTTTCAGAAAGCTGTATGTATTAGTCTAATTTATTGTTCTATACAATACCCAGTACACTCAAAACCTTCTCCCAAGCACTTATTACAACAGGCAATAGCACAATCTCAACTTCAGTGGTATTAAAAAAAACTTAATGATCAATCCCACTATTCACAAGCATACAATGATTCAGCAAAAAGACGGTCTCAAATAAGCAAGTCTCACTCCTGTAGAGACCTTTAACTGTACCTGGAAATTTACAGATAGTGAAACACCAAGTTCCAGGGAGACAGCAGAAAGGACAAGGAAAAAAGATTGAAAAAAGTCTTCTAAAAGTTTTAGCTGATCTGGCTTTACTGTGTCTATATATAAGAATCTCTCTTCTCCAGTGCCAGCTCTTAAGAAGTTTCAGGGCTAGGAGATGATATTTCAGGCTTTCTATAAACTCTGGTGCAATGTTTTTTTCTTAGCTTTGTACGAATTAGGGAAAAACTTGCTATTCACTTCATCTTACAAACATGAGACAACAGGTATGCTTGGCTATCTTAGCTACAGTTCTAGAACAACATAAATAATACTTGGGGGGAAAGTTATCCTAGATTGGAATAAAGTTTTGGTCAAGGCTTGAAGCAGTTGTTAGTCAGGACCAAGAAGAAAAACATGTTGCAAGTATAATGTAGAGTTGTAGAGAGAAACAGATTAAGAACAATAATTTCTGAAAGACTCTAAGCTTGGGGTTTTGTCAGGTTTTTTTATTAAAATGTGACTTAAAGCATATATGATTGCAGAGTTCCTATGCCTAGACAGATACATGTTTCCTTTACTCCTCCTCTTGTTTTTACAAGCAACGAGTGAAATGCATAATATAATTTTGCTAATACTATCAGAACCCCAATAACAATGAAAACTACAAAGCAGATCAGTTCTACTCCACATTTGCTGAGATGTTGAAATGTGTACTAGAACAGAGATCATCTCACTTATTTCCTTTCCTCCCATTCTGATAAAGCAAGGATGTTCCTTTTCCTTTTGTTTTGAAATTGGTCTCTACCCACATTTCTCAAGATAACTCCTATCAACAAGAAGAAAGCTAATCTCATGACAAGGACTTTGCTCCCATGATCCATGCCTGTTCCACTAATTCAGGCTTACAACATTTTTCTCCTCGGCATGTTCTTGAGAGCAATGTGACAAGCAGCTCATTTCTCTTCACCAATGTATAAACACGTAGCATTAGTGACATGCACTTTACTGATTTCATGCATGTGTGTTTGGGATGCGAATTATAGGGAAAGGACAGAAGAAAGAGAGCACGTGTGGGAGAGCAAGAGAAAGCCCTTTCTCATTCCAGATACCAGAGCCGAACTCCAGAACCTGTCAGGCAGCAAACACCCACAGCAAGTACAAGAAACACAACTTGTGAGACCAAGTAGGATTTAGGAGTAGCATTCAACACTACCACTATTGTTACACCTGCATTTCTCCAGTAGTTTCACCTATTAGCTAGAGAACAATATGGTGCATCGGTTATGGCACATTTTTCAAATCTCAAGAGGTGATGACATAGCTTTAATAAAGATTACTGAAGTTATACTTTCCCACCTATTATATTTTCTATTATTTATGGCTTTCTCCAGACACAAAGTGCTCAAGTGAATTTAAAATCCTGTCCACAGGTCAGCCTTGCAAAGTATTCCTTGTATTTTTGCCTGTAATGTTAGATGTAATACCTCAGATGCAATTACTGTGGTTTTATAAATTTACTTGCATATCCATGCACTAACCTGTAATAGAAATTAAAATCTGACACCTTTGCTTCCAGCTGCAGAGCTTAACATCTAAAGCACTGCCTTCTCTTAGGAACAGTCAACTGTACTCTGAACAACGTTGTTTCCTCATCTTGAGGAGAATCACAGAATAATTTATATTGGCAAGACTCATTGGACAGCACTTGTACAACTCTTGCTAAGGAGTTAGATCAGGTTGCTCAGGGCTGTGTATTATCTCAGGGAGGTTTGTATTATCTACATGAATGGAGATCCCACTGCTTCTCTGGGGCCCCTAATCCTGTGCCTGACCACCCTTATGGTAAAAAAGTCTTACTGTACTTAGAATTCCCCTTGATGCAATTTGTGCTTGTTGCCTCCTCTGCCTTTGCTGAGAAGAGTCAGCCTCTCCCCTCTCTATAACCACTCATTAAGAGCAGCAATAAGATCCCTTTTAAGCCCTCCCTTCTTCAGGCTAAACACACACAGCTCCCTTCGCCTGTCCACACACTCCATATGCTCCAGCCACCCAACAATGCCAGTGGTCCTTCTCTGAACCCCTTCCAGTACACTGGCATCTTTTTTGTGTTGTGGGGCTCTAAACTGGACTTGTAGTCTCAAAAGTGCTGAAAAGAGGGTAACAAATACCTCCACAATTTAAGGGCTAAGGCTTTGCTAACATAGCCCAAAATGCAGACAGCCATCCTCACTCATACTTGATATCCACCAGATCAAGGCCTTCTCCAGGCCTTGATCTCCTGTAATTTTGCTCCCCCTGTAACAAGTCCAGTATTTGTTCTGATCACACATGGTACATCCACAAAAATAGTCTTGTATCCAAGCCCAAGTGTGATTTACATTACCATCACAGTGAACACGCTGCCAAAGGCAATGGCAGTGAAGAAGGGAAGACAGATTCTGTCTCCGTGATCAAAAAAGCACAGGATGCTCCACACTAAATAAAGGTCCAACATAGTTCATATATGCTACTAATGGATAATGTAATTTTGGTCTGATCCAACTTTAGAGCTGACTGTTCTATAACTGCCCAGAGCAGTTAAAATTACAAGATAAAGCACACTGTATTCTAGAAACACCAGCTATGTCACTCTGGACCCCATTCAAACAAAGACTATCCTGCCCTCCTTATCAGAGGTTTTCTGACATCTGCCACCATCCAAACCTAAAAACTACAATGGGGTAGAGAACTAAGTCTTACCCTTAACCAACTTACACACTGAATCGCTCTGCAATATGAGCATACCTTTAAAGGACTTCTTATTTCAACCAACATCACCAACACATTTCCTGTTGTGCAGTTCAAACTCAGTATTTTTAATTTGTCTGACTTCCTAATAGAGCACCTTATATATATTTTCACTAGATGAAAGAGATGCAATTTCTCATTTGACTAATGACAGTGTACGCTGACTTATGCTTATGCGTAAGGCTTTATGTTGACAGTGAAATGGAAACAAGGTTAACATACAATTCCTTTCACTGAGTTCTAGCATATGACCCAGAAAAGTCCTTAGCTAAACTACAACAGTGGTCTTCAGCTGTAGTCAGCAGAGACAGGGTTCACCGAGACCCTATTGATCATGCTGGAAGAAGCAATTATGGAAAGCAACTTACAGCGCTGTAAGCCACACACAGCATGATTTCAGCATGTATATGAAATGTGTAAGTGGAACCTCTGGAGAACACACCAGTATCTCCACAAATACTAGAGAACAACAGCCACAACATGCCCCTGCCAGCAGAAATACACCACTTTACGCTGCATCACTCAGTTATGGGGATTATTTCTAACAGAATTAGCAATGCCACCACAAACACGATAAAACCAAAACAAAATAAAACCAAAAAAAAACCACCACAGAAGGCTCTGATAGTCCTGCTAATGGCATCTGCAACCGGAGAGATCCTACAAGCCAGAGAGTGTTTTCGTCCATGTTTTAAACCAAGAACTGGCCTACTTCTTGCTTCCATGACAGCAGGACAGTGCATCCTTCTGCAGGCGGCTGGAGGCGGGTCGAGCTTCTTCCCTCTGAGGAGAGGGACGCAAGCCCAGCCCGGCTGCCCCAGGGACGCTCCCCGCGGCCTCCCCGCCTCCCGCGGCGGCCCTCGCACCGTCCCGCACCGCGCCCCGGCCGCAGTCCCTGTCCCGACAGTAACTACAGCAAAGCCCCAAGCTCGGGGTAGCCGACAGGAGCCGCCTCCCGCCCCGGGAACTACGGGGCCGCGGCGGGGTCCAGGTG
>NW_020799095.1:112282326-112303835 GCF_003259725.1 Athene cunicularia
TCGGCAGCACCGGCCGCCTTTGGTTTCCCTGCCTCTCCTGCCGCCCTAAATCTTCCGCTGGAGCAGCGCCCGTCACGGCCGCTCGCCCGGTGCGCAGCCGCTCAGCTCGGGGCGAACGGGCTCCCCACAGTCGCCGGTGCGGCCTTTGTCACCCGGTGACCGCCGAACCGCCGAACCGCCAGCGGCAAGCACCACACATGGGGTTTGGCTGCCCTTTTCCAGCTCCCCCAGGTACCTGTAAGGGCCGCAGCAGCAGTCATCCCGTTGTCCGAACGGTCAATACATCAAACGGATGTAGGTCAATAGTCACACACCCGGGAGAGCCGTTGCTTACTGATTTTAGGATTGCGTGAGCCTAGGTGCTCGGTGGTTTCCCACAAATCAGGCATACCAACGGGTCTTTTTGTGCTATATTTATACACAAAACTTGCAGAGCTAGTAATTTTCCGAGTCTGTCCTCTCTATGACAGTTGTTTGGTAATTTACATACAATTATAATACTGCTGACAATACTTCACTTGGGCGAGGGTCTTCTTCACCTATAGGCGTGATTTTTAGTATTATAATGAGGATAGTTCAGCTAAGGATACATGGACCTTGAGTTTGTTTGCCAAGTTGGCAATATATCCTCTTCAAGGTCTAACTGTTCCAGGATGTCCTTGCTCAAAGAAGTCTGTCCCCTTGTTCTTTTGATTAGGGATGCTTTTGCCTTTAACATATACAAAACACATCTTTCTTGACTTAAGCATAATATTTCTACATTGTTCTAAAAGTTTAACCTTCAATAATACTGCTCCAGTTCTGGTACCCAAGTGCTGAGCTGTGCCCAGCAGCGCCACAGCCACCACCAGCGTTTAGCGTTCCCAACGCTTTGCCATTTGGACAGGACATTCTGAGCGCTGTCACGGCCGGTATTTCTGACCGGCCTGCAGCCTCAGATATGATTGCTGGATCTATGTATAAAGAGGAAAAATAAAAATCAATCTAAGCAACAAGGGGTATTCCAGTCACACCAGGCATGGCTCCAGACATGGGTTCATGTAGCTACCCTAGCAGCTGGAAGGAAATGTAACAGTGCCATGAACCATGAACCATGCCCCCAGCCTCAGGTGAGATCAACCCAGACAGATGGAAGCTCTTTCAGATCTTTGCCTGTCATGCTTTACTGGCTGGCTGTCTTTTATATTTACATAATCTGCCTGTTCAACTGCTGTGGTTGTTCAGTTGTGCATTTGTATAACTATATATGCAGTGTTCTCCAATTAATTTATTTTTCCAGTGTTACCAGTAGAAGGGTTTTGCCCAGTGCAAAATCTTGTAGTTTGAGCTGGATAAACCTTCTTTGCAAAAAGTTCAAGAAACAGGATTTCTTTGCATTGTTCATTAGGCAAGCTATACCCCAAAAGATTCATAAATGCAGTTTATATCTTGAGGCAGACACAGGTCATTTGCATTTGCTGGTCTTCGTTTCTTTTTTGTTGTATGATTGAAAGGCTAGAAAATATGTGTAGCAATGGAGTGATTTGATCCACAATTACAATTTTATTTGTATGAAAAGAAACTAGTTTCTGCTAGTTTCTATAACACAGCTATAAAAAGAGTAAAACTTTAGTGGGAACCTAATATGCTTCAAAAATAGGATAGTCAGAGAATGATGCTGTCTAGCCCTTCTACGTAGTTTCTGCAATACAAAGAATGCTTTCAGATCCTAGTTACTAATTCCTCTTGCTTCTTCATCTGTGTCTTATTTTAGTATTTTATAACTCTTTCTATCAGTTCCTTTTCTCACTCGACTTAAGCTCAGGCTTTGAGTTTTAGCTTATATTGCTGGAGTGTACTATGCAAGACCATGGTTTGAATTCCTGTTCATGTTCAGGCACATCAGTCAGCATCTTGATTTGCTTTAGTTTAGCATCTCCTATGCATGTTGAGTCTCTGCTGGGAGAAAAAATCTTTCTGCCTGTATAGAGCAATTGCAATTAAAGTGTTCAAGTAAACATACCTATATCTTAGGGCAGATTTGAGATTTTTTTTCAGGACAGGATTCTCGTCTTTTTGCTCCAGGGAGATAATTTACCTGTCATCCTGCTCCCTTCTTCAGATGTGCAAAAAAGATTTGTGGAGATGCAGCATGGAGGAGGAAGAATTTATTTTAATTCAAAGTTTAGCTTTTAGTTTAGATTTATTTTTCTAGTGAAAATGGGCAAACATTGCATATATTTCCTTAGATGCTACCTAAAGTTTTAGGATGTTGAGGGGAAAGGTTATATAGGTATTGAAAGTACAAGAAGGAAAAACAAGGCACAAAAATTACTTTTCTTAGTGTTTGAAGTTAACAGACTTGGTTGCATTTAATAGCATATTGGACAGATTACACAAAATTCACCCACTCCTACCAGTAACAACATCCCACAGCTTGTAAAAACACATTCTGCTTTGTAGTAAGTTTTCAATATTCTGCAAGTTGTATTAGGAAGACAACACTGCCTAAGTCCACCCTTCCAAACACACATTTAGGTTCAATCTATATGGGGATGGCAGCATTGCAATACTGCATTTTTAGGCAAACAACCAGTGAAGATAAGCCTCAGGGCTGCATTACCTAAGAAGGCTCCCCCCCAGCTGCCTCCCTGCTCACAGGGAGGTCGGAGTGAGTACAGCACATCCATACTGCAAGCACACTATGATGCAGGGATTCTCAGGCTGGGGGCAGCCTCACATCCACTAAACCAGTATTGTATGGTGCAATAATGCACAAATATACCAGCTCAGACTTGAAACTACTTTCTACGTGTATTTGCATAGTGCTACACTTAGCTAAAGCTTTTTTTCTCTAAGGGACTTTTTTCTGTTGGGGCAAAGTCTTGGATGTAGCATTCCTACTTTCCAGGGTACCAAGCCACTAAGCTGATCTGTTTGTAGAATTTGAATATCTGGTTTAATGGGATTGTTTCTCTTTGTATAGTTTCTCTAGAAAAATGGCTAAGTAGCAGATCATTAGCTAAAGCAAGACAGTTTCTTTTCTGACACTGTCCTGCATGGGGTCCAACAGGGAAGGTGCCCACTCAGGGGTGGACTCTGGTGGGACACCAACCCAGAAGCTCTACTCTGAAACTGGACCGTGAACTGCTCAAAACATAGAATCACAGAGCTAGACAAAACCGAGGCTCTCAGATACTTGTTTTAGGAACCAGGCAAATCCCGGCTACATGATTTCCTTTGGAGGAATTTAGCTGTTGCATTGCTATTATACATAAGTTTTCTTCTTTAGTCTTTCTGACTTCAGAATATCCTTAAAGACACAGGGGAACCTTCAGGAGGTTAATTGTTTTCTTCTGCTGAATCTGTAGGAACTTGTAAATTAAACTGGTTGAACACCAATTATTAGTCATCATTGCCATAGGACATTGTTTTTTATTGTATGCTGTAAAAACAATGAAATAAAGATAATAATTCTAATCACTTTTACGACGTTTATCAAATCGTTCCAGTAAAGCCTTCCATATGCTGCCTGGGATTGTTTGGTGCTTGCTTATGAGAGCCTGGACGGCAGTCTTTGTCTGAAAAGAGAAGAGAAAGTTTCCCTTACAGACCTGCTTATGCAAGGAAGAACAGTATAATCACTGACCTCTCAAAGCTTCAAGAGGTATTAGGAAATTGATATATAAGCTCCACTTTAAAATTAAAGTAGTCTTTTGTATTAGCTAGTTGTCCTATCAACACTTTCCTTGGAGAGGAAAGGAATAAAAACATGGATTGCAGTTTAGATAGGCTCAAATTATTGAGATTTATCAAACCTGGACATTAATAAGTCAAAGTAGCCTTTAGCACATGCAAATATTAAGTTTGTGTGATCTCTGTCCCTGAAGGTTTTCATCAAAAGCACTGGATAAAGCCCAAGTAACCTTATCTATCTCATCTGGTCCTGACCTTGCTGGGACCAGGAATTTAGAGTAGAGACCTCCATCTAGTCCTTCCCAACAGGAATTCTTCCATAATTGTATAATATACAGCATGCACTTAAGAATATTCATATCTAAATGCTGTTAATTTTTACTTTACATGAGATTCAAATGCAGGTTTGTGAAGAGAATGCATAAAACATCTGTATTTCTACTAGGGATAAGAAATAATCTCCCTTAGTTTTTCCTCATGTACTTAAGCTTGAAATAAGGGTAGCTACATACTCCTGTCATCTACCCCAAAATGATGATAGAATATCACTGGGAATATAAGAAAAGAGTAGCCAAACCTTTCTTGACAGATTCATATCCTGACTCCCAGGGCAGGATTAGATAGAGGTCAGCCAGGCCACTGCTCATCTCAAACCCCATTCAAGTTGTTTGGGGTTTTAACTAATATGAGCCACAGAAGACCTAACCATACTCCCACTGAAGTGGCTGGTCAAAGGCCTGACTTAGTAAAGCAAATCAATGTCATGGGAAATTTCAATTTCAGTTTTGCAGGTACAAAAGATACTGTTCTCCCAAGATACAAGAATACGGATAACCATAAGGGCAGTTTTAGCACTAATACTGCTTCCAGCCTCCTAAAACCTGCTAAGACTAAACTCCACAGCTTGCTGGAGCAGTTCCCTTGTGACAGACCAAACCTGTCTTTCTGGTCCCACTGCTGTGAAATCCAGAACAATCTTCAGTAGATCCTTAAAAAAGGGGGTGAGGGGGTGGGGGGGTGGAGAGAATAAAAAGAAAGAAGAGCTAGCCTTCTTGCATCTTTTGGGGGGCAGCAAGGTGTTTTTTACATCAGTGATTCCCAACTGGTTTGATCTGTGTATTCCTAGGCCACAACAGATTTTTTTTTCTCCATAAGGCCCTCCTTTCATCTTCTATGAAAAATTTTCAAAAGTGTATTTTCTGTATAGATTAGTATTTTGAGAAATGTCTAAACCCTGGATCGATAAACAATTTTATGCTCCTGAGCACACCTGATTTCCCTAAATTGTAGGTACTAAAAATATTTTTATATTTTGGATGCAAATTATTTTTTTTATATTTTCTTTTTGACAATAAGACTGAAGCTCTTGTGGAATTTTGTTTCTAGAGACCTATGTTATTTAGAGAAGATTCTCAAAGGTATTTATTATACATGAAATTTATTTTCCGAATTACTGAAAACTGAACTTAAAACATAGTTTCCAAAATTTCAGTTATCAAAGGCATGGGAGAAACAAAGTTAGCATCCCAAGAAGACAGAGCTCACATATTCTTAAAGGATGAGGGCATCCCAATCAACTATTACTATGTCAATACTTACTTGTAGGTATTCCTACATTAAATAATCCTGGAGCTCAACTGTCCATTGCTTTAACAAGCCTGTAAAAGTGTATTTGTCTTTATCCAAACACACAAAAAACTAGTTTCATGTGCATATATAATAGAAAGTGAAGTATGTAGTTCAATATTGCAAGGAGAGCTAACTTACCTTTTCAACTAATTCCTCTGCAGTTATATTTGGATCATAAGGGATTGGCTCCCCAATGTATGTGCGAAATTTTACTGGAAGTCCTCCATACGGAGGAGTAAATGGCAATCGAGTACTTTCATATAACTGTCTAAAAAATCCTGAAATAGTTTGAAGGAGGAAAAAATGAGATTATAGTCACAGAAAACATAATCCAAACTTAAAATATGATTAATATGGAAGACTTTAAAATGCATCCTTTATCTGACAGTCAAGAAGAAATGACAGGATTTAGGTAACGTCCACTACAACAAAGCTTAATAATAGATCACTGAAATAAGACTGCATTAAAGAACCAAATCACACAGCACAAGACAGTGAACACACAAGCCATTTCCATATCTGAGATACCTCTGACCCACAGCAAGCATGTTAGAGAATCCAAAGTAAGCAGAAGTCTGAAAAGCAAAATCTAAGAGGAAAGTGAGAGAAATCTGAGAGAAGAGTGGAGAAAACACTACAAATACTTAAAATATATTTTAAAGTTCTTACTTCTTTCTTTAAACATCCTATATCCTTCCCGGACATTTTGAGTATACATTGGAATGATGGGCTACGGAATCATAAAAAAACAAAAAGGTAGAAATGTTATAACAGGTTTGAGTTTATGCTTTAGTGACTGTTAATGCAGATACTGATAAGGAAATCACTTGAATATAGAGGATAATTATCAGTTCAGTAGAAAACAAGGAATCTTGTTATAAAAAATAAACTTCAGAATAGCAGTAAAACTCTGTTTCTCAAGTGCCACAAACATTGCTGATTTAAAGTCACCATCTGCAAGGAAAATGACTGACATTGTATTAGAGGTTTATACCTTTCATTTTGAATGTACATTATAAAAGTTAACTGAGATTCTAAAAAAAAAAAATCCAACTTGTATATTATATATTCATTGCAATATTGCTGCCTGACACATGAAGTTTTGCAGTTTCTCTGTCTAAATCTTACATCACGTGTGGTGAACAGAAAAGTATTCAGTTAGTGAAGTCTTGCAGAAAACAAGTAGACATTCACATCTGGCTCATCTCATCTGTTTCTCAAAATAAGGTCTCGCTGAAGTGGTAATGTTTGGGTAATACCTCACTGGAAAAAACTGCAGATCCCTTGGACAAATAAAGCAATTGTATGTCCTCACTGACCTGGACTACACACCTTCTGGAGGGCAGATCCTTAGGCTGTTACAGAACAAGTTCACTTCATTATTGCGACTAAAAAGAAAAATACTTGAGATACCTGACCTTGAAACAGTCATGTTGTACAGCCTGAGGTAAGATTTCAGTTTGCAGACAAACATACACTGACTTTTTTCCCTTCTACTGTCCCTTTTCTTTTTTTTTGAAATTATATTTTGAGCCTGTTGTTGGAGTTACTTGTCCACAAGGTAACAACAGAACACTTTTATGCTGTTAAGAGTCACAGAACAGAAACCACAGGATGAGAAAAAAACAAGCAAGAACCCAACCTAACTAGAGCCTAAGAAAGAACTCAAAGTGATGGAAACCATTTAAAGGAAAGACACCCTGACAGATAATGAAAATATCAAACACATAAAGTTGTAATAGTAAACCCTTCAGAATGAGAAATTTTTGGAAATTATTAGAAATAAAAAGTAATTAGTAACATTTTTTAAAAGCATATAACAAAATACCACACATCTTCAGCTACTGATTGAATACTATATGTCATTTCAAATGTTTGAAACCCGCCTATCATAGGGACAAAACACTTTAGGAATGGTGCAAGAAAAACATATCTAAGCCTATAAAGAAATCTGGCAATTACAAAAGTTACGCATATACAATGGTCAGCCAATGAAGTAGGGAGTGGGTAGCAGCCTTCAGTCCCTAAGCTGATAAAAATGGGTACACACATAAAAGCTTGCATCCGTAAAGCAGCACAATCAGAGCTGCAGTAACCCACAGATTGAGATTTGCTGTGCCAGAACTGAGCTGGATCACACCCAGTCAGCTTAAAAAGTCACAGAATCACAGGATAGTTGAGGTTAGAAGGGGTGTCTGGAGATCATCTAGTCCAAACCCCTTGCAGATATGTAAGAATTTTATAAACCGTAGTCTCTGTTTATCTTTTACCTAACTAGAACCAATTTTTCAGCACAGGTAAAATGCAGCGATCTTCAAAAACAATGATCCTTCCCCATTAGCCTGTCAAACTCCAGACATAGGCAGAGGGTATTTCTGAAGCTCAGGTCCATGGCGCAGATAAATTCAACTGAAACAAATATATGTCCCAGAAGTTCATTGTGTCAGAACATTAAATAGTAACACTCTCCTTCTCTGACCCCAAGTAAGCAGAGTAGCTATACAAGATTAAATGCAAACTGAGTATCAAAACCTTCAGGCAAGGACAGAGGAAAACTATATTCCTTGTTTGCTTTTCTTCAATTTTTTCAGTGGAAGAACCGTTGAACTTCCATAACGTTATAAGAAGAGTGGGAATGTCTATTCATATATAAAGCTCTTTTTGCCTTGAAATCCCTGTTGAAATCATCTGTGACAGGTTATGAACCACCATGTAATCATTTTGAATACTGTAAAGTGTGTGTGATTCATTATTTGATGGCTACACTGTATGTAGAATAAATTCAAAAAAGGCACACATAGATCTATCTTGCCTTCATCCAGGATGCAAATAAGTATTAGCAAAATGTATATGAATTGCTATGTTATAGAGCAAGTTCTGACAGTTTAGATGAGTGTACCCTCAGTCTTCAGCCAACCGACAAGGCCGGTTTGGCCAGTATTGAAAAGGATGCAGCAAGAACACACATAAACAAGCAAAGTGCAAATCTGTAAAAAGATGGAATCCAGTTACTGCTATAGGCCTAACTGTATATAAGAAATGGTATATAAGGTTAATATTGCCCCCTCTACTGTTAAATGCACAGCACTTGTTTTTTAAGTGTTTAGTTACCTAACGTGTGCCTGATCACAGATTTCCAGACAAATACCAAAGATGCCCAAAATTCAGTGGAACCTGTGAGCTCATTACAGTGATGCCCACTATACCGGGATCCTGTCAGACTTCCTGATCATAAAAAACCCACCAAAACTGAATGACTGCAATAATAAGTGATAGAAGAGCCAGCAACACTGTAAAGGTGAGTTCAGGCTAGTAGGTGTCAAAGGAGAAAATACTGTTTCTGTCCTCAAGGTAGCAGATAATCCTATGTAGTGTCTGTTTTACCAAACATTTATACAAATGCCCACAAAAACCTTTCACATTGCAAGAACCTTATCCTCAATGGATACCCAATTCATTAAATAAAAAGCCCACAAACCCTGTCAATAGAAGGCGATAGCAATTTTAGGTACCACTATTCAGCTATATCTGTATGCTTCTAAATTATGGAAGGATTAAGAGGATTACTAGCAGATTTTCATGATGTGTTTTGATCAAGGTGGCACTTTCTATTATGAACAAACAGTTTTTCAATTCAATTTTTATTTAAAAAAAAACCCAACTTATTACATTGTAGAATTACACTCTAAAGTTCCAAGTGAAGTGAAAACATCTGGCAAAAGATTGTTCAAATGTTTGAAGTAGCTTGAAAGACGGGTATGAAAGCAAAATTATTAGAAATTGCTCAGGTTGTTAAAGTGACACCTCTTTCTGGCTGTTTGAATATATTATTAAATTAATATATAAGAGGAAAGAGTATTCAAAATGCCCATATGAATTCAACTGCGTTTATCCTACTCACATTCTGATTATTTTCCCAGTAGTGGTGATGTACAGGCCCACACAATATATGAAGTATTGTGACTAACATCTACCAGCCCATGCTTTTGAGAAAAAGGACAGGAGAGGGAACAGAAGCACATAACTTTTAAAAGGCCACATAACAAAGCAAACAAAGAGAAATAGGACTCCCAGACTAAAATGACTTCATCTATTGAGTAAATTCCCCTAAATTTATTCTAGTGTTTAGTTATCTCCCCACAATATTTCAGAGATAGATAAAGTTATGAAGAAATATTAACCCGAAGCATGCATTTTGGAACCCTAGGTACTTCACAGTAAGAGCTATAGCACAAGAGACCAAAGCGGAGTCTGAGAAGCAACAAATTAGATGGGATGAGAAAGAGACAGAACTGCACAAAAGCCTGAAAGGGGTGGTAAGAAATTCAAGCTTCATGGGAAGAACTCAACTCCCTGTACAGATTCTCCTATAGAGACAGAAAAGGATCACGTTTATATGGAAGGCCAGAGAAGAGCACTGCAATTGATGAGATATTCATAAGAATTTAAAGAAAAATGATGGATGGTTGTGTAATTCATGCGAAAGCAACAGAAAGCTTATGGCAGAACAGATGAACACATGAAGCCTGGATGCGTACCAGTATTGTCAGACACGTCTAAATGAAGACAGAAAACTCAGCTCTAGTGGTGATGATGATGATAAGTGGCAGTCAGGAAAAGGACAGGGTTGCTGCTCTTTCAGCTCTATGCCATCCCAAATAAAGTTACTTCCCAGAGACTGTATCAGAGAAACAGTCTCACATTTGGAATTAAATGGAAGAACTCAGAGCGAGCAGTAGAAGTTTGTATTTATACATCATCAACCATATGGAAAAATATAACTGAAACTGTGGCCATGTATATATTAATGGAGTACAAACCAATAGAAGCACAACTCTAGAGGATACTGAGGCTCTGACATCCACACAACATATTTCAGTGCTCTGTTTTTATGTAGAACTAATTCTTGTCTGGTATCACAGGCTGAATGCCCATTTGCAACTGGAGAGAATTAGGTCCCACTTCTGGTTTAGTTTCAGACAAAAGGAATGCTGCTCAACTATTCTAACACATTCAACGATGTGAATGAAAGCATGGTGAGGGAGATGTAAAAACTGCTTCAAAAGCGCACACATGATTCAAACTCAGACACTGATGTAGACATATCTTGTGTAAGTTGATGCAATCTTTCATAAACATGAAGAAAAGTAAGGGTAAGAACAAAATCCTGGACGCTCACAGAATAAATGAGAAGAAAGAAAGATGAGGATAATATGTTAGAGCCATAAGAAAATGTCTGGGTATGTAGAAGTAAGATAAAGATGTCTAGTAGGATGAGAAAAAAAAAATAATAAAACACTAAGGCAATATGGAGAAGGACCACAGTGAAGATTCCTGAAACACAGTCAAGACAAGAAATTGGATGCCTGCGTGATGGCAGTGTAGACATGGAACCGCAGATATGGATGCCTTGCAACTGTCAAGAAAAAGCTGTACAGTTCCTTGCTCCCTATGGATGAATGTGCTTTAAAAAAATGGTGGGAAAAGAAAGCTTTACTCCCAAACCTCCTCTTCTGTCTGGAAGATTTTCAAACAAACACTCCTAAACTGCATTTTGTAAAGAATCATGTATGCAATAAGCATAAACTGAGGATGGTAACATATAATACTCACCACTTTTGCATCCAGAGCTACCTGAGCAAAGCCTTTTCGATTTCCCCACATGAGTTGATAACTTTCATCACTAAATAGTGCTTCTCTGACTCCACCTGGTGAGATGGACACCAAGTGTCCGTTCTTCAGTGCAGCGAGACACTCCTCCCTTGTACCTGGCATAACACCCGTCACTCCCAATAATAATTTAAGTCCTGTAATAAATCACAAATTCTGTTTGCACGTAGGAAAAAGATTACAGCTAAATGAAAATCTAATAGCTATATATTTAGACTAAGGCAAATTTGTATGAAGGAAGTAAAATACCTACAGAGTATTCTGTGTATATATTATATATATATATATGAATATATATATTTAGCAAAATGACAAGTACATGACAGTGTTTCTGCCCAAATGTTACAAAGATGAACCAGCTTATCAGGAGGATCTTAATAAACTAATGACTCTACATGCTATTTTCCATAATTATCAAAACATCGGCATGCAACTGAAACTTGTGCATCATAGCTAGAAATCTGAAAATAAACATCTATTCCTCCCTCCTTTTTCAATATAGAAAAAATATTTCAGCACAATAAAGTTTACTACAAAAATAAATACTTGCCAAGCAACAGTTTTTACTATTCTTTTAAAACGTGATGTTTAAGATTTTAAACATTGAGGTTTTGGCTTGTTAAATTGAGTATTTTATGGTTAAATTGCAACCTATGTAGATCAAATTGGACTGCTGTATGACTCAAGATGCATGAATGGCAGAAGTTAGCAGGGCAGTTTCAGCACTGCATGAACTGTTAGGTGAATCTTCTTCCTTTGTTTCTGTAACTGGGATTTCGCCAACAGACAGACTGAGAAACACAGAAGCACTCTATGCTTTCTTATATTCACATTTTAAATCTATCAATTCAGAACTCCCATAGAGAGCAAATGAGAGTTTCCCCAGTCTTCAAATTCACTGTTCCAACAGCATGGTTTATTTTTATAAATGTAAACAACTATGAACTGCCAAAACTAGTGTGTAGCACTGCAACTTTGACAAAAGTCTGTAACGGAAACTTTGGAAGACCATGGAAAACACAGTGCCACATTTTGTAATTTAATTGTATTTAATCTTATTCAAGGCATCATACTTCATAGATCTTTCTGTCAAAGTCAGATGCTGACTTTGTTTAATTTCTTTGTGAACTCATATATTCCTGTTTTAACTCATGTATTCCTGTTTCATCCTGCACCAGAAATGCCGTATCCTTATTAAGTGAGTATGTACTTCCTTTGCTTGGCCTCAAAACTTTTGCCTGTTAAGAATTATATCTATCACATGAACATATTATCACTTCTTATTTCCTTTTTCCAGGTAACAGAATTTTATATCCCTCAGTCATGCAAGACTTCTGTCCTATGTACTAGCTCTTCAAAGGAAGCCATGCCAGGGTTCTGATCATCCTTGTCCCTTTTTGTGTCTTTATTACTGAGCAGCTTTTCTGAGATGGGGAGACGAGAATTCCACGCAGTACTCAATGCATGTGGGCACCATGTGCATTTTGAGTACATAATGGTATTTTCTGTTTCTTCTTCTTCTTCATGGCAACTGCTGAGACTTAAGCTGACATACTCCTAAAGTGATCTACAAAATTTGAAGCATAATTACATGATTATGTGTTTAGACTTGCTTTTCTTTCATTCTGCACTGCATTATAAAGGATACTGAGTTTCATGTGCCATTTAGTCAGCCAATGATTCAGTACTGGTAGATAACTGTATTCTCTGTGTGGGCTTTTACTGCCTTGAAAAGAAAATGGCCACTACAAAGTTTTGTCACCTCACTACTGATCTAGATTATGGTTATTTTGAACAATATAGGTGCCAACACTGATCTTCATTGGTATACCTGGTGAATTCTGCTTCTTTGTGAAAAGAAACTATTTCTTTCTACCCTTTATTTCCTACCTTTCATCCAGTTACTCATTCACAAGACGACTTCTCCCATAACTGTAATTAATCTGTCAGACTGAGGTCCAGCATATGCTCATGAGCATTCTTTAAAGAACCAATCTGTGAAGTGCAACATTTCTCTGCAAAAAGTAGGTAAGTATGGTAGAGCAGGAGAAGGTTAGGGAGAAGTTTCACTCAGTCTATTATTTTTAGCCACATTTTCTACTAATGCAGCAAATGGAGAGGCCTAATCTCCATTATTTGTGATCTTTTTTACCAGATGCCTTTTGGTAGCCTTCTTATAGGTTGACACCATATTTGTCACCTTCTGTTCCTCTAGCATGAACATAACTCAAGCAGTATGTTATGTCCACATCAGCAGTCCAGAAATTGCACAGCTGAGAGTGTTGCTTGGTCCTGATAATAGTTTACTATACATTTGTAATAAGAATCTGTGCTACGGACACTTCAATTTGAAACAGTACCTTCTCATCTACCCCTTAAAAAAGAAGTCTCCTTTGCAACATTCTGCTAAGCTTTATCTTCCTTCAGGGGTCCTCTTAAAAGCCAATTATTTCTTGATGACTTCATGCTTCTGGTGTATTTAGTACTACACAGTATTTATTACGTATGTGTTTAGCAAATTCTTGTCATCTTTCTAGAGGCCCATTAATGTGTTCTTGCATCAAACTTGCTTGTTGTCTTTGTCTTCAGTGTTTGGACACGACTTCCTTTTCTGAAGAATGTCCTTCTACGTTTAAATGGCTTCCTTTGCTCTTTTATTATTACAATAATTTTTCATATAAGCGGTATAACAGTGCTTTAAATAATCTTTCTGATATTCCTTCTGGATGCTCCTTCTTTATGCCTTGCTTTTCTTAAAATTAATGAAGTTTGCTTCTCCATATATTCTTTTTACAAGGGAATTATTTATTCCTCAGTCTACACTGTGTTCAGTGTATTGTGGTGGACAGTATTACAGAGCTCTCTGCAACAGCAGAATCTTCAAAGAAGTTTTGTGTCCTACTCCAGGCTTTGATCAAAAGATAGATTTGATGTCATACCCCACTGCAATGGCTACTCAGTGTAGAGGTCAAGTAAGTAACTGGTACCCATTTACTGGGCTCTTTCACACTCATAGCCCATTGCTGACCAGCCAGCACTAGGTCAATATAGTCCTATCCTACACTTTCTACTGAGGCATGACATTTCATCCCAAAGGGATTATATAATGTCTGTTTGTTGGCTTTGGAGGGTCTACAAGTGTTTTTATGACCTTTCACTTAAAAGAAAGGATATTCTACCGTATTTGCCCTTCTGCATCCAGCCGCTTTTAGTTTAGAAGTCTAAAATCAGTCTTTTACTTTAAAAGCACCCTCAAAAGTGTAATAAATGTAAATTTCAACAAAAACAGCAACAGGTTGAGTGAATCCAGGATGCTTAAATACAAGAGAACATGTTCTTACCTGGTAAACGAAAGACAAAATGATCAGCTACTGACAGACAAAGCCTTTTCTTCCAGAGAAACAGCCTAGACAAAAAGTAAAGGTAGTCTACAGGAATAGCTCCATGGTAGTACACAAGAATACCCGGTCCTTCCGGTAGGTTTTCCACACCATGAAGCTCATAACCTGTTTGGGATGGAAAGCAATACACCTACAATGATAACTGTAAATCATCTGGAGATTTAAAGAAAACTGTTTACTATCTTTGTTGAAGAGAGTTGTGAAAGCCCCTGCAGTAGCTTTTAAAAGAATTAAATTCTGGATGGAGCTTTTGGACAATAGCAAAGAGAAAACCCCTCAAACACCACAGGTTATCAGTAAACTAATTTGTTGGTCAATTTAATCACTAGATCAAACCTGAACCTGATATTTTCCCCAGTGAGGGGACTAAATTAATGATTTCCCATTAGGAACTTTTCACAGTCCAAAGTACAAAAACTTGAAAGAAAATTACTAGACTGTGTGAAGCCACTTCATCGGCAGAATGGGGCAAACAAGCAGTCGGGATGCTTTCCTGAAATATAGAAGTATTAATATTCATTCATTCTGTGTCAGGCAGAATGAAAAGTTTGGGATTTAAGAGAATAAAAAGTTTCTCTGGTTGAGATGTTTAAGTCCAAACCAGAATCTGTACAAATCCCAAAGAGAGGTTCTCCACAAGAGTTAAATGTATTCATTTCACAGTAGAAGGGAATTTCCTCACAGACATGGACTTCTGTAAATCCCTCTCCTGGATTTTCCTACATTTGATTTAGGTTTTAGGTGGAGCCAGACTAGGAGGCTAATATATACAAAGGCTTGGGAAAGCCACAGATTCCACCTAAGAGCTCTGTTCCACCTTGTCTGCCTTCACCTCCATCCCTGCTACAGCTCCTATCATGAGCCATTTGGGGAGAAGGATGGGGATGGAGCAGGCAGTAGAGAAAGTTTTATACTGCAGTATGTTCAAAGATTAAAAGAAAATGCTGTGAGGAAGGATAGCATCATAAATAGCAACCTGTTATTCTTCATCCTTAGGGCAGCAAAGCTAAGTCTTGCTGGTAGTCTTAAACTACATCTGTGGGAAGAACAAGAGCCTAGCATGTGGCTGAGGATTTTCCTAGGGAGCAGGGTGTGTTGGAAGTATCTGAAGGTTAGTTGTATTGAAACTGAAAAGTCAGGTTACTTTTAAATTCTGCCACAGTACAAACTTAAATGTGGTATCTAATAATAATTTGTCCATACAGCTCTTAAAATTAGTTTGATTGTCATAACACAATGTAGGTTTTACCAACTAAAAATATACTAATTACATTTCCAACTAGTTGTGTTTTGACCCTTTACTAAGTGGGTTTTAAAGCAGCTACTAAAGTTTAAAAAAAAAAAAAAATCTGCCTTTCATTCTGCTTATTCTACATTGCAATCAGTCTTGGAAGCAGAAGCTTTTGGGTTAGATGCCATACAAAGTATAGTAAATGTTATTTCTTTGGATCCACTTGAAAGAAATAAAAAAAAACCCACAAAACTTATTTGTGTTTACTATTTATTGTAATTCAAAGTTTCAGACAAATCATATCATACTTACCATGCCATATTCTTGCATATATATCCCAAAAGCTTGCTATAGTTTTCCTTGCACTATTCCAGACATCACTCAAGGGATCTGCTTTTACCTCACCATTCCTCTGATATATTAAAAGCAAAATATTACTAAGGTAAATGCAAAAGAGGATTGTTAAAGGAACTATAAAAAAAACTAATATTGTACTCATTGTCAGTGAGACAATGACCATATGAAAAAGGTATTTCTTCAGAAACTCCAGAACAGCCCATTCTTCCAGTACATAGGCAAGGCAGCTTAGGTCAGTCATCAGTATCTGTCCTGAAGCGCAGAAATCTTTTCTACCTATCATGTCCTGCATGGAGGAGAAAAAAAAAAAAAAAAAAAAAAAAAAAAAAAAAAAAAGCAAGCTCTAATTTCTCTAATCATGGCAGTTTCTCAGTTTAGGAAAAACGTTTTCTGTAGATATATCTGATGCCTATTTTGGTGCAGCACAGAGTCGAATATTTTGTCTCTCTCTGTCATACTAAGATAGCTGCTGGCAATTGCCATCCACTACTGCCTGTGAGGGGTGATGAGATTATCGTATGTATTTATGGACCTTTGTTATTCAGCCAGATAATAGGGGCTGAAAGGACAAGAGCTGGAGTCCAAGGAAGCCTCAGGATCCATGCAACATGGCTGATCAGATGATTTCTCTGTCTAAGTATGGCTTACTTTTTAGAAGCTCAAAAAAGGGCAAGTGGTAAGTATTTTTGGCGGAATTAGCCAAGAAAATTGCAACCAGAGGTCTGGGCTCTCACAGTCCTCTGCAGAGAGTCCAACCTGGGCTTCTGGTCTCTCTCTGGCAGCAGCCAGCAGTGAGGAAAACAAACAGCAGAGTGAGCAGCTGAAGAGCTGGCAAGCAGAACCTGGGCAGCCATGGCTTCTTCCTGAGACCTGGAGGTGCCTGGGGAAAGCAACTCTTCACCCCTCATCCACATAGCCATGCCAACACACCCTTCTTTCAGATCTTCTAGCCCTGGCAAAGGCTATGTGGACTTCATGGCCCTTAGTGACTTGTTTGCCACCTGCAGCTCCCTAGTTAGTCTGTTGCTACAGCTGACCCTGCCTGCCTGCCAGCAAGTAGTGGTTTCTCTGGAATGCAAGAGCACTCCAGCATTGCTGGCTGATCTTAAGATTTTTAGCATTAGCCAGAGATTTAAATGCCAAAATCAGTATTCAGTAATCCATAACTGAATACAGCTTTTATTGGCCTCAATCAGGTTACTACTTGTTTAACGAGTAAATTTTTCTTCTCCAACACCAGAACAAGTACCTACAAGAAACAAATTATAATTGCCATAGTCAGTGCCAAGATCATAAAGTACAGCAAGTCCAGACTTTTCTGACTTTATATATTCAACTGTGTACTTATAAGAGCAAACGTTTGATACACTACCCACTACACTTTTGGTTTTCTTCTGTGAAGCGCTGGGTAGAATACAGGGGTGAACTGGTGTAAAGCACAGCTCTGTTCAGAATTATGGATGACAAGGAGTACAGCAAAAAGCAAATTCCAAAAGCAGACATGAACAAGCACGAGACTCTAACATGCAGTAAGGCAAGCAAGCCCCATGTCAAACTCTGCCAATGTAACACCTATAGATTTGGTCTCACACACTCCAGTCAAATCTGTCTTTATCTCAAACTCCACGCTGGGCACCAAAAAGGACTGTCATGGTTTAAGCCCGGTAGGCAGCTGAGCACCACACAGCTGCTTTCTCACTCCCCCCTGCAGTGGGATGGAGGTGAGAATCAGAAGGGTGAAAGTGCAAAAACTCATGGGTTGAAATAAAGACAGTTTCATAGGTGGAGCACAAGCTGGAAGAATAGTAAACTAGGAGCTCAAAAGAAGCAAGCACTGTATTAAATGTTGCTCAGCACGGCACAAACAAACAAAACCAATGTGATGAAGAACATCATGAGAATTAATACAGAATTGTTTATATCCTGATGACCGGTACCTAAGATACAGAAAAACCTGGAAATGTCATTGAAAAGAGATTTTATCGATAACATGAAAAAAATAAAAGAAATAATCTGCATGATTCAGATACTAAAATCCCTGCTTAGAAGGTGCATAAGAAGGACAAAGCTGATGGTGTCATGCTAGTCTATATAAAAAAGTTATTAATTGTTAAAAGATTCTGATAAGAGCAAGGACGACAAATCCTCAATGCCTGCAAAGCATGCTGTGCTGACAGAGGCCAGAAGGCCATGTTAAGGTCTTCCTTCAGGCTACTGAATCAGAAACATTGAGCAGTACTTGGAATAATTCGTTCAGCCCGCAATATAGGGTAAAGAAAACGAGTGGATTTTGCACCATTACGGGGGCTTCATACTGGGAACACAGACTACTACAGCCATAGAAAAACTGACGTGAAATTGCAGGTAAAATGTTGATACCCATAGTAAATGTGGCAGTAATAACTTCCATATGATATGGGGATTAATTTAGATATATTGATCACTGACAGGAACCTGGTGGTCAAGAGATTGTATCATCACGCACCTAACATTCTCTCAAAAAACACCTGAAATTCCCTCTGGCCTCTGGATAGTCATTTTCAGTAACTCTTGAAAGACTAGGGAAATCCAGAGAACTGGAAGAGTATTCAGAGTCCCCAAACACAAGTAACTGCACACTCAGCAGCCAGATAAATTGCTGGCAAGATTACTGAAAAGATGACATGTGATTAAGGTAACTGATGCCACTCATTATTCTGTGGGAAATGGACCTTGTAAAAAAATGCATCTCCATTCTTTGAGGAAAATAGAGGCTTAATAGCTTGTGCAGGTGTCATGCATACACAGTTTTACTAGGGGCTTGTGAAAGAGTCACTTTAAGCCACATGTGAGCTGCTACCTTCCTCCAGCCCTTCACCGTATGTTCTCACCACCAGCTTGGTCTCCAACAGGATCAGCTGGATCCCTGCTAACAGGATGACTGTGAAAATGCTGGCAGAAGCAAAAACATTCTTGGCCCAAACTTAAGTTGGTCTATGTGGATTATGAAAGTATATTACCAATGCCACTTAACATTTTGATTAAAAAATAAAGCTCTTTAATTCATTTTATATGTGCTTCATTTTATGTCATCAACTGACGTGACAAAAAGAATCTCCATCAGTGGTGAAATCCCTGTCAAATGAGAATTGAGTCTACGTCCTACATTATTAGGAATTTTCTCCTAATATTAATAGGATGTTTACACTGATCAAGATAAACAATGTAACATCCCACTGATACCTCTTCCTCCATCCCAATTTTATGTAACAGAAAATTATTTGCTGGCTGGAAAACCACTACACTTAACATTGTTTGCTCGCAGACTACAACATAAATGAACATAGTAACATTCATTTCTGATTTTAAGTTCAATGTAGACACTAAAAAAAAGGCTTTAGAAAGAAATTAAAATACTTAAATGTGCAAAAGTATTTTTTTAGAAACCTCCAAAACAGGTATTAACAGTACAGATTTGACTAAGGACATATGAAAGTCGTTGGGTACCCATGGAGTGAGTTAACTTTACGTCAGCTAGCTGGGTGGGTGGGATACAAGCTAAATCAGCATCATTGCAGTTGAATCCAAGCCAGCGTGGAGAAAGAGTAAATGCTCAACTGATTGAGGAAAAACTAGAAACAGCATGGCTTTTTCTGGAAGTTGTGTGCTCACCCAGATTTCAGTTCCTGCTCCCACACTTCAGTTATACACTACCCCCAACATTGCATAAGGACAGAATGAACTCTGATCACTGAATCCTGACCCTGGTTTTTGGACCATATGAGTCCAAAATAGTCCAACATGGTAAATGCATCCATCTGTACTGCTAGTATAATATCAATGGACGACAACAGAACAGAACTTCTACTTTTGCGATGTTCTACTGGCTCTCTCTCACCAGGCCCTTGCTGAGACCACAAATACAATTATGAAGCATCCTTTCTATCAAACACCATATAGAAAATTATTACATAACTATTTGAATGACCGTTGTAAGGCTGTTACTAAGGCCATCCTTGATTACGCACTGAAAGACAATGCAAAAGTGTTACTGCAACATGTTTACTCTTAACTGCTCTGGTTTGACCCAAGTCTCAAAATTTAAGATAGAAATTTATCTTCTGCTTTTATAAAATCTGAGCCAAGAGCAGCTCCCATATTCCTCAATACTGAACATCCCATAAAAGGTTAACAAGTGAGTATAGTGTTTTGTGAACAAACATTTTTTGTATGTATTTTTCTCATCTCATCTAGTGATGGACTTGAAGCATTACTGTTCTGAGTGATTTCATTGGTCTTCTACAGAACAACATCTGTGTTGACATGCAAAATGTTTGTTTGGGCTCCACCTACAAAGCATATCGAATTCCAGAGTAATAGCTTTATCTACAGTGTAAAATTACAGGTGATGTCAGAGGGAAACAGAACTAATGTCTCCCTTCATAAAGGGGAGCTCCGCTTCCAACAGAAGCCTCCTGTACTACAAGTCACTCAGATCCTGAGCTCCTGCTGAAGCGTCAATTGTTGATAAGGACAATCTTATCAACACTATAATTCCAGGGAACGGAAGTGCAACAAAACTGTCAGAAGAGATCCATGGCATCAAAATTCAAACCTTGTAGCTGACTTTCAACCATAACTGAAGAGTAGATAGTCTTGGTCTTGTTTTTCACCTGCTTGTTCTTGGCAGGAGGTTTAGTATAGTGGGAAGATGAGTGTCAAACAGCTGGAAACTCTTCTACAGAGTATTTTTTGACACCTGCTTTCTTGTGGCTGGCTCCTACTTTCTCTTCTGTCAAATTCAACTGCTCTGTTTCACAAGGGGAGTGATCTAACAGTTACAACTCTTGCATCTTGCCTTTCAATGTAAATGAAGTTCCAATTTTACATTTCCCAGATTTTTTTTTTTTTTTTTTTTTTTTTTTTTTTTTTTTTTTTTTCAGTTTCACAGAAAATTACTTTCTTTCTGGTCTCACACTGTCACCACCTTCCATAAACCCGCCCATCTTGTACGGTGCTATGTTTCTACAGCTTGCTCTACCTTCATGCCCCGTCCCCCAGCTTGCCGTGGCTACTCCCCCTTTTGCACACACCGAGGGTACCCAGCCCGGAGTGTTAATTCCCATTTATTCTCTTACAGCCTCAGCAAATACGACTGACTGAATTACCACTCGGGTTTGTTTCACCTCGTGGAAACGAGGAACCCTCCCCGGCCGGGCATCAGCGCTCCGCTCGGCTTCCAGAGAGGCGGCAGGTAAGAGCTGGAAGAGCGGGCTTGGGGAGCGGGACCTGCCTTCCGTGGTGGCTCCCCTCACGTACAAGCACAAGTGAGACACGCAAGTGAAACACAGCGAGTGCCCGACACCGACATTTCTCCCTTTTCGTCACCTGGAAACGTCATCGGCATTTTCAAACGTCATTAGCGCGAAAACTCGGGGGTCTTCCTCAATCCCTGGTGCGAAGGGGCCCTGAGAAAGGGCCGCTGCTGAAGCACACGGGTACCGCAACGCCGCCGGTTCCCCGGGGGGAACTGCCTCCTCCACCCTTCCCCCGCCCCACCCCCGGCC
>NW_020799095.1:112303885-112338931 GCF_003259725.1 Athene cunicularia
GCTGGGCCCCGCGGGGTTCCGCGCCCAAGCCGCCATTTTTAATTCTTCGACGATAAAAATCGCGGGAGGCCCGGCGGTGGCCCCTCGCAAGGGGGAGGCTCTGTCACGGGAAGACCGGGCTTAAGGGCGCGCTGCTGCTTCGGCTGGGCTTGCGGGCTGGCGGTGGAAGTCTGCGGCTTAGCCTGGAGGGATGAAGTGGTGGTTTCTATCCAGCTACTTGGAAATTACAGGCGGTTCAGTCAGTATGTCCTACGGGCAGGGGGGATTTAAAACAGCTGCAGATAGTGGATTTCCGTACTTGCACGACTTCCCCCCGGGATTCTGCGGCTGGTCACAAGGCAAGAGTAACCCCGCTCTGCGTGGAAGAAAGAAGCCTCCCCGGGAACATCCCTCCAGTCAATTCCTGTGGATGTTAAGGAAGCTTTCAGGCAGCGGCGTTGACTACGGAGTTAGGAATGTGCAGTGGTTTTGCAAAGGAAAGAATGCCCATAAAAAACCTAGGAGAACTGGGTGTCACACGTAATTGGGGTATAATTAAATAGAAGGCTGCTAGACCATGCTATTATGGCCAAATTAAGCGGAGGAATCCTGAAACATAATACCTAGTTTAATACCTGAAACGTTTTCACCCTGTGGCTAATATGACAAAGGTCGTATCTAGACTGTTAAAACCAATAGGTACCAATTTTAAAGTTCAGAAAAGGATTCATTTGACGTAAGACAGGTGATAGTGAGGCGCGGAAACAAACTCTACAACTCAGAGTTATAAAGCAGGCATGTTTATTCCGGCCGGGGTGCAAGGGGATTTCTCCACAAAGCTTGCACACCGTCTCTGGCAAGTAGCCAGATATTTATTACAACAAAACATACATATTCATTTGGAAGGGCTGGGTTATTACAATTAGTTCGGAGAATAGGTGTGATTCTTAGAATTATTCAAGGAGAGAAGTATGTGGTCCTCTTGCAGTGTCCCACTGTTCAGCAAAGTCGAGATGTCTCCTTCCTCTTCATGAATTTTTCAACTTGGCTTCCTGCGCATGCCCTTGGGTTCCTCTCCAGGTCGTAGAGTCAGCCTTTTACCTGTTTGTTAATTGGAACTTTTGTGTCTGTTAAGATGTCCCAGAAAGTAAGTCCTTTAGCTGGTATGTCTCCCCCTTTATCTCAAAGACAGGGATTAGTTTACTATCTATCCTGTTTTCTGTAAGAATGTTATCTACTTAACATTGCCTGAGGGCTAGCACTCCTTTGGGTTTTTTGCTTTCCTCAGATCAATAGAATTTCACTGATTTGATACGGACCAAGAAATTGAGGAATAACAGCGATTTACCAATGAAGAGGAGAGGAAGCTACAATCTAGTTTCCTAGGTGAAGACCAGAAAAATGTATATATTAATCGATTACAGTCAACTTCTTTAGAATTAAAAGTCTTCTGAGAGAGAACTTGGAGTTTGTCTCTTCCAGGATACACCTTACTGATTCAGGACTGAAACAGGTCCTGAAGGAAGGCAGAGTTGGCCAACTGCTTGCTGTTCACAGCATGACACTGCTTTAAGAAAGATTCACCCAAGCTTGAAAATGCCCAGTCGTCTAAGTCAGCATATTCAGTAACACTGTAAAAAGGAGCTTTGCAATGGTTGCCCAATAGGTTTTATTCCCAAAGAGGATTCTTCACCAGCTAGACTTCTTCCAAATTTTTGATTCAGCTGACACAAGCAGATTGGCTTGCCACCTGCTCTTCAGAAGATGTAGAGGATAGCAAGTGGTGCTCTGATCTGAGCATCTCCTCTGCTATCCACATCCATCCCAGCTGCAGCCCTTGCGACTCCCCAGAAATAAAATGCATGGCTGCAGTACATTCTTCCAGCACATATGTTGTGCTGTAGCTGTGGTTCACAGGAAGTTGTCACAAATCTGTTTAAAAAAAAAAAAAAAAAGCAAGCATCCACCAGTGATGCTTCTCTGGCTCAAGGCAGGCTTGCTCAATAGCAGCGTTTCTTGTGAGGGAAGACATTTAGGAAAAACTTGATGTTTCTTGCTTAGCGTGAAGAAGCAAAATCAGTGGAAAAGTGCTTTTGCTAATGAAGAGGTCAACAGAATGCAGATGTAAAGCCTTTAAGTGGCAAAAATACATTTAGATGATCAGTGCAGATAGAAGAGGGTTGTACATAATGCTTACTGGCCAGCACCAAATGTAGCTGAAATAAAGTATTTTGGTTTGCATGTGGTTTGTTTCCTTGTATTGGCATGATGGTGTATTATCGTGCAGTAAATCTGTATAGAAATGGAAGAACTAAAATTTCTATTGAAGAACAGAACTATAATGAAATAGCAATCATGGTAACATGGATATTAAAAAAAATTATTAGAATAAAGAGTAATGAATAGCATTTTATAAGAATTGCATTGCTTTGTTTGCTTTTCCTTCTCAGTTTTTTCTTTAGAGTCATCTTCAAGAAGAGTAGTATGAGGCTTTTTCAGAGAATACCAGGAATCTGGTATGGGCCTCCAGCAGCAGATTTGGATATGAAGGTAGATTTCTAATGATGGATAAAACTACTCTAAGGAATCTTTGTCATTATGTGAAATCAGAATTTAGGCATGTGAATCTCAGGGAGTGGGCAATATATTAGAGATGCAAATTATACAGTCTGGAATTTTTTGAATGAAATAATGGGCAAAAATTTTAGAAGGTTCCAAAATAATTGTACAAATACGTAGTGTACAATTGTGTATTATCATTAATATAAAGATTCCATGAGAAACTGAGCAAAATGAACTGATTGATATAATAAACTGTATCTTGTAAATCAGGAGCATATGTTGAACAGGGGAAAAAAATAACAGTCAAGGTTTTCTACCTTCAGATAAAAATGAAAGTAGCAACCAATGGAGGTGAGATAGAAATAAAATATTAACAGGGCTGAAAAAATGTACTTTGCTCTCATTTTGAATAAAGGCAATGAGATGGAGCATTGGTAGATTGATAATAAAGATGAAGGAGCAGAAATTACAAAGTTGTAATGAAAAATCGAGGTTCAGAAATTACAAGGATAGAACCAGTTGGATTTTTCAATCTATAAAAGAACAATGTCTAGCAGATGTAATTGAAGACCCAGTGGTAAGGACTTTTTAGTAGCTTCATGAAGTTAAGAATACCAGATAAATAAAGAACAGCAAATTTAGCACTTATATTTGAGACAGTAACAACAATTAGGAGTCTCCTGTGTTCTGCCCTGCCCTTCCAGACCAATATGTTTTAAGAAAATAGTAGCTCAAGGTGTGGAGAAATGGTAAACTCATGTGTAATTTTCTAATTTTAAATCTTGCCAGGCAATCCTGTCAACGGGATGAAGCTATGGAAGGGGTAAGTATAACCTGAGGGTTTATCTGGCAAGAATTCCTAGTAGGATTAGTGAAGTGTTACAGCCAGCATAGAAAACGTTACTGAGATCTTCTTTGAAATAATGTATTCAATTCTATTTCCTTCTTGCTTATACAGATTACTTTAGATTGAAATAAGAACAGAAAAAAGTCCAAAGGATGACGAGATGCGGCAGTTTATTTTTGGAGAATAAGACAAAGGCATGTGGCTTTTTTTTAACCTAGCACAATAAAATTTCAAACAGGATATAACTGTTGCTGTTAAATAATTTTGGAGGTAAGAAGGGAGAAAAGTAACTCAAAGTACAGAATAAATGAGCATTCATGGCCGGTCTATAACTAACATGTTTTATATTCAGATAAGGTTTCTATCAAGAGGAAAGAGGTTCTGAATCTGTTCAGGGGAGAACTAATAGAGCTTCTACAGCTACTTGGAAGTTGAAATACATAGGTTACAGAAAGTTGGTCGTCCCAGTCTGGTGTTGCTTGTACAACAGTGCAGGTGAGTTGTGCTCAGACCTGGCTCCCTTTCACTGAGGACAGTTCCAGCAGAACATGGAATGACTGATGCAGTTGGTGGCTGGTCACAAGTGGTGTTCCCCAGGGCTCAGTGTTGGGTCCAGTTCTGTTTAAAATCTTTATCAGTGATCTGGATGAGGGGATCAAGTGTACCCTCAGTAGGTTTGCAGACAACACCAAGTTGTGCAGGAGTGTTGATCTGCTTGGGGATAGGAAGACTACAGAGGGATCTGGACAGGATGGATTGATGGGCCAAGGCCAATTGTATGAGATTCAACAAGACTAAGTTCTGAGTTCTGCACTTGGGTCACAACAGTCCAATGCAATGCTACAGGCTTGGGAAAGAGTTCCTGGAAAGCTGCCTGGTGGAAAAGAACCTGGGGCTGTTGGTCAACAGCCAGCTGAATGTGAGCTGGTACTGTGCCCAGGTGGCCAAAAAGCCAACAGCATCCTGGCTTGTGTCAGAAATAGTGTGGCCAGTAGGACTAGGGAAGAGATTGTCCCCCTATACCTGGCACTGATGAGGCTACACCTTGAATACTGTGGTTGATCTTGCCTCTTACTGCAAGAAGATATTTAGGTGCTGGAACGTGTCCAAAGAAGGGCAAGGAAGCTGGTGAAGGGTCTAGAGCACAAGTCTTATGAGGAGCAGTTTAAACTGAGGTTGTTTAGTCTGGGGAAAAGGAGGCTCAGGGGAGACCTTATTGCTCTCTGCAACTACCTGAAAGGAGGCTGTAGCAAGGTGGGTGTCAGTCTCTCTTCCCAAGTAACAAGCAATAGGACAAGAGTAAATGGCCTCAAGTTGTGCCAGGGGAGGTTTAGGTTGGATATTAGGAAACAATCTCTTCACTGAAGAGGTTGTCAAACATTGAAACAGGCTGCCCAGGGAAGTGCTTGACTCCCCATCCCTGGAGGTATTTAGAAGACATCTAGATGCAGCACTTAGGAACATGGTTTGGTGGTGAACTCAGCAGTGTTGGGTTTATGGTTAGACTCAATGATCTTAAAGGGTTTTTTCATCCTAAAGGATTCTATGATTCTATGCTTAATGTAAAGTCACCATTTGGGTTTGAAGGCTGGAAAGTTTCTTACCTATAAGAAACTGTTTACTTGGTGCTGGTTCAAAAAAAGTGCCTCATTCTTGTCTCCTGTCTCTTAATACTTGCTTGTGCATGAATACCAGGACCTAGACAGGATTAGAAATTGCTACTGACCCAATTCTGGAGAAATTAGTGGCCTTCATGGGTCGTTAGGACTGGATCTTAATTCAGCCAGAGTAGTGGGAAGAGATGGCTGTCTTAGAGGTCTCAAGTCTCAACAAGCTGAACTTTTTTTTTTCCTTCTAGAGATATCAATCACCAACGCTAAAATGTGAGACTCAGGATAGTACCACAGCTGTGGGTTTGTTGTGTGATTGTTTGCAGGCAGGCTTAGAAGCAGTAGAGGTGGGAACTAAGACAAACAATTATTTTTTATTTTCTAGGAGAGATGCTTCACTGATGAAGATGAAGAAAGGAGCAGATAAAGAAAAGGATACTTCTTTTTTTCCTTAGATCCTGAAAGAATTATCCCCCAGTAACATTCTTGGAAAGCTGTTAGATGGATTGAATTGGCTGGCTATAGATGGTGTGAGGAGCTGTATTGCCCAGGCAGAGGAATATGGACGTTATGTGTGAAAGATTATTCTCTTCTTGCCTATGTAAAATGGGCAGAGTCAAGCCAAACTCAAGCCAAGACTGAGAGCTCAGCCTTAGTCTCTTCTTGCAGATACTGTTGCTGACCTGGAGGAAAACAGAAAATCATTTAACATTCAGATTTTGTGGCCTAAAACTAACTCCATTTATTTGCCCTGAAGCAGAAGGTGTTGACCTGAGCAACAACATACTTACTCCAAGCTCCAGGAAGAGCTCCTTGGTCCAGATGCAATGCTCTGTGTAAGCCATCCCTCTTACATACGCAAGATCATGAGAACCAAGGCTGCTTTGCTACTCAAGTCTCCCCATTTCTTTTTCATATCCTCAATCTCATTATTATTCCTTTTCACAGCTGTCAGTGCAGGCCAGCTGGCTCCACATCGTCTGTCAGAGACAGTGGTTCTCAGCCCACAAGGATGGAGACCTTCTAACCACTTCAGCTGGAGTTTGCCCCTTGATGGAAGTGTAACCCTTCACTATACAGCAGGTTTTCATCCTGCCTTCTTGTCATGCATACTTTATTAATGGTTTTCAGCAGATCTTTTTTTTTAATTTTTGGCACTCTTCCAATTTGTAAAGAAACATGGTCTCTAGCAAATATATTGTTCTCTCTCTTTTCTGTACCTTAATATTTTGCAAGTGTCCTCTGCATTCTTTTCCAATATATCTCCACTCTACTGACATTCATATCATTTTCCTTCCCTCCCTCTCTCTCTCTCATCTAATCTCAGTCTGCATTATTCTTACGCCCTGTTCTTTTTCCCCAGCACTAGTTCTTAGGCTAAGATTCTCTTTTCCACATCTCTCTCTTTCTGTTCTCAGCATTAATCCATCCCACTTGAACAACCCCTGCCTTGTATCCATCACCTTGTGACCTAGTTTCTTTGCCCAGTTTATCACAATGTCACCAGTGAAAGCTTTCCTCTCTGATTAGGTGCACCCTTCCCAGCATACCTTCATTGACTCAAAACTCTGTTGACTCTCCCCAGCCTCATTATCTGAAAATGCCACTATCCATTCCCAGTTCTTTTACGCATCATGGCTCCTTTTAAAGACTGTTCCACAGTCTTCCTACCCATCTTCATATGTGTAAAATTCCACTGATGTTTCACAACCCTCACCCTTCCTTCCCACAACCTCCACTAGTCCCTTGCACTTCTCTCTCCCTCCAGTCTCCTGGAATTCAGCAGTTGCCATGAAATTTCATTGCCTGCACTGATAGCTCTGAACTATTTTTACACCCAGAGGTAGGGAAAATAGGATATGTTGTTCTGCTTAGTTATAGTTTGATCAGTACTATATATTGTGAGAAATTATAGTATATAGAGAGGACACAGTCTTTGCAGATATTTAGATACTAAAAGGTGACACTCTTTTTGAACATAAACACAAACACACCACATTTTTGACATCTCATAGTAGGTCAGTCTAGATACAGGTCAGAAATATATCTGGTGATTTCACTCCTCCATTCACTCCAGCTTCACGGTGGACTGTTTAGTCTTCATGTCAATGGCTGAAAGCTCAATAAGCAGTTGATAAATTCAACCAAGAGCTTCATATAGCTTGTAGGATAAAAATACTTAAATTTTACCTCTGGACCATGATGATCATGTCACACCTTGCTGTCAGAAAGTTCAGAGAAAAGGGAGGAAAAAACCAATTCGTCAGAGGTTCAGAAATGTTTGTGGTAGTTACACACTCTTCTGAGTTACAACACTCATGTAGTATCTCAGCAAAAACATACATACGTAGTTTTTCTGGTAAATCAGCATCTTTCTGGACAGAATGAGCCAAGCCTAGTGCTGGTGTGAGCAGTCAAAATACTAGTGATGACCAAAAGCATACATCTTTTAAGAGGACTGAAGTGTATTTAATGTACTTGCCCTGTGGTAATGTTACTGACAGACATGTCTGCAGATTACATCGCTATTAACTATTATGTGCACCTGAATACATGGTTATTTTCTGAACTCATGTACATATAGACACAGTAAAATATGGCATTATCTCATTAGACACTTCCCTTTACATAGGGTTGTACAGCTGTACCATCGCTGGACTGCAGTCAGGACTGAGGTCTCCACTTCAGAGCACTCTAATTGATGGTCTCGTTGCTCCTGAATGAATTTGCACCACTTCTAGCATTATAAACTGTATTCACCATTGAATCCCAAAATAAACATTGTAATATAATTCACATCCTGATTGTCCAGAGGTTAGGCAGCCTTGCTCTAGTTATTACTTCAGTTAAATACTGTAATAATAGCATTCTTTCTATTGCAAGCAGTTGAGTGGGTGTGTATGTAGCAATTGCCTTAGTGGGAGGAATTTGCACAGATGAAAATGAAGTAGATGAGCTGTAATATTTAGTGTGGGTGACTTGCCTCCTTTATACACCCTTTCAGCTTGCCCACACAGGATGTATACAGCAAACAAGTCAACCTTCTGAAGGGCTGAAGGGTCATAAAACCTTACAGGAGGATGGGTTTTGCTGAACCCATCTGCCTAGGAAGCTTTATGCTTTAAGCCAGAGCAGAACTGGAAGGGGTCAGGTCATCTCAAAAGGTAATCAGGTCCATCGCCTTGCTTAAGACAGTGTCACCTATGTCTGTGTCTTCACAGATGTTTGTCTGTATCGGTCTAAAAAAAAAATCTACTGATAGAGATTACCCCACAACATTACAAAATATCATTATTAATATTTTGTTAAGAGTCTCTGTAAGCAAACAGACATTTCAGAAGATAGAAAATTGGTCTGTTGGGAGGGATTGAAAGATGATGAATTAAAGCACTTTAATATTCCATTTAAATTAGTAGTAATCATAGATACACATCCATTTTCGTTGTTGCAGTTTTATATGTTCAATTTCTGGCACATAAAAAAATGTAAGAGCTCTTCAGGAGTATGTAAAATGAAGTAATCTTTGCAATAAAACAATAACAAGTCATGATTTTAAGTAATTTCACAAAAGCAATGCTATTAATGGAAAGGAACCTGAAAAATGGAAAAAAATAAATTAAGCTTATATTTTAATAATAAGAAAGTGAATCCAAACAACTATCCAAACCATTTCTTAATTAATCTGCTTTAAACCACTTTTCTGCCTTTCAATCCCCTTTTCCTTTCAAAAAAAAGTACAAAAGTGCTTTTTGAATTAGTTCTTTTTTTCTAGATTTTCAGTGATCAGCTGTACTTTGTACCTGATTAAACTAAGATTTTTAAAGACCTCACTGACTAGCAAGGAATCAAATTGCAGATTTACAACACAGTGACTTTATCTTAGATTTATTAGTATCTAAGGTTACATTTTAGCTGCAATGGCTACTAATAAAAACTTCTTTGTTCATAAATTAACATATTTCTAAACTAGAGCCATCCATGAAGGAAAAAGTACAATCTTTTGCATATTCATGTTTCAGAATAGAATCTGAATTTGGTAGACATGCTGCAGTGTGTTAAACTGCATTCATTGTGCTTCACTCACTGTGCCACAGATCTTTCTAACACTGCCCATTCAACAGAGCAGGATCCTTCGTTGTCATCCACATTTGAGCTCATTTTATAGTGCTCTAGCAATGAGGACACCTGAAAACCTGCTTATTAGTCATATCTCTAGGGCTTCTTCACAGTCTTAGAGATGGATCTAAAATAAGAATTCTCTAAAAATATGCAGTTCGTATTTAAAATGTAGCTCATGTAATGAAAATATTATTGATTTAAAATGCAGTTAAATTTTAAGTTATGTATTGTATTTTCACACATATTCATTCCCATGTCCATGATGTGAATGTGCCTATGCTCAGCCACCTGGGATCAAATAACTTGAATCACAAAAATCATCCTTCTTATATTTTCTTCTGAAGGTATTCTGTAAGTACTGTTTCTACCTGTTTGGGGACTGAACTAATTGCCTTTTCCTGTCTGGATAACTAGAGCTTTTTTCCAGAGTTCACAGAGTGCTTTCCTGGAATATATTTCTGGATAAGGAGTCTGAGTCACAGAACAGTCTATTCAAGTCATTGACCAGCAGGAGCTAAGATGGTGTTTCCAGTTAAGAATGCTAGCCTTGATCTGGACAGAGCACTTAGATGTAGTTCTGTTTCTTTTGTCCCTGGTTACAGGAAGATAGACAGGAGGTAACAAGTACTCATCACTGATTGCCAGCTTCGCCTTTGAGAAAGTTGGACCAAGGAACCTTGGTCAATCTGATATGATCTTGCACATTGTGATTAAAATCACATTTGATAATTTAGCATGAATATTCCCGGAGAGAAGAATTAAGTAAGTGTTTTTCATATGAAGTTTCACTCTTTTTCAGTGAGAAATCCAAGGAGTTTGCCTTTTTCTTCCCAAATTACTAGCACAGAACTCTGTGGTGCTCTTCCATCCCAACTCATGGATGCCTGACATAATGGCTCAGATGGCTGCTCATCTGTCTTCATAGAATGCTCATTCTTTCCTTGTGAAAGGAGTGCTCACTAGCTATAAAAATGGATCCACTTGTCAGTCTGATGTGTTCTTGGACCTTTCTATCTGCTCAATTTTTTTTTAATCATTGTGAACTCTTGGTTAGAATTGAGGGACTCTACCATTGAGAAATAGTCAGTCAAGAACTATATCATCTGGTAGTTAATTTATGCCATTGCATGGCATTTCTATATTTCAGTATTTCCACAAATATATATATTTTAATATTTTCATATCTAATTATACACCTTTTTTTTTTTTTTTTTAAGGGATTGGCTAACTTGTTCCCATCTGTAAAAGACTGTCACTTTCTTAGTCCTGATGTCAGTATTCACAACTTTACTGGATCTATCTTTTGAGCCCTTGGAAATTTATTCATCATTGCATGTATTCAGGATGGTGTTTTTCCCAATGATAACAGCTGCCATGAGTTTGGAAGAGATCAAGACCAGCATGGCTGCTTCTTCAAATGGAGTAATCTTTTTTGCTTGGGTACCTCTGAGACAAATTTTTCCCATATATTAGAATTTAATCAGAAAATTAAACTACCTCTGCTCTTTCCTAATCCTTGGAACTCTGCGGCTGAGGTGTACACTGCAGATATCAAGAAAGCCATCTCTTTTTATCTCCTCAACACTATTTTTTTTCAGATGGCCTGAGAAGCTGATCACATTAGCAGCCAAAAAATCCAGACGTACAGTCATCTCCACACCAAGAAAGTGTAACTACAGAGCAGATTGCATCGAGGGTTGTTATGACACTGCTAAGGTGGATGGAAGTGTCCTCTGTCATCACAGCCCACGGCACCAGAGTTCAAGCTGTATCTGTGGCCTCGGTGTACCGAGGATGTGTACTGCCATTCTCACGCAGCCCACGTCCCATCTGTAACTGCATCTATACTGCTCCCGACCACCCTGCCACTACTGAGCCCTCCAGAACGACTTCCACTAGTGATAAAGGCTTCCAGACTTTTTTTTTTTTTTTTTTTTTTTTTTTTTTTATGAAACCCATAGCTCAGTAACTGTGAACAGCTCCTGGAGGTGTCCCATGAAGTTAATATGCATGTAAACAGTCACTTGATAGTAAAAAAGAAAGTGATTTCCCCCAGCTGCAGTCCTTTGAAATGTATTGCCTTTATGGATATTTACTTCTTGCCATTCTTCCTTCCCATTCCAGAATCTGCTAAGAACACAGATTCTGAGCTTTTGGCATCAGAACAGAGTCTGGCTGCTGCCAGACTTTTTCTGTCCCGCATGCTGATGCAGTGGACATGAAGGGAGCAGGAGGGATCACGACCTACATACTGTAAGACTGAAAACTCTTTGCCTCTGAAGACTGGGCAGTCTGTGTGCAAACCTGCACATGGATAACAATGCATCAAGACTCCAATGACACTGCTGCTGAGAATACCTAACAGTGGGCATAATCTGGCTAGTTTTTAATGCAACTTTGATACTCAGGACTGTCTCATGTCAAAAACAGTCCTAGCTTACTGACCTTTGACAGGCAAGGAAAAGTTTGTTGATCCTTACAGAGTGAAATAATTCTGGTGAAAGATTATAAAAATATCTGTATGTTTTAAAATGCTCTGTTATTATCTGTAATTGTTAGGTAAAAAATGAGTCCTAAAAAATGCCCTCCCCAGTGATTTGGTCATGATATTACAGATTTCATCTTGAATTAATTCATCTTTCAGCTGCTGCCCTAGGCCTTGTGACTGCCTGTCTGTTCCATGACTCAGTCCCACAGCTGAGATCATTCGTGTTTCTAGCCATCAAGGGTACTGTGCTGTCCACATAACTCCAAACCTAGCAACTGAAATAACTGTAAACAAAATACCATTGCTCCTGGTAGGATGTCCTTACTCCTGTCATTCTCAGGTAGGAAGCCACTGAAATTTTTACCGTTTATATTTAAGAACACATAGCTGAACTAATGAATCAAAGAGTACCTGAAAAAAAAAAAAAAAAAGTCCTTTTAAATTCCCTGAATTAGGACAAATACACAAAAAAGATGTTTTCTTATGTTATTTTCATTTTCTTTTATTCTTACTCATTTTCTTTATAGTCTTAAAATACATTTCTTAAAGTACTCTTAAAAATAGAGGATATTTGTTGAGAAGTGTCTACAGTTTGGTTCATCTGTCATTACACTGATGTTTTCTACATCATGAGCTATAGATAGATTGATAGATAGCCTACTCAGTTAATATGAGTTTCAGAAGTTCTGCTTTATAGTAATATAGTCCAAAGACCCCAAACTTGCTTCTTATACCCTTTAGAGTTATCAGAACACTGTGTTTGAATCATTGACCCAGAAAGACAGCTCTGCTAAATGTGCAGCTAAAAGTAGTTGATAAGAAAAAAAAAAGAAAAAAAAGAAAAATTTATGTAGATTTTTATTTGCTTAGTTTTCTTGCCTCAGTGTGATGATTCCTCAGTGAAAATGCATCTCCTGATCACCATAAATGAGGCCAGTATGAGAAGCTGTTTAAAGTCAGGGACTTCTTGGAGATTCAAACTCCTTTTGTATCCTGGTCAGAACTTACCAGTATCATTAAAGTGAGAGAACAAACCATTAATTGATTTCATATCTGTGGGTCAAGACCATCTTTGAAACCAATAGTAGAGTCATTTGCCTAGAGACTATAAGTCATAGAGCTGATAATAAAGTCATACTGCGTAAACAGTTTAATCAAAGTTATAACAAATAATTAACTCTTCCATTAACACCACCCAGATGTGGAAATAATCTTATTAATCATCCTGGGTAGAACAATGCCTGTAAATAATGTTGTGTAACAGCTGACATATAGAGCCTTTCTGCATCACGATTTTTCTTTTCCTTTATATATTCTATATATGTCTAGATACAGACTGAGATTTTGTGTTTTGTTCTTTTTCTAAAAAGTTTCTTAAAAAACCCTATTTAATAAGTTTTTAGAATAACAACAGTGATGTTAAAAACAACAGGATTTTTAAGTACCTTTAGTGACTTAAATCTTCTGCACCCACTTGCAGCAACTAATATGTGCATCCTGTGAGGGGAAAATTGTGCCATGTTCATCTACAAAAGAGATCAGCTACTGTTGCAGTAGTGAGCCTAAGACTGGCAATTTGTGACTTTATATTAGCAAATCTTAACGTCCCTTCTATTTAGTGGTTGTTTGTATAAATTACTTGTAAATGATACAAAACCAGATTAAAAGGTCCTAAGTGTTTTACATTCATTACAGATATATTTCCCTCCATGTACTAGTGGGAGTTGCACTGTCTGTTGAAATAATCTGTTGAAATTCCACAGGACTAGATGTATTTTAATACAGGGTTACCACTTCATATTCCACTCCTTCTATTGGTTAACGAAGATTTCCTTTCCTCATCTTGCACAAAAGTATTCCTAATCATTTAAAAAGGACATTAATTGCTTAGAGTTAAAGGCCTGGCACCAGGTTCAGAAAAGATAGCCTGCCTTATGTTTAAAGCTGGAGAGAGCTGGTAAAATGGTTACTCCCAGAATAAATGGAGACTTTGAGGGATATTAGGGGCAGTTTCTGACAAAAGTTATTAGAGTACAACAACTGGACATCTGGTAGGTTAGAAATGCCTGTTCTGTCGACATGTTACTATTATTGTGTAAAATTTAAAGAAGTCTTTCAGACTTTTCTAAAAATTATGCATATGATGATAACTGCCCCTTTTCCCAATTGGTTATGGAAAGAAATCTTAGGTTTGGAGACTAAAATGTCTTTTTCAACTCTGACATTGTATGCCATATGGCCACAAAAGGAATACCAAGATTTTGAAAAAAATAGCCAGGTATCGCAACAGGTTTGAAACATTCAAAAGTATTGGCTGCTGAGACACACAGTGTCCTGATTTCAGAATACAACATTATTGTCCTCCCAAATTTTCATACCGTATCCAAATTCTAAGCAGGTTCACATAAAATTCAGTGGAATTCCTGTTTTTAAAAAAATACCCTGAGATACAGTGTAAAATCATAAAAATACAGTGCAGAGACCCTGAGAGGTCATCTTGTCCACCACCTGCTCTGAAGGAAGTTCAGCCATCCCTGATTATCTCTGGCTGACAGCCATTTCACATTTTAAATGAGAAAGCAAGCAGCTCTGCAGTCTGGAGGGATAAGGATTCAATCCTGTGACTCTCCCCTGTAAGACTTAGGGTCTGCTACTAGAACCCTTTAACTGGGAGTGTTTCCCTATTAATGTGTTTCCTATCCTTCATATCCTTCATATTTTCTTGCTTGCAAGCAAGCATTTGTAGTTCTTCAGACAATTGCAGCCCCTTGGCTGGCAAAGTCTTCCCCATCTAAATATATCTAGGCTTGAATTAGTAAAACTGCTTTTTTAAAATTGCTCTTGGACCACCACTTTTGTGATGGGTTCATAGATTTTTTCTGACAAGTGAATTTAAATGTATCTGTAATTTCCTGATTAACTGCATAGCCATAGTACCCAGAGTTGTTTTGCTTCCTTCTCTTCCCCAAAATGTGTCTTACTGATTTCTGGTTTGGGGACTTTTTTTAAGTCCTCTTTGCATTTTTATAACTGTGTGTTTTTCCTAAGTTATTTCAGTTCTTGAGATACATGTTCATGCAGCCTTTATGGCTGCCTTCATGGACCTTCATGCAGCTCCACTAAGTCACAAGACACTGGTCTCAGTCCCTGCATGCCTATAAAGTAATAATTACTCCATAAAGTTAGTGACATTACAGTGACATATACTCTCAAAGAGTATAGATCTCCTGATATATTTTTGAAAGGCTATAATATTACACTTCATTCATGATTGCTTAAAAGATTTTTGAGTTTGGGGTTTTTTTGGTCATCATGGCAGTTTCTCAAGCAAGGTTCTTAATAAAGAGCAACTGATGGAATAATCCTACACCTTTCTTGGTATATCGGTAGAAGAGAAACTAAATGAATGGTCACATTTTGCACAGATATTTTTTTTCCAACATGTTATCAGAAGTGTGAACACACTTCCCTCAGTTTTCACAAGTTAGATCTAGATTGGATTGTTAACTGTTTTTGATTTAATGCAATTCCATAACTTTTTTTTTTTTTTTTTTAAATCTTCTATACATTCACATTCTCACTTCTCACTTCTCACACTATCATTTTTCTCTAGCAGTTATGATCAGGAATAAGATTAATTTCTATTGAAAATGTCTTTTAAGTTCTGCAGTTTTAATTTCAATGTTGGTGCAACACGAGGTTTTTGTACACAGCTCCACTTTTTCTTCTTTTCCTGCTCAAAGAACACTATTTTGATTTGTAAATTTTCTCACCCTTGTAATTCAAGGATAATTAATTTAATGGCAAGTATTTTTAATTGTCTTTTTTCTTCTTGGTAAATATAATTAAAAATTAATTGCTTAGTAAAAGCAAACAGACAACTACCTCATGTGCAGATAAGAGCCACTTCATTTACAATATGAACAAATCACATTAGAATTTTGAACAAATAAACCCAAACAGACAAAAGCAATAAATAAACCTTTAAAGAAAATGAGGGTTTTAACATTTGGCAAAAATTTTGATCTGCTTTATTATTTTTTTCTGCTCAAAGAATATATGTAAACTGAGTTGTGCTTCCTCAGTGATTTTCTTTTTATATTTTTTTTTCTTGGCCTGCAGAGAAACTGCAGAAGACTTGAGGCTGCCTGATTCCTCAGAACTGCTTCAAACTCCAACGTCTCCTGTCCATGGGGGACCTACTATCACCCTGGCCAGGGAGAACAAAGACCCTGAAGTACAGCTAGTAATTTTCTTTATCCAAGCAAGAGGAGTAATGTCTCTGATAGAATGCTTTTATCCCATCCAGTCTTATTCAGACAAGAGAAAAATTTTGCAGCTAGTCCAGAGTGGATATCTCTTTGACAGCCCCAGACCTTAGCACTGTAACATTCTCTATTCAAACTCTAAAAATTTTAGCCAAACTGTGTAAAGCTTATTAAAAAGCCAGCAGAATTTTATGTGTATTGAAGTTTAAAAGCTACAGGGATCAAATATGTACAACAGTAACACACTGTAACTTCATCTCTCTTTCTCTTACTCCTTAAAATATGCCATTTCATTCAACCTCCTTTTAAAACATATCTGTTTCTGGCTACCCACTGAATTAACTGCTTTTCTCCTAATTCTCTTTTCAGATATCTCCCCGTTGATTGTCCAAGCCTTTTGAGGGATTCAGAATAGTAGTTCACAGCCTTTTGGATTCTCATACCTAATTCAAGCAGGAGATGAATCAGTAACCAACCACAGTTGGTTCACTAGGTGACATCCTTCTCAAGGAAAGAAAGATGTCCAAAAGGTAGTCTGCATGTCTAAATCAAACTTGCTTTGTTGCAACATCCGTTTCTCAAACCTTCCCAATGGTTACGTTTCCTCAGTCTGTTTTATCAAGGAAAGCTGGATCAAACAAATTTAAACATAAAAAATTAGGTGGGTTAAATATTGTTGTCTTTCTGTTTAATTTCTGCTGTGTAGAGCAGAGATGAAATTTGTACTTTCCAGGAAAATAAACAAGCTTTCTATGTGAAGTAAAGCCCTAATAGGAACAAGCTACTCAACTTGCATTTGTTGTAGAAAAACTGAAAAAAAAATAATGGAGGCAAATTCAGTCTCCGGGAATCTCAGGTTCAGGAAGATGGCTACTGAAGAAGCCCACAGAGCACCTACTCCACTTGCAATGACACATGATGCTTCCACATCACCAGGCTTAAGAATTTTAATAAGAGGTCAAGAGCCATAGCAATTAAGTATGACAGGATGGGAACAGAACAGATTAAGGGAGTTGTCAATGACAGTTATCTGAAACAAGAAGGAAGTTGTTGAAGAAAACTCCCAGATGGTGGGAAAAACCTGTTGTCCCTGCAAAACTGATTTAGGGACAGATTCCCTGTTGACTATAATTCTGGCAAAACAGATTAATGCTGAGCACACAAGCAGTGTACACTACAAATACTCCTTGGCAGTTTTAATGTCAATAGAAACTCAAAGAGATTTTGTCCTACAAACCCAGGGTTAGAAAAGAGGGGAAAGATTAGGAAAGAGGAGGGAAGAGCCTCCTGCCCTGCTCCAAAGACAAGCAGCAGAAGCCGACAAATGAGATCAATATAATGTTTGGATTCTGTTACCCAAATCTAAATAAATGTCTCTTGCTTGCCCTTCTGGAGGTAGTAACACATGCAGTATATAAGAACTTAATTTTTACCTTCAAGGATCTTCATTATAATCTCTCCTAAAATGTTTCAAACTCTTCAGGTTTTTCACACTCAGGACTCTATTTAGGACACTATTCCAGGACTTGGTCTTCAGATATGGTTTCCAGTTTACATGTATTTATTGTCAGGATAAGCATTTAATCTTGTGCCAATATTGTCCCTTAACTTAAACAAATCTCCTTCATGTTTAACTCTATATGTGGAGGTTTTTTCCTTTATTTAATCTAGGTCAAAAAGTCATATACTTTAAGCAGATTAAATTCAATTCCTCACTCTTCTTTGGTTTTATCTCAGCCTCTCTGGTGATAACCAATGTATTACAGCTGGCTGCAACATTCACTTTGACCTCTTTGTTGCTAGTAGATTTTTGTTATCAACCTGCCCATGTGTCTCAGGGCAGATACTGAGGCAACTTTGCCTATATTTGGTTATAATACTTTTCTTGGAAGCAAGATGAAATCTCATCTGACCCCTTCCCAGAAACTTCTCCACTTGTATATGATGCTATTCACCAGTAGTGTGTTCTATGCTACCTCTCCCACTTTTCTCTCTTTTTTCAGAGTCTGTTTTATACCTGGTGTAAAACCTAAGTAGTATCTTAAAGCCCAGGGCTGAGAACCCAGCTACGCTAAGTACCAGATAAACACAGAAAGATCTGCACCTGATCCAGAGAGCAAGTGAAAGGCATTCTCAGAGAAGGCAGCAGGGGAGGTAATAACAGTAACAGACCGTTTAGTAGGCCAAATTGCACATTATATATTGTTTCTATTCTAGTTAGGCCAGAAGGCAATGGTAAAGTAGAGAACACCAAAGGAAGTAGCTGTAAGCAAGAACTGTAGAAGTGGTGGACTTCTCACCTGTGGCAGAACTGACTACAATGTGTAACATTACACTGGTTTAGATAAATGCAGAGTAACAAAATTAAGTTAAAGTTAGATCTGATTGAAAATATATTATATGGTCAGTAACATATATTAAGCTCCTCTACTTTTAATGCAGTTTCATCTAAGTGGTCTGTCTTCAAGGCACAGCTCTCTGGTGTTTATCCCGGTACTCCCACCTGGAGCTGCAATGAGACCTTCACTTTGAACCCTACTACCTTGAAGTTTAGGCAATGTTTATCCCTAAGAGACAGGACTCCTGTATATGTTTCTTACTTAGAATGCATACTTTTTCAGTATTAAGATTCCTATCTGTCAATGAAATTTTGAAATGTTACTAGGGAGATATTTCTGATAACATTTGTAGTGATTTAATTTATTCCCTGTATTAAGTGATCAATGTTTTCAATAAAAGTAGTTCAAAATCAGTTCTAGAGCCAGTTCCTTGAATAATTCACAGAGCTTAAGTAACAACACAGCTCATTTTACTGATGAATTACAATGACTGAAAGTTGTTTGTTTGTGATTAGTTACAAAGAGCTTTTTGAAGAAAGTTGCATTTGAATCACAACTCAAAAAAGAGACCCAGACATTATCATTGATGATTGTTTGAAATCATCAGCTGAAAGTTTAGTGGCAATCAAAAAACAAGACAGAAGGTGTCATTTTGTAACCATACAAAAATATGTTGCACCCAAATCTTGAATAATTTGTGTAGTTCGGGTAGCCATATCTCACAAGGGTATAGTCAAGTTAGAAAGGATATAGAGAAAGGCAACTAAAATGATGAAGAGAATGAAACAGCTTTCTTTTGAGGACACATAAAAACCTGAGAGTCCTCACTTTCCAGAGGAGAAGGTCGAGAGGAATGTGGTTGGAGTTTATCTTGTCATGAAGCATCGTGAAAGGTGAACAGAGAACTGTTCATCAACTCCTACAGCACTAGAACTAAGATGTACTCAGTGAAACTAGTAGGGAATTTGTTTAAATGAAGGTAAAATGAAATACTTGATTACACAGCAGGCAATGGACTTCTGGAATTTGCTATCAAGGAAGCTCATCAAGTCAGAGAGTGTCAATAGGTTCAAAAAGGGATTAGTCAAGGTCATGAATAACTGGTCCTTAAAGAGGCACAAAGAAAGACAGACAGAAATGTACTGCATGCTGTAGAAATACCCAGGTGAAAGACTGGCCAGGCTCCCGTGGTATTCCTGAATAGCAAGCATCTCTCAGAGCGTATTGGGCTAACTGGAATCACCAGTCTGTTGTAGTATGGTGTGTCTTATATTCCTAAGAAAAAACATTTTGTTTGTGCCCTGTTCTAGATGCACCTCTTTGGTATTAATAAATAGGATCCTCCTTCCTGGTATTAAAGAACATATTTGTGTTTAAGGTAATATACATTCATTGGTCCAGTTTTTACCAATACGAACTGAAACTAGTGCATCTATACTATATTATGTAAGCATGTGATCTTAATGGCTATATCCTATAAGCGTAATATCTTAAATTACTTGATATATATTCATGGAAGAATGGATAAAGGAGGGATAAACACTCAAATAAAAACAGGTCCTAGGGCAGAACTGTAGAAATGATGGACGTGACAGTTATAATAACCTGAGATGAAGATGCATACAAAATTAATTATTACTAGATTATCTATGCCTCATCCTGAAATAGCAATACAATCACATATCTGATAAGCAGACTGACAGAAGAAGCAAACATACAAAATATATGCAGATTAGTAGCACAGTGCCAAACATGTGCGACATGAACTTGAATCCCCTGCAAAAATAAGAAAATCCCTGTAATTCTATGGAAAAGTAGGATCACAGGATCTTAAACCCACAGGTTATTTCATGGATAAGCAGGGCATGTTTCTAAGCTGGCACCTGTTTGCAAAAGGCAATATATATGCCATACAGACATATGCTCCTGCTGTAAGAGAGAGATCTGTTTTGCTTTCTCGAGGAGTCAAAAGGCAGAAGGCAGAACCCACGCAGCTTTATAACTGATCCAGCCACTTGATGGATGACAGACTGTCTCATATACGTACAGCATATTATAGAGAGACCCTCAATAACTCTCACTCTACAGCTTTGGTTGTATTTCATCATCCACAGACAGATTTTATGAGCAGTATATACACAGCTCAGGAATACTCAGCAATTATTTATTGGCCAACTGAAAGGATAAATAGCTGGAATTAACATGTGACTAAACTAAGCATTAACACGCTCACCACTGTCTTCCAATTTTTCTTTTTTTTCTTGTTATTTCCTCCTTTTCAGTTACTAGCAATTGCCACCTCAACAATTACACTTTGCCTGTGTTTTTACTTTTCTTATCCTGCATCACAGATGTGAAGCGCCAAACTGGGCTCTAGGTCACAGAGAGTTGAATCTGATTCCTTGGGCTGAATTACATCTCCTGTCCGGGACATTCTTTGAGTAAGTTGACTTTGGACTCTTCTCACTTTTGACAAAAGGTATGCTGTCCCCTTCTTCTTTTGCACAGTTCTTAAAACCTGCCTTTGTCTTTTCTACTTGTACACATTTAATTAGTGTATATAAAATCCATTTGTTATGCTGATGTAAAAGGTAATTTAAAACAGTTCATACTTTTGCTTGCAGCTCTGACATCAAATGATTGTAAAAATAATTAAGTAATTAATCCTTCCAGCTGACAGTAGCTGTGTCTGAACCAAGCATAAGTGAAATACTGAACAGAAAAATGGAAAATCCATTCTGTTTATTGAGGTATGGAGGTTGGTGTCTGAATTTAGATTACAAATTTAGGCTCTAAACATCTTATTTACCACAGAAGTATTTACCTGATATCCTGCTGATAAAGTGATTAGTCACTGAGTGGCAGAGCCAGCCTGTGTTAATGCAGAAATCAACTGTAATCTATAAGAACAGCATCGTGGTAATAAGCAATAAGCAAAGGTTCTTCCAGTGTGGCTTCTGCATCACGCTGTTCATAAACGTTCAGGTACTCAGAATGTAATACTTCCAATAATAGCTTCAGGCAAGGCATCCTACAGTGTAACTCCTTACAACATGCTGAGGACACAGCAGATGAAAGTACACATTAGTCAATATTCAGTGGGCAGTCAAGAATTAAATATTTCAGCAATTATCACTGAGTCTTGGCAGTCAAACATTTCAGAATGTCAGTATGGTCAAAATGCTGTGAAGACAAACCAAGAGCATAGCATATGGCATGCTTTGCTTGTGTAATGTTCATTTTATTGCAGAGGTCTAAAATTTGTTGATTATATTACTTCTATGACACGTGTAGTTATTGCAAGCCAATTCAATAGCAGAATTTTTATTTTATATCTGTTTATATAACTTATGAATGGATACAAGAATGTATGTACCATGTAATCATTTGGAATTTAAATTCACATGTAAAAATAAAACCAAAATAAATGAGTACATGAAGGAAGAGTAATTCTGAAGTTAGAAAACTGACAAGATGAATATGAACTTATCACATGGCTGAGCACAAGAGGTTGTCCTAGTTATAAAAAGTCACCCATTTTTGTGACCAGGCTTTTCATGACACTTTGCAAAGAAGCTGCTTTAAGAAATCTTCACCTGAGATTTTATTTGTCTCTTGGCCTATGCACGTGATACTCATGCATACAATACAAACTAGAGCAGGTAGCTACTTCCTATTAGATACTAAAATTGATGTTTTCCTTCTCTGGTCATCATGATTATAAAGAAGCAAGCACTGCACATGCATGTCCAAAGAGGAAGGTGACCAAAGAAATTTACACTTAATTCAGAAATGTGGAAGCAAAATAAGACTCCTAATTAAAAGAGAAATTCTAAAAGCAAAACACCCACACACAATTTCAAAATTCTTTATTTAAAAAGCAAAATTAATAAAGAAAAGCAAGCTATCTGTGGACAGTTCTTTTGTTTGTTTTCTGGGTAGCACTGGGACTTTCATTTCCTGCAATCTGAATGCCTCATGTAAGACTGTACTTCCACATTTTCAGCTCAGAAATCAAGAACTCTCACAGACTTCCTGCAGCATCTTCTGAAGTGCACAAAGAAGTCTGAACAGTTACAGATTGTACTTTCTCTTGGATTTGGTGACATTTTACTAGTATTCAGCAGATGTAGAGGTTTCTGCCAGCTCAAAGAAATACCTTTTCCAGAAGAATACCTAATATATGTTTCCCTTGGAAGGAGATAGAATAACTCGATGGTATTGGACAGTCTCTTTTGTACAAAAAACTCTGCTACCGGAGAACATCTCTTCATATCTAATTGTTAATAAAAACCAACCATAAAGAGGAGGAAATATTTTTATTTTTAAATAAACAAAGCTGTTCTAAAAGAAGTTGTACTTACTCATTACATACTGCTTCACACTTTAAATAGAGGTGATTTGAAAGAACGTTTCCAATGTTGTTCTTCAGAAAATGAAGGTTCTAAAAAATATTCTCTTGGAAATTTGAGAGAATTTTAGAAGAAATCTTTCTTGTGTCCTAGATTCCAGGAAACCTTTTTTCTTTTCTTTTCTTTTCTTTTCTTTTCTTTTCTTTTCTTTTCTTTTCTTTTCTTTTCTTTTCTTTTCTTTTCTTTTCTTTTCTTTTCTTTTTTCTTTTCTTTTCTTTTCTTTTCTTTTCTTTTCTTTTCTTTTCTTTTCTTTTCTTTTCTTCTTTTTTCTTTTCTTTCTTTGCTTTTGGTCATGCTCTTAGACATGCTTTTCATTGATCTGGGCTGCTAGAAAGTACAGAAGTATATTTGGCTTTGAAAACATTTTGGTCTGCTTGAATTTTTGAAATGGCATATCATGGACTTCCCTTTCAGCAGAAGACTGTAATTTTTAAATGGTTTTCCCCAAATCAGGAGAAGAAAAAAAAAGTATTTAAAATGCAATTAAAATTTAAAATAAATTATACAAATTAAAGCCTATTTTCTCACCAACTCTGGTTTAAAATAAGTAGCAAAGTACATATGTCACTATAAACCTGCAGTAATATTCCTTTGGAAAATTCAGGTAAAATTCACTTTAAAAGCACTCTACTAACAAAACCAAAGGAATGTTCTGAAGCAGTTTCTCATGGCAGCAGGTTATAGCCCAGTGCACTGTAAACTCTTTGTTTTTAACTTCCAAACACCAAGTTCAAAGATGCACAGTTCTTCTGCAAGTGCTTTTCCAAAATGAGTGAGGCCACAAGCAGCCTGGGAAGGAGCCCAGGCCTGCTAACAGAGATTACAACTAAGAATGTCATTAATAAATAGCAGGATTTACTGTGCTAGGGAGAGGGGATGAACATGTGTCAGATTTAAAAAGAAAGCAAGAAGTAATAAAAGAACATGGCTAAGGCTTTGATGGGTAAAGGACCTGGGGTAAATGAATCCTTCTGAGAACAGATAAGCAGCAGAAATTACCATCATTTCCCTGCAGTCACTGTAGTAACACCTGATGTTATGCCACTATCGCAAAGATCATTGAAAGCCATTGGCCAAACACCTCCTGCTTGCAGAGATTCACAGGCTACCTGTGCTGTGGTATGGACAGCCCTAATACCACTGACAACAGCAAGGGAGTTGAGTGAAGACAGTGAAAATTAACTTACTAGGATTTTTCCTTAAGTGCTGAAAGTGAAGCACCTGTATGCACAGAACTGCTTTGAAAGGAAAAATAAATTCACAAACTATGTCTGGCTTTATATCTTCTCTTATTCTGGCCTGAACACTGCAGGACTTCTTGCAAAATATACTGAAATGCCATAAAGATGGTGTTTCCAGAATAGTCTGCTCATGTCTGACTTATTTTCATTTTAAAAATCAGTTTGGTAGTCTAATCTCTCATCACTGACATACAAATCCCTGAAGATTACCAAAATATTACTTGCAGGCTTTTATAGCAGCTATTGCACTGTCAATATTTCCCAGATTCATGAAGATGTCACTCTGACATCTCAAACACAATCCAAGCTCAATATGGGATAGGCTGCAAGAGCCACTTGGGAAAGAGATCCAAAACTTTTAATAGATATTTCTGTGAAAATGCTATTCCTGATTTCCGTGCTTGATTATGGTCAACAGCAAATCAAATGCTGGCAATTACAAGAAAATAAATAGAAAACAAAACAGAATATATAGAATTCAAATTTATCTGGGGAACTACCATAGCATACATGGCTTTCTTTTCCTTAGCCTTGATTAGCTACAGTTGGCCACAGCTGAAGAGACTGGGATAATAGCCCCTTTGGTTTGTCTCTTTATGTTACTCTTTTCTTACCATAATTACTGTCAGTACATATTTATCTGCAAGTTTCATCAAAATATTTTAATCTAAAATATTTTTTACTTAGCATTGTCTTATACAATGAGAATATTTCCCTGGCATTTTAAATGTGCTATGCAGTGGCAGAGCCTGTGCCTCTAGCTGGAAAAGCCAACAATGAACTACAAGGAGTCAGCAGGATGGCTCCAGGGTGAGTGATGGACTATCTAGTGTTTCTTCCACCCCAGGAAGCTCCTTGTCTGTCAAGATGTTATAATAGTCATTTTATAGCAGCTGAGTTTTGAGGTAACAAAACCTCCTGATGGACCTGTCCTGGTAACCTGGCCTGGATAGTAACTGGTGGTATGACAGGAATATGAGTGGAAACAGCCCATGCAGACAGGACACCCAAAACTGCCTGGTCTGAGCAGAGGTTACCCCAAAACAGAATGAAATGAGGAAATGAATAATGACAACCTTTGTTTACAATAGGCATCTATTGGATTAATCAGCAACCAGGGGATTACCAAGAGGCTTTTGAGAAAAGAGTCAGCTTGAGAGGTGTAAAAGATGGAAGAAAACTTGTGACTGTGGGCTGAGATCTGGGAGTGGGAAGGTGTCTGGTGCAGCAGTCACCCCTCTGCCTCAGATGCTGCCAGAAGTCACACCGTGGCCATCATGCCCCCATCTCAGCCTGACATGGCATCCTCCCTGTCCCACACAGAGGGCAGGGCCGACAGTACAGGGTGCAGCAGCGGAAGGATCCACAGCTCAGGGTGCATGTGAAAACTTGTGGGCTGCCTTCTTGCCAGCACGTGGACTAGCAGGGAGCAGGGAGCTGCACTGATACACACAAAGACAGAGCAACCCCATCTCCAGTGGGATAACATGCATGGCCAAAAGTGGGGCCAACACTTGTCACCCCCCATCCTGTAAGAAAAGGGTGTGTGCATATGAAGGTGCTCCTGTGGGATTAGAAATGGTGGGGATTAGGGTGTTTACAAATTTGTAGGTGCTTTTTAACATCTTTCAAGTGTTTGGTACTCTGGTTTATCTGTTGGTCTGCTGATATTGATCCAGAATGTGACGTTCACTGACTGCTGGCTAATTAAGTGTCATTAATAAATCAGTAAATCACTTTGATCCTGCTTTGAGTTAAACCACATAAATTGAGCAAGTCTTCCCTGCCACGCTCCCTTGTGTTAAAGAAGTCCTATGCTATTAAAAAAACAGTAAGCAATTAGCTTGAGTGTGCCTGAATCATGCTCAAGTTACAATAGCTGTTTAACTCAGATGATTGACTATTTCATTTTCTAGCATAAATGTAGTTAGAAACTAACAAGCAGCTTCTTGATCCTCTAATTATATTGCTCTTCATCCCAAAGAAAGCTGCTGGTTTGGTGCATTCCTGTGCCATTTCTCTCTATATATGCTCCCCCTTTAATATGAGCTTGTAATAGAGAAAGAGTAAGGAAATTTCTTAGTTGTAAATTATATTTCAGTAGGTAGTCTCTCATCACATATGTCAGTGTTATTTGCAACCAAACCATCGAATTTGGGGAAATACCTCCCAGATGAACAGCCTATACTTTCTCATAGTCATATGCTATAATTAAGGAAATTAAAAATATTTGATGGGCTGAGAGTGTAGAAAGAGCAGAATGAAATAAAAGGTTCCCATTGAGCAAAAACATTGAAAATAAAAATGCAGGTAAAGCTTTTGGATCTTCAAAATGAGCTGGGAAGCATCCCGGTTAAATGGTACGTTCCAGAGAAACAATGTATCCCCTAGAATTCTACTGAAAATACTAATCATGAAACACAGCAAATAAATTAAAAACGTACAATTCAAATGTACCATGAAAGAAACACACATATAATTGTTATAAATTTAACAGAAAGAAACCACTAAAGTTACTAGTCACTTGAAGTTTTAGCATAAAAAGCAGCTCTAGCAAGTAGCCCACCTATTACTGCTGGAGCTCGCCCCAATTTCAGCTGTTAAATTACAAGTGAGGGTGACCTTGCATCTGAAGATCAGGACTTCAGCAAGAAAAAGTTCAGTGCCAGAAGAAAACCCCTGTATGGAAGACCTTTTTATTATGGAAACACTAACATTATGCTTTACTGCAGATAGGCAAGGGCACGTCCCTAATTTGCCACCCTGTTTCTTGGGAGGCTAGATCTGTTAGATTAGTTTTGTTACCCTGCAGTTACTTAAACCAGTAGGATCTTGTTTTGTGGTCAGTGGTGTCTGCTGGGATGAAAACGAATTGCTTCTGTAAGCTCTTGCCTGTGGCCATGTCCTCTGATTTGTCTTTCTTTGACATTACTTTTTGGCCTGAAAGCATAAAAAAATCTTGCATTCTTTATGCAAAGTTGCTACTCACTGTTTAGATTAGAAACAATCTTTCCACTCAGTATGTACATACTATTTAGTATAATGGGTATATGATTAGGGCTCTTATACAATGCCAAAAAGTCCACAAAATTTGCAAGTACAAATTAATAACCAACAGAGAAATAGAAATTTGCTATTTGCTGAGCTACATTGGAAAACAGAGCTATAATAAAGCACTATAAAACTTATAGTCACAGAAGGCTGCACCTATAAAAACTAACCCAATTCAAAGAGAAATATACTTTATGGTAAAGAAGAATTAAAGCTACACATCTTCAGACTAATTTTTTAAGATGTCCTCGATGTGTTCACAGTCTTAGGATGTGGTCTTCTCTGGCTTAAACTACATCAGTAGCACTTCCAAAGGTGCAAATGTATAGTGGCCATTTAAAATGGTCTGGCCCTAGGACTATGTAACTGGATACGATTTAACAGCATGTGCTACTGTACAAAAAAAAAAAAAAAAAAAGGAATACAAAAAGTTAAACCAAAGACTACAATGAACAGAAGTATTAGGTTAACAGTGTCTGATAACTGGCAAGAATAAAAAGGTACTGTTCCAAATAATTATGGTTCCCATGGGATTCAAAGATGCTTTTAAGACAGCAGGCACTGACAGTATTCATTTAGGCTATGAAGATATATGAAACCAGGGACAATCAAATCCATGGTATAAGCATTACAGAAGTTATCTGTTATCTTTCTGGTCTTTCTGGCTTTTGCCTCCAAGCATGAGCTAGATGATTCTTCATGTAGGAATTAAAGGTATCAGCAATAACCGATGGGACTCCCCAGTGCTACAGCAAACCAGTTAGTTATTCTGTGGCAATTTCTCCGCTCTGGTGAAATGTCACATATGCTTATTTGGCCTGGTTTACACAGAAAAAGAAACAAAAAAGACACCACCACCACCACAAAAAGCCAAACCACAAAGCACACACACACAAACAAAAACCCTGAAACAAAAACACCCAGAGCCCATCACTGTATAAAAATAAGAGCAATTAAAATTTATATTCTGTCCTGGAATCAAAGGAGATGGAGCTGTGACTAAAGCACCCCTTTATTTCTTGTTTTCCAGTAGACTTTCTCTTAAACACTTCTGCTTTGCTTCTGTGAAAGCAAAGTAATTACTATTTAACAATGTTATCGTTTCACTGTAATTGCAAATGCCAAACAAACCATAACAGCTAAGGCAACCACAATGATTACAAGAACCTGCATCTCCCACAGATTTGTCTAATGACACAGTCTGAGTACAGCTACAGCATAGTTAGAGGATTGTGCCCATTACTAGAAGGCTGAGACTTAAGGCAATTAGGGGATCAAAAATGCACCCTATAGTAAGTAATGGACCTAAATAACATGCCTGGATACCATGTTTGCTTTGTGTCCTTCTAAACGTTTGTTTGGCTCATCAACCATTTAAAGAAAATATTGAATCTAGCTAGGATGGCTTCATGTATTTCAAAATAAAAGCAAAAAATTGTTATGCGCTGAGCAAGAATTAGAAGTGCAAGGTTTCTGGGATGATAAGAGTTTAATTCTCATTGACACTATGTTGCCACATAAGATTACATTCTCATGTGCCATATCTCTCCTATCTAAACGTCAAAAGGGACTTTGACACAGAAAAAAAAAATCTTCTCTCACAGATGGTCACAACTGGAGTGCTGCAATCGATGGCTACAAGCTCTTCATGAGGGATAGACAGGAAAGGAGAGGTGGTGGAGTGGCCCTGTATGTAAGAGAATGATATGACAGCTCAGAAATCGAGTGATAATGGGGTTGAGAGTGTTTGGATTAGGATAAAGACCAATAAAGCAGATCTTGCTGTGGGAGTCTGCTATAGACCCCCCAACCAAAGCAGTAAGGTGCATGAAACTTTCTGTAAACAGTTGGGAAAAATCTCATGGTCACTTGCCGTTGTTCTTGTGGGGGACTTTAACCTCCCGGGTATCTGCTGGGATCACAACACAGCAGAGAGGGAACAACCCAGGAGGTTCCTGGAATGTGTGGAGGATAACTTCCTCACACAGCTGGTGAGTGACCCGAGCAGGGAAGGTGCCCTCCTGGACCTGCTTCTTGTGAACAGGGGAGAGCTTGTGGGTCAAGTAAAGGTTGGTGGAGGCCATCTAGGGTGCAGTGATCACAAGATCATTGAATTTTCGATCCTTGGAGAAACAGAGAGGGGTTAGTAAAACTGCCACTTTAGACTTCTGGAGGGCTAATTTTGACTTGTTCAAAAGACTGATCAACAAAATCCTTTGGGAGGCTGCCTTGCAGGATATGGGAGTCCAGGCAGGATGGATGTACTTCAAGAGAAAAGTCTTAATGTCACAGGAGCAGGCTGTTCCCATGTGCCGAAAAACAAGCAGGCGGGGAAGGAGACCAGCCTGGCTAAACAGAGACCTTTGGCTGGATCTCAAGAACAGAAGGAGAACCTATTGCCTTTGGAAGAGGGGCCAGGTCTCTCATGAAGACTATAAAGATGTAGTGAAGTTATGCAGGGAGAGCCAAAGCACAGCTAGAGCTCAACTTGGCTACAGCTGTTAGGGATAACAAAATGTTTCTATAAATTTGTTAAGAGCAAAAGGAGGATTAGGGAAAATCTCCCTCCTTTACTGGATGCAGAGGGAAACATGGTAACTAAGGATGAGGAAAAGGCTGAGGTGCTCAATGCCTACTTTGCCTCAGTCTTTAGCAGTGGAACTGGCTGTTCCCTGCACACCCAGCCTCATGAGCTGGGAGATGGGGAGGGGAAGCAGAATGAGGTCAGCACAGTTGAAGAGGAGGTGGTCAGAGATCTGCTGCACCTTTTGGATGCACACAAGTCTGTGGGACTGGATGGGTTACACCCAAGGGTGCTGAGGGAGTTGGCAGATGTCCTCACCAAGCTGCTGTCCATGATTTACCTGAAATCATGGCTAACTGTGGATGTCCCATTGGACTGGAGGGTGACAAATGTGACCCCCATCTACAAGAAAGGCAGACAGGACAATCCAGGAAACTATAGACCTGTCAGTCTGACTTTGGTGCCAGGGAAGGTCATGGAGCAGGTCATCTCGAGGGCCATTAAAAGTCATATAATGGACAACCAGGGGATCAGATCAAATCAGCACGAGTTTATGAAAGGCAGGTCCTGCCTGACAAACCTGATCTCCTTCTATGACAGGGTGACCTGCTTATTGGATAAGGAAAGGCTGTGGATGTTGTTTCCCTTGACTTCAGTAAGGCCTTTGACACCGTTTCCCACATCATTCTCATGGTGAAACTGGCTGCTCACGGCTTGGATGGGCACAGGCTTCACTGGGTAAAAAACTGGCTGGATGGCCGGGCCCAAAGAGTTGTGGTGAAAGGAGTTAAATCCAGTTGGCGGCCGGTCACGAGTGGTGTCCCCAGGGCTCGGTTTTACATGTTTAACATCTGTATTAACGATCTAGACGAGGGGATCGAGGGCACCCTCAGTCAGTTTGCAGATGACACCAGGTTGGGTGGGAGTGTTGATCTGCTCGAGGGCAGGGAGGCTCTGCAGAGAGACCTGGACAGGCTGGAGCCATGGGCTGAGGCCAACTGGAGGAGTTTCAATAAGGCCAAATGCCGGGGGCTGCACTTGGGCCACAACAACCCCCATCAGCGCTACAGGCTTGGGGAGGAGTTGCTGGACAGCTGCCAGTCAGAGAGGGACCTGGGGGTGTTGACTGACAGCTGGCTGAACAGGAGCCAGCAGTGTGCCCAGGGGGCCAAGAAGGCCAATGGCATCCTGGCTTGTGTCAGCAATAGCGTGGCCAGCAGGGACAAGGAAGGGATCTGACCCCTGTACTCGGCACTGGTGAGGCCGCCCCTCGATTCCTGTGTTCAGTTTTGGGCCCCTCACTACAAAAAGGACATTGAATGACTCGAGCGTGTCCAGAGAAGGGCAACGGAGCTGGTGCAGGGTCTGGAGCACAGGTCATACGGGGAGCGGCTGAGGGAACTGGGGGTGTTTAGTCTGGAGAAGAGGAGGCTGAGGGGAGACCTCATCACCCTCTACAGCTACCTGAAAGGAGGGTGCAGAGAGGTGGGGATGAGTCTCTTTAACCAAGTAATAAGCGATAGGACAAGAGGGAATGGCCTCAAGTTGTACCGGGAAGGTTTAGACTGGATATTAGGAAGCATTTCTTTCCAGAACGGGTTGTTAGGTGTTGGAATGGGCTGCCCAGGGAGGTGGTGGAGTCCCCATCCCTGGAGGTGTTTAAGAGTAGAGTCAACATAGCGCTGAGGGATATGGTGTAGTTGGGAACTGTCAGTGTTAGGTTAATGGTTGGACTGGATGTTCTTCAAGGTCTTTTCCAACCTAGATGATTCTGTGATTCTGTGAAAATCATGTCAAACTACCTTGACCTCATGATTTGCATTTTCCTAACGGACTCCAGTCTTCATGAAAAAAAGTGAAAAGGATATAATACTGAGAGACCTCTAGTTCTACAAGTCATGAATAATTTTTGAGTATCTGGCCATTTATACAGTGGCAAATACCTTTTTAGAGGACTGGAGGGTCTCTGAAGCTTAAGCCAATTGTGCATCCTTCTGTGCACATCTGCAGCTGAGGAAGTGACACTTCCTCCAGTTTCTCCTCTTTATTAGAGACTATTTTCATGCTAAAATAAAATACCCTCACTTACCATGACATAATTTTCCATACAGCTTTCACAGACATGTCACCATTTGCTGCCTTCTGTCCCATAGTTCTTTGGAATAATGTCCCTTTAGGCCAGTCTTTCTCTTGTAAATGTGAAGCAAAAGACCAAAAATGTACAAAACACCAGGCAGAAAAACCTGTTACAAATTGCATTATAACTGGCATTTGGATCAGCCAGAACCAGGGCACACATCATAGAAAGTCATCCAGATACTTCATCTGAATCAATTCTTCCGATATATAAATTGCGGAGATTAGAGATTCTCATGTATGGCATTCACATCTACATATCCCTTCCTGCTAAGGGAGAATACAGTACCTTAAGTTGAACACTCAAGTATTTCTCTCAGCTTATCCACTTTAGAAAGATGATAGAATTGCTTGTCTTTTGTAACATGTAACTTCAAAAATTTTACTGTTTAAATACTGTTCTTAACCTTATAATCTGCTTATAAAGCAAGATACTGATAAACAACTTGGGTTTTGATTATATTTAGATACATACATAATCTGATCATTTCCTCCAAGAGAACAGTGAAGGTTCTTTGTAAGTTCTTACATAAACAAATAATAAATCCCAGCTTGACTCAGAAATATGCCTTATTTCTCTAGCACTTCTCATACACGGTAAGACTGGAAATCAGAATTACATGAGCAGGTTAGAGTTACTGTGACAATATCTTCTATTTTATACACGTTTTGTTTTGTTTTAATAGCTAAGGATGCTATTCTCAGCATCCCTCAATTTATCGTCATTTGGTCAGTACCTGTCATGGAAATTAGCCTTGGAAAGGGATTTAAAAAGAAGGAAATCAAAATCATGAAGAGCTTTAAAGTCAGCTGGGAGGCAAGGTCACATTCTGAGAAGCACAGATAAAAGCAGTGAAGCCAGGATCACTGGGAAGTGGAGGTCTCTGCTATCACCTAAGATATAAATTTTTTAAAAAGCAACAGATAGGTCCAAGAAGGGCTTTGAAGCTGAGGCCCAAGATGGTGTGTGAGGGCAAAGGAGCAAGGAACAGAAAACAGGTGAAGGCAGTGAAGAATGAAGTGTTTCAGAACAGGCCCTGCCAGAGGGAAGCAAGGGCAGGCTGAGGAGGGCAGGTAGCCTGAGGAGCAGGCTACAGAGATGCTGGCTGCTTTGGCTTCATTGGTGTGGGCCAGGTTCCAGGGGGAAACATGTATCAACCCTGTACTGACTCAATGTGAAGCAGTCCATCATTTTCCTACAAGACAGGCTCCCTGTCAAGCACAAAATTAAACCAGCTGCATTAGATATGACTTTTTAAATCAGTAGTATCTCATCAGTGGGTATTTTTTAAGGATGGCTATTTCACTTCAGCTTAAGCATGTTATTTGTGCATGCTAAACTGAAACAAACATTATTACAAACATCTTTTTGCTAGTTGAAGTGTAACATTTTAAAATGTCTGCTAAAAATCACACTCCAAGTGCACCACCCTGCCTAGGCCAGACCTATCAGCACACTCATGGTTCAAAGAGGATATTGCTGTTATGACATAGTACAACCAGAAAAACATCAGAAAAGAGTAGTGAGGAAAACCAGAGTTACAGACTGGCTCCCAGAGAAGGAACATTGAACTTGTCAGCTTGGAAAAGAGATTATAAGGAATATGACTGACACCTACAAAACCCAGCAGTACAGTAGATGAGTATGGATCAATTGCTCACTTACTCTTCCAATAAGGGAAGCATCACTTGAAGCTGGAAAAAGCCACATTCAAAATGAAAAAGGTGACTTCTCATGTAAGAGATGGTAGTCATGTTCATTGTTAGATGATGGGTCCAGGGGAAAGCTAGACAAGTATCACAAGGAGAAATCCACTGTCTTACTAAACAGGCAGAAACCATATTCCATCAGCTGCAGATGGGTGGGGAATGGGAGAGTATTAGGAGACATTCCCACATGTGTCTAGCCTTATCTGCTGAGTGCTGCAAGAACTGGGCTTGGATACCATAAAAGAACAACAACAGTTCTTATACAAAAGTATTCCCTGCATTTCACTTGAAAGGTAGTATTGTTTTCTTGAAGAAGAATAATTCTCAAGATATTTGACAATTCACAATTCAACTTTTATACACTCAGCATTTGGCTGTCGCTAAACAATTTGTGTTGAAAGATTTCTATTTTACTGCATTTTCAGTTTTGAAATATGTAGTTGAGGTAGCATCCTAATTGCAAATGTGGTTACACCCATATGAGTGCTAGAACTAGTGTAATTTTCCCCTGTATTTCTAATATATAAATGTCCCGACTAATGACAGTATTTAATGCTTTTGGTTATATCAGATGTAAGATGGTGTGTGATTCAGGATACAATTAATTTTAAGACTTTTTATGTTAAGTGGATGGAATTTGTTGTTGGATGGTAGCTGTGCTACTGTCACCTGAATGGTCAGTCCTTCTGCCTCTGAAATCCATTTTGCATTTTTCCTACATGAAACATCTTAAAAATCCTGAGGACATCTTGCATCCTCATGAGACTGTATAGCCTTGTTACCCAAAATGTACTGATGCAAATGGAATGAGACGGTATGGAAAAGCCCAGTATCCCAGCTTGTTAAAAGCGTACTCCTTGCAGAGGGCCTAAAAGCAGGGCAGGTACGTATGACACGCTTCTTTTTAATACTCTCCCAGTGTCCAGTAGGCAGGCCAGCAGGTACGAAGAGATCACAAAGTCCATAATTATTATCTGAGAAATCCTGTCCCAGTAATGTCTAGGAAGGCTTTGTAATAGTCTTCAGAGAGACCTGGATTTCATGCAATTTACAGATAAACTCTGATTAAGCTAAGTAGAGCTGAATAGTCCATCGCTCAGTGTTTTATGTAGGAAACCTCTAAAACCTTGTGCATCATCATATAAAGTCTCTACAGTAGAGGCAAGAATAAAATCTAATTCTACACAGGGCAGCATCCTGTGATCTGCTCAACACTGCACCTTCCCTTCTCCCTTACCAACCTCCTATTCTAAACACCCTCCAACTCTCAAAACAGATCAGCAGGTCTCCCAAATCAGTCTTTTTCACTTCACAACGATCTTTTCCCAGGTTATATCTGATTCTGTGCCCGAAGCAGGACTCCACACAAAAAAATCCTGCGCGCAAAACAGTTCCCTCTCTCAGCGCCCCGTCTCACGCACTGCCGCCCCCCGATGCTCTCCCCCCGAGCCCTCCCCGGCCCCTCCAGGCTGTGCTTTCACTTCCACTCTCTCTGTCCGCCCTGTCCTCATTCTCTCCTCGTTTTAAGCCCTCCTGTTACTCCTGCCCAAGCCACTACTCCCATACGCTTTGCTTAGGCTTTCCGCCCGGTGCATCTTGTTGCAGTACCTTTGGCTGCAGATCTTAGCTGCGATGTCCGTTTCCCCCCACCCTTTCTTCCCCGCTTTGAATCAAGACGCGACTATTCCCCGTGGGGAGCCACTGAGAGCACCAGCAGCCACGTGGAGCGCGGCTGCCCTCCCACAGGCACCCCCAACTGC
>NW_020799095.1:112338981-112399330 GCF_003259725.1 Athene cunicularia
AGGGACGCGGAGCCTCCCCGAGCCGGGCGGGAGGAGCGGGTTTCTCAGAGGATGCTGCTCACGGGCCGGCTGCCGCAGGTGCTTCGGGAGATGAGGCTGTGGCCGTTACCGGAGCTTTTGATGTTGTAACACGCTAAACAGTGGTTATCTGAGGCTCTTACAGAGATGAGGTGCCCTCAGCGTTGGGTGGTGACTGAAATGTTCCCAGTTTTGGACTGAAGACACTAAATTCTACGCACTTAAGCAGAATGTTTTGTGGGTCAAAAATTATCCCCAGGCATTCTGTATGGCAGCAACGTGTTCTGAACACCTCTCACGCAGGCTTTTCACGTCAGGCTTTAAAGTGCTGCCTTTTTCATCTTTGCTTTGGGTGTTTAGAATCACAGAACTGCTCATATGGGAAGGGACCTTGAAAGATCATCTGGGCCAGCATTTTGTGGGAAAGAGTGGAGATGAGGTTATCTAGCACCCTGTCCAGTCGCATCTTGAAACCTCCAGCAATGGGACTCTACTATGTTCCAGGGGAGGTTGTTCCACTGAGTGACTGTTTTTACCATTAAAAAAAAAAAAATTAATGACTAACTTCTGTGTCAATGTCTCTTTTCATGTTCCAGAGATCGGAAATTATATAAACTGGGATTAAAAGGATTTTATGTGAGAGATGACAATGATAGTACAGGTAAGGTAATAAAATGTACTGTGCGATGTGATGTACAGTTATACTTGGAAGTGATGTGTGATTCAGTAGGACTGTGTAACTGCTAACCATAGTTCTTGTTTCTGTCTTGGTTTTCTGTAGTTTTGTTATGGGGATGGATGTGAATAATAACTTAGCACTTGTATAACTTTCACGTTACTATGAGCTTGATGTGTATGTTTATGTCAAACCAGCTGCATGGGTTAGAGCCCCACATTGGGCATCAAAAAGTCTGTCATGGTTTAAGCCCAGCCAGCAGCCTGACAGCACACAGCTGCTTACTCACCCTTCCCCTCCCTGGGAGATGGGGGAGAGAATTGGACAGGTAAACATAAGGAGACTCTTAGGTCGAGATAAAAAAAAAAAAAAAAAGAAATAAAATCAAAATAATGATGATGATAATAATAATAGAATATACAGACAAGTGGTGCACAGTGTGATTGTTTACCACCCACTGACTGATGACTACCTGTTCCCAGCTGTCAAACCCAGAGGAGGGAAAATCCTGAAACCACAGTCCTGAAAGAGTGTGAGCTTCCTGGCCAACCCTCACCTATACACTGGGCATGACGTTGTATGATATGGAACATTCCTTTGGCCAGTTTGTGTTCATCGGTCTGGCTGTGCTCCCTCCCAGTTTCTTGTGCACCTGTGCAGTAGCAGGACGTGGGAAGTTGAAAAGTCTTTGATTTCTTAGCAACAATTGAAAACATCAGTGCATCATCAACATTCTTCTCATACTAAATCCCATACTGATTCCAAAACACAGCACTGTTCTAGCTACTAAGAGGAAAAAAGCTCTATCCCAGCCAAAACCAAGATAATCCTATTCCCATTATCAGCTCACACAATCTTCACCTTATGCACAGAGCAGATTAGTTCACAAGTGCCTGACCTGCTCTCAAATCATAATTTCAACTTCCTTTGCTCAAAAATAATTATATAATGGGAGGTCTGCAAATCCTAGATGGTTGCCTGCTGCCTCTACCCAGCCTAGGACATTAGTTGTTGCTGATTAATCTGCTTGACCAAAAGCAGAAAAGAAGCAATAGCCCTGATCAGAGAAATTATGATTTACATGAGGAATCATATGAGCAGGACCAGTCAAGTAAGTGTCTCCCTACTTGCTTGTATTTTAGGAGTAAATAATAGTGCATGCTCTGGGAAGTTCAACAGCAGTCCCTTGCTCCATCATCCTTAATTCCCCACACATGCCTATATGAACATAATTCCTTTGGTATGTCATTTTTCAATGTGGTCTTGGTAGTTTCATCATTGTATAATAGCTTGATTGGAAAGGAAGGAGTCTGAACGGAAAGGAATGTCCATAGACACTGAGAATGAATAGCACAGGTCAGATGCAGGCAGTGTGAATGGAGCAAAGGAGGAGAATGTAAACCATGTTTTTGTGCCTATATGACTGAATTGTGGTGAGAGTAATTAGTTAAGAACAGAAGAGTCTTGTGCTGTGTAATAATTTGGCAGAAAATGTATCATGATCCAAAAAAAAATCTTGAATTATTCAGTTTTATCAACTCTCAAGAGTTTTTGTATTTCGTTAAGTTCCATCATATGTAGTTCCTACTTTCTCAGAGGTACTTGTCATTTTATATACATATGATGTTGCTTCAAAACATGATAGGTATGCAAGCAGTGTTTTGATAGTTGATCAGTTTTCTAAGATAATTGTTCTGTAGTTCACACGTTACATTTTTGTAAAATCATAGTATCTTTGTTATTGTGGTTTTTGAAAGATTTGTAATTAAACCAGCAGTTTCTTATATTTTAACCTTACCTGTTATATGCCAAAAGAACTACTGTAAAGAATGTTCTTTTCCTATTATTAACTTTTCTGTTGTTTGCTGGGCATTATTGTAGTTTGCTCTGCAAGTTATTGAAGTGAATGTTTGTGGTCGGTTGACCCCAACCACCCACACCCTCTACCCCAATTTTTATTGCCGAGCATCACAGTTACACTGTATTGACTGTCCCTTCAGCCAGTTTGGGCCAGCAGTCCCAACTGTGTCCTCGCCCAGTCTCTTGCCCACCCCAGCCTACTCACTGGGAAGGGCAGAGTGGAGAAAAGGAAAAGTTATGACGCTGTGCGAGCACTTCTTGGCAATAGCCAAAATATGGGTGTGTTATTCATACTGTTTTAGTCACAGATCCAAAACACAATGCCATACAGGCTGATATGAGGAAAGTTAACCCCATCCCAGCCAGACTCAGTGTAGTGTTTTGGCTGTTGAAGTTAGATTTTTGGTTCTACTGATAGTTATACAGAAAATTAAGATGCTTATGATGAAAATTTTAAATGGGAGAGGAAGCTTAAGAGGCAGTTGTGCTATTTTTTGTAGGCCTTTCTGTTGCACTGAGGTATCAGAACCAGGTTATATTCACTTAATATAATTTGTTAATAGGGGAAGAGAACCAGGTGGATACTAATCATGCTCTTGACCTGGAAGAAGTTGAACTAGACTCGGAGGCCGAGCTTATGAAGAGTATGGGATTGCCTCTTCAGTTTGGTGGGCAGTCAGCCCACAGGGACTTTGTGGTAAATCTTTATTTGCTTTATTTGTTCTGTTTACTTTACTTTGTGGTTCCAGAAATAGGGGCATATGTGCTCCTCAGTTATCTTTCAGACTGCAGTTCATGGAAATGTATCTGAACTGGCTTTAAGCTGCCTGCCTTGCATACTTGTAGCAGCATACAGCACTGTGGTCTGTGCAGTTTGAAAAATCCATCTGCCAGTTTGACTAAACAGGGTCAGGCTGTACTTCATGTTTTTCCATATCTATATTCACAGAATCACAGCATCATCATCTAGGTTGGAAAGGACCCTAGAGATCATCTAGTCCAACCATTCTCCTAGCACAGTTCCCAACTACACCATATCCTTAAGCTCCAAATTGACCCTACTCTTAAACACCTCCAGGGATGGGGACTCCACCACCTCCCTGGGCAGCCCATTCCAACACCTAACAACCTGTTCTGGAAAGAAAAGCTTCCTAATATCCAGTCTAAACCTTCCCTGGTGCAACTTGAGGCCATTCTCTCTTGTCCTATCACTTATTGCTTGGTTAAAGAGACTCATCCCCAGCTCTCTGCACCAGGTAGCTGTAGAGGGCGATGAGGTCTCCCCTCAGCCTCCTCTTCTCCAGACTAAACACCCCCAGTTCCCTCAGCCGCTCCCCGTACGACCTGTGCTCCAGACCCTGCACCAGCTCCGTTGCCCTTCTCTGGACACGCTCGAGTCATTCAATGTCCTTTTTGTAGTGAGGGGCCCAAAACTGAACACAGGAATCAAGGGGCGGCCTCACCAGTGCCGAGTACAGGGGTCAGATCCCTTCCCTGTCCCTGCTGGCCACGCTATTGCTGACACAAGCCAGGATGCCATTGGCCTTCTTGGCCCCCTGGGCACACTGCTGGCTCCTGTTCAGCCGGCTGTCAGTCAACACCCCCAGGTCCCTCTCTGACTGGCAGCTGTCCAGCCACTCCTCCCCAAGCCTGTAGCGCTGCTGGGGGTTGTTGTGGCCCAAGGGCAGCCCCCGGCATTTGGCCTTATTGAAACTCCTCCAGTTGGCCTCAGCCCATGGCTCCAGCCTGTCCAGGTCTCTCTGCAGAGCCTCCCTGCTCTCGAGCAGATCAACACTCCCACCCAACTTGGTGTCACCTGCAAACTGACTGAGGGTGCACTTGCTACTCTTGCTACTTCGTCTTGCTACTAGAGATAGATAGTTCAGAACAGCCGTGGTAATGTTAATGCTCTGCATCAGGACAACTAGTATGCTCCAATCTGAGCACGTGTGTTGACTCTGTCTGCTTTAACCATTTACCTTTGGACACTAATATAAAAAGCTGTTTTTTCAGATTCTCCTTGCCACCGTTAAAGCTGGGCTGTTCCAAAGGCCAGGGATGAGGCTTGGGTGCTCTTCTTCCCATAGGGAGCTTTTGGCCTTTAGAGGAAGACTGTTGTTCACAGATGAGGAAAAGACGGTGGGATATTCACACTGACTACTTTATGGAATACAGACCTTCCTGGCAGTGACAGAATACTTTTGTGCACAGCACTTCATGGTTCTGACCTGATAAATTTGTAAAGAAATAGGAGAAACTTGTACATGATTTTAATTGATGGCATGTAAATAGACCTTTCAGACATCCAACTTCAAGACCAAGTATACATGCAATTTTTGTTGCTATGTAGTAATACTGCAGTTAAGTTGAGTGACAATGTATATTTTTACTAGGTTAATACTAAGCATTGTGCTTTGCACTGTGTGTATTAACATGACATTATGAGGGATGTGGATGAAAGGTTAATGCCAGTTCTCTGAACTTAACTTCTTTGTAGTCCACCTTACACATTTGTCAGTGCAGCAAAACTAGGGATTGCAGCTGATGGGTTCTTTGAAGTAATATCTGTACATTTGCACTCTTGCCCGTGTGAGTTGCCCTTTATCACTGCTGCCTTTTTACCTGCCAAACTTGATTTGGCAGTTCATGAGAAAATTTGGTAGGTTTATCTGATAAAAACATCCAAGAAAATCAAGGGATTTTTATCTTGTTTATTTAACTAACTCTTACTGAAACAATTGGAGCTGTATTTGATGAAACCAGCAAGTTACCTTAGTGTTTCCTTTCAGTAACAGGTTTCTGTCTTCTGTTCCGCTAGACAACTGAAGTAGTCTGAATTTGTTGTAACAAGTGAAATGGTTGTATTGCACAAATTAAAGGGCCACCTGTTTGGAGAGGCTGTTTCCTTGTGTTTCTGTTAGCCAACTTGGAGATCAGTATGGGATGGGAAGAACATTACACCCCTCTTTTGAGTCAGTGTCTTCAGACATACAGATATTCAGCTGCAGGATTTACAGAGTTTGCGAGTATAAAGAAATGCTTTTTTGTCTAAAGCACCCAGAAATAACAATACCATTTTATTAGACTGAGCAGTATGTAATCACTACTCTAATAAGACACCTGAATGGTGTTTGCTGGCTAGGCAGATACGAAGTGACAGTAAGGGTCAGCCTCCACAGGTCCTTGATATTACTGAGATAATTTTTACCATTGAGCCTCAACCCACTGACCCCTCAATTTGTGACCAACCTCCCTTTAGGATTTTATAGTGTTTCATGTAGGTATCTTTCCTTCTGAATCATTGAGCTACTAATGACTTCCCTCTCAGCAGCCCCACTTCTGTCTGTAATTCCATCTTTTTGTGTGTATGTTTCTATAGACTTTATTACAGCTCTGTCTCACAACTTCCTCAGAAAGGGTTATGCAGCGGGGCCCTGTCAGACTCATAAACCCTACAGTCTTTTGTGGGGAGAAAGCTAATAGCAGGGTTGCAGTGAGAGGGAGGGTTTCAATGGAAACAGAAATGTGCTTGGAGAGATGACAAGAAGAGACTTCATATATGTTGTAGACTTCTAAGTATATTTTTCTATTATATTTTAGGCAACAGAAAATTACAGAAAGAGGAGTAACATGAAGATTGTGAAAAAGAAAAAGAAGAAGAAAAAAGAGTTGCAACAAAAACATGAGGATAAAATGGTGCAGGAATGCCAGGATAAAGCTTGCGGTCGTCATATCCAGTCCATTTCTGATGATCAGACTCTAGCTACAGAACAAGATGAGAAGAGCAGCAAACATCAAGTTATAAGTGAAGGAAACTGTGAAAGTTCAGAAAGTCTTGCAAATGAGGCTTTACCCAGTGAACTTAAAGGAAAATGGGAGAAGTACTGGAGTGAGTACGGAGAGGGCCTTCTTTGGCAAAGTTGGCTGGAGAAACATCAAGAGCTCTCATCATCTGAGGCAACCACAGCCTCTGAGCCTTGGAATAATCTAGACACCAGGGAAGAGTGGGAGCAGCATTATAGTGAACTGTACTGGTATTACTGGGAACAGTTTCAGTACTGGACAAGTCAAGGATGGACTACTGAGAACTCACACAGTGACAACCTGGAAGCTAACGGGGTTACCGAGGAGATGGATCTTTTGGGAAAAATGGATTTGGTTAGCCCAGGGGCTGAATGTAGTGATGTGTTGAGCTCTAACACCAGAAGTGAGGAAACACTCCCTTCAAGTCCTGAGCTCCACAGTGAAATAATCTCTGGGATTTGTAATTTAAATCTGAATCTGGAGGAAGTGGAGCAGAGCAGTGCAGCTCTAACAGTAGCCCACCAGGGTCCTCAAGAGCATAGTTCATCTGACAGTGAAATCCAGAAGGAGCCATGTGATGGAGGATCCAGGAAAAGGAGTGCATCTTGTGAAAATAAAAGTATTAACCAGTCAGGTAATACAAAATCAGCTGAAATGGATTCTACCAGAATTTCTGTATGTGGTTATATATAACAAACAAGGACATGTCTGTATTATGCCATTTTAGATAAGTCAGTCAAGTATTGTGTGGAATGATTGCATACTTGATTCCATTTTCTTCCCTCTGCTTGTCTGGATGATCTCTCTCTAACCTGTGTATTGAATGTGTTCTTCAGCCAGAAGTGATTTTAACAGAACACGTACTTCATAAATCTTCAAACGCACTACAAAAAGTGGTGAGAGAGAACTGTTAGTGCGTATTTATCTGCTTATCTTAGTATTGGTATTGCAGCTGTGTTCACTGATAGTCTAAAATTAACGAAAACTCAGGTTGATGTTCTCATGGATGTGACAGATTTTAAGAATGGCTTTTTGAGAAGTTCTGGGGTTGTGGGGTTTTTTTTTTTTGCCTTCTGTCTAAAAATGACATACTTAAAAATAAGCTCTAGTTCTGTTGTACTGTGTTACTGTGGACCAGATGTCTTCCAGAGGTCCTTTCCAGTGTTAAGGTATCGATTAGGCAGTGAGCTGCAGTCATTTCTACAACCCCAAATTCATACATTCACAGATAGTGTTAACAAGTGAAAGTGCCAGGTAATGTAGTAATATGGTGAAAGTCAGTGGCTGTGCTTTACACTACTGGAAGAGCTTCTGTGAGGGAGGTATGAGACTGGGCTGGAGATGTTTTTGCCAGCCAGTTCAGCATGCAGAGAAAGTAGCCATCTCATTTGCCTGCCAGTTCTTTCTGCTAGTGTTCACTGTAAGCAGCAGTGTTTCCTAACTGTTGTATGGTTTCTCCTGATGAAGAGGAGCAATGAAGCAGCTCAGGACTTCAGTTTGGTGGGAAACCTCTGAGTCTGCTGCTAGTGACTTTCTAAGGAAGGAAGTCAAGTGTGATCCCATCTTTATCCTACAGTAGAGTTGGAATGGCAGAGGTGAAAGGAAAATCTTTCCAACAAGAAATGAGTGAGTGTTGGAATCCTCTCTTATTAAATGTATCTGAATATCTTTGCATAGATAATGAAATGGAAACAAATCTATGCACAAGGAGGGAACTGTTTTGAATTTGTACCTTGTAGGCATTTTATTTTCTTGAACAGCGAGATAATTTGAAGTTGGTCATGCTTAATATTATTAACTCTACAGAATTAATTAATTAATACTGAAAGCTTGTGTTAGTATGTTGTCCCTCAAAGACAGGTAAAGATACATGTGTTTGGCACTTGTGCTTTACTTCTAAGGTTCAGGTATGTACGACAATCTAAATGTAGCTATAGACGTACTTTGGGGACAGGAAGATAAGGAATTAATTTATACAGAAGGAAAATATGATCTCATCTATCATTTTCTAGGTTCACAGGGGCCATGTAGCTCGAAATCAAATGACAAAGAGCAGTTGCTGCATCATGACCAAGATGAAGATGAGGATGAAGAACCTCCTGAATACAGACATGCCAAAGTTAAGAGAAGGCAAGTCATGAAATTTATGAGCTTTTTTCTCTATAAGCCTCCTAATTTATAGTAACTATCAGATAGGATTGTGAGTTAAAATTTCAGTACAAAACCTCACTGTCTTCCATCATTGGTTATCTTTACCTGGCAACAAGTGGTGGATATTTCTCTTCCATTGATGAAAACAATGTTTGGCATCAATGACTCTGCAAGGTGACGGTACTGTTCTTGTGCCACTGAAGTACGCAAGATTGTTAAATTGAATAGGATGACTTGCTTATATAGGTCTAATTAGTGTAGATGATACAAGAATCATAGTAAATAATTTGTACCGTTTAACTGAATTGTATGCTGCCAGTAGAGTGCTCAGTGCTATGACAATCATAAAATAGCAATCTCTGCCTTGTCATAGTCTTTTCTTCTCTAAAAATGTATAGCCTCAAAGATGATGAGATGGCTCTTCCTCTCTAATAAATTAACAGACTCAAAGGGATGGATGGAATTATTATCTGCTAATCATGTAGCTTTGGTTTTGTTCTAATATTTTGCTATTGCCATAGCATTAATAATATGGATAACAAATGATGAAGGTAATTTGGAAATAGGGTGAACAAACACTATCTTCATCATTTCCATGTAGGGCTTGATATTAAATATTTTAATAGGTCATTCAGAGTAGTTGAAATAATATAACCCCAACAGAAGGACATATGTCCCTAGAATTCGCTTTAAAAAAAAAAAGTATGTGCTCATGTATATGAATGGTCTGGTGTTATCTGCCTTGCTTGGTTTAAGCAGTGTGTGGAAGAACTTTCTGAAGCCCACATTTAAATGTTTTTCATATGTTCCTTATTGGTATATCTGTAAAATAAGAATGTTTTTTACACAAAGTTTGTCATCTGTGTTTTTTCCTAGCCATGAACTGGATGTGGATGAGAACCCGGTGGAAGATCCTGAGGAAACCTGCTCTGTTTTGGGTTTCAAGTGTGGCACAGGACAAAAGTAATTGCTTATCACGGTTTCTTCATAGCAAGTCAGCTCTCTTGTTATTATTCAAATAGACCATTCGTCTCCATTCCCGTTTTGTTAAACTTTTGAAGATGATTCCAAAAGTTAGTCTGTGCTTTTAATAAAACTGTCATCCTTTGACTAGAGAGAGATATGCAAAATTACAAAACTAATAAAAGAATAAGAAAAATGCTTTGAAAGAGAAGTGTGACTCATAAGGTATTTGCAGTTGTCTAAATGTTAAATGGCTGGTCAGCAACTTAAATTAGAGTTTAAAGGCTCTGACCATGAATGGTCCTTTCAGTTTGGAGTCTGTGAATTGAGATCATTGTTTATAGCTGTTTCATACTGGAATGAGGTTGCTTTATACTAGTAAAATATTGCTGTACTAATAAAGTGTTGCCAGGGTGTTGATCAGGGAAATTTAATTTTTGGTGGCATGACCTAAAGATCTGGTGGTTGGTGCTGTAGAAGTAACATCATAGGGTACAGATGGACTGTAGCTTAGGTCTAGCACTTCTGCAAAATTCAGGTTTTTTAGTACATATATATATATATATATATATATATATATAAAATGTGTGTGTGTTTCAAAGAAGAGTGTGTTTTGTAGTTGACAATCTCTGTTCTACTTGATAAAAATTATTTAAGTGGATTGCCTGTGTTTTGCTTTTTTTTTTTTTAGTTGCATTTCCCAAGAGACAAAAGTAACTGTTTTGGAGATTCTTTACACCCACCAAATATCTTCTTACTAATATCTTACTAATGAACATATTTTTTTAATTTCCTATTCCTCAGCTTCATCTTGGAAATTGTTTCCACCTAAAGTTATACACCTATTAGAAAAAAAAAAATTAAAAATCTAAAACCAATTCAGGTAAACATTTTCAAATAAAAAGTTATTTAAAAGTTTTCATGAAGGTGTACATTGTTTTGCAGCCACATCCAGTGACATATATTTTAAGAGTGGAGCAAATGTCTCATAAAGAAATAATTTAGTCTAAATCATTTAACATTCATGCTAAAGCTTCCAGATTGGAAATTTACCAGTTAAGTCCTGTTTTTAAACTTTTTTTATTTTTAATTTCAGGTATGGTGGCATTCCAGATTTCACCCACCGAAGTGTGCAGTACTTGGAGAAGAAAGCAAAACTCAAGTCCAAATTCTTGGATATGCGTAAACCAAGGAAGAGCAAAAACACACACATCTTCTTTACAGAGGAATCTGAAATATCTTGCAAAAAAAATAAAACTTTGAAGAAGGTAGGTTTTTTAGTGTTGCTGTAATTCATAGATTTTTCTGCTCCTTTAGCTGTTGTTGAATTATGAAAATGAAAAATAATAGGTGGCATTTTCTAGGTGTCAGTTCACTGCTCTTTATTCTTTCGATTTGGTTTGGGTTTTTTTCCCTGCTTTGGTGAAGAGTAGTTAGGTTAGGGTGGGTATGGAAAGGTGTTGGTGGACTCTGTCAATCTATCAAGAGGAATGTGAGTTTAATTCTGAAGTTATGTGAAAGTCATTCCTAACATCTGGGTGCATCATTCCTTTAGAGGTGTATGTAGGTTTCTATAGTTACTGAAAGAATCTCTGATTTTAAAACGCATTTGAGGACATTTGTTAGTACTGGCATTTCAGCAGTGAGAGAAAAATGTTTATAAAGGTTTGTGTATGTCGTGTAATTCCATGTTCTTAGTAATTTGTATCAACATTTTGGCTTACTCCTCTACCTGCATTTATTTTCACCTAACTTCATACTTTTTTTTTAAATTCAGAAATCAGTCATGAGTAGGAAAACTTGTTCGCTGTAGATTTTTCTTAGTTGAGTCTCTTTAAAATCTGTTACCTCAGATTTTCAATGTTACTTTGCCGCCTTCTGGGATGCTTGACATTCCCTAATGCCAAAGTGCAAAACTCTGTTTCCTGGTGGTGACAGGACATATTGTATTGAACTCCAGTTCCATTGCTGTAATTTTTGATCAGTGGCTTGACCATTGCTGTCTTATACCTGAGGCCAGTATAGTTCAAGGTCAACTTCTATTATGTAAAAAAAAAAAAAAAAGTTCTAAATTTCCTCAGATTTTCTGGTAAGGCATGGCCTAGTGCCACTCAGAGCAACTGTAATGTAAAAGTGAGCATCTGCTTATGCCTTTGAAGAGTTTACACTGGCGTCTGCCCATTGATTACGGTGTAATATTGCCTACTGTGCAGCAGAACCCTTTAGCATGTGGTGCCATCTACATCTTGTAGATGAGGTAACTAATGTATGAAGGTAATTTTACCTGTTTATGCTGACCTGAAGGGCAGAGTACAGCATCTCTGAATGCAGATCGGAAGAAAGATATTTAATTTAAAAGCAGTAGTCCTGGTTACTTGTGCTGGGGCAAGTCTGACTATTTATATTTCAGATACTACTTAAGAATCATTTACTTTATTTATCAGTCATTTTTTGTGGAGTTTCTTGTTTGCCAGTAGCTAGTATCTAGTTCCCAAAGACAGCTTGTTTACAAATGTAAAAAGGGAGCACAGTTATTAACTTCCTGAACGTTTTGGCTCTGGATATTTTACTTTTTTTGAAATGCATATGGTCAAGAGTTCATGCATGGCAGGTGCTTTTGAACTGTAAGGCTTTTTAAAGTGTGCTCTTGGTAGCTGGTTAACAGGACTATCTAATCATCTGATATTTGACAATTGCAGGTGGAAGAGTTCCTAAAGCGGGTTAATAAACCTGGGGAGGAAGCCCCATCCCAAACAGCCTCCCCTTGGAGTAAACCAGAGGCATCATCTGCAAGCAGCAGCGACTTGGAAGATCAGGAAAGTGTTACTGCCACACAGACTGTGACACTGAATACTGAAAACCAAAAGCCACCGTCTTCCAGCGTGGCATTCACAGAACCTGGAGGGAGTAACCTTGAGGAGGACGTGCTGCATGCATCAGCGAGTGGCTCCGATGACCGGGGCGTGGGGAGGCAGGAACATGGCCGTGGGCGGCAGCTGGTCTCTCTGGATATTCCTGATTATCTCCGGGCAGAGACAGAGGATGTCAGCCAAGGTACATCAGTTTCCAACAAATTGGAAATGAATTGGCAGTGGGCTCTTAATACTGCCTTCCAAAATTATAGCATTGTGTGGTATTTATTTATTTATTCTGTTTATTCAAAGAGATTCATTAGGTCCAAGGTAAGGCTTACTGAGAGCTGTGCCAATGGAAGTAGCTTATTCCTGGGCCACCGGAATCCCAGGTCTTGTCTTTAATATTGGCAGTATTTCTCAGTAGATAAACAGTCATTGTTGATCCTAGGTGTGATCCATCAGGTCTCCAATTCACACCCTTTTTCCCCTGTAAGGATGAGGGTGATCAACTTCAGTTAGATCACAGATTGTCAGGTTTTGGGTTCTCAGATGCACATTGCTGAGCTTTGGGGAGCACGTGTTGTTGAAATTATTTTCTGGGAGGAAAAAAATAAAAATCTGTATTATGAACTTCTCTATTTAACTGTGTGAACAAAGGAAAACAGGATTATTCAGGTTTCTACATATAGTTTAATCCCTTTTACAGTAATTCAGTTATGTTAGATTTCTACTGTAAAACTCTTATCTAGATTGGTTCTTATCCCTTATTTATGTAAGGGCATTAAGTTGATCTCTGATCAACTTGTTTGCTCACTATGTAGAGTTTATTGCCATCAGTTGAAGATGATGGCTAACCTGTTAGGCTCTTAATAATGGATGAGATGTTAGAATTTTTAGGACTGTGACTGATGCCTGTCAGGTAACACTATTCCCTTGAAATGCAGGATGCTCTTTTTAATTTATACCACTAATCTGCATAATCTGGCAAACATTTATTTTATGTAAAGGACATTTAGCAGTGTTGTTAAACATGAGCATCTTATCTTAACTCTCACCTGCCTATCAATTACATTCCTAGCCTACAAGAACAGTGATTGTTAACTTTTGCAGTGTCTTCCAGCTGTAGATGAAAAAGCTATCACAAAGAAGAAGGAGAAAAAAAGGAGAAGGAGGAATAAAATAGCACTGGGAGCTATACCTGCCGAGGTTGCTGCTGATCCAGAACTGGCCAAGTACTGGGCACAACGCTACCGGCTGTTCTCTCGGTTTGATGAGGGAATTAAACTAGACAGAGGTTTGTTTAGTACTAAGTGTGCTGACTTGGCGGTATAAGATGTATCCAAACTTGTGGCCCTTCTCATAGTTTATTACTGATTTTCTTATAAGAGGAGCATTACTGAGGGTGCATTTGCACCTCTTAATAAATGACATCCTGTAGCAGGCAGGCAAACAGAAGTCTTGGACTTCAGTAGAGCTTCTAACATGGGACACCCCTGTTTGCATTAGTCCAGATGTTTGACAAAGATCATACTGTACCCAAGTTATTCTTGGTCAGGACATTTTCAGAAACTCGATGACATTTTTCTACTTCTATATTTTATAAAATAATTTTGTGACACTTCCAAATATGCTGATGGGTCTTGTTTTGTTCTGACTTTCAACGGTCACTTCAAAGTTACTTTTATCCATGTTGACATGGAAACCACTTCCAAATAGTAAACATTGGTGAAGGAGGAATTAGGATTACTGCATTTTTGTATTTTAGGTTTGTTGCTTTTGTAAGCCTTTCACTTCTGATGCTTTTCTGCATAAACATATAGATTATTTGGTAGACCAGACATTGCTGTAAAGAAAATAACGTCAGATAAGAGAGAATATGTTTCTCGTTTTATTTGTTACAGAGCATAATCCTGATGTACAAAGATTTTCATGGCTGTTGCAGTGAACTTGTCCTTGATAAGCCAGAATCCTCAGCACCAATTTCAGTAAAGCACTTAGCAAGATTCTGGCATGTCAGTTTGCTTAGCAGGTCTCTGGACTGACCAGAGTTTATCATCTTCAAAGCCTGTATTTCCTAGTTGAATGCACTAAGCCAAAATTGTTGGGTTTAACACTAAACCTTCAGTTGTGTGTGGGAGTTGGTGATTTGTTTTTAATTTAGGTGACCTTGAAGTAAGAGGTGAAAATACACTTCTTCCCTTTCCTTTGCAGAGGGTTGGTTTTCTGTAACTCCTGAGAAAATAGCTGAGCATATTGCCATCCGTGTTAGTCAGTCATTCAGCTGCGATATCATAGTGGATGCGTTCTGTGGGGTTGGAGGAAACGCTATTCAGTTTGCATTGACCTCAAAAAGAGGTAAGTGGGTCTTGTATATAGCATATTATTTTGTTTCTTCGGTATTTTTTTCTTAAAAATTTGGGTATGCACTTTGATTGATGATTGTATTTTATTTTATTTAGGGGACAGGTAAGGCATGAGCTGAGATAGTAGTAGACACACGACTACCAAAAGCTAAAGTTTCCCAGCTTTGCAACAGTGGCTGAGCCTTCCCAGTCTTGGCAGTGTGGCTTCCCTTGCTGGTTTGTAAATGCAGCGGTTCTGCTCTTGGTGAAACTTCTGCTCCTGCCACACAAGGGCAGGTCCTTCCACTCTGAGGAGCTGTAGTTTCATGTATACCGTGACCCACAAAACTGAAGTAGATTATAGATGTGACATGTATCTGGTGGCTGCAGAACACCTTCCTTCTGAAACATCCTTTTGGTGGTTGGGCAGCATTCGTAGTTCACACGAACCTGTGCATTTGCTCTCGCTTCCATTTGCAGTGATCGCTGTTGATATCGATCCTGAGAAGCTCAGTCTCGCACGCAACAACGCTGAGGTGTACGGCGTGGCAGATCAGATAGAATTTGTGTGTGGAGACTTCATGGTGCTGGCTGCTGACCTGCAAGCAGATGTTGTGTTCCTCAGTCCACCCTGGGGGGGGCCTGACTACGCCACTGCCGAAATCTTCGATATCCAAACCATGATTTGCCCGGACGGATATCCTTTCAAAGTTCCACGCTGTTATGATTTTCAGTCATTTACAAGTGTGTTTCTCTCATTCTTCTCCTCCCTCTCTTGACATGGGCTTTGCATGTCCAGTTGGCTGACTGGGGATGATATGACCAGCAGCTGAAGTCCCAGACATGCCACATTTGTTTAGTTATTCTCCCCCAACCTCAGCTATATGACTTTGACCACCTAAATTAAAGTATCCTTATTATGATTTTTTTATTTTTAAAAAAGTCATTAGAAGTTATCCTTTTAAAAGTAAAAAATCCTTTAGAGGATTGTAGTAGCTTCTTAAAGCATTAATTCAGCAGTTTTAACTCCTTTATTTTATTAAAATACCCTGAAGTAATCAAATAGCCTTATGATATGTGTATATATAAGTAAGAATTAATTATATGAACTATGACTGTCACTAATTCCACTTTTTAATTGATTTATAAAAGGTATATCTTAAAATATCTTACTCAAACTATTCTCAGTTGTAGCATCTGCCTATAACTTAGGAAATCACAGAAGAGCACAACTAAAATATTAACCCTTTAATGTATAAAATTCCGTACTAACTTATTAACAGCAATATTGAGCACTCATTCATCTGGGAAGGTATTAGCTTAATAGTTTAATCAAATAATAAGTGTGGTAGGATTTTCCCCCCCAAATAATCTCAATTATTTCCTTTTTGGCTAAAATGTAGCCATATTTGTTAGAGTAAGGAAATCTTCGTATGCATGTGTGGGAGATTCCACAAAATGGATTGGAAAACAAATATCAAACCAATGTAGTAGTTATAAACCACATTCAAATTTCTTAAATACTTCTCTGTAGTTCAGTTAAATTTTCTTTAAAAGTGAGGGGGGAGGGTTTCTTTCTTTCTAGGGCAGTAATGGTGAAATAGAGTTTCTGTATTTGGACAGTGCTAACTTGTGCATTTCAAAAGAGTGTCTAACTCACACACCCAGAAGACTAACTATAATTTAATTACTCAATAACTGAATATGGGACATACTTTCAAAATGAATGCATATGAAGCAACTTCTCATTCCCCATTCTTGTTTTATCCTTTACTGGCTTTTACATTTGAAATTTTCAGGCTCTCCAAGAAGATCACCAACAATATTGTGTATTTTCTACCTCGGAATGCTGACATTGACCAGGTGTGTTACTGAATAAACATAATTGAAAAAAAACCCAGCTGGCTTAAAGCATAGGTATTATAAGCATAATCTTAAGATTTTTAAGCGTGTTCAGCTGAACGTGGGGGTTTTTTGTTTTAAGTTTGTACCCTATATTAAGTGATTTCAGTGTTTGCAATACTTTAGAAATGGGAGTAGTAGATTATTCCCATGATTTCAATACTGTTTCTTCATAATGCAACAGATTGGAGGTTCTTATAGAAGATACAAAACCAGTAGATTTCTTGAGTACCAGACAGATACATCATTAGAAAAGAAGAAAAAAAGATGTTAACCAGCTCTTACTACCTGATGTGTTGCTGAGTCCTAAACTTTCATGGCTTTCAGGTTATGAAGGAGTTGCAGGAAATCACTGTACAGCCTGCAATCACTGCTGTCACTGCGTAGTAGATCAGAGGCAAATGTCATCTCACCAGAGATACTGATGCTGTCTGCTCTGGTGTGTGGTTCCATATGGGCTGCTTGCATTGCAGTGATTAAATAGTTAGATACATCACTGACTTGGTAAACACACAGGTTTTTTTTACTGACATGGGTTTTTTGTATTAGAGATTTTTGATAGACTTTTTTTTTAAGTAATTAAATGACTGTTATGATTCCCCAGACTGTCTGGTTTAGTTTCCTCTGTGTTTTTTCTATGTTAATGACGTCTTGTAGCTTTTTGCAAAGAAGGAAGCAGTGAGATGTTCTCCTCACCGGCAACATGCCGCAGAACTTCCCAGGATTATTTCTTGCTTTTTCAAAAGCTGTATCAGACTTAGAGCAGGCGAGGTCTCAAGCTGCATGGTGACTTGCAGAATCATTGATGGCAAACAGCTGGCTTGAGAAACAGGCTGAAATTCACATGGCCTGAGTATTAGCACACTATGAGCCCGCAGTATGCACAGCACCATTTGTACGGCAGGTGATGATTCAGTTGCATTTTGCATTTCAGACTGGTGAAATGTCAAAGTGACTTATGAATCTTTGAACAGGAACCTTAATTTTAGGCAGAGTTTCTCTAGTTTCAACTTCTAACCACTGCGTTTTATCAGATGTTCTGTTCCCACGATGAAGAATGACCTTAACAGGTTTATGCTCTGCTCATGATCACTTTTTACTGGATTTATAAATGGGCAAAATCATCTACATTTCACTTACATTCCCACAAAAAGCATCTAAGAGTACTATCCACAGGCCTTCACCTATTCCTACAGCAGAGCTTGGCACCTCTTATGTGGTTGGGTTAGGTGTCTTGCCACCTTTACATCTTGGTCCAAATGTTGTTGATGTGCTTGCAGTGTTCCTTGGTGTATATCCGCAAGTTTGCCTTTATGCAAATGGTTGAAGAGTAACTGCTGTTGCTCAAAAACATGGCTTTGTGGTCATGGCTTAGTTGTTAAAAGCATGTGGCTGGAAGCCTAGCTTCAAGTCAAGGCTAAGGGCTACTCTCAGGAAGAGAAATCAGCTCCTCATGCCTTTCTCTAGAAATTGCGCCAGTGTAAGAAAAAAAACCATGAAGGCTGATGATCTGAGAGCAGGGAAAGAGAACATGAATCCAGCTCGCTGTTTAGGGAAATGAGTCTTAATCCTGTGTGGGCAGAGGTGTGTCCAAACGTGACTTTAGTGGATACTATAGGATAACATTGGTTATGGGTTTGGCTGTCATCATCTCTGGCTGTATTTAAGAATAAAGTTCCTGAATTTACTGCTACTAAACTTCCAGTGCTGTGAATGTCAAGAAAAAAAGCTTTATCATGGAAGGTCCTTAATGGTTAGTGCAGACAGTTATCTTCTCAGTTTGCTCATGGTTTTGCCCACAGTTCTCAGCCGTCTTTTCTCATAGACCAGATAGGGTGGCTTCTGCTGCAAGAACTGCCCAGGAGGGCCTGTGGACACCACTGCTAAGGTGTAGTGTGTATCTTGGCTTGTGAATGTAGTCTGTAAACTCTAGGGGCCTATAACAGCTTGATGAAGTAAATCTTAACCATTTTTTATAGGAGTTTAATACATGAAAACTGAATAACTCGGATGAGGCAATATTTGCTGAACAGATTATCTGATGCCTTAGATTTTTGGTTTATGTAACATTGCTCAGGCACATAAGACTTGCCTCTTCTGTGTCCTCAAAAATGAACTCTATGCTCAAACCCATATGTAAGGCTTTCAGAGATCACAGCTTCTAGAACAGGTGGTCTAACATGCTTAACATATAAGGTGACAGTTATTAAAACTGCCTCTTGTCTCTCGTTGACTGGCTTGAATCTACAACTGAGGTGTGCTTGTGTGCTTTGTCAGTTAAAATTGATTTAGAACTTGACTTAATGGCCATTACACACCTCCATGAAGATGTTAATACTGCTGTAAGCCAGTGTATCAGTGCAAATTTCCTTGTCTGACAGGTGGTTTCAAGAAGAAATGGAAATAATTGCCCAGCAGTTACAAACAACCTTACAATAAAAATACCATTTAACCTTTAGTTAAGGTGGTGCCAATTTAGTGGGAAAATATGTGCTTCTTTCTACAGTTAGATAGCTAACATAGAGTAGGGATCCTGCTGCTGGTGTGAAAACAAGGTGGTAGCTGACTTTGACCTAGATGTGTCAGAGGACTTGGTGTTCATTGCCTTATTGGTAGACAAGACATATAACCTTGTTCCAGATAATTTTATTGCAAAAACAGTGTGTATTATGTCTTCAGACACAGGCTTTTCTATGTAGGGTTAGTCTTGTAGAGAGATGGAGTTCTTTGAATCCCATGACAAATTCACTGAGTTTAGGTGGAAGAGGAGAAACGAACTTCTGTATTTCTGCCTCAAGAGGGAGCAGCGGACCAGTGGAATATGGTTGGTGCATTTACAAGAAACATTGAAACATTTCCCTTAATTTGCATCAAATCTTGTTTCAAAGCATGTACTTTTTACAAAATTTGTAATGTATACAGGTCCATTTTTAGGCCAAATCAATCTTTCAAAATATTCTTTCTAGTTAAGGAATAATCAGCAATTATATATGTGTGTGTGCACATATATAAAATATATTTTTTTATTAATATAGCTTATTATGTAGCTCATGTGTGACACCCTTGTTGATACTCATCTCTGCAGCATCTTTACATCTGAGTCTTTAAGTTTTTTTCAAATCCCTTTAAAAAAAAAAAAAAAAAAAAAAAAAAAAGATAAAGAGGGGGAGTTGTGGAAACTACCAGTCAGAAGTATATTAATACTGCTTCAGTTCTGGGGGGCTAAATTTGTATTTGGCTGCCAGTGGTATTTTTGAAAAGCAAAACAGAAAGTTTGACATACTTAGAATTCCTGGAAAGTAGGAAAGAATTAGAAGTCACTGTTTCAAATATGCTTGCATATTTAAATCAAAATTATATCCCGGCAAAATTAAGTGAAAAAACTTGATAAATACATGGGTAATTGAAAACTATTTCTGGCCTTCTATGAGAAGAATTAATGGTACTAATTTAAGCTGATGTTATTAAAATAATAATGAAAAGAAAAGAGTGAATGTGCATGCCTTGCCAAAATTTGAATGAAAATAAATTTCTTGCCCTTGTTTTGCTGTTGATTGACTCTACTGGCAGCAGGGAACCTGTGGTCAGGGAATGCTCAACCTTCCCCAGCATATTTCCCCTTCTTGGCTTGTTCATTTCTACCAGATACGGGGGAAGAAAGGGGATATCTGCAGGAAATCCTAACATTTAGGTTTTAATACTCCAACAAAATATAACAGAGACCTCCACGAGTGACTTGAGAAGCAAGCTTGTTAAGACAGAGTGATTATATGTTGTTTGTGAAGTGTTTAGTGATCTGTGCTCCACATCACAGTGTAGAGCGGCAAGTGTGTATTCGCATCAGGTACCAGGACTCATCCCAAGTAGCCTGATCTCTTGCACAGACTGCTTTCTGTACAGATAATACTTCTGTATCTTAATATTTGCATCAAAGGAGGAAGAGCCTGGAATTCATTGCTCTAGGACCTTCTTGCTAATGGTGGGGTAGCCTCTTCTCACAGTGTTGCAGAAGACATACTCAGTTACTTAAGATACGAAAACATACTCTCCCAAGTGTTCACTTACTAACCTAACCTCGTGATGCTACTCACTCTTCTTGTAAGCTGTGCGAGTGCTGCCATTGAGATAATGTTCTCTCACTGGTGGTCAGAATGGAGTCAGGCTCCATGATGGCTCCCCCCAATAAACTGATGAGCCTAAAATGTTTGTAACCTGCTATGTTGTGAGTCAGACGACCACACAGGCATCTTTACCAGCCTAGCCAAGTTTGAGAGACAGAGTACTGAGGAATCAGGAGTTTATTACTTATCCTGAGCATGGATGGTTAACTGCTCAGATACTGTATTGTGCCTTAGTGATTATCCTAAGCTTTTTCATCATTCTTTGAAGACAGTCATATTGTACAAGTATAGAAATGGTGTTTTAAATAGAAACATTTTTCTCTTTTAGACAAACAATAATCTTCTATATACATATATTTAGCATGGGATTATCTTTTAAGTCTTTATGACTTTCAGCTACTGGAAATGTTGCATATTTAACATCTCAAGCACACAGTAGCGCAACTTTTAGGTTTTGGTCGTGTTAGTGTATCAAAACAGCAGGATAATTGAGGCTAATATTCAGATAACATTTAAATCTTTATGACCCTTACAACAGAGCAAGCAAATCTATTAGAATAATATTGGTGTACTCTTAAGACAGAATACGAGTGACTTTGCTATTTGAAGACGATTCTGAGAGTAAGATGCCTGATTATTATTCAGCTTGAGAGCTATCTTTCTGAGTTAGAAAAAGTTTTGGTCTGTCCAAGATCCAGCCTGTGACAAAAGAAAAAACAATGCAATTTGAGAAAGATTTGCCAATGTCCAGCAGCCTTTCTCCCTGTTTAGGTGAGTTGGATATGGCACTGTAGCTCTGCTCACAGGTTTATAGCCAACATGTTGTGAAGTCACATCACGGACCTTATTAACTTGTTCTGCAGTTTTTTGCACTAGCAGGCTTCTTGATAGTATTGGATATGAGAAAAGATCTAATTTAAAAAGAAAAATGTGTCAAGAACTTTTCCAAACTGGAATGACTGAAAAAGCAGCTCCTCTTCAAAATCTGAATTACTTCACAATCCAATGTTAACATAGTTCCAGTTTCATAAACAGAAACTGGTGGTTTTTTAATTGAAAATTATGCCTTTTCCTGTTAAGAGTTGCTATTAAACTTCTGTGAAATGTCCCCTTTTTCACCAGCTATTTTTGGCCCCTATAATAGTGTAGGGTAACAGAGGGAGAGGAGCAGTGCTGCTTTTTGGGTAATATATGTCAAATAATAATATTCTTCTTTCTTTTAATCGTTTTTGAGTAGAATTTCTTCATTAATCCATATACAAAGTTTTGCACTTCATAAAGTATTGGAGTAAATACCTAATATAAACTTTATGGTTAGGAGAACTGTTATTGTTGATTGCTGTCCACGTCAACCATGAGTCTGTAAATTTGACAGACCAACTAAGATAGTTGTGTTATAAATTATGAGCATAAAGGCATGATAGGCAAAACAGTGGGGTTTTTTAGATGGCTGCAGATAACTTACTGCTCAGTATCTGGAGGAGGAGTTTCTCCCTGTCCTTAAGAGTTTAGGGAGCAGCTCAAGGGTTTTAACTTAAGCCTGTGCAAAGGAAAATCTGGTTCTGTCTTTTAACTTTCAGTCAAGACTGGTTTTTTTTCAAATGTTAGTCAAAACTATAGCACCACAGCCTACATTCTCCATGAACACATCACTCTGATGGATGAAGGAGTTTTCAAAAACGTGTGCATTCTTTGCACTTTGCTGAGAGGGGGAGCCGATCCAGCTTTTGAAGAATCCATTGGAGGAGCACAGGACAGTGGGTGTACTACTTTGGGGTGCAACAGCAGTGGCCTTTGGAGAATGCGCTGCGTGAAAGCAGCTGTGTGGTGGACATGGTGTGACATTTCACAGATGTGTGGGAGATCCGGTGGGAAGTGATAAATACTGTTGCACTAGCAAGGTGTTCACAGGCCTTTGCTCTTCTACCCATATTGTTTACGTTATTCTCCCATGTGATTCCTACTGGTTGACTGGAACTATATAAACCGGCATTGTAATGCAAATTGGCAGCCTCTTTCCACTTAAACTAGATAGTGATTTATTTGTCACCGAACAGTTGTAGTTCCATTAATCATGACCTACTGGCAGTCTGCTTGGTGTTGTATAGGTTTGAAACTCAATCCCCGCTAGGAAGATCTTACGGGCTGCATATATTTATTCAAGATACTGTGTTTTTAAAAAACTGAAGCAGAGTGAGAGGCAGGGAAAGGTTTATGTTAGTCTTTATGCACTGTTGATAATTATTTTTTTTCCTTTACCGGTCACTTCTCAGACCTCTTCCTGTTTCTGTATTGAAAACTTTGTGTCGTCTACTATTTGAAGATATGACTGATGCAAAACTATAAATCTGGTAGATTCCTGGGTTTGAGGGTTTTTTGGGCTTTGGATAAGTGTTTGGGTTTTTGTTTGTTTGTGATAGCTATGCCTAATTTAGTGAAATTTCACTGTTGTTCAAGCTTTTGCTGTCCCAAATATTGGTGTCTCAGACCTGGTTTATATTCCAAATACTGCCAGAGGATACAAATTACCTTTTGTTCCTTGTCTAGTGTGTGAAGTGGTTCCCCAAGCCCAGAACTAAACAACATGCACTTCACCCTGATAGTTATGCAAAGAATACACATCATGCAGATAGTTTTGGTTTTTTTCCTTGCCTTGTTCCCACCTCATCTTTGTCATCCATTTTGAGAGACCCTAGAGTTAGACACTGAAGCTTTGTTCTGTCTGCAGGTGTAGATGGGAAGATGTTTGCTGTGTTTCTGTTTCTGAAAGTTTGGTTGTTACAAATGACTGGTTGATGAAGAGAGTGTAAAAATGAGTAAAACTCATTTATTTGAATTCTGTCTCATGTCATTCAGAGAACAGAAAATCATACTACAGAGATCAGTTTAATAAAAGAATGTATGGTAACCTCTGTAAATTAAGAAATTTGATGGAAGGTGGACTAATAGAACTACCACCAGACCAGTTCATTTAGCTGTGATTTTCAGACTGGAGACCTGGCCAAATAGGACCTGCCAGGTGGTGTCATGTTTATTTAGGAGTAACAATGAGCAAAGCAGGGAGTGAGAAGGCCAGGAGATGTACTCAGATTAATTTTATTGTATTTTTAAAATGCTTGGGTATTAGGGGAGTTGGCAGGTAAGACTGTGGTTTGATGTGTTTTGCAGGCTGATCATTTCTAAGTGAATGTAATTGCATATGCTTCAGCTGTGACTATCATGTTAATAACGGCAGCTTTTAAGCAGCCCACTTTAAACTTACATCTGTTCTCTGTTCTTGATAAAAGATAAAGCCAATAAGATGCTCCCAACGTACACCAAGCTAGAGTGGCACTTCTGGCATTTAGCCTTCCTAAAGTTCATAGCACTTGAATACTGAATTGTAGTTTGCTCACCTCAAGTTTAAAAAAAAAAAAAAAAAATTCCTAGCCTGTCAAAGGGTGGAAGCACCACCGTGGCAGTGGCATAATTTACCTGTGCATTTTTAAAAATGCTGCCTGAGAGCATTTTGTTTTATTACGTTCGGTGTAAAGTATACCACTGCCTTTTCTTTTTTTTCCCCTAGCCTTTAGGATGCTTGTGGCTAGAGGGGGTTTACTCTTTTTTTCTAGTGTTCTAAAAAATGAAAGGAATCACAGTCTCCTTGTGTGATTGCCTGTCAAGCCAAATATATTTGCTATGTGTTTTTCATACCCCAGAAAAGTTTCTTGGAAGGCAAAAAAATTACAATAAACTTTTTACCCACAGTTACCTTAGTTGGTGGTTGGAACAGATAGGAAGTTACTTTACTAAAGGAATTTCAGTATGATTTTAAAAAAAGAACCTGCAAGGCCAGCAGGAAAACCTTTGAGTTCAAAAATACACCTGAAACATATAAAGCAAGTTTGCACCTTAAGCAGCTTGTACTCCTGGAGTAATCCTCCATGTTCATTGCTTTTTTATATTTATTTTCTGATGTCTCCTATTTTAAACTTGAGACCAAGCCTGCTGGCTACTTTTTAATGCTCTGTGTCTGTAGCTGTGGACTGTTTCCATCAGCAGTCACTGAACTGAAGGATGAAGCATCCAAGTGAGAGGGATGCAGGGAGGCATTAGCTGAAGCTGCAGCCTTTGCTGCTGCCTGGGGAGGTGTGGGCCTCTGAAGAATTACCCAGCCCTGTGAGTATGTGGGTTTGGGCTAAAGAACAAACCAGGATGAGGAGAGTTGCCAGCAGAGAATCATTGCATTTGCACAGGAAAATGCAAAATAAACAAATTTTGTACTATTCCAATTTTTAAAAGAAATGAAGAAGCCTTTCCATAGTCTCTGTTGTAGTTCACTGTAAAAACAGAAGTGTGTCGGTATTTCTAAAAATAGGTGAGCACCTTTTGTTTTTCTCAAAGCATCATCGTTCCTCAATCCACTGTTATTTTTAGAGGGCGTCCCTCCGCCAAGCTGGCACCTTTCTGAAGCCTGGTGTGTGGCAGCTTTCCCTCGTTACACCGCCAGGGTTGACTGAGCCCTTCCAAGGAAAACTTGGCAACTCCTATGTAATTACATTTGCAACCTCCAACAATTTACAAATACGCATCATCACAGAGGATTTGTGTTTCTCTCCTCTGAGTATTGGAAGGGTTGAGGAGTGTGTGGTGCTGGATCCCTCCCTGCAGAGTTTATGCCTGTGTGCTCATTAGATTTTTGTCACTGATGGGTTTGTCAAATACTTTCAGTAGTCATTAGAAATTAGTCTTAATTATTCTGGATTTGACCCTTAGATTAGACACAGCATATGAAACTTCTCAGGTCTCCTTCAGTGGATGCCACCCCTCAGCAGAGGAACAGAGTTTGCCTGTGTTACCAATGAAGCATTTTTCTTTACTTGGTCTTCTAAGAGAAATATTTAGTAAACACTTGTGTTTAATATCAATGTGTTAGTCATACTTAGATATGCTGCTGACACAAATTGTACCCTGATAGCGGGAGTATGTAACCCCAAGGCAGTAATTTTAATATTCTATATTACGTTTACTAATCTAATTAATATTTTAGAATACTTAAATTACCTTAGCTATGAAGTACAAAGCCTCTAACACTTTTTGAAAAAGACATTCCAGCTTTTGCTTATAATAAATTAGAAATGCAAACTTAATGTCTTCCTAGAAAAAGCAATGTGGATTACCCGACAACGTTAATTGCTTTCAGGATTTCAAGAAAAGATAAGTCGTAAAATTAACATTCCTGATCACTTGCCAATTTCAGATTCTTGTGCTATTTATGTCAGCTTCTGCTTTTTTACTTCAGTGGCAGGTTCCTCTTTGACAAGAATGTGGAGATTTTTTTTTTTCCTATTACCCTTAAATTGAAGGATGAAGAAACCATTTATACTTTTGTTTTTGTCTGCAGAAACAAAAAAAATTAAAAGGGGAAAAACAATAAAACAGAAAAGTAAATGCTTGGTTTAGATAAGTGTGGTAATTTTCTGGGCAAGTCAATAAAGGTTCAAAGTATAGTTTAGATTAATATGTTATTTCCTCCTGATAAGCTGGTTTTTTACTGACAGTAAAATAGAGGAAGTTCGGCATGTTTATATTTAAACCTGCAGTACAAAATCAAGTCTCAAAGGAGTTTAGAAGTGTTAATAACACAACCTGAACTTTACATTTCAACTGCCAACATCACAGACTTCTTGGTTTAGATCAGTTAAGATCTACTGCAGGGTTGTAGACCTTGACCCCTTTATGTCTGCCTGGGAAGTTTCCCTGCGTAGGGAACTATAAAAATAGCTCTTCTGCAGCAGGCAGGGAGAACAGCAGCACTGACTGTGGAGCAGGGACCCTCACCACAGCACAGGTCCTTGGGGTCCATGATGGGGGTGGAAAAAAGCAGTCAACACTCAGTTCTGATGTTCTTCTCTTCCTTGTCTATGCAGTCTGTCCTGGTGCTGAATTGGTAGCCTGTATGGCTGTCGTCCCTCGAAGGGGTCGTACCAGGCATCATGAGTAGGAACAGGAGAGGAGAGTGTATTGCATACTCCAGTCCAAAATGCAAACGCTGCAAAATGTTGTCTGTAATCATTAAGCATTAAAGGTGTGCACTGGGCTCAGTCAACAAAGTGTGAATGGTGAAATTCTCACCCCAGTGATCATAAACATGAGCTAGGACCAGTGCTGCCTGATAGGCTGTCCCTGCCTGCAGCCACTCAGCTGCCCGCAGCCTTACCCTCAACACTGCCTGAGACTCCGGTGTGCACACACAACAGCATTATTTTTGGTTGCAATAGCAACGACAAAAAACTGTAACTGTTTTTTGTGAGCTTCTCTGCCTGTTTGGGGTTTTGGGGTTGGTTTTGTTTGGGTCACTTTCCCCCGTATCTTCAGTGCAACCTTTATGCTTTCTAATTCCAGGGTTTGGTTTTACTCTTCCCCCAAAACTTGGAATCTCGACACCTTCAAAGCACAGTTTATAGCTTGCTTTTTGCTGCAACTGGGTGTCTCAAATGCCAAGTACTCTGCAAACCAGAGTCTAGCATCTCTCGCCTCAGCACAATGTATGAAAGAAGGACTATTTATCTTCAGTTCTGAAGTCCTCTTATTTTCATGGCTTGGGGCGAGGAGGATTTTTCAGTCACAATGAAGCCACAAACCACTTCTGTGAGTAAAAGGAGACACTAAAAGAGGACTTTAAATGACAGAGGAATATTATCACCAGTATTAACAGAGCCAAAGATGTGTTTTACATGATGTTTCATGTGAATAAAAGGTTTGGGGTTTTGCCTCTTTTGCTGTGCATTGATTGATTCACTTTTTGTTCTTTGCTTTTCAGGTGGCTTCTTTAGCAGGGCCAGGAGGGAAAGTTGAAATAGAACAAAATTTTCTCAATAACAAATTGAAGACAATAACAGCTTATTTTGGTGATCTAATAAGGCATGACCTCTCCTGAACTCAACATGAATTCTTCCCAACCTCCCTGACTGCTGCTTTGCTTAAGCATTTGTACACCTGACTGGTCAAAAATGACTTAAAGACATTTTCCGCTTTAATTTCTGTTTACAAAAAAAATGTTCTGTTTTTTGCTACTGTCAATAAATGTTTTGTAATAATTTTGACAAAATTCTAGGCATATAGTAGCTGTCAATGTAGGAAAAAATATCTTTATAAAATGCAATCTTTCACGGTCAAATGAAGCCAGTTGAAGGGAAGTTCAGGATTTCTTTGCAACCTGCACCTGTGCTACTTCTGTGTTCTGGTTTTGAGCATTCACGGGGTCAAAAAGAATAGCATGAAAGCTGGTGTGCATCAAGAACTGCTGTCTGTGCTTGAGAAACAAAAGCATCTGAACATCAGGTGGAACTAGAAGGTCAGGTACACCACCAGAGGTTAACCACAGTTCACCTCTCTGGCTCCCTGCTTACTGGGAAACCTTTTCAGGTTTTCTTTGTAGGATGTAGGATTTCTTACAGTGAGTACTCTTGCAGCATAGGGAGAGAGCAGGGCATGTTAGTAGCTGGCAGCAGGGCTCTACCCTCTGGTTTTTATTATTTACTTTTTTTCTCCTTGCCAACCCTCTTCATTACAAAGATATTTTGAAGAAACCTTCTGACCGGAGGTTTGTCTCAGTAACCAGAGGGGTATGTGTCCTACATCTTTTTGAGCCCTGTTGGATCCTTGCACAGGCTTCAGGGAAGGCAGAGGAAACCCATCTCTCCCTGGTGAGGGCTCTGTGCTCCCACTTGGGGTTTGGGTGAGTGGCTTTTGGGCACTTCTCCAAGCAGAGGAGGCGGCAATTAAGAAGTGTCTAGGACATGGCTATGGCACTTTCATTGAAATACCCTTACAGTAAGTATCAATGATCAATTTTAAACTTGTTTTTGAGGTAAGAGTATAAGGAGTACAGTTTCGAAGACAATAAATTAGTGCTGTTTCTCTTCTGGAGTGCAACAGGACACTGAAGGCAGCAGAGACTAAGCATTAAACCATGGATTAGTGCTGACAAACAACTCTGTAGAATAACTGTGTAGAATAACCAAAAAGGAGGATTATTTTTTTCCCCTGTAAGAAATTAAATCCAACTCTTCAAATCAGTTAGGAGACCAAAGTGTTGGTGTGTGTCTGTGTATGGTGTTAAAAAACATGTATGCAACATGACTCAGTGCAAGATAGCAGTGCAGTAAAACAGCACTTGGGAAATAGGTTTTTTTGTAACTTTACTGTCCATCCAGTACCAGATAAGAGCTAAATAGTTAATGACCATTAACATCCATACTTCATGTAAGGTATTTTAGATTACTTAAAAGGTAATTTGACTATAATTTGCATCACTGCATTTTGCCACTGTACTACAGTAAGGAAGGAGTGCTGTGTCAATATTTAGAGGGACTTGGAAAGGAAAGAAATTATCTGCTCTTCAATATTCCTTAGAAGTTTGCTGCTAGGAGGCAGGAGAGGTTGGCAAAAGTGCTAGTATTACAGGAGGTCCAAACCTGCTGTAGCAGTGGCACCTGAATATAATGATGCTGTTTAAATTTTCAATACAAGCTACAAAAAAATCCAAGAAAGTCATGAGGCCAAATGAAGAATAGTTTATATTGTGTATGTCACAGTACTCTCTTGTTTCTCTATATTAAGGATATCAATTAAACTCAGACACCAGAGTGAAAAGAGCAGGCGTATTTTATTGGCGATAACCAAATAATGTAACAGTGTAATACAGAAAACATGCAGGAAAAAAAGGCAGAGTAGTGCACCTAAAGCAACAAACAGGAAAATACAGAGTAATGCATCAAATCATTACTACATGAGAGAGAGAATAGTGATTAAGAAAGATCCATCCCCACTTGCATACGTTCCCATCACCCAGCCCTGCAGTGGCTGGGCAGCCCCGGTTACAGCGAGGGTTTGCAGAGCCTGTCCCGGCAAGGGGGAAATCCTGCGCAGTGCGTCCACCCATAGGTGAGGCTGCCGAAGTCGCTGCAATCGGGCCCAGCCTTATATACCAGAGATGGACAGCCCAGAATAGCTGGCATCTTTGTTTTGAGCAGAAAATTTCTGGTTTCATTCTCCTGTTGGATTCCACCCAAAGCCTGGCCAGGGCTCGGGGTGGGGAGACCAAGGGACTTTCTAACAAGGTCAAATACGTGGGTTCTCAGCCTTGAGAAGTACTTAGTCTAAGCTGCATCTTTGACTAGTGAGTTTACATACTTGTTAATGACTACATGCTGAGTTAGCAGCTTTGGCTTGGGGCCTGTTGTTCAGGTTTCAGTATTTCAATGCTTTAGCACTTTTTACATCAGCATAAGTGGGTTGTTATAACTTAGTACAATACCTACTAGCACAATGGATATCAGCTGTAAAATATACAGGGTTCATCTATAGGTCAACTCTGGCTGGAGTCTGTTGTCCAAGGCTTAGCACTTTATCTGTACACTAAAATTTGACTGTGTTGGATCTATTGCTGCTTACAGAAATACTGTTGTCTTATTCTTTGGTCCTTTTTTTCCTCCCTAAAGTTAAGGAGTAGTTTTAGACACATTTTGAGATTTTGCTGATGCTGCTCCTGTAAAAGGAAGCTCTAGGGGGGAAATACCAGTGAATTTACTTTTACCTTCAGGAAAGTAGTCAGATTTTGTTCAGTGCCCAATATGCAAAATGTGGAAGCTAAAATATGACATAAAAGGTCATTTACTGTTTTAACGCTTACTTTCAGTATAATGAACTTACTGGTAAGAAGGAGTGATTTATCAAAGGTCTCTGCTGAGTTTTGCAAGCACATGAAGCACCAAAAGCAGAAGAATATCCTTCTTCATGGCTGTTCCTCTCTGTAACCAAGTACAAAAGACCCTTTTTTAAAATTTTATTTATTAAATACAACTTGAAGTCAGAATACACTCTGATGGGTTTGCCTTCAGCTTCCCCTTCAGACAGAACAGGTGAAGGTTCCCCAGGGCTGTGAAGCAGTCAATCTGTTAAGCCTAAAATAGATCTGAGTATTTTTACTTCATTGTTAGTAATTTCAACCAACAAAAACTTCATAGAGGAAGCTTCATTCATGTTATGAATTTCTGTAAAATGTTACTCTGCTTTATATTGTAGAAAAGAGTTAATGTGGGCTGAGACAGTTGAATTGCCTGAGATCTTACGCCCAGAGTTTTTAATACCCTTTTGGGATTCGAGTAGTATTTTGCATATGATGCGTTAAGCTACAAAGAAGTTACGTTGCTATTTTAAAGTAAATGCTCATAGAGGTTTGGTCTTTTACCAGTTTTAAGCTACAAAATAAGCTGTAGGGAAAAAAAAGGTTTTTTGAAGTTAACTAATATTTGGACTAAATGCAATAAATACTGTTCTGTGCTTTTCACTGTGCTCTTGAGCTCCTGATCTCAGGTTTACCTTAATTAAATTCAATAGTAAACCATGCCCATCAGTTCCTTTTTCTGGTGCATGGTATGAAAAGAAGTGATGTAACATGAGGTTAAAACCAGCACATTACAAGGCTGAAGCCTGGTTGTAGATTCAAGGAGAGCAGAGCATCAGTGGGGTGGAACAACTGTATTTTCATGGTAGGACAGTTATTGGCATGCCCTTCTCTGAAGGAGGCCCCATTAGTGTTATGGTAAAAAATCACTGTTCCTTGAAGCTTTAATGTACAGGTTTTAGAAAATCTTCCCCAAGTGTAGTGGTTCTGAAATAACATTTGGGTCTGTAAGTGCAACTCAGGGGTTATATAACCAAATTAACGTTACACCACAATGACCATGGTAACATGTAGAAGAGGGAAACCCCATAAATAGTGAAACAAAAAAATTACTTGCAGTAGCTCATTGAACAAATCAGTGAAAAAATGGGTCCTTTTCATTTGGTTTGCTCTCTGCTTTCATATGCCTCATACTTGCTGTTTGTTTTAACGGTCATTCCCACACAGAGAAATTTTCCCACCTCCAAATACCAAGGAGGGTAATCCTAACATGTAGTGTGAACTGATTTGCCAATGCTAGCGTAGCCATTCCAACACAGGTATCTTAGTATTCCTTCCACCAGAATATCTTGGTGCAGTCTAGAGTACTTAAAAAAAAGTTGATTTTCAGTGGTGAGGAAGTTTTAGATTTCCATATGAAAACAGAACAGAGATATTTTTGCATGTTGTGGTGCAGGGGCCAAGGACTGTGATCTAAAACCAGGCTTCAGATCCTCTTCTGTTTCAGCTGTCAGATGGTGAAGCTGAGAAGTGGTCCAGCCTGCTCCATCAGGGCAGAGTATTATCCATATACACACTCCAGGGAAGTACTTGTAAGAGGAATGTGTTGATTCAGTCAAGTGTCCCAAATGCCTAAAATAATTCATATCAAAAATATTTTTTAAAAAGCAGCTTGTTACTTGGGAGGCTGCAGAAGTCATCACTAGTTGAAAGAAAGCAACAGGAATGGCTAAAACCAGCGAGAGTGATTGAATCAAGTGAGGCTGGACATTTACCCAAGCAGTGAAAACGCTAGCTGCAACCACGCAGAGAGGAGGCAGGAGAAAAGGCTGAGTCTGCAAACAGGGCTTGTCCGCCCCAGGGTTTGTTTTATGCCTCTACTCAGCATGGTCCTGTGGTGTCCCTTAAAGATGCCAGAGGCTTTGGTAGGGCCTGCGATGCTGGGGGCAGAGGTGGGGAGGGCAGCAGGAGCCACAGCCACAGTGGCTGGGCTCTGCTAAAGGGCTCCCCTGCACAGGGGAATTCCCAGGCTGGGGTGCACACACAGCTCTGCAAAGCACCCGCTGCAACATCCCTGCAACCTAAGAGTCAGCTCCAGATTTCTCCATATAAAAACCCAAGGACAGGTGTCTTTCTAGCACATGTAATGACAGAGTATCTCTGGGTGTCAGGGAGCATGGTTTCTGGGTTCTCAAACCTCTGAGGAAAAAAAAAAAAAAGTGCTGTTGGAGGCAGTCTGGATTTGATGACAGCGTGATCCTTCCTGTCTCTCTCTCTGGCTCAGTTAATTTTCTTCCTTTTTCTCAAGGTTGTGCTGCAACCTCCTTATGAAACCCCTGAGGTTTATTAGAGGTGTGCAATAGAATCACCAGAGCTTTAGCCTGCATAAACATGAGTAAAGCAGCTCATGGCGTGCCTTCGGTGTGTTGGGATTAATGAAATACCTTTCTCTGATCTTTTATCCTAAAAATGTGGCCGAAGAAGATTGTCAGAGAGGATATTCCTCTGCATAGTTATTGCAGGTTGATGCCGGTTGAATAAATACATTTATCATATCAGTGCACTGCTACCTAGAGCTCTGGGGGTTCTTCACACTGTCACAGTGTCAGACACAGCAATGGTGACAGTGGCAAGAGCTTTTGTGAAAGGTTGTATTATGATCTGACAGGAAAACCTATCCTAAGGTATTCATTAAATTGTTTCAGGTGCCAGGACAGCCTGTGATTATGTCAAACAGGGGAGCAAATTGTACACTGCTTTCCTGGTATACATGAACTTTGTCTGAAAGTCTGTGTAGGAAGGTTAAACACAGACAGCTTTGTCCAAGAAAACTCCAAACTGGCTGAGCCCAGTGCCGTGGAAGGTCGCTCTTGGCGGGGCACAACTGCCCATGCCAAATGTCTGTGCTGGTGCAGGAATGATTTTCAGTGGGTGCAAGTTGCAGCTGGGCTTATACGAGGGTTTCCCTTGGACCTCAGAGTGTTTGGATGTTCCAGCAGATACAATGTTATTTGCAGCTCAGGCTCTCAGACCTGTACTTCTGGAAAGTGAGGGTCCCCAAAGGGGAAGCTGGAGTTCCCCAGGAAGCAGCTGTGTGGGGAACCCCAGGCAGCGGCTCCTCCTGCGGGAGAAACGGCTCCAGGAAGTGCTTCTAGTGCTGAGTTTTCACCCCAGAAAGCCCAGTTCTCCCAGTGAAAGTGAATCTTGTGAAGATTCTTCACCTAATACAGAAATTACCAGCCAGGTTATTCATTAACCCTGTCTAGAAGAGGTGCTGTTAAGAACCAGGTTTGAGAAAAACCTTTGTGGTCATATAATGTAGAGCAGGATGTTTTCTACGAGCAAGGTCTCCTGACGTGTCAGGAACTAGCCAAGTACTGGGAGCAGGAGAGGGCAGGGACAACAGAGCCATGTTGAGGCTGCAGAGCTGAATGCCATGGTGCCTGGACTGTAGCTTCTGCAAGAGACATTGCTTGTGTCCGATTTGCTTCTTTCTGCCAAGTTTTGTGACTACAAGCTGCAGAAAAAAATCTAAAGACTGAGTAAAGAGCATTGTCTAAAAAAAAAACCAACAAAAAACCAAACAAACCAAACATGAGCTTTCATCTAAAAATAAATATGTAGCCCTTACAGTTAAAAAAAAAAAAAAACAAAAACCAAAACCAAACAACAACAACAACAACAACAACAACAACAACAACAACAAAAACCACAGAAAACCCCCAAAACCCCAAAACAGCTGACACAAAAACAAGACCTGGATGAATTATAATAGTTCAGAAATCAGATAAGACTGTCCAAAACGTAATTATTTTGCAATGGCTTCGTTGGCAGATTCACCTCTGATAGTTCAGCATTTGGGATTGACCGTGCTGCTTGTCTCTGCTGCTGCTCTGAATTATCAGCTTTGTTTAAAGAACTGGGGGCATTTATTATCAATAGGTTAAAGTAGGAAACAGTTTGACTTTTGCACATTAACATCCCTGTTAATGAGAAGAATTGACCTAATCCAAAATTTTTGTCACTTTTTATAAAAATACAAAGTGGAGAAATCATTTAATCTCTTTACAAGTAGAACACCAGTTCATAAATGGATGTGGAGTCTGCAGAATCAAGGCCTGCCAAGAAGAAATCCCATTTGGCTGATTTGGCAAAATTAACCCTGTCCAGTTAGCTAAAAAAAAAAAAGAGCTATGCCAGCACAGAAGACTCAAAAACCCCTACAAGATTTGTGATCTCAACTCAGCCCAGAGGAGGAACCAGCAGTGAGCAGCTGTTTGACAGCGAACCATGAGAGAAGTGAACCTGAGTACTTGGCCAGCTCAGAGCATGTGAACACACATGATAAATGGTGGGGATTAGAGACCTGGAAAACTGCCATGAGAAGAAATTCCAAGGAGCAGTAGGTCCCATCTTGGAAGTCAACTGCTTGGGTGAGAAATAAAAAAAGCCAGAATTTATAGATCAGCTTATAGGTATATGGTCTTGCAGAAAGTTCATGAGTTTTAAGAGAGAAATTAAAAGCAGATCGTCATGCCCAGGCTAGTGCAGGTGTTTTAGAGAATGCCTGGGAGCAGACCTGGATTACTGCACAGCAGGACCATCGTGAGCAAAGAGGAATGGCAAAATCCATGGCAATTCACAATAACTTAGATAAAGCAGTATTAAGAAAAGATCAAATTCCTGCTGGAGTCCAGGCTGTGTTAAACAAACACTGTCTCTTCCTTTCCCCTCTTCATCTGTAGTGAGTTTTGTATTGCTTTTTGGACCACGCAGGGAACTTTATTTTTAATTTACACGAGAAGAACGATCAGATGACCTTGGTGACAGATATCAAGTCACGTTTCTGAGACTACACTCTGAGCGGCAATGCTAGGATCCCCACCAGCAGTATCATTTTCCACAGCTTATCACAGAGGAAGTAAATGCATGAGCTGCTCTGTGCTGGCTGCAACAGGAGTCCCAGTCGCTGTAGCACACCAGGCAAACTGTGTTTTAAAGAAAAATACCACAGATTCTTCAGCTGGTAGGCCTGGGAGCCAGCTGTTCTGTGCTGGGGGCACAAAGAATTACTGGCTATTGTAGCTCGAATGGGCAGCAGGGTGGTACAAGGTACCCTCCTCACAGCGTCTGAAACTCTTCAAGCTCCCCATGGTCTCTGAAGAAAGCCAGGCAAAGGAGGCAGTGCAACAGGCAACCAGCCCCCACCTTTGTGGGCTAGCACCTGTGCTGTCCTTTCCCGGTTAATTTTTCATTAAAAACAGGTCAAAATGAGTCAGTGGCCTGAGGCGGCAATACTTAGCTCCTGAGGTGTGGTTAACAGTTTTCTGGTCATAAGAGAAAATAGCAATGCTGCAGTTTGCTGCTTGTGCTATAAAATGTATTTTCTCAGACCATTGGGGCTTAACAAAATGCTGTGAATAAACAATATGTGTAAGAGTATACAGTAGAAGTTTTGAAGTCATGACTTCTTGCTGATGCCTTGTTATTTTAGCTGAACACTTAGTTGGTACCACAGATCCCTTCCCTGTAGCTGAGGAGAGATTCCCAGTTTTCTTTCAGTCATATCGCCTTCCTACCAGGTCAACTCAGACTCCAATCCCAACATTAGTGTCCAGCCATGCAGGAGCGGTTACTACAGCACCCTGGGAAGGGAGCTGCAGAGGAAAACAGCCAGTGCAGAGGCCCAATGCAGCACACCTTGCTGGAATTTTCTCACAGACCAGCTCTAATTTGGTCCTGTGGGCTCAGTGGGCGGTTGAAGTGATCTTCTGGATAAGTTTCTGCTGTCAGGAATCCACACTCCAGGACTATGCTGCAATGTGAGTGACAGTAAGGTGGGCAACCACAAAATTAATTTTAAAAATGTGTTCTTGCTCCAAATTAAAGTACCAGTCTAGAGATATCCCAATGCTCTCTAGCTGGAAGAACTGGAGGGCAAACAGGAGCTTAAAACAAAACAAACAAAAAAAACCCCACTGCTAGCCATCTGTGCTGCTTCTCCTTATTTCTATGTCTGTCTGTCTCTACAGACAGCAACTGAACATTTCTACTTTGCATGTCAATATAATTTCACTTTGCCTTCACTTAAAATTCATTTCAGTTTGAGCTGAGTGATTTCAGGCTGGCTGGCAAACTACCAGTATCTCATTCTCTAGAGAACAGCAGTCCCAGCTGGGACTGTGAAAGCAGGGCCCACCAGCTGCAGGCAAGGTCCCTGTGAATGCAGGGCACATGGGGCTGTTTCTCCACCAAGCCGTGAGGGCTGGTTTGAAGCAGCAAAAGGCAGCGGGGAGCTGGAGTATCACTGGCATAGCACAGGGCAGGGAACACCCAAATCCTGGCTGCCTCTCCAAGATTATAATTCTTTCCCTTCCATGGCATTTTCTGCGGACTAAAACTGTATGTCAACTCATGTGAGAGCTGCAGACACATATCACCCCTACATGTGTTGTCTCAGAGATTAATTAATAATAAATATTATTCTGTTCATTATATATCTACTGTGAGGTTTCCTAAAATATCAGACGCTGCTATGTAAACACCACAGATATCTAGCTAGGTTAGCTCACACTCTACCTCCATCTCTTTCCCATTTGTCTCCATCTTGTGAGGCACCAAGCGCACACAGATGCTGGCCATCCTCATGCCTGCGGGTGCTCGGGACAGTGCAGCTCGGGCGCTGCGATGCAGAAGTGGAGCTGCTGGGTGTAACTCAGAGAAGAAATTATGCAACTCCGTCTAAGAAATTAATGAAGTGGTAGCAAGTAGGGCAAGATTCATTTAAGAATGAATTATTATTGTATACTAAGCTGATTATGCATCCAGGTTGAGATGTACAGAATGGGTGGGCTACACTATAGCTGGGAGCAGCCAGGCACACAGCCAGCCCCATACAATGTGTGTGTTTGTGCGGCTGGTGGCAAGCAAATCCGTCACCCTCTTCGTAGAGCACTGTAAATGTGAGCAGGGTCTGCCAGATGGCAGACATCCGGAAAGGCACAAGGAGAGAGCAAAGCGTAACTGCATTGTGCATGGCAGCAAGCATGCTGGGCCTGATGGAAACTTGCAAATCACAGCCCTGGTGCCAGCTCATGGGAAAAGGCTGACAAAGTCAGACGCCAGTTCCCCAGCCTCCTCTGTGTAACTGAAAAATCAGGATGGGGGTCTGGATCGATCTCATCTTCTAAGGTTGCACAAATCTGGAGGAAATGGCAAGCCTGGATGTGACTGAGTTGCTCTTGGTGCAGGGCACACCGAAGGGCTTCAGGAAGACAAACTGACTGATGGTGCTCTTGCAGCTCATCAGCTCTGGGGCTTATTAGAAACTGGATCATCCTGTAGATTATCTCAGAAAAAAATTCCAAAATCACAAACCACAAGGAATGTAAATATGTTCCCTCTTCCTCCTTCCGCTTCTGTTGCTTGCAACCCTCCATGGGCAGCCACAGGATAAGGTACCCTAGACCTGCTAAATACCAATGTGGAATAAGGAGGGGGATTTCTATGTAGCTGTTTTCTCAGTAGCATTATGCTACTACTACTTCCAAAAACTGAATTCCATGAAATGAAGACAAGAATGACTGGAAGAAAAGAAAGCTTTTTTTTCCAACCCCCCCTACTGTCTCCAGTCTGTATTTGACTGAGTTTCTTGATTCTTTGAAAAACTTTTTGTCTTTCTTCCCTTTCAAGGCAAGCTGAGGAAACAGACAGCAACATGGGACTTGTGCCCATGTCCTCCTCCCTCGTCTCACCTGCCTTGACTCAGGAGACATGCAGGTGAGGACGAGCTGCAGCTCCCTGGGGAGATGGTGTTTACCTGAGACTGCTGGCTCAAGCCACAGGTCTCTGTGCAACATGCTTTCTGAATCACTCCTCTGTGTGATAAATGGGGCCAATCTTCAAGTTTTATTCTTATCCCATATGTGCCCAAATAAGAGAAGACTGGGAGCCCTGTCTGGGTCCAAGTGAAAACAGGTAGCCCGGAAAAGTTAATTCAATTTACACCAGTGGACAAACCTGTTTGGACAAACTGGTATGTGTTTTTGAAGCCAGCTACTGATACATTTTTTTTAGCTCCACCTTACTCCAATTACAAAAAGACCTAGCAGAAACACCACGATTTGGGTGTTGGTCTGTGACATATTTTAACATCTTCTGTGCAGCAGCATTTTAGATTGGGGTGTGTATATTTGTCAAGGATTGACAGAAGGATGCTTTGTAAAGATAGGAGGCTCTTTCACATTGCTGTGATATAATGGGTTGTTAGTGACTTGTCAGTTCATGTTTTCAATTACTGTTATTACTATTATTTTTAAACTGTGGGTGTTTCTAAAATTGCTTTATATCAGATAATAAGTATACTCATTCTTCAGTTACAGTAATTAGCATTCTGAGTTTGATTCTGCCACCTCAATTGCTCCAGGAGCTGGGACTGGTTAGCACATACACAAAGCTCTTAGCTCTTTTCCCTAAATAGATTACAACCTCCCAGTTTTAACTCCTGATGTCCCAAAGACCATCCTTCCTGCCTCTGTCTTTTCCATGGCTTATTCCTGTCATTTTTTCAGAGTTTCTCTCCCACCAAATGATGTATCTTGCAGAGGACTGCCTCTTTTTGACCGAAACAAAAGCACAGCCCCTGAGCAATTCCCATCCCTTGGCATGTTGGCTGTAGAGCATATTTACTAGAAGCGTCCCTAATGAACAGCTTCCGTATTAGCCTCTCATGGGCTGCTCTTACATTTCCTACCAATTGTGCACGCATTCCCCAGCCCCAGGAGGGGACACTTCTGGCCATTGCCAGGCTACAGCCTGGAGCAGCCTGAAAATGCCATGTGTGCTCGTCTAGCTGAAAACAAAGCTGGTGAGCAGTGGGTAGAGTAGGGAAAAAAAATCTCACTTCTAAAAACTGTTTTAAAAAAAATGTTTCTCTGACCTAAAAAGAAACAGAGTAGCAGAGCAAGTCGATTAGAGCAAAGAGAGAGAAGGATTAAACAATGTTGGCACTGCTGGGTGCAATGACAGTTTAAGGTACGTTAATAAACCAGAAAAATATTTTTCTGAAAAATTTATGGTATTTCAATGGTGAAAGCTCTAAAGGGGCATTTCAAATGAAGAACAAACCAAAGAAAGCAAAAAACCCAAATCCAGGCCAGATGAAACCTTGGAAGATGGTCCACAAGGACTTGCATTAAACAGAGGAAAAGAGACTGGGTTCTCTAATAGAAGTGACTGAATTTTTTTAGAAGCCTTGTTAAGCAAGGACATACGCATTTTATGGTCCACCTCCTGTCTGGGGAATATAATTTTCTCAGAGAGAATAAAAATCTGCCTTCTTTAATGATTGGGAGATACTTAAATCCCTGAAACTGTGGCACAGCCAGCTCCACTTAATCAGGTAAACTGTTGTCCTCCTCACTGCACTACATTTGCACATCTTTCGGAAGCTAAAGCCTGTTTACCCAGAAGTTTGCTGCTCTCCTTTTGCCAGATGAAGCATCTCAGATGATTTTCTTACAGTGTGAAAGTACAGTTGCTGCTGGCAGATACTCATTATGACAAATCATCAGGTTTGAAGCTCACTTCACACCTTGGGTTTGCCGTCAATCAGGTCCCCTCACCTTCCAAGCCCACTCACCACAAAGCCTATGTTTTTCTCACTGCTAATAGGGGGGTTTCTATCTGTGCAATAGCTCAAATTGATCAAATAACAAACGCATCCTCCATTTAACTGCCAACGTTGGGGTAGGTGAAATGGCCATACTGGACCTCAGGACAGAACCAGGTCTGATGATCTCCGCCTGGGTGCGTTTGCACACAGTACATCTTGGTTCAAATGCAAGATAAAGCTGTGAGCTGGTATGTGGCTTTACTAAAGGTGCAGAAAGAACCAAACTGGTTCTTGTTAAACATGACAAAGTTAGAACATACTGGGCTTATTTTTAAGGAGAAAAATACACAAATTCGCCCATTTCTGGCACATTTATTTGATTTCTAGCAGGTCTATTTGTAGTGAGTGTTTCCACAATACTAGGCAACAGCTCTCTAACCTTCCAAGGGTCCACTTACTGCGTACAACCAACACATACTTCTTTCTGTGGTAACTGAGTGTATTAATAAAGTAAACAACAACGAAATAATAAAGGTGAGCTCCAAACCCTGCTCCTGGCTTGACTGCTGCCAGGGGCCACATTGTAGATGTGTTGAGCTCAGACACTTTCCACTGTTTTTTTTATGTGCTGGGGACACCTGTTTTGGGGTGCCAGAAATGCCATGGACAACATTTAACTCTTCCCTGAAGACTTCATCCCAAAACAAACCCCCTGTCTTCAGGAGAACAGTGCCAACCCGCTATACACTGCTGTTGAGGGAGATTGTAGCTTGTTAAAATGCAATGAGTAATATGTTTAAAAATGTAATTAAAACTTTTTTCAATCATTCATGAAAACTCTTTTAACGCATTATAAAGCTGATAATGTCTGTGGTTGTACTTTGACCTGATGAAAGCTCTGAACGGAAACTTATACAGTAGGTAATATTTACTCTGGCAGTGTGTCAGTAGGCAATGTCTGCTGCTTTTATTGCTCTGTGGAATAAAAGTTTTGAATTTTGCTCTGCACTGAACCATTTATTGTCTTGAAATTGGCAGCAGTAACACCCAGCTGGATGCTGGTATGTTTTGTGTTTGCAAACAGGCTGATCCATGGGAAACAATCTAGCAGACAAATCAACTTCTTTATGAATTAAACAAAATCTTTACTTGGGTATGAGGCATTTGAGCCTGAGGGAGCTATTATTTTGGAAAAGGCCCATAAAAGGGCTTTTTAAGACATGGACTTTGTGAGTCTTAAGTATGATATTCTTAGACTGCCTTTAGTTAGTTACGCCTTGCTTTGCATAACCCAGCAGGCTTTTATAAAACAGTATCTTCTATGTAAATGGTGCTGAGGTCCAAAGCTCTGAGTTGAAAATCAGAACAGAGCTCGGTGTCTGGCCAAGCCATTGAGCTGCTTAAATTATTCTTTTTCTGCCTCCCACCTGTTTTTTTTTCTGCCTGTCCCTGGGACAGGAACTGCCATTTCTTATCTGTTTCTTTATTGCATAGCACTAAAAAATTCCTTCTTACAAGCAAAAGAGAAAGGTAGAAAGTTTACCCAGAAATAGCTGAGTGCTCAGTACCAAAAATAAGCATAGCCCATACAGAGAATTCTCTGTACTTAGAGACAGTCCTATCACCTCTCACAATCTTGTGAATGTCATGGGATCTGATGTTTTCTTAATTCTTCAACTGATGGTAATCGAGGAACCACATGATAATCTTGACTTCATTAACAAAATGAAAAGATCACATGTAAATTTCTAGTTTTGTGGTTGCTGAGAAAATATGAAGCAAGACAGCCTTAAATCCTAAAGGTAAATAAAATCATCTGATGGTCATTCTGACCCTTTTTTCATGCCTCCTAGGTTAACATGCCTAATGTTTCTCAGCTGTTTCTTAGACATGACTACACAAAAAACTGGTTCATCATGAAACATCCTGTAACAGTCTTTGCTCTCACTCCCAGTCATCCACCTTTATGATTTTTTTTTCTCCTTTACAGGTCCAAAAGTGTGTGCTGACAGTCAGCCTGCAGCAATGTGCATTGGATATTCTCACAATTTACACATGGCTTGTTCTCTCTGTAGCTTTAATAAAGGCCTCATGTGCTCTTCTTCCTTAAATGCTGCATGCTCAGGCTATTACACTGGTATTCAGTGGAAATAGGTTCCATTCTCACAGACTTCCCACATGACTGTAGGAAAGTCACTGTAACGGTTCCTCCATTTTTTCTGGATATGAGGATGACTGTATTTCCTTTCCTGATCTGTTTTGGACTGCAGACCCTTTTGGACATATCGTTTATTAGCACAAGTATGTACGGGGCTATACCCAGCCAGGCTTTTTAACCAATCTCTGTTTACTTTATCATCCCTTGGAGCAGGGACCGGGACTCAGGTTTCCCCCTCCCAGGCTGGTCCAAAGGAGATGTGACAAAGGAAGCAGAGACCAAGCGTCCCCACCACTGTGCACAGGCCACATGGCCAGAGATCTACAGCCTGGACACTCATAGGGGAGGAACTTTGCACTGGGTTCCATAAAACACAAACTGGGAACAATTTAAGATTGCTAATGGTGTTGTAGATTGTGGCTGGCGTGACTAACCAGTCATGGGCAATTTTTAATTTAAAAAAAATAAAATCAGGTTACTAAAATCAGTATATAATCCATATCAAAGAATACGCTCTGGGTAGGACTTTTTCCAGTGATCTGGATGATACTGTTTTCTTTCTTGTAGCACAGCTTTCAGAGATGGGCAGGCACATTTTTGTCACGTGATCTTTTCTGGACTATAAGCTTTCGAAGACAGACTCAGTTTCCTTATTCTTTCCCTGAATTTATATAGCTTTAAGATACAGCCTTTAACCATGTTTCGAAGTTTGAATGCTTGATATTTTCAGGAAGAAATGTGAGAAAGAAAGAAAAACATAATAGTTTCCGATCATCAAATATTTTGGGTGAGTCATTCGCCTGCATCACTAGATAAATGCAACAGGACATCCTGTAACCGTTGTGCAGTTTCTTTAACTTCTACTTTTTTTCCCCTACAACACAAATAGTGAAGTAGGGAAGAAAGTGGCAGTGGAGTCCTGTCCAGGCACTTCTGTTTGCTTAGATCCTCTCCACATCAGGAGAGGGAAGTCAGTTGCCTCTTGGGGTGGCTACCCACCTTGGTACTGAGATATATTGACAGACTGGGGACTCCTCTTGGCCAGTGGCAAGGAGTTCAAAGGCAAAGCCTCCTGAGGGAGGTTAGAGAAGCTGATGTTATTTCCTTTAGCCTTTTGCATCATGGGAGAGTTTCTAGCATCAGAGAGAGCGCATAGCTATTAGTCTTTACTGGAGATTTCCTGGAAAAGACCTGGAAGGTGGGGTTCTGTGTCACCAGTCCTTTCTCTGGTCTTGAGACTAATCGCCTGCCAGCTATTTCTTCAGCTCTTGCATGAATGTAGAAGAATTTCTAAGAGATTTCTCGTCTTTCTTTTGGATGCCCTTAAAGGGATACAGCTGACCAGAACATCAGTAAGAGTGTCACAACTGAAGTCAAACAAATCCTGCTCCCCAAAAAAGAAAAAAATAAATCAGAACACAGTAATTGTGGTTGTAGAGTTGGCATATTTAAAGGTAACAGAGAAAGAAGGAAAAGTTGAAAAACTGGGGAAAAAAAAATCTTTCTTCTTTCTATTATATCTGCAAGTACAAACAGATCTTTGAACCTTAGATCTATCAAAAGTCAATTTGATCTTACACAAAGGCCTTGGAAAAAAAACCATCTGATATCAGGTAGAGAAACATCTAGTCAGAAATCTTAGAGTAAGCCTGAGAGACAGTTTGCATGTGTCTGTGTACACACACATAATCAGCAAAAATTAAACAGAACTTTATGATGACAGACCAAGTGAAGGGGAATTAGTGGGGAGACAACAAATGACCTTCAGTAATAATTCCTGACAGAATTTTGGAGGCATGACTTCACATGAAATAACTGCATTCTCCTGAAATTCATATTCCTCCTCAAAATCCCTTTTCAAAACTTGTCCCTACTTCGACACTTAGAAGTTGACAAAACTGGCATGGTCATGTGTAACTGAGGTACAGAGGATTTAATTTCATTTTTCATTGTCACTTAGTGTCAGGAAATGCCTTTCTGTGTTTACACAGTACATAGCAGAGTGGTCTTCAGTTGTGGTCGTGGTTTCAATAAAACTCCATTAATAATTACCAAGAACCAAATCTGTTGACAAATAAGTCTCATAAATTCATGTCCCGACAGAGAAATGAGGAAAAGTCAGTGTCTAACTGCTATCATGCATGTTTAATTGTGGAACTGTTCTTCCTCTCATTCCCATACACCCAAAGCCTCAGGAGACAGAACAGGAAAGATGAGGCTCCTTGGGTTCATTTCTATTTACATCAACATTTTCTTCAGAATAAGAAGTTCCCTGTAGTTCTTTTACACACCTCTCATCTGCACTTCTCCCACTCCATCATTCTTTGAGTCTTTTCCTGATCTCGTCACAGGCATATGGCAGCGGGCATTTTGTTCTTTATATTGGCAAACCTTTTTTTTCCACTTTTCAATCACTGATTCTCCTGTACTCTTCCAATGCCATCTATTTCACAACTCTTTTTGTCAACAAAATATCTTCCACTCCCTATCTGCTTTCCACATCAGATTCACGCCTTAAGTCTAGACTGGGAAGTCTCTGGGGCAGGGACTGTCTGTAGGCTGACATGTATGTATGTTTACTTATCCTCAAAAAGTGCCAGCTCCAAACCTCACAGTCCTATTACAGTAACTAATGCTGCTGTGGGTAAAAAAACTTTAACCTGTTAGTTCCAGGAACCACTCTAAACACTACTTTTTAGCCTTGACCAAAAAGTAAAGGTACTATAAATTTCTTCATAGCCCTCCTAACCCTTGAACTCTTCCTTCATCCAGCTTGAGGCTGTGCAGCTTCTGCTGAGGCTATTCAACACTAGTAGTTTTTTTTTTTTTTTTTTCCTCCTTTTTAATCTTGATGGCCTTCCTGAATAATCTGGGTTTTCCCTTTTCTTCAAATATTACCTGAACTTTATCTTCCTCTCCTAAATCTTCTCACACTATTGTTTTCTAAAACCTTTGATTTAGTTGTCTTAGTAAAACATACTATGAAAAATGCCACAGGAAAGAAAGCATTGCTTTGTTCCAGATGGTATTTTTATTTTTGCAATATGTGAGAACTCTCTTTAGTTTATCTACTAACCTGCTTTCAGTGTTTGTTGTTGGTGATTGTGGTATCATGTTTCTATTACATTCACATCACCTAGTCTCCTGTAATCATTGTAATCCTTTACTTCTCTTTGTACTTCAGAGCACACCTAATACACCAGTTTAGGGTTGTACTTGTTTCCCTTATCTTTGATGACTGATGCAGTTGAGCCAGTTCACAAAAATAGTATTTTCTGAGTAGTCAATTGAAAAGTTTTTTTAAATTGTCACAGAAAATAAATAGTGAAGTTGTTAAGGGAGAGTTTGTGTTATGCTGCTGTTAGTTTTTATATTTACTATTGTGTTTATTTTTGTAAAGCCTGTTTCACAGAAACATAGAATGGTTTGGGTTGGAAGGGACCTTAAAGATCATCTAGTCCCAGCCCCCCTGCCATGGGCAGGGACACCTTCCACTAGACCAGGTTTCTCAAAGCCCCATCCAGCCTGGCCTTGGACACTGCCAGGGAGGGGGTATCAACAACTTCTCTGGGCAACTTGTTCCAGTGCCTCACTACCCTCACAGAAAAGAATTTCTTCCTTCTGGCCACAATTCCTTCTGGCCACACTTCTCTAGATGCCGCCAAGGATACAGTTGGCTTTTTGGGCTGTGAGTGCACATTGCTGACTCATGGTCAGTTTTCCATCCACTAATACCCCCAGGCCTTTCTCTGCCACGCTGCTCTCAATCCACTCATCACCCAACCTGTATTTGTGCTTGGGATTGCCTTGATCCATGTGTCAGACCTTGCCTTGTTGAACTTTATGAGGTTTTCAGGGGCCCACCTCTCCAGCCTGTCCAGGTCCCTCTGGATGGCACATCCCTTCCCTCTGGTGTGTCAACCTCATCACACAGCTCGGTGTCACTGGTGAATTTACTGAGGGTGCACTCAATCCCACTATCCATGTTGCCAACAAATACATTAACCCACATACTAGATAATGTCAAGAAACATAATACTCACAAAGCATACACAGCAGTGTGTTCAGAAGCGGCATGCTGGTCTTTGCACGACAGAGTGAGTAATCCTCTGCCCACTGACCATGCCTAGCCTACTTCAGTGTAGCCAAAATGCATCCCTGTGAGAGAACTGGTGGATGGCTTATATGGAGGCCACTGCTGTCCCTTTCCTTAAACACAGCACAAACCATCCTCAGGGTTTATGTGATTGTTTGCAGGCAATGCAGAAGAGTGATAAGGAAACAAACGAAACTGCCCTTTCATGGCTTGGCTTCACCTCAAACTCCTGGGGTTGGACAGTCTTGGTGATGGAGCCTGTAGCTGCAGAGTGGCAGCGTCCAGGAAAGTGATGCAGTGTTGCCTCCCAGAAGCTGTGGCCTGTGCCTGCAGTTGCTGCAGACGCTGCATGACTCCTCTGCATAGCAGTTTGATCCTGGCTGATGTGCTCATCCTCAGAATGTTGTCAGCAGCTGCTGGCAGAGGCATATACACAGTGTGGCTGTCCTGTGCAGGTGCTTCCTGACTGCTTTGGAGCCAAGGCTGGGTCAAACACACCTCCTCCACATAGCCTTCCCTTCACCCACACAGCTGGCTGAACGATAATCATCAGACTGTCCTACAGACATCTTTGTTTCTCACGAACATCTGCCTCTGCCTTTCTTTACCTTCACATCCTGCCACAGTACAGTGTGGCAGACATAGCCCCCCCTCAGGAGTGTGACACCCAGGCAAGTGGTCCTGAGAACCTGGCTGAAGCTTCCCCCCATAGCTGGCAGCTCTGGCTTCCCCCAGACCTCATCACTTTCACACTGTCCTCATCCAAGTGTCCACAAAGCCTTGGGAGCTCCTTGTCAGCTCCCTCCTGCCATGTGCTACCAAAGTGTGGCTACTCAGTGGAGAAGTCCTCTGCACCACTAAGGCTCTCTTTCCTCGGGTTGTCTCATTCAACCTGACATTTTCTGTGAGCAGAGGGAGTCCTGTGGAAATCCTTCACAGAGATTTTCAATGTTTCTCTTTTTAAAGAAGTAGCCAGAACCAGTAAACTGGTTCCTGTCTGTCTTTGTATTCTCCACTGTATAGATAAGGGGGAAGCCACAAGGTCAAAAGTAAATGGGCTGTTTAGTCATTAAAGACTTTATCTGCCATGCCTGAAGTATCTGTCAGGCCAATGACATTTCTAAGTGCTATCATTTAATATTTTTATCATTCTAAGCACTTTGTATTCTGGGCTGATTTTTTTCAGGAAGCAACAGCTTACGTGCTTACAATTAGCAAGTAGCTTTAACTTTGCCCTGCATGAAGTAAAAGAAAATTAATAGCATTATTGGTTGACATCAGACTCTTGCCAAAACTGCTATTCATAACTCACCTTTCAAGAAACAATGTATTACTGACTACAGCTACCATACAGCTCTTAGATATTTGCTACTTGGAGTTTTGATTTTTAAATGTCATTCAGTCTTTAAATGGAGCACAGAAATTTTGCTCTGGTAGGAAAGGTTAAACCCATGCAATTAATTAATAGTTTGGGGTTTTTTTTCATACATTTTGCCTTAGTGATATACTCGAATGCGAATAAATCCGTCTTAATATCTTTATTACGTTTTTATGTTTTTTCATCAGGGTTTTGCTATTCTTGTAATTATACTAAATTGGATGCTAAGGGTCATATTTCTAAATCTGGCTTTCAAGTGTCAAGCAGTGAAGTAGCTGCACAAAGTGTAAGACAGTGCCATCCTATGCAAACACTGATTACAGCATCTGGATGCCATCTGGATGGGTGGGCTTAACCTCATACAAGATGGGTATGACCCTCTCAGCAGTTTTCTTATTGTTCAATAGATTTCTTCCAGCTGCCACCTGAAGAGCAGGTGAGAGCTAAAGCAACTTCTTTCAGTTCAAAGACAACCAGGGATGGAGACCATGATGAAAAATTGCAGAGTGGACGGTGTGCACATGAATCAAGTACATGGTGTCACTTCGGGGCCAGTGTTGCTGATGGTTGACCAGGTATGGCAGAAGGCTTGAGTGGGGTGGGTTAAAGGGAAACTTATTTGAGAATAAGGCCTTAAGAAAATGGAGATTAGCAGACCAAAGAGATGTGAAGACAGAATCTCAGAATAATTTATGCTCTAGTTCAATTTCCCACTCAAATCAGCCCTAGCTCCAAAGTTAGATCATGTTGCTGAGGGCCCTGTCTAGTAGTTTTCAATATCTCCAAGGATGGAGATCCTACAGGCTCTCTAGGCATCTGTTGCAGGTTTAACCACTTTTATGGAGAAAACATTTTTACTTAGATCCATCTGGAATTTTTGTTGCTGTAACTTTGGCCATTGCCTCATTTCACTCTGCATGCCCAAGAATTGGGTACTTTCTTCTCTATAACACATCTTCAAGTAGCTGAAGACTATGATTAGACCTTCACCGACCCAATTCTTCTCCATGATGAATACAGGTCTCAGCTTCTTCTCACACATCATGTAATCCAGTTCTCTAATTGTCTTTGTGCCCCACTGCTGAACCTGCTCCAACTTGCAAATTGTTCCCTGATGAGGAAGAGGTAAAAGGTAATAGGATAGGAGAAAAGGTAGGAGACAAATGAGGAGGAAAATCTTAAAAAAGCAAAGTCCAGAGCAATTAGGATACATAAAAGAAACTGGAAGGTAGGAAGACAAAAAAATAGCATGAGGAAAGTAGCCACATAGTTCCAGCTGTGCCCTGTAGTAGCTGTGTTACCAGAGTATCTCAAGAATTCAGTCCAAAAATCCTTTATTTGAGAGAGCTGTTGTTCCACTGATTCATTTTAAAGATTAGTGTTGATGTGGATTTCTTTCAAAAATGGCTTACTAAAAATCCAGTTAATTCTGCAGTAGTGTGTGTAAATTGTGGAGAGTATGAAATGGGAGGTTATTCACATGAGATAGCTACCTGGAAAAGTGAGTGATACTGATTTTTGCATTAGACTTATTCTCTCACAAACACAGATGTTTAAGACAGACAGCTCTGAGACACAGATGCAGGGGTGGAAGATAGTGATGCCCAGGCTCTTATTCCTTGGTTTTTTTTTACTGCAGCAGGCACAGCCATGAGCTGCTTGTGCAGCCACATTCTCATTTGTTTTGAAGCATCGTCATCTTCTGGAAGCTGCTCCATAGTTTAGTGGCATAAGTCACCTGGCAGTTTTCCGCTCAGAATGGTCTTCAGGGCTGTGGTTGCACTAACAGAAATTTCTTATACTGCTTTGGGACTGCTGTGAACCGTTCCTCTAATCATGAGCTAGGCAGAACAACTGGCTGTTGCTTAGTGACCCCGTCACCATAGTTGGTAGACATTGATTTGATACATCAGGGCAGGAAGCTACTTTGAAAGCCAGGTAACATCAGTTGCTGACCAAGCACCTTTGTGCAGATGATGGCAAAGCAGAGTAGCAATTTGAATAATGTCGCCAAGCAATGGGGCAACAGCTACCAGGTTTTAAAATGTGTGCATAACTGTCTTTTTAGAGAAAACATTTATGTAATCATCTACAAATCTAATCCAATATATGGTTTTAGGGATTGTCTGATAGCTTTTTCTCATTTAGTGTATTACTCTGTAAAGTAGATATTTTACATTTTCAGCTATACCTGCAAATTATAAAGCATATAACTCTCCACTGTGTGTGGGTTTTTTCCTCTTTTAAATTTTTTTAATGACTAATTAATCTGCTTAATCATCTAAATAAATGTAAACAGTTATCCAAAATTGCGATCTATACCAAAATAATAATGTTATCAGTAAAAAGCATTAGGAAATTTACAGAAACAGCTAAAATCTTCATAGCTCTATATACTCTTATTAAGTCTAAATGGCAAATTGAAGAGGAAATCAGAAGTAAGAGAATTAGGAGAACATGCAGTGTCAGATATGGTCAGCTATGTCCCATTTGAGCCCATTTAAGAGCCTGAAAGAGATGGAATCAGTTGAGCTCTTCTGGTGATGGTGTCCAAGGTGCTGAGAGTCCCCTAGCAGCTACACTTCTGGAGGCTTCTGATATCCTCCACTTTCCTTGTAGCAACCCATTTGGTGGCCTTTCTGGAAGGTGAAGGACTTGGAAAATATATATCAACCTTTTGATTTCTCAGGCCCAAAATAATGGGTTTTTTCTATGTACTTTCACCAGCTTTATTTAGCACAAATTGTAAGGTTGGAAAAAATGTCTCTATAGTAATGTAGGTAGTAGATTGAATCAGATTAGAATATATGGTGTATCATATTTTAGTTAACAATGCTATAGATTGGATTCATTCAGTTTATCTCTGTGCTTGCACATTCCACAAGCACCCTCACAGCTTCACCTGAATAAATGCTGACGTATATATACACACAAATAGCAAATTAGCCACACTTATCATTAGGCAGTTTGTATGCCTAATGTAATGTATGCATTTCTATGCACTGGGGGACTACATAGTGCACCCCTGTTTCTTTTTATGAGCAAACTTAATTTACTTCTGAGTACCAACTCTCTTACATTTAACTTTTTATGAGCAAGAGGGCTGCCTTAGTGACAGCAGCATGCTCACATGTATGGAACCTAGCTGCAGGTTGCACTAATAATCTCATGTTAGTAGTGTGAACTGTTTGACTTGCTCATGGAAGCTGTTTAATAAAATTTTATATTACAGTATGGATCACAGGAAAAAAAAAGTCCATATGGATGGACTTGCCATTTTACTTCATATGGATGAAAATTAATCAGACATCTCTTAACATGCATGCCATCTACAAGATTAGTTTGATCCCCCATAACTCAGTCTTAAATTGCTTTTGACATTTGGGTTGTATTTACAGTGCAACCCTTGCCTCTAAGGCCGTGGTCCAATGCAAGAATAAACCTCATTTTAAATACTATTGGACCAAAATTGCAGTGGCCATCTAATACAAAACACTGCCCTGATATATATAGTAGAAAGATTTGATGAATTAAATTGGTAATAATGAATTTTAAGCTGGCTTTGCTGTATTCAGTGGCTCTCTCACAGCTAGCGCTATCCCAAGAGTCTGCCTCGATGCCCTGTTGCCTCTTCCCTCCTCATTTTATTCAAAGATACTTGAATGTCACCTGCAAGCTTGCAGTCTTACATGTGTTGGCCATCTCTAGTGGACACTCACCAGTCAGGCTTCTTTGTCATAGATCTCATCCCAGATTCCTGCCTTGCATCAGATGTCTTCATCAGATCTTTTCCTTAACCCTTGCCTTCACCTCAGCGTTCACACAACCAGTCTGCCAATACAGCGCTGTCACTGACTCACAGCCAAGCTACCTAAAGTCAAAGCCATAAATACAACTGGTGTTCCTCAGAAACCACACCTTACACTGTACCACGCTGCAGACCTTTGTGAACAGTACATACCAGGATACAGTTCACCATTTCCCACACATACTTCAGTGTGGACATCAAAGGGAATTGGGAAAGTTAAGGGCCAAAGGCATCTCTGAAAAGTTCTGCAAGGTGGTTAGGTGCTTAGGGGCAACAGTCAAAAGAAAAGGATGAGTGAGATGGCTGCTGACACGTTTACTGTCATGACAGTGGCAGACCATATTCTGAGCGTACTGGCATAGAAGAGGATTCCATGGCAAGGAATCTAGGGTATCCCTTTGTTATACTTGAGGTCACTCACTTTAAGGTAGACGACAAATCTGAGCACAAATACCTGCCCACACGAAAAAGGCAGACAAGGAGAAATTGGACTTGGTAGCCAAATGTCCCATCTGTTGCCAAATGCTCCATTAAATTGTGGGGTTTTTTTTCTTTTCTTGTATAATCTTAGCATTTTTTAGGCATTCATACTTGTGCCAAGTACTTTACTAACAAACTATCTAGTATGTGAGGAATGCTGCTCCCTAACTCTTGCGTGCCCCTAAGTCTGTGCCAGAGGCTTCTGCCTGGGCTTGTCCCATATGGTACCTCCCCATTACTACCCAGAGTGTCCCTCTGACCCTCGCACCACCATACTCTGTGTCAGGTTGAACAGCATGTCATACTCCTGCAAGCCTTCCAGGTCTGTGATCTCAGTATTGCTCTTATCCCCAGCAGTCCTCTCCCTTGGAAAGAGCCACCTGCCACACTATCAAAGAGTTAGGCTTGTCTGTAAAGTTTAAGTTTCACCAGTGGAGCAATCTGCCTTCACTGCCCTCCACCTTGTTGCAAGTCCACTTATTTTCTGTCTCAAAGGCAGTAGTAGATCATGCCATGCATCCTTCAGAAATTATGTGCTTCCACTCATCCTAAGAGGTCTCCTTTTCCCCAAGTCTAACAAATGGCAGCATAGGTTTGCCATCCCTCACTGACTGCAATCCACAGTCCTTCATGGCTTAGTGCCAACCTATCCAAACAATATGCACATGAAAGCTGCCAACAGTTAAGCTGATCCAGGCAGAGCAGAAGCTGCCGGTGTAGACCTTCAAATAACCTTTGGAAAGGTTAACAACCTGTCTAGCTAAGGAAAGAACAAGGATTACTTTTACTCACTTACTAAGCCAATTCTGCTGACTGTGGCAGAAAACAGAAGAGCAAGCACAGGGTGTGCACGACAGCCAGTAAGCTTGGCAGTTCTGTGGCAGCAAATGTGTGTATGCAGGAAAGAGGTGGTTGTGATGATAAGAACAGACTGTATCCTGGAGTAAGTAAAGTATTATAGGACAGCCAAAGAGTGGAGCCAGGTGACAAATGCAGCTGCCTTTGTTGAGATCACAAGTGCTAGCATATTCTCAGAGTAGGTTGGTAGTGACCATAATCAACATGAGTAATTACTACTCCCTCAGAATCTCCTGCTACCTCAGATTTAGTCTTCATGACCCCTTCATATCGTATCCTGAACACTTTTACACCAGGTAACTTACCCAAGTCTCAGCAGTGGCTAAGGAACAGCTCTGGCTGCAGGAGACACTGTATGAGATTCTGGCTACAAACTGATCCCAGACAAGAACTGGGGCAGTGCCCATCAGCCATACTTCAAGTATGTCTGGAAATAGTTGCTGTGTCCAGTTTTGTTCAAGATTTGATTTTCTTTTGGCCTTCGATTTTCAATTACTTCTTACTTTTCATTTGTTTCCAGCTGAGAGCATTACCTGCAGGCTTCCACAGCAGAGCTGGATGGCATCAGAGGTGTTAAGGGTTGCAATTTCAAACATTTCAAAGCCTGGGGCAAAGAGGTGCAGTGGATGGGATGGCACAGCTGGGATTTCAAAGCCAGTAGGGCCTGGGTCCAAGAACGGGATACAAAGGGCTTCAGAGGGAAACAGCAACTGGGAACAGGGAAGTCAGAGAAAAGTTGATTTACTGCTCAGTCCGACATACACATGATTTCAAGTTACAGCAAACAGCTGTCAACCACTCAGCAGAAAACAATTAGTCAGGTTGTCCCTGACAATGCGACCCTCCCAGTTTTCACAGGAAATGAGTGAGCTGCAGCTGGTGGAGGGACTGGCTGTAGTTCCACTTGTTACACTCCTATCTCAGCACTGTCTTCTCTTTAGACTCCATGAGTTTTTGTGAAGGACACAGCATGCAAACAAGAGCCTGATTTGGAAGGGCAGTTCAGCAGCCCTCCAGCATTCTTTTAGACATATCGCACAGCCATTTTGAAGCCCTACCCTGAGGTGATAATGTAAAAAGCTCTAGCAACAGCTACGTTGCTGCTAAATGCAAGAAGAGGTAACCAGGCTCATCCAGTGTGAGTGTGATTCAGGAACTTCATTGCTCCAGATGGGCTCAGCAGCAGGTTTGTACTTGGCTTGGCTGCACAGCATCAGATGGGCAGGAGATATGAAAGGTGCAAGTGCCATATATTTTGCCAGACCAGCCAGCCTCAGCTGACAGCAATAAAGCATCTGTAATGATCTACAATGGCTCTTCTTGGCATTCCTGCTGATGGAAAATTGTGTCAGGTCAGGAGATGGGGAATAGATTACCCTACCTTGTTGCCATTACAGGTAGCACAGCCTTCCAACGTGTCCTCTGTGTCCACAAAGGGTGCAGGTTGAGAACCTTATGGGTGGCGGGTGACAGATGACACCTCCTAACTCACACAGGTAGGTGTCACCTTCCCCAGCCCAGACTGATGAGTAATGCACCAGCAAAAGTTTGGTGTTTCCAGGATTCATATAATCAAGGCAACCTTCTTCTTCTCAGTAGTACTTGGGTGATAACTATCTTCTGTCCCAGTAAGAGCTACTTCTCACAAACCCTGAGTGGAGGGTGTTGATAATTTTAAATGGTGCCAAATGTTTTTGTCAGTACTACCAGCTGACTTCATTAACTCAACATCCACATATGTTGCCTGGTGCTCTGTGCTGTCCCAGAGGAAAATGAAAGCTGTACTTGGTACAGGGATGCCTCATACTGCTGTATGGCTGTGACCAGAAATGGGACTGCTTTGCTACTGCAGCTGTTCAAGAGCAGCTTGAACACTGCGCTGCTCTTGCACAGCATCAGTGCTAATGATGGACCAGTGCTTCTCCCTGAGGAAATTTCCTGTAGCAACTGACTGATCTTGGAAAAAGAAAGCTATACTTTGACAGCAGCCCACTCTAGAAGCTGCCTTCAGAGACACGATGTTCCTTCTGAATTAACAATTCACGTTAGGACAGGCTAGGTGCGAGCTAGACACCCATCCAGACTGATGATACTAGGCATAATGCCCAGAGTACAAGGCAGCAAGCAAACAAAAATATCACCACTGTGTAATCTTGCTAATCTGAAATGATCATACACCTGCTCCTGAATTAGCTCAAATTTGTTCTTTCAGGTAATGAAATATTAGTGAACACAGAACTGTGTACTAAATTAAGCATAAATTAAACACATTCTTTAATGGTGTAGGCAGCCTCTTCAGACCAGTAAGAATATCTGCAAATGGCCACAAATCTTTGAAAGCAGAGGGCTCCTGGAACCACTTGTTGTCAGCTCACCCTTATCATTGCCTACGCAAATGAGCTGTGAAGAACCCATGGTCCAGCTGCTTTTCTTGGCTCTGTGAGTCAGATGATATTCATGAGAACTAAGACAACCCTTTATATGAGCTGTCATTTCTACAGAAAGGCAATCGGGATATTCTGTAGAACGTACGTAGGCCATTTTCAGTCTCCATCAGGATACTCACCAGCACTGTGCCACCAGCACAACCTAGTTCATTGCAACTGGTTCTCAAATTGGCTTCCAGTGCTGGGCATATTTTGATTCGCTAACTAGCAATTTTTCTGCTCACAGCCATGAAACAAGTAAAAACAAAACGGGTAAGATTCCTGTGTATAAAAAAGGGTAATGGCAGGTGAATAAAATATTTAAAATCAACAGTGACACAGAAGCAGCTTTTATTAACTTTCAGAGTACTTCAAGGCAAGCACTTTTTCTATGTGCTGTATTATTATGGGTTTTTCATGGGAATTAAAATTATGATGAAATTAAAAAGGGTGAATTTAGAATTTATGGCCAGAAAATATCAGTGTAATAAAATGTAAGTGGCTGTGCACTAGGCAGACCACCGTCTAAAGGAAAGATGCCAGCTTTCCCCAAATTAACTTACTGAGTATGTGTAGTGTTAGTCTGAATGACAGGTCAAATGCAGGTTCAGTCAATATAGGGATCTGTGCATTAGTCCCTGAAGTGTTTTTAAATAATTTTCAAAATTTTAGCCATAAAATTATTCAAGATTGTATATTAATGTGTGATACATTTCAAATAATCTCAGTGGAACTACCATTGAAAATTAAGGGGTATTTTGTTTTAATTACTTTTTAGTGTTGCAAAACTTATTTTCCCAGGCTCCAAACTGGAAACAAGAACGGGAACTGATGAATATCCACATATAAGAGTGCATTAACTTGTTGCTTCATACTTGAAAGTATATTTATTCCTTATATTATTTTTCTTTGAACAAACCATGTTTATCACACGAACAACACATTTCCTAGAATAAAATTTGTAATTATTCTTCTTACATAGGTCAATATGGCTTTCTCTAAAATTGTAGGTTATAAAGAAGAAAGAAAATAATGCAAATTGAATGCCAAAACATGCTGCTTTCATTTTCAGGGGGTTTGGTTTCTTTTTTTCCTTCAACATTATGTGAAGAATGACTGTGTGACTTGGATCTCATTTTTTTAAGCCACTCTTTGCTCCTTTTTTAAAAACTGCTACATTACAAAGCAGGTTAACAATTTGGACTTTTAACTACTTAATGATAGTTCCTTGAGGAAGAAATAAAATACAGAAAACCAGTGCAAGTGGTGACTGTGTAAATGCTGGAATTTCTAGAGAAAAGGCATTTTACTCTGTCAACAAATTGAGAACGAGTTTCCAAAACTCTAGCTTATTCAAAAAGTCTCAATGTTTTGGTTTTACATGTATCTTTGCTCTCTCTTTCCCTGTTCTTCTATGAGAAATTCAGATCCTAATAGACCTGTTTTTGAACAAAGTGATCTTCTTTCCACTTTTTTTTATTGAATGAAGCAGGTGTTCCTTGGGATCTCTCTCAAAATACTGCTCCGCCTATACCACTTACGCTTTTGTGACTAGTATTCTTCTATTACTGCTCTGCTTTTGGGTTCAAGAATACTGTTGAAAGCATTTGGCAACGAAGAGATTAAAAGGATATATAAAACACAGAGTGAAGTTTGCTGTCTGTTTTCATTGTCCGTGACAAAGTTTGCTTTAGTGCCCAGAGCCACGGTCCCCTAGAGTTTGTGCCATTTCATGCTCCCAGATGAAATCCAAACAATGACCAGCAGCTACCTACACAGGTGCGTAGCTGGACTGGTCTGGAGTGTATAGGGCTATATATAAGCCAGTAATTAATGATGCCCAAGGAAATACTGCTGGACATTCCTCTGAGTCTACTGACAAATTACTGGATTGATCCCTGGCCCAGGCCACCTACCACTCAAAAAATTTCTAGAACTGATCTGGAAGTTATCCTGGGCCAGGGACTATTCAAGCACCAGTTTGGTGTAGTCCCCATGTTCTCGATGCCAAGAGCACAGACATGGACTCTTACAGCACCAGTTGGACCTCTGTACTGGAGCACTGCCTTGCAGCCATGCTTAATTCAGTGGTAGAGATATAATCTGGCAGTCAAGCCAGCCCAAAGCGGAAAATCAATTGTGGAGCATGAACACTAGCTGGCTAACGTAACGCACAGTCCTTCGTACAAGGACTTCCACTACAGCCACAGGCTGGAAGTTTCCTTCTTGCTCAGTTTTACATCCCCCCCCTCCCCGCTTTCTTGATCTATATGGAAAGACATTTAAACAATGTGACTAACAGCAGATCTACAGATGTGGAGAGAGGCTGGAACCAGCTTTTTTTCCCTTTTGGTGAATATATAATGAGAGACAGAGAGTTTCTTTCCTGCTTATGCTTTCTTCTTATAAAGCACAGTGTATTTATTTTACTCCAAAGTTTCTTCATATTAGTTCTTTCTGGCTAGGACTGATGAGTTTGTGCTATGCCTCTTCAATCTACTATTAGACAGCAGCCTATTAAGATTAATTTAGTACTTTTTTTTATTTTTCCAAATTATTCACATTATAGGTAAGATTATATTTTACTAGACAGCTAGACTCTTCTATGCATTTATAAAAACTAAATTATGCTTTGATAGGAGAAGGTGAATTTTAAACCCAGCAGAATACTTGATAATGAAAAAAAGAAATAGGGAGAAAAGGAGGGAGGCCAAGACAGATGTGGGATCTGTGCACCATTTCTCCTCTCCGGGAAGAAAGATAGAAGATCAAGGTACTCTACCCTACTGAAGAAAATGGAAAGACAAGGCACTAACAGTACATGTTCTTGAGCCTCTGTGACAACACTTCCAAACAGAAATAGCTCATTTTATATACACTTTTTGGAATTCAAATTTTCAACCAAAAAAAACCCCCACAGAATCACAGAATCACCAAGGTTGGAAAAGACCTTGAATATCATCCAGTCCAACCATTAACCTAACACTGACAGTTCCCAACTACACCAGATCCCTGAGTGCTATGTTGACTCTACTCTTAAACACCTCCAGGGATGGGGACTCCACCACCTCCCTGGGCAGCCCATTCCAACAACTAACAACCCGCTCTGGAAAGAAATGCTTCCTAATATCTAGTCTAAACCTTCCCTGGCACAACTTGAGACCATTCCCTCTTGTCCTATCGCTTATTACTTGGTTAAAGAGACTCATCCCCAGCTCTCTGCACCCTCCTTTCAGGGAGCTGTAGAGGGCGATGAGGTCTCCCCTCAGCCTCCTCCAGACTAAACACCCCCAGTTCCCTCATCTGCTCCCAGTACGACCTGTGCTCCAGACCCTGCACCAGCTTCGTTGCCCTTCTCTGGACACGCTCGAGTCATTCAATGTCCTTTTTGTAGTGAGGGGCCCAAAACTGAACACAGGAATCGAGGGGCGGCATCATCAGTGCCGAGTGCAGGGGTCAGATCCCTTCCCTGTCCCTGCTGGCCACGCTATTGCTGACACAAGCCAGGATGCCATTGGCCTTCTTGGCCCCCTGGGCACACTGCTGGCTCCTGTTCAGCCGGCTGTCAATCAGCACCCCCAGGTCCCTCTCTGACTGGCAGCTCTTCAGCCACTCCTTCCCAAGCCTGCAGCACTGCTGGGGGTTGTTGTGGCCCAAGGGCAGCCCCCGGCATTTGGCCTTATTGAAACTCCTCCAGTTGGCCTCAGCCCATGGCTCCAGCCTGTCCAGGTCTCTCTGCAAAGCCTCCCTACCCTCGAGCAGATCAACACTCCCACCCAACCTGGTGTCATCTGCAAACTGACTGAGGGTGCCCTCGATCCCCTCGTCTAGATCATCAATAAAGATGTTAAACAGGAGTGGCCAAAAACCGAGCCCTGGGGGACACTAACCCAAACCCGAATATGTAAATCAGATCTATCCTTTTGGTAAACTTTTCATAGGGAAAAAGGTTATTTGGGGGGGTGGGTGTGTGTGTATGTGTCTTTTGGTTTGTGGGGTTTTTTTCCTTCTTAACCACCTTTAAATAATTTGGGGGAAGCGAGAAAACATTTACCAACTTTTTATTAATAGAACTTGAGGAATACCTTACTGTCTCACCCTACAATATTTTTAGAGGCTGGTCTTACACCGAGTATCTACTTGATATTATTTTAATCATTAGTGATATAATTCAGAGAAGACAAGCAACAATTCCCCACTGCTTTTCACAGCTCTACAGATGCCCAGGGGCATCTGGGACTGATTTAGAAATGTGACAGATTATGGTCTGACTGCTTCTAAGGACTGAGACTTCTACAAGATCAAGGCAATAGCCTGTGTGCCGCAATCACAGCCTCGAGACAGGACTACAAGCACATACTAGAGTGAAGTCATTGTGCCAGCTGCACATCATCACGAGTGACAGGCTTTTACATCAGTGTCAAAGATCTGTGAGCCCTACTGACATGATTCAGGTCATTTTCTTAAATCCACAGGGGGTGAGCCGCATTGAGCCTTTTCAGCTATTTGGCTGTCCTGCTGGAAGTCCTCAGCAGCCCTCCAGTCTGCTCGCGGTTCAGCCTTACTGGTGGACTTCAAGAAAGGGTACAGAGATACCTTGAAGCATCTTGCACCTTGTACCTAGCACCACGTTGTTCCCCAAACTTGCTCCATTGTCTTCAACACTTTTTACAGAAAGCTTAAATGCTTTTTGTTTGACATTCTGCCTTTGCAATCTCCATGACCTGAACTTGTCCAGCTGGTCTGGCAGTACACGTATGACACTTTGACGCCAGTTCTTGTAGATGTTTTCAGCTGCATCCTCTGGGCATTATGGCCACACATTCGTATTTCCTGTTTTGCTGACCTATGAGATTTTATTTCACTTTTCAACAGGCTAGTAAATCATTATTTAAAAAAAAAAAATAATTGAAAGGATAGCCTTACTTGTTCTTTTCTTCGAACTCAGCCTCCAACGGACCTTAGAAGTTGCTATAGCTGAGTTTTGGAGACGTTCATGATGGCTTTTTAGGCAGGTGGTGGAACAAGCCAGCTTTTCCTGTTTTGCCTCCCAACCTCAAACGGTTTTATTTAGTTCCATCGTTTAATGGAGACCCGCTCGCCTCACGAAGTCTGCCCTGAGGCACCGGGGCGCTCACTCCTTCCCCGGCGCATCTCCGCCGGCCCCGGG